>NC_141465.1:5322735-5963996 GCF_009769465.1 Tauraco erythrolophus
CAACATGGCTTCACTAGGGGCAAGTCATGCCTGACTAATTTAGTGGCCTTCTACGACAAAGCTACAGCGCTGGTTGACGTGGGTAAAGCAACGGATGTCGTTTTCCTGGACTTGTGCAAGGCGTTTGACACTGTCCCACATGACATCCTTGTCTCTAAAATGGAGAGACACGGATTTGACAGATGGATCACTCAGCGGATAAAGAACTGGCTGGATGGTCGCGCTCAAAGAGTTGTGGTCAATGGTGCGATGTCTACATGGAGACCAGTGGCAAGTGGTGTCCCTCAGGGGTCTGTTCTGGGTCCAGTGCTGTTCAACATCTTTGTCAGCGACATGGATGATGGCATTGAGTGCACCCTCAGTAAGTTTGCCAATGACACCAAGTTGTGTGGTGCCGTGGATTCACTTGAGGGAAGAGATGCCATCCAGAGGGACCGTGATAGCCTTGAGAAATGGGCCAGTGCAAACTGCATGAGCTTCAACAAGTCAAAATGCAAGGTCCTTTACCTGGGTCGAGCCAATCCTAGACACAAATACAAACTGGGCACAGAATGGTTGAGAGTAGCCCTGAAGAGAAGGATTTGGGGGTGTTTATAGATGAGAAGCTCAACATGAGCCGGCAGTGCGCTCATGCGGCCCAGAAGGCCAACCGCATCCTGGGATGTATCAAGAGAAGCGTGGTCAGCAGGTCAAAAGAGGTGATTCTCCCCCTCTACTCTGCTCTTGTGAGACCCCACCTCGAATACTGCGTCCAGTTCTGGTGTCCCCACCATAAGAGAGACATACATCTGTTGGAGTGTGTTCAGAGGAGGGCCACAAAGATGATCCAGGGGCTGGAGCACCTCTGCTACGAGGACAGGTTGTGGGAGCTGGGATTGTTCAGCCTTGAAAAGAGAAGATCTCGGGGGGACCTAATAGCTGCCTTCCAATACCTGAAGGGAACCTACAGGAAGGCTGGGGAGGGACTTTTTACAAGAGTGTCCACTGATAGGACAAGGGGAAATGGGTTTAAGTTGAAGGAGAACAGATTTAGATTAGATTTTAGGAAGAAATTCTTCAGTACGAGGGTGGTAAGACTTTGGAATAAATTGCCCAGAGAAGTGGTGGATGCCCCCTCTCTGGAGGTGTTCAAGGCCAGGTTGGACGGAGCCTTGAGTAGCCTGGTCTAGTTGAGAGGCGTCCCTGCCCATGACAAGGAGGTTGGATTAGATGATCTCCGAGGTCCCTTCCAGCCTATGCCATTCTATGATTCTATGATTTTGACTCTCTCAAAGCTGCTTTTTTCTTTCAAAACCTTTCTTTTGAAAACTTCAAGAAGTTGAGAAATTGATGCAGCGTGTATGGGCCCAGAGCAGGCAGAACGAACATTTCGCCCCAACCGGTTCCTTTTGATCTAGCGCTGAAAGAGAGACTTCTTCCCAAAGAACAAGGCAATGTCACAGCTCGGTGAATCAAAACATGGAAAACTGAAGACATCAAATTGCAGACAACGGAACAATCGCATTCAAAAATGTGCTAGTTTCCATGAGCCCTGCAATCCTGTCCGGTCATTATCAGCCCCGACAGAGAAATGGTACGTGTGCACCTCTGCAGGGAAAGAGCAGAGCACATCTGGAGAAGCACATCTGTTGGGAAGAACCTCTTGGGATGGTGGCTGCATGCTTTGCTGCATGCCAGAGAGACAGAGAAGAACAAGCAGGGGGGAAGGAGCAATGTGCAGAGAGCAGAGCCGCTTCTGATGCCTTGTGAGGGGAGCAGGAGGACCTCAGCTCATCCATGGCATGTCTGTGCTGCTGCTACCACTGCTGATGGGAGATGGAGGTCTGCTGGTGGGAACCAGCCCCAGCCAGACAGGACGCCGGGTTGCACACTTAAAACAGCAGGTCGTCCGGGTAACTGTTCCGGCGAGATGAACGACATGAGACGGGGTTTTGCAATTCAGAAAATGCTGGTGCTTCTCAGACAGGCTCCTGCTGCTTTTCCCTTCTGCTCTTCTTGTCCAACAAGATCACTTCTTGTTTGACCTGAGAAACCTGCAATATTGCCAACCTCAAGGCGATCAAAAAAAATAATCACAAGTTGACTTACTACAACACCCCCCTCCGCAATGGAGCTTTTAAAAAACGGTGAGTTAAAACACACCATGTATCTGCAGTTTATTTTTAATTTATATTTAAAACTTCAGCATCCAAGTTTTCACACTTTCCCCTGCAATCACAAATGGGAAAAAAAAAAAAAGGCAAGCCAAGAAACTCAGCTCATCACCTAATCCTAAAAACCTGGGAAACAAAGTGTCAATCCCTGGGAACACCACAGAGCTGCAAAGCCACCACCCTGCTTCTCAGGGACCATGTCATGCTCTTACTCCATCCTGCTCCCATCTCTGGGATTTCCAGAGGCACTTGATGGGGTCATCTTCCCACCCAAGCAGCGTTCCCGCTGTCACCCACACCCAGGATATGGGTGATAACCACCAGGAGCTGCAGGACCTTGCTGCACGCAAAAGCAGGAGATGTAGGACAAGGCGCTTCTCTCTCCTGATGAGCAGGGAGCTCGTCAGGTGACTCTGAAACCTGAAATCTCACGTTGGCTGAAGCCAGTCGCCGTTCCGAAGCCTCCTACCCATTTCTGACAGCATCTCCCAAGATGGCGAAGGCAACCGTTTCTGAAGACCAATCTTACCGATCACCCAGCGCTGCGCGTCTGTCCACTCTAGGTCCCTCTGCTCGGGAGGACGGAACCATGCTGGCACATTTAGCTCTGCGTCTAGTCTTTCTAACTTTTTAAAAGCACGGCAAATACCCATCTGGCTTTTTTCACTTCTGTGGTTTATGTTTTATGAATTTAAAGAAACCTCCATGCAAAAAAAAAGTCCTGGTATTTTGCACCACCACACGGTCCTGCAAGGACCTGACTCACCAATCTCCCAGTAAGGAGCTGATAAGGCTTTGAACTCTCCAACCTTAACTGCTATACAATGACAGGCATGTGAGAAATAGAGACAGACAGTCCTTTAGGTTGGAGACGCCCAAAGGAAGAGAAATCGGGAGGAAATACCGAGAGCCCAGGCAAATGTGCTGCAGATGAGACCGACATGACCAGAGCTGATGGGGAGGTAAACCAAATGCCTGGAGCTGCCACTGAGCAACTCTGTGCCACGCAAAGACCTGAGCCCTCCCATGTGCCCGGCTGCAGCAGTGGCCGAGCAGCACATGGGTGAGATGAGTGTAAACCTCCAGGTTTCTGCCTCCCCAAAGTGACAGGAAGCCCAGGGGATGGGACCCCACCACTCATCGTGCTGAGCTCATCCCCGCTGGCACCAGACGGCTCGGCACGGCTCCCCAGCCACAGCAGGAAACAGCCAGAAACACCTCGGAAAGCTCCTTCCCACCGAATTTAAGTGGCACCCCTCAGTGGAAGCCTGTCTTTCTGCGGTGAATGAGATGGTGGGATCTCTGCTGGAACACAGCAGCCTCGCTGCTTGGAGCACAGCTCCCCCACCAGAAACAGGGTGAGGGACCAGCCCCAAGCAGAGCCCCAAGAAGATGGAGCGCTGCTCCTCAGCCCTTTCCCATGCCCAAGCCTCTGCCCTGGGGTGGAGGCTGCAGTGTGTAGCTCCCCAGCAGCCACGCTGCAGAAAGGATGAGGGCAAGCAGAGGTTTTTCACCACTTTGGTCAAAATCTTGGGGTTTTGTTATTCCATAATGACTTCATCAATCATTTCCTTTATTAGTGGGAGACCGCACCCATAGGTGTGGTTCTGCTTCCACAGGGCAACCTCCCTGTTTGTCCCCAAGCCCTGGGCCAGGAGGATCTCTGTCCCAAGCATTGGGCGTGTGGCAGATGACCCAAAAGTGAGGTGGCAGGGGCTGTCCTTCCAAAAACACACAGCCATTTCCATGCTGAACTGCACCTTCATCACAAAGAGGCAGTAATGGCTGGGGCTGGTCCCAGGGCCGAACTGCACAACCACCATGCCATGTACCCCCAGAAACGTGGCTCCTGCCCGCCATGCTGCTGGGCGCACCCAAGAAAAAGCATTAGAGGTATGCAAAAATCCCCAGGCATCTGCTTGGCAATTTGCCATCTCTGCATCCCTGGTAGTCACTGCAGGGTGGGCAGTGAGCCCCTGTCTGCAGAGCTGGTCAGTCCTGGACCACTACCAGGGAGGTATCCTACTCCCTGCATCCCTGCCTCAGGGAGGCTCACACCTCGTCACAGGACGAGGATGCTGCAGGACAGCCCGCTGCAACTGGGTGACACTCGCACTCACTCACCGGGATGCTGATTCAAGGCACCGTGAGGGCGTCCCAGCATGGCATCAACAGGTCTCAGCGCTCAGAGCCTGGGGTCTCTGCCCATCCACGTTGCCTGTACGGTCCTCTCCTGCTTGCCGCCAGCTGCAGACACGACCTCCTTTGAAAACCTGCTTTTTCCCAGGTTCCCATCACATACCGCTGCTTCCTGCTTCATCCGCACGCCTCAATACATTGCTCTACGGCACGGCTGGGCCCTGAGCGCCGCTGGCAGCTCCGGCATCCCTCGCGCCGGCGGCTCCCTCTGCCTTCGGGGTGTTTGCACCAGCCCAACGAACTGCAACACGCTCAACAGCTTTACAGGAAGGTGTAGCCTGCAATTTTTTCCCCTCTTAACTGTACCAACTTCAGAGAGCCGCCGTGAATAAGAGGTAAAAAAGCCTGATTTAGTATTTTGATTTACAAGAGAGATCTACCTTGTGGTTGAGGTGTGTATGACTTAATTAAAAAGCAGAGGCCCCCCCGCCGCTGCTGAGCTATCACGCGCAGAGGAGAAAGAGGCCGCGGAGGGGATATTTTCATAAAGTTCCATTTCAGATGAAGCCTGTGCCCTCAAGAGCTCTCCGTCTCACAAGCGGGCAGACAGGCACAGCCCATGCAATCAGACACCCGCCCCTCACGGCCTTCGCAGCACCAGCATGTGTTCTCGCGGCCGGGCTGCAAAGCCAGACAGCCACAAGCACAGAGACAGACGCTATCCCTAACAAGGTCGGCATCTTATTTTTTTCTTTGAAATCAGGCAGGATTTTGGAAATCAAGGAGACGTATCATGTCCGCAAAAGAGGAGGCAGAACGGGGCGCTGCAACTATTTCGCCTTGCCTCTGCTGACTGAGCAGGGGGAAATATTTCCCCCTAGGAGTCAGATTTAATTCAAGGCTCTGAAAGCGGAGATGTCCACGGCTCGTCTAGCTCACCTCCGGGTACCGCAGGCTGCCAAACTGCACCCAGTGGTCCCTCGCTCAGGTTTCTTGTCCCTTTGCTGGGCAAAGCAACCACCTTGTCAAGGGCCAAGGTTTCCATGAGGTCCACCAGCCAGGGCTCCTTGCACATGGTAGCAAGGCTCGCTCAGAGGTTGAGGTGTAGCTCCAGAATTGGCAGTGCAACCAAATTTGGTCGGAAAACACTACTTGTGAACTATGCGAGCACAATGGTCTGCAACAACAGAGACGTCTGCGATGCCCTGGGCACCAGGTGGGTGAGGCGATGCAGCAGATCAAGGATGCATAAGAAATGCCAGCTGCAACTCAACACTGACAGCTCCCGGTTACCAGGGATCCGGTTTCCTTGGCCTCCTCCCTTGCCCCTCTCAGGCTGCAGAGCATCTGTGAGGCAGCGGAAAATCCAGGCCCGGCTGAGGGCTCCATGAGCCGCCCTCCTGGAGACATGCCCGAGCTCCAGGCTGCTGCGTGATGCTCAACTCCGGCAGCTGAGGAGGAGCAAACCGGCCGGATCCTGGAGCGCTTCCCCGGGGCTCTCGGCCCTGGCAAGCTGGGGCAGCACTGTGGATCCAGCACTGAAGGGCCACACGGGTCCCTCTCCCCCAAGGGAGCAGGTTGCACTATGGGGTTGGTTGCAACCTTTCTACCCCCCTCCCCAAAGTAAACTCTGCAGCTTCCGCAGCTTGCCCAGGAAGCAGTGGTTTCATTAGAACAAACTAACCAGCTTCACTCCTCTGCATCCTGCAAGTCGGCCCCTTCCCACTGCGAAGTGCCGGCGGGCTCCCCCCTCCCACAGCCGCGTCCCCCCGCCCTGCTCGGGCTCTTGGGGGGGTTTCTGAGCGAGCTACAAAACACCGGCACAAATCCGCCACCATTTCCAGCTCAGGGGTGGACTCCGGGCACGGCCGAGCCAGCGACCGGCAGAGGAGCAGCCCTCCATCCCCAAAATGAGAGCCCAGACCTGGCCTGCCCGCCACCACCGACCCCCATGCCGCGGAGCGGGAGTGCTCGGGGTGCTGCCACGATTTCCCTCCGGTAACCCCAGCTGCTGCGGGGCCTGGGGGGGCGGTGCAGCGGGGCTTACCGCGGGGAAGGGAGCACGGAGAGCAGAACGCTCCAAAGCAAAGAGCACCGGAGTAGAAAAGCTCGTCCCAGCCACCCCCACTCTGTTAGTGCCGCAGGAGCGGCTGGAGCGGGGCAGCCCCATCCACCGCTACCGGCCCCCCTCTCCCCAACTCGCCCCCCGGAGCTCCCGACCCACCTGCGGGGAAGGCAGCCAGGCCCGGCGTGCAGAGCTGCGGGGCTGGCTGCGAGCGGCTGCGCCGGGTGCGCCCGCACCGGCCGGGCCGGGCTGGGGCGGGACGGGGAGCAGCCCCCGCCGCCGGGGGACGCGGAGCTCCGCGCCGGCTCGGGGCCCGACGGAGGCGGGCGGCGGGGAGGGGCCGGGCCGGCCGCGCTCCTCCCGCCCGCACGGCGCGGCGGGGCCCCGGCCCAGTTTCCATCGGACCCGGGACGAAACTTTTCAGCGGTGGGGAAAAACGCGGGGGCCGGGGCTGTCCCGGCGGGGTTGGACCCCAGGTTATCATGGCGCCCGCTTCGTACATGAGCAGTGCCACCCCCTCCCCATAAAACCCCACCCCGTGCCACAGCCGGGGAGAGCGGGGACTCCCACCGGCGCAGCCCGCCGGCCCCCCGGCCCCGCCTGACCTGGCCCCGGCGCCGCGTCCCGTTAGCCCCGCGGCCGGTGCCGCTGCCCGTGGCCGTGCGGCTCTGCTGCGGGTGAGGATGGGCACGAAGCCGCCTCTCTCGGGCGCTGCCTGGAGCTGAGGCAGCACAAAATCCCCGTGGCTGTGGCAAAACCGGCCGGAGAAGGTGTGTAAACGCGAGGGCGGCCGGCCTGTGCTCCGCGACCTGCTCGTGCAGCCCCATGGCCAGTGGTAGCCAACGTGACTACTGCAAGAGGTATGCCTGTGGTGTCATGTGGGCAGACCCATCACCTCTCTCGGATCCCCGTGTTGCCCGTTTCCCTCTCCCAATGCTGTCATTAAGTTCTTCCTCTCTCCCTGCAAGACATCCACTCAGTTATACCGGATTTTCTTCCTCAGCTCTGAAAGCCAAAAGCTCTTCTCTCCTGCCAGGCACCAAAGTTTCTCTCCCAGCCTGCAGCAAAGAACCAGGCGCTCCTGGAAAGGGTTGTTTATGGAAAGGCGTACAGCCGTGCAGGTTTTCGCTCTTTATACGCTTCTGTTTACCTCATTATCCGACTCTGCTCGGCCTCGGCACCAATAGTGCTAATTTTTCGCCCCTGCCCATTGCCAAACCTGCAGAGCCGTCGACCAGACGCAGCCTTGGTCCGAACGGGAGGGGAGAGGCTTGCACAGCCCCGTTAGGCATGCTGTGCCACACGACGCTGCTGTGAACACACGGGCCCATTAGTTCCTCAGCCCGGTAAAAGCATCCGGTTTGCGGCCACCAGTTCTGGCAGCAGCTCCGACCCCAGATTACAAGATTTGACCAACTTCCCACATAAGAAAATGAGGAAGATGCAGTAGGATCACTCCACTTCTCTTCCCACCCTCTTCTGAAGGAAAATGGAGGGATGTGCCCTTCCCCAGGGAGTCTGACACACCACCCTCTGGAAAACATTTTCCAGACTGGGCACTGATGGATGACAAGGGCCAACGTCTCAGGGGTCAGTCCTGGACCTGGAGCTGCTGATGGGGTGGAGGACCATGACTGGAGCAGGTGAAGGAGCTAGAAGCCTCTTACCCCCATGTTCAAAGAAGAATGAAAAAGCCCCTGGGAAAGCCTTGAAAGACCAAGGCCCAGCCCTGGTGGCCAGCAGTCTGAAAGCTGGAGACCCTAACGTGGGTTAAATCTGTATTTTGGCACTGGAAGCAGCACCTCGATTTGCAGAGGCACGGGGCATCTGCAGCTCACAGTGGCTGTGATGAAGGTCCTCCATATCTCGATATCACTAGTGGCATAGCCATCACGATATGACAGAATTTTTAATTCTTGGAGAAGTAAGGAGGGGGGTCAGCAGAACTTCTACCTTGGACTTCCAGAGGGTGGACGCTGGCTCATTTAGAAGCCTGGTCGACAGAGTCCCTTGGGAGGCAGTCCTGAAGGGCAAAGGAGTCCAGGAAGGCTGGACATTCTTTAAGAAGGAAATCCTAAAGGTGCAGGAACAGGCTGTCCCCATATGCTGAAAGACGAGCTGGCAGGGAATAGGACTGGCCTGGCAGAACAGAGAGCTTTGGCTGGAAATCAGGAACAAAGGAGAGTTTATGATCTTTGGAAGGAGGGGCAGGTGACTCAGGAGGACTACAAGGATGTTGTGAGGTTATGCAGGGAAAAAATGAGAAGAGCCAAAGCCCACCTAGAACTTAATGTGGCCACTGCCATAAAAGACAATAAAAAATGTTTCTATAAATACATTAGCAACAAAAGGAGGAGTAAGGTGAAGCCCTATCCTTTATTGGATGTCGAGGGAAACAGTGACAAAGGATGAGGAACAGGCTGAGGTACTTAATGCCTTCTTTGCCTCGGTCTTTAATACTAAAACCAGGTGTTCTACGGGAACCCAGCCCTCTGAGCTGGAAGACAGGGACACGGAGCAGAATGAAGCCCCCATAATCCAAGGGGAAATGGTTAGCGACCTGCTACACCACTTAGACACACACAGAACCATGGGGCTGGATACAATCCACCCCAGGGTACTGAGGGAGCCGGAGGAAGTGCTCACCAAGCCACTTGCCATCATTTATCAGCACTGGTCCCAGCTAACTGGAAATTAGCAAATGTGATGTCCATCTACAAGAAGGGCCGGTGTGATAGTTTGATGGGGGGGGCGTTCTGGTGGCAGGGGAGGGGATTTGCTCCCTGTGCCACCAGATCTGAGTCCCATCCCCCCCCGGGGGAGGTTGAGCCAAATTGGCGCCTCTGCGAATTGCCCTATTTAAGTTGGGACAAAGGGGCGGGAAGGGCTTTTTGCTCAGGAGCGAGGAGAGAGCAGGAGGGCGCTGCCCTCGCTCCCGACTGCCCGGGCCCGGGCCGGCGCCATGTTCTCAAGATGGCGCCGGGGGAGCCGCATGGGGGCGGGCTTGGGAAGCGCCTTGCTCCCGGGGTGCCCGCCGGGCCGAGCTCCTCTAGAGGAGATTAAGATCTAAGAGAAAACAACCACAATGACCAAGTCAGTTAAGGATGGAGTAGGAGGAGGTGCACTGGAGCTGAAGTTTTCCCTTGCAAATCGGTGTGAGATGGCAGGCAGCCCCCCTGCAGCCAGGGTGTGCTCGGCGGAGCAGAGACCCACTCGTGGCCCGTGGAGAAACCCACGTCGGGGAAGAGATGCCTGAGCCCAGGAGAGGTCGTGGAGCAGGGGATGCACGACCAGGTACTGTTAATAATGGGGCATGGAATGCACGACGAGGTCGTGGAGGCATCTGGAATCCGTGGGACGACCCACGCCGACGCGAGTGGCAGCAGCTCCCTAAGAGGCCGAGACTGGTAAAGCCCAAACTGGTGCAATCCATGGGGAAGGATTGCAATCCTGCGGGCAGGGCTTACGCTGGAAAAGTTTTGAGACTTTTTTCTTCGTGAGTAGGGGATCCACCGAAGCAAGGGAAAAATGGTGTAAAGGCTCCTCCTCCTTTAAGAAAGGAGCAGCAGTTAACAACACGGATGAACTGACCTGCACTGCCCCATTCCCTGTCCCCCTGCGCCGCTGGGGGGGAGGTAGAGCCGGGAACGGAAGAAAATAGGGGGTGGGGAGGTGTTGTTTTAAGATCTGGCCTTGTTTTCTCTTTCTCCTCTCAAGTAACCGGTTTCGTTCCCTTGTGTCTCTTGTTTAGTAATTGTTAATAAATTGTTTTGTTTTAAGAAGAAAGCCTGAGACATGTTTTGCCCGGGACCATGGTTGGTGGGTGCTCCCTCTCGGTTCTTGTCTCGACCCTCAGTCCAAAAACCACGACAGGCCGGAAAGAGGATCTGGGGAACTACAGGCCTGTCAGTCTGACCTGGGTGCCAGGGAAGGTTATGGAGCAGATCATCTTGAGTGCCATCACGCGGCACGTACAGGACAACCAGGGGATCAGGCCCAGTCAGCATGGGCTTATAAAAGGCAGATCCTACTTGACTAACCTGATCTTCTATGACAAGGTGACTTGCTTAGTGGACGAGGGAAAGGCTGTGGATGTTGTCTACCTAGACTTTGGAAAAGTCTTTGATATTGTTTCCCGCAGCATTCTCCTGGAGAAACTGGCTGCTCATGGTTTGGATGGGTATACTCTTCGCTGGGTAAAAAAATAGCTGGATGGCCGGGCCCACACAGTTGTGATGAATGAAGTTGAATCAAGTTGGCAGCCAGTTACAAGTGGTGTTCCCCAGGGCTCGGTACTGGGGCAAGTTCTGTTTAATATCTTTATCAATGACCTGGATGAGGGGATTGAGTGCACCCTCAGTAAGTTTGCAAACAACATCAAGTTGGGTGGGAGTGTTCATCTACCTGAGGGTGGGAAAGCTCTACAGAGGGATCTGGACAGGCTGGATCAATGGGCCAAGGCCAATTGTGTGAGGCTCAACAAGGCCAAGTGTCAGGTCCTGCACTTGGGTCACAACAACCCCAAGCAATGCTACAGGCTTGGAGAAGAGTGGCTGGAAAGCTGCCTGGTGGAAAAAGACCTGGAGGTGTTGGTCAACAGCCATCTGAATATGAGCCAGCAGCATGCCCAGGTGGCCAAGAAGGCCAATAGCATTCTGGTTTGTGTCAGAAATAGCATGGCCAGCAGGACTAGGGAAGGGATCATCTCCCTGTACTCGTCATTGATGAGGACACGTCTCAAATCCTGTGTTCAGTGTTGGGCCCCTCACCACAAGACAGACATTTTGGTGCTGGAGTGTGTCCAAAGAAGGGAAATGAAGCTGGTGAAGGGTCTGGAGCATAAGTCTTACAAGTGGCTGAGGGAACTGGGGTTGTTCAGCCTGGACAAAAGAAGGCTGAGAGGAGACCTTATTGTTTCCTATGACTACCTGAAAGGAGGTTGTAGGGAGAAGAGACTGACACCAACCTCACAAGTAACAAGCAGTAAGACAAGAGGAAATGGCCTCAAATTGTGCCAGGGGAGGTTTAGATTGGATATTAGGAAAAATTTCTTCCCCAAAAGGCTTGTCAAGCACTGGAACAGGCTGCCCAGGGAAGTGGTTGAGTCACCATCCCTGGAGGTATTTAAAAGGCGTGTAGATGTGGTGCTTAGGGACATGGTTTAGTGGTGGACTTGGCAGTGTTAGGTTAACGGTTGGACTTGATGATCTTCAAGGTCTCTTCCAGCCTAAACCATTCTATGACTCCATGATCTCTGGGAATCCAATCTCTTTTAAAACATGCAGGCTGTTAGACTGGACTTACCAATCTGGTCTCCGCCTCTGTAAAACCAGGAGCATAAACCAAAATGTCTTACAGCGGGGAGGGAGTGGAGCGGAGTGGGAACCTGACTGTTTACACAGAATCAGGAGCTAGGTGCCTTATTTCTGGTTCCTCCCAGTGCTCACAGAACACGCTTGTGTTGCCCCACTGACTCATGCTTATTACCAACCTCCTTGTAAACGGCAATAACAAGAAATTGCCACTTTGTTCATGCTTCAGTTTTGCTCCTGGGTTTCGGTCTCAAAAAAAAAAAAAAAAAAAAAAAAATCAAAGCTCTGTGACTTTGATGTCACTCATGCAACTGCTACGGATGCGTGCATGTACGTCACCTCTTATTCCTCACCCAGCAGAAGTGGGACTATGACCTGGTCCCGGCAAGCTCTGCAGCCCTCCGAGGGTTGGGGTGCTCCTCCAGTTGTCACTTGGCATTGTCGAACAGCACACAGCTGCAGGCAGGACGTTAGGGTGAGGGCAGAAAGCCCATGGTTGAGGTGAGTTGTGTTATTTTCTCTGCAGGGATGAGGCCCCTTTCATCCTGAAGGACCCTGCTGTGCATAGAGAGCAGTCAGTAACTCCCTGTTGGGAACACATCACCCCACACCACGGTATAGCTGGACCCCAGCAGCAGCGTGGCTCCAGCCCGAGGCTGGGTCCTAGGAAGGGAAAGCAAAAGCCGAAATCGGTTGAAATTGCTGCAGGAGGTGGGATGTATTTTTCTCCAGCTGTTTTCCATGGCTCGTCTTGGGCTCAATCTCCGCTCTTTTTAAACATCTTGTTGAAATGTTAGACTGCAGAGCTACCCGGAGTGGTTCAGTGTCCATCATGACACTGCTGGACAGGAAGGATAAATCACCTGCTCACAGCTCTTCATCCCCAGCACCTCGTCCATCATTCCTCCCTGCGCGGAGCTATTTATGCATTAACGCCTGCTGGACCCTTCCTGGGAGTCGTAGCCACCCGAGAGACACAGCACCTCCTTTTGGAGGTATGGCCCACGTAATTTGCTCTAAGATGCACACGACAATTTTATACTTACTTCAAATTTACTGTTGAAAAACGTGGGCCTTGAGCTGATTTTTGTGGGACAAGACCCCCCCTCCTAGCCAGCCATTAGCAGTAACACCTCTCTTCTGGGGTCTGGCAAGTATGGTTTCAGCCCATTTAACACATATATGTTGTCCACCCTCAGGAATTCACATTCGATCAGAACGTCACACAGAGCAACATCAACACCGGCCTCTGAAAACCATCCATAAAAAAAACCAAAAACATCAAAACCACAGCTTTTGGTCATCTGCTAAACTCTTCTTAAGCAACTCACTTTTCAGTCAAATTTCACTACATTTGTCTAAGTTTTTTTCAGGACGAGTTGCAATTTGTGTTTTCTTCAGTTTGGGGAAAATTAGTCTCTGAAAATCCAAATTCATATATTACTGCCTACAATTGGCCTGACTTTGATTGTAACGAGGCAACTAACTGCTGGTGGCTCAGCGCCGAGTTCTTCTTTACCCATCAGCATGAACCCGAAAGGGAGACGGCATGTGCTGGATGGATGCATCCTCTGCTAAGAAATCATCATCCAGCACGCTTAGAAACTCTCATGAGACCCGGTGGTGGCCTGCAGGCAATCTCCACAGATGTGTCCTAGAATTAAATTCTCTATGCAAATACAGTTTTCTTTCCACACGTTGCAAATAAGCCTGCAAAGAGACATCCGTCCTTCCCAGGCCTCGTTGGATGAGGTAGTTGGTTCTACTCACAGGTGTGCTCAGAGTACTCCCTCTTGGGCTTCATTAATTAGCTGGTCTAATCATCATTAGTTGATCTACATGCAGTCTGCTCCAAGATACCCCTCGTTCTAAAACAGGCAACGCTGCCATTAGTGTAAAGCACCACCCTTATGTCTTTCCCTCACTATCTCCCTTCTCAGCATGTGGTAGCCAGCAGCTGTAACATCTCCGTTGAAGAAAGCACCTGGATGGACTTAGGCAGTAGTGGTTTTGTCCAACTTCTTCTTATAACTGAGAATTTTTTCACTTTTTCTTCTTAGTGACAAAGTTTCTTACTCTGGAATTTAAATAGCTGATTATTTTCTCAGTTCACATACTTGCTTAGTCCATGGTCCCTTGAGTTTAAATTGATGAAGCTTTGTCCCATTTGAAGATCCTCTTTGCAGGGTTCGTTGGAGACATCCTGCCCTTTCCATCTCATTTCCAGGCTGTGAGACTGGGTGCTGGGCTTTGGACAGGCAGGCCAGCCCATAGCACCACTCCGTCCCCACAGACCAGGACTGTCTCACACAATGCAGCCTCCCAGCAAACACCAGCCACGGGTCAGACCTCTGGGAGCTTCTGTCATCTCCTCCAGCTTGCAGGAACAGGACCTTTGAGATGACTACTTGGACTTTCTTCTCCTCTTCTGAGGTTCCTGAAATCTTGAGTAATCTCTTGTTATTCCCACACCATCCTGTTGACTTTGTGGTCCTTCCTAAATGGTCTCTTCTTAACTCCTCTTCATTCTCCTTAATGGAACCTGCCCATTATAATTGCTTGCCTTGTTAAGGCAACTGGGGACATGTGTGGACCGCTCTTGCAAACTGAGCCCAAGAGCTGCACTTGGGGAGGTTCCCTACTGCTCACTCCTTTCCTCCCAATATGTCCTGGGAGATTGTCCACTCAGATGGTCAAACCTCTGCCAGGAGAAGTCAGGTGCTGCTGAGGACAGAACTATGGACCTTGTCATATTCCTTTTCAAATCTGTTTTCTGTGCTTCCATGAACTGCTTCACGATGACTTTGTAGCTCATTTCTGCCACAGCAAATTATTAGGCCAGCTGGTGCTACTCCATCCAGGGCAAGAAAAAAAACCCCACTGTCTGTAAGACATGACCCTCCATCTTCCCAGATTTGAAATAATCTCTCAGAAAGATGATCTTACAATCTTTGTATGGCTCATGTGGACCCCACTGTTGCTGGGTGGACAAGCCAAGATCTTAGAAGCGACCCAAGTGAGGACAGGAATAGGAAAAAATGGGGAGAACCAGAGGAATCCAAGGAAAGACTTTAAGAATATGGTGGAAGAAAAGCACCTACTAGTGGCATGAGACCCACATCCCCTTGTAAGCAAAAGCTATGGCACTCAGAACACATGTAGGGCAGGAACGCCAGCTCCAGCGTGGTTTCCACAGTGCTCAGAATGGAAGCTCACTCCCACTGGTAAAAACTGGTTTGCTAGCAACACCCTACCCACCCTGCCTGTCTCTTATGCAAAACAAGGCTAATCCGAGATTCTCCTGACAGTGGGTCAGGAAGTCACGGAAGGCTTGGGCCTGAGACACGACCTCCTTGCAGTCACTGTTGGGCTTGTTCGCTGTATGAAATGAGCTGGTGCTTGCTGCCGGTGGAAAAACTGCTGCCCTTCCCATTCTCCCTGCTCCTTTCTGCTCCACCTGTTGAGCAGATCCACAGGGTGTTAAAGACTCCCCGTGAGGACCTTCTGCACCCCGCCAGCAGCAGCGCTGGATGGGGATCAGCCAGCCCACGGAGGGGCTGGATGTGCCGTGAAAGCAGGGCAGCTGGATGGAGCAAATCCTCTGTCAGACGTGGGAGAGAGGTTGCCAATCTGCTCTAAGCTGGTTTCCCACACACTTTGTAATTATTATTTTTTTGGGATGGCATCAAGAGGAAAACATAAGGTTATGAATCAGGTACTGTGTCAAGGAAAAGGGAGCCAGGGCAGGGTTTCTGAGAAAGCAGCAGACTGGCCCTGCCCCGAACGGGTAGCAAGCATGTAAGGGAATTGAGGGAAGGCTGCGACCAAGCTTTCTGGTGGAGGAGGCACCAAGCACCCACCTGGCAAACCAGGACATTCGTACAGATTTGGTCCCAGGACTCAGAGACAAATGATTGCCTCATCTTTGATGAGATCTTCTCCAACCAGTTAAGACCATTCCCGTTTTTAGAGTGATATCCTAAGGGAACGAGCTTGTTCAGTGCATGTGTTTGTCCAGCATCCCCTCTTCACCAACAATTTTAAAACTACCTGGCAAATCGCAACAAATTTAACAGCGGGCTGGGAGTCTCAAAGCTCTTCAGTTTCTACAAGTTCCAGTGGCTGGTCAGAGGAGAGGGAAACCTCATGAACCATTCTGGCTCCTGCGCAGGGAGGGAGCACCTGCACAGCTTTTATTAGACATCGGCGAATCCCTCTCACAGGGATGGGATCAGGCAGAATCCCACCTTGTGGAAAACCAGAGGGTCTGCTGGTGGGAAGACAGGGCATCCTCCACTGAGCTCCCCACAGAACGATGTGTTTTCTTTATCATAATATAGAAAACAGGGAAAACAAAAACAAAAAAACACGGTTTTCTGCTTGTTGCTTTTTCTACTTGTATTTTCCATTGGAAACTTGGCTTTTATCAGTCCCCGTTTTTGTTGAATGAATGTCTAATGTCATCCAAGGTCAGATGGTGCTTCAGTGAAAGACCATGCCTGGGTGCCACGCCAACGTTCGGAGCGACTGCGGAGGACAGAGCTCCCGAGGGACCAGCCGGGCTTTGCCCAAGCCCAAGTGCGTGCTGACACAGGATAGCAGGAGTTTAGCTAATATTAGGGAAGTGACTGGTCATGCCCGATGCAGCCAATAAGCCCGCCCGCTCTTTCCTTTCATTCCGAGTCTCACTGGAGGATTTTTATTAAAGGATTAGCATGACCTGGAACCCAGGGGAAGCATTCAGCCTCTTTGATGCTAATCTGAACCACCAAACCTTTTAAGGTTCACTGAGCGCTGCCAGCAACACCCAACCCCAGCAGCGATTAGTGGTCTCCTGGGAGGTATCTCAGCCTCTTAGAATTTGACAGGGAAACAATAAAAGTCTCTAGTGGAGCTGAGTTTCAGTTGTGCCCGTCTGCTAAATAACAGGTGGTAAAGGATAGTTTCCTTCAATTGTGGCAGTTCGTGACTACTCATGAGGTCATGTAATGATCTCACCTCAGTTATTCACCGTGTTCTTTCTTCTACCTGGCACGGTGAAGATGTTTTTCTTTCTAACAATAGGGAATAAAACCAAACCCCAACCCCTTTCTATTAATGCAGATCTAATGCACATCCAGTACACCACAGAAGCATCCCTTGTTTCTGGCCCTAGCTGCCATGTTTGAAGCATTTTCCTTAGAAGAGTTGGAAAGACAGGCCACCACCTTCCTCTTAAGATAGTCCCTTGTCCCAGTGGGGGCCTGGGACTTGTCTCCCTGGCTGCTAAGCACTCTGCTGTCAGGCAAAGACTGCACATCCCTGTTTCCAGATCTTCAGAGTCAAGGAAAAACCCTTGCTCATCGCAGTCCTTAGAGACAAAAACTTAGCCTGAGGCTGACAACCACATGGAGCAGAGGGAGATGTTCACTGCTCAACGTGACTCCTGAAGCCAGTGGGAGCATGTTGAATGAGGAGGTTCCCATGTGTGATAGTTTGATGGGGGGGGTGTTGTGGTGGCAGGGAGGGGATTTGCTCCCTGTGCCACCAGATCTGAGTCCCATCCCCCTCGGGGGGTTGAGCCAAATTGGCGCCTCTGTGAATTGCCCTATTTAAGTTGGGACAAAGGGGCGGGAAAGGTCTTTTCGCTCAGGAGCGAGGAGAGAGCAGGAGGGCGCTGCCCTCGCTCCCGGCTCCCGGCCGAGCGGCCGCTCGGGCCCGGGCCGGCGCCATGTGCTCAAGATGGCGCCGGGGGAGCCGCATGGGGGGCTCGGGAAGCGCCCCGCTCCCGGGGTGCCCGCCGGGCTGAGCTCCCCCAGAGAGGACTGAGAGCTAAGAGAAGACAACCACAACGACCGGGTCAGTCAAGATGGAGCAGGAGGAGGTGTGCTGGAGCTGAGGTTTCCCTTGCAATCGGTGTGAGATGGCAGGCGGCCCCCCTGCAGCCAGGGTGCACTCGGCGGAGCAGAGACCCACTCGTGGCCCGTGGAGAAACCCACGTCGGAAAAGAGATGCCTGAGCCTAGAAGAGGTCATGGAGCAGGGGATGCGCGACCAGGTACTGTTAACAATGGGGCATGGAATGCACGACGAGGTCGTGGAGGCATCTGGAATCCATGGGACGACCCACGCCGACGCGAGTGGCAGCAGCTCCCTAAGAGGCCGAGACTGGTAAAGCCCGAACTGGTGCAATCCATGGGGAAGGATTGCAATCCTGCGGGCAGGACTCACGTTGGAAAAGTTTGGGGACTTTTTTCTTCATGAGTAGTGGATCCACCGAAGCAAGGGAAAAAATGGTGTAAAGACTCCTCCTCCTTTAAGAAAGGAGCGGTAGTAACAACATGGATGAACTGACCTGCACTCCCCCGTTCCCTGTCCCACTGCGCCGCCGGGGGGGGAGGTAGAGCCGGGAACGGAAGGAAACGGGGTGGGGAGGTGTTGTTTTAAGATCGGGCCTTGTTTTCTCTTTCTCCTCTCAAGTAACCGGTTTCGTTCCCTTGTGTCTCTTGTTTAGTAACTGTTAATAAATTGTTTTGTTTTAAGAAGAAAGCCTGAGTCGTGTTTTGCCCGGGACCATGGTTGGTGGGTGCTCCCTCTCGGTTCTTGTCTCGACCCTCAGTCTAAAAACCACAACACCATGGCCATCGGAGCTGGCTCTCGGGTGAACCCTGGAGCAGAGAGCAGCCAGCTACATCCTTACCCATCTCTACAGGGACAGCTATGGTGTGCTGGGGGTCAGCACTGGAAAGTGGTGTTTCTGGGCTTACTGGGAGGAAGAAGAGGAGGCAAGCAGAAGTGAAGACAGAAGGAAAAAAGGCCACCAACTGCTTGCACAAGCACTGTGGAAAAGCATGTCCCATGCAAATGGGGATCCTTGGCAGAGGGAATGTATGTGCTGGCTGCCAGAGAAGGGATGGCAACATGAGGAATGGAAGGGGAAAGGAGTATGATGGGGTCCTGGAAAATCCTTATGGGAAAGACAGAATGATGAGAGAAGAAAGAGGTACTGTGTGGAGGTGAATGGGGGCAAAGGTAGGTCAGTAAGGCTGAAAAGCTGAACCAATTTGCTAAATCAATGCGAAGCCTCGACTCTCACAAGGACAGCGCTGTTGACTTCAGAGAGAAAGGCAGAATGGGTTATGAGAAACAGGGTCAGGAAACAGAAGTTACCACCATCCACGTTTTAGTATCTGTAATATCAAGAATAATTTAGTAAACCTGAGTTCAAGGAAGGAACCAGAGCAGGTGGGAAGGTACAAAAAGGACTGGTATCTCTGAAGGAACTGACACATGTGCCTGGCAGTAAACATCTCTAACAAATCTGCCAAGTCAGGAGAAGGCCAGTATGGCCAAACAGCAGCAAAAGCAGAGGTGGTGAGTAGCATGGAGAGGAAAAGGCAGCTGAAGAGAGGGTTGCTGTGGAGTTCCTCCATGCCTGGATTATCATATTCATTTATAGCATCAACACAAGATATTGGACCATGATCTTACATGGTGGGGAGGACAAGCACATCCTGCAGAAGGAATAGGTTGAGCTTTGGGACTTGAGTAACAGCAGCTGAACAACACTAAACACTACTGGTTGTAAGGCACGTACTTTAACAGGCCACAACTTCGCTGTAAGCCAGGAGTTTGTCAGCTGAAGGTAACAGAGAAAGTGGAGCAGGAGGAGTGATGACTGAGACACAAGAAGACAAGCGCAAGCCTGGCATGCAAAGAACCAATTGTTTCTTACTCTTTGTAAAAGCCAACACACGTACATTTCAAAAGAAGCAGAAATATTGTTTCAAACTCGGCCTAGCAGCAGCTTTCCACGGATGCGGAACACTCAGTTTAACAACTGGTTAAGTGCACCTTACCCTTGGTGTAGACATACTCAGATCAATGCCCATTTTACACTTAAAATGCAAGTCCTATGATAGATTTTTCCATAGCCTTTAAAGTCATTTTGAGTCAAGGACATGTACCTCAAAAAGCACAGATCTCTAGTACAGAATTTTGAACTCAGCTTTGAAGCTCTTTGATAAATAAGCTCACTGCTTTGTTGCCACTCAGAAACTCAGATTGCTTTACCCCAACATTTGGAAATGGAGATGGGAAAATTACACAACAGTTTTTGCTTGCTGGGATTTAGAAGTTGGATTGCTGGGATTTATAATCAAAGACTTGATAGAGCGACACGCACCAGCCCTGACATTGTGAACTTCTCAGTCTCTCTGAAGGTTTTGAAAGCCATTCATTGTGAGTTACTTCAAAAATAAACACACCTTTCTTGTCTTTAAAAAAAAAAAAAAAAGCGCCTTTGAAAAAGCTTATGACTAGATTTTTACCAATGAAATTTGCATAGAGATGACACTTATTACTGAATAAAAGATCATGAAGGCAAAACATTTGTCAGCTTTTTTTACCCTGGAGAATGATGAAAAAAGTTCATGACGAAAGCAACAGGACTTTCAAGTTTGAGAAGGCTGTTTCTGTAAAAGGAAAGGGGACAAGAAGAAGAGAAAGTCATTGCTGAAATGGTTGGGCTGCCATGTAAAATTCAACAGTCAGGTGGAAACCTCTCAGATCTGCGACGTTCAAGCACGTTACGACAAGGAGAAAACATGGGCAATGGAGGATTTTTTTAATCACTCTAACCAGGAGTGTCAGCATTGATGTTTTCTCATAAAACACCAACTCAGCTTCTACAATGGTTAGTTAAACCCAAGGGTGTACCAAGTTTCTGGGAAGTAGGCTTGGGAAAATACATTATCCTGGCACCTGGAGCAGCAGCAAAAGATGACTGGAACAGTCGTTTCAAATGCCATCTCAGCCTTTCTGTTGCCAGGGCTGTTACTCTGGACTTCAGGAATTAATGCACTGCGTGAAAAAAGTTACCACGGACCCATGCCCACCTCCTGTGGTTGCCTCGACCAGGGGTACGACTGTTTTAGTTGGCTGGAGAGCCTTTGGAAGGATGAAAAGGTTTTCCATTGGTGAGGAACCAGCTATCATCTTAAGGGTTTGCTGGGTCATGATAACCATGAATCTCCTCACTATCCCAGATCTTCCTGGAGGATTGATCTGTTGGTGCATTAATATGATCAATGTGAAGTAACTATGATGTGAGGTATGTTTCCGTATTTCTAACTTGCTACGTCCCCATCCATGGAAGAAGGAACGTCTGTTACCTTTATACATGATGATGTTCTGCCTCTATCCATAGAACCTCTGTCACACCACCGTTGTGATTTAAGTAATGTCAGACCAGAGCAGATATGCCTCATTTTGTCATGTCAAAGTATTATTAGGCTTCACTTCTGTCCCCAGAAAGCTGGGGACATTACGATTTACCCATTACTAGACACTTGTGATGTATGGGATGGTATAGAAGGCATATTCCATACCTTCGCTGAAAAGCTACAGCTTGTCTGAAGAAGGACCGGAGTTCAGAAAATCCCATTAAAGAGGATGTTCCCTCCTCACTCACCTGTTACAGAAGCCACCTTCAGACCCTGTGATGAACGGCACAATCACCCCTTGGGTTGTACTTTTGCCAGGAGACCACAAAGAATGTTTGAAGGTGTTCTCTGTCGGCAGACCCTTGCTTCAGAAGCTGGTATTGGGTTTGGGGAATTATCCTGGGGTCTATGTTCCTTCAATCATACGAGGAACCCCCACAAAATTCTGGTAGCGTGACGCGGCAGTGACACTTTTGCCACCCATTTTCAATACGCTTTTCAAAGGCGGCCACCTTGGAGGAGCAGATCCACAACTGTGGGAGCAGAGCCCCTGTGACAACCAGAGCAGACAATGCTACTGCTGAGGAAACTCTTTCTTCAAGAGAAATGATCTTCTGGATGCAAAAGCTCAACTGCACAATGGCAAAGATACCTGTCGTTTCCTCAGACTAGGAGGCACCTTACGTGAGTTTCTCTTGTTTTCACGTGCACTGCTCAGCCAGGGTTCTGCCACCCTGGACCACGTAGCGATGGGTGCCTTCAATGCCCTCGCTAGCAGCCCAGCCAGCTCTCAGGAGAGCTTGTTTTTGGGACAGCCACCCACACCATCAGCAGTAATTGCAGTAACTCCCCGTCCCCTTGCACATGCGTTTTTCCACGCTGCTGATGGAAGACGAAGCCCACTAATCCCCCTAATCCCCTGCTGTGCAGGTGGCATTGCATAGGGGCATTCACGTCCAACTGGTGCAGGTAAACAAGCACAAGCTCAGGCTCCTCCTTGCTTGCTCCACACTGGCCCTGGGAGACGCCCTGCCTGCCTTTGCGCTCTTTCCTGGGGGGAACTCACTAGCCACAACCACCTGCTTGAAGTAGGGAACACAGGAGCAGGAATACTCTCCGTTGGGGCTTTGCCAGCCACTATTAATGCAGAGCAAACTCACAGCAATAAACCAGAGCAGACACATACTTTTAAACTCCACACAAACAGGGTAAGGTGCCCGCAGTTCTTTATCAAGAGATGGAGAAGCGAACGAGATGCTCCTGGACATGCTCCACAGCCCTTTTCTTCTTCATAGCCTGCAGTCGTAGAGACCTTGGAGTGCAGGGATGAAAATACTCACTGATTATTTCATCATTTGAGCAAGGAAAGTTTTTGCCTCCTAAGGCCATAATTCTCCCCTCCACATACACACCAAACAAAATTTTGCTTTCCTAAAAGCACCACGAAGTGTTTCTAGGCAGAACGCTTGGAAGGCTGTGCTTGGGACCAGGGATGAGCCGTGGCCAGGTGCCCAGGCTTTCGGGGTGGGCTTTCCCTACAAACCATGGCAAAGGGTCATCTCTGAACAGGTTTTCAAAGTACAAGGCAGTCAGATGGGGCTGCAAGTTGTGAAAGACCAGCATGAAGTTTCAGACATTCCTGGACCGTTCCAAAACGTGTGCCGACGAGCCCAGTCACACGGGTTTTTTTTTTTTGCAAGGCCTTTTATGATTGTATCTCACTAGAAGACTCACAACTGCTTTAAAGAAAGAAAGAAAACAAACAAAAAGATGCAATTTAACTCCAAATATCTGAAGAGAGCAACTAGGGAACCCAGCTTTGGAAAACACGCTGCAGTGTTTATTGGAAGATAAAAACCACTGCTGCAAACCGCTCAGGTCTGATTTAGATCATAAAGGGTGCCTGGCTATATAAACGCAAGGGATGGCTCGGAATCTCCCAGCAAGTCCCTTTCAGCAGCGCCCTACACCTGCAGGGAGGTTTCACGAGCAGGGGAGCGAGTTGAGGGACCCTCTGAGCAAGAGTGGGACAATACAGGGAGACAAAGTACTGCCCCGAGCAGCTCCAAGGGATCCTCTGCCAAGGAGGTAGGAGAGTCGCAGTGACCCGTTTACCTGATGCAAAAGATGTTCTCCAAAGGCCAGGCTTCTCCCACCTCCAAAAAAACATCTGGTGTGTTCGATGCAGAGGGCTATTGTTAAGGGAAATACAAGGTCCCTTACTTCTAGTGTCCAGCTCTGCACCCACACTCCTCCCATTCCCATGGTCTGCCAGCTTGGTGAAGACCTGTTCAGTGTCATCCAGCTCCCAAGCAGGATCCATCAAGTCATCTACATCTACTGCAGGGTTGTTGTTCCTGAGGAACAATGGGGCTGCCCTCCCCAGAGTTGGTAAAACAGGATTTGCAGAGCAAGACTTTGGAGAGCAACCACGTAATATTGTCTGGCACAAGGCAGACACAATATTTGCTCAATACTATGCACATTTGTTATAAAATCACTTTTACTATGGATGCCAGGACCCTCAGGAATTACGGAAAAACATTTTTCCACAATGGCATTTTCCTTTCCTATCCATTTTCAAAGCCCTAAGGCTGAAATGTACTCTTTCAGGGACAACCCCCCAAACAAAACAATCCCACATCTTTCACACAGGTCCTTTCACCAGCAGATGTTTGTGTCCTTGCTGATGTAAAGGGTGACATGTCGACTTCCTGGGCTTCCGCTTGTGACCCCCTGCCCCTGCCCAAACTATCATCCAAAGGAAGGGTTTCCTTGCCCCTCCAGCTTACCAGTCCACCACACTGCCCGTGTCACAGCACAGGCAAAGACCTTGTAATACTCCTGGACCGTCATGTTCCCTTTCACAAGCAAGGATGGAGCTTGGTGAAGTCACTCATTTGCCAACACACCAGCAGTGATCTTTGGAGATGTGTAAATGGCAGCCAGCCTTCGAGGCTTTGACACGCTGATCAAAGTGTAATATTTATATAAACACACAACTTGTTGGTCAGTACCGGCTTCAGGTCCTGTTTTTCCACAGAACCGAGAAGGGGTTACAGACTGGGCGTTTGGACAACACGCTGAAGATACGTTAATCCTTTGCCAGTCTGATAGCAAGCTTTGAGCTGCCACCATTAAGTCCCAGGCCAGAGCTCTGAGCTGCCACCATTAAGTACCAGGCCACGCCAGAGAGAAAGGTCCTGGGTGTCCTCTAGGTGACCAGTCCTTGAACTGACACCACATGAGCTACACCCTCACCTCGCCACAAAAGACCAGCTGGAAGCAGGACTTGGGCTCTGCTATGGATCACCTTTCCCTCCATCCTACAAGGACCTTGGCTGCTGTTAAACCTCCTTGTCAAAACTCTCCACTTTGCTGACTGGTGAGAGAGGAGACTGTAGCAAGTTGTAGTACAAGAATACACAATCTCAACCCTCCTCTGATATCAAAGTCACGATAGAGCAGTGGCTATTAGAAAGGGAAGGGACACTCAGCCATCTCCAGACTGTAACTAAGGATGCAGATGGCCCTCCCCTTCTTCAACGCAGTACCAGGACTAACTTTCTTCCAGTAATTTTTTTTAAATGGTTGGCAACTGCGACTCACAACCTTAGAGCAAGAAAAATGTGCATACATTCAGCTCTAGCTGTCTCAATCACCTAAGGCAGCCCATCTGAGTAGGAAACGTGTAGCTCTACTTTATGAAGAGCACTTCCAAAGCATCAACATAATGCTCCTTTTAGATCTGTGCAATTCTGCATGAGCCTAAAAAAGTCAACTTGACGTTCTGATCATCTGCTTCAGACTTCTACATCACTCACGTTTCATTTACATTCTTGTCATTGTATTAGTGCTAAAAGCAGAGAAGGAAGTTTGAGAGCCAAGATTTGCTCATTGAGATTAGAAGACAGGCAACCAATGTCAGGAAGATGATGGACATTTGGAGAGACTTCTGCTCTAGGAGGACTTTATAGCACCAGAGGCCAAGAGATTGCGAACTCTTCACCTTTGGAGGCTTCTAAGACTCAGCTAGACAAACTCACAGCAACCTCAACTAGTGCTGGCAACAGGCCTGCTTAAATGAAGAGGTTGGACTAGAGACCACCAGAAGTTCCTTTGAACCAGTGCTTCTATCATTTTGTTTGCGAAAAGGTACTAAGAAAGCACAGGAAGAGATATTGTTAAATTATTTAACAAAAAGAGGCAAGAATATTCTCAGTCTGGTCATTACAGGCAAGGTCGCTGCATTCCTTGGTATTTTTATAATATTTGAAATGGGGCTGCTGCATAATTTGAGAGGTTTTTCATTACATATGAAGTTGAACCACCACTGAAATAGCTCCTGCTGAAGTTAATATCAAGTAATTCTTGTTTCCCACTGTCCCATTTTCCAATACACCACATTTCTGCACTGACAGCTGGTAATTGCACGGCAGGACCTGAAACATTTTGGCAATAGATCACAAAAACTCTTCAGGATGTAGGACGAAACATGGGATTACACAAGAAATGGCAACACATTCACCAGTTAACATGATCAGAAAATTAACATTCAAAAAGTCATTTACAGCTTTCGGGGTTAGCATATTAAAAGGGAAACAATTCAAGAAGTTTAGAGCTGTTGTCTCATATTGCTGGAAAACTGCACCGTGACACTGCCTTCTCTTGTTTGTACATTTACCTTGCCCATGAGTTACTTCTACCTTTAAACTGTGGAGTAAATTTCTGCAAGGCTGTACCAGAAGTAAAACAGGGTCTGGTCTGTCACACACGCTGGTCTGTCACAAGCGGGCCCCAAATAACACCAAGAGTTTCAGCAGTCCCTTTGGAAGTCTCACCTACCCTTGGGTTTGCACAGCACAGGTGAAACCTCATCTGTTCCCCAACCACGGACAGCCCCATTTTTAATGTTTACAATTCTGCGAGGGTTCCGCCTGCAGCAATACCAGAGTCGAGATGCCGGCAAATAACAGACAGACAACTGTAGAAATAACATTTTTGCTTTAGTGTTTGCAATTTGTTTTACAGCTCATAATGAAATACTGTTAGAGATATTCTACATTCATAAATTTCTAGCAAAATACACTTTTAAAAACATAAGGCACTTCACGATTCCCTAAAACAAACGTTCATGATAAAAACTCAACAAGAGGGCTGGATGAGAACCCTTAATGTTCAGGTCAGTAAAAGATCAATCCTCCAGTCAGGCAGGCAAATGAAACAATCAATAGAAAGGTTTCCCAGATAGAGTTACTGCTGTATTATTAGAGTGCATTCTGAAGTAGTCTATTTGAAGTATCCTCAGCTGAGGAGGGAGGGCATGGTGTGAATAAGATGCATTGAAATAGTTCTTTGAACTAGGTAACAAAGACACATCGCAGGGATTAAGTTTCATTACTTTCATTGGATTAAATTCCTTCCATTCATTATTGCCAACAAGAGTAAGGAACAAAAAGGAGCTGGTTCTCCCCTCCTTCCCCCCTACTCCCATTATAATTCCACACAAGATTTCAAAGACTTAAAATGACCAGGACAGAAGCCCATGGAAAAAATGTATCTGGCCACTTCAGAGTATGTTTAAATATTCATTACTGACTTCCTCAAGCCTCACCTCTTACTAAAGGAAGGGAAAGATAAAAGAACTGGCAACTGTGTAAGTTGCTTCCAGTCAAACTGATATTTTGCATCTTTTTAACGCGACCCCACTGTTCACATCAAGTACCTGCACTCAGAAAGGCACCAGCAGCTCGCCCTGGCAGAGGATGAGGATGAATGAAGGCAGGGCCCCGGGCCCCACGGCGAAGAGGGAACGAGCAACTTCGCTCCACGCACTTGTGTCTCGGCTTAAAAACGTCTCAAAAGCCGGACGTGCTGGGCTGCTGTAGCAACAAGGGGACTGATACCAAAACACTGACTGAAGACTTCGCTCAGAGACGCATCTGTAGGAATTGAAATCCACTGTTTAAAACTGATAAAAAGAGCTACAATACTGACAAAACTGCTGCCTACTTCTCAGGGCCCCCGAGAAGGGGATGGTAGGGACTAGTTCCTACCATCCATCAGCGTATTTTCAAGTTGTCTTACCTAATTTATTGCCCAGTACATTTTTCCATTCTTTGAGGGCTAACAATTGCTGAAAAACCTGACTCCTGGGGGTTCAGTACGTTAGGCACTACGGTACAAACCTGCATCTCTGGTCTTCTCAAAACCACCTCCGAGAGGGGAAAAAAAACTCAACCAACCATTTGTTTTTCTTGTAAGTCCTTGATTGTTTTAAATTCTGACTTACTTGAATTGCACTTTAAAGCCCAGCGGCAAAAAGAAAACTTGGTAGCTATATTCAAGAATATATATATAAATTTTTAGGAGACAAAAGACATTTTATCAGGTCTAAAAATGCATAGAGATATCAACCGCATAAGCTGTCAAGTTTAGACCTGGATACAGTGAAGAAGCTGTGAAAAAAAAGATTAGCCTATTAGCCCTGTTAGAATTGGGGCAGAAATGGGATGCCTGCTAAAGTTAGGAAAGAAAACACAGTTAAAGATGGAGCTAAATTGGAACCAGCCACCACTGCTCTGTGCCTGTCACACACAGAGGTGCCACGGTGCAAAAAGGAATGGTGGTGAAATCTTTGTGAAGTAAAAAAATACACAACTCCAAGACAGCTGCTACTGAAGAGAAGAAGGGAAGGTGGTACCTCATGGCCCTGAGCTCAAAAGATCTTGAGTTCAAACCTGTGTGGCTCACTTTGACTGGCACAAGAGCCAAGCTCTAGATCACTCGGTTGCTCACCACTGTTAACTAGCAGCCAATTTAAAATCGTGGCTCTGCAATCAGTTTGCTGTCCTCTAGCACTGGCGTGACGATACTCACCTGTGACAAGAAGTGTCTGAAAGAGGAGATGAAGAACAAAACACAGGCCGCTCACTGATGCCAATTTAACTAACAGCAAGCAGTTAGTTTCTCTCAAAATCTGTAGGTTATTCTTCCCGAGCAAACATCACAGACTTTGCTAAAGTGACACCCAGTTGCTTTGCACATTCACCTCATTGTGTGTTAAAAATATACTTTAAAACAATTATTCCGAAAGGCACAGAACGCGTGCAATTTAGTTCCTTGTGGATCTGTGCGTGTGGGGAATCTTCAGCCTAAGTTGCAAGGATTAATAATGGACGGGGTGCTATTTTACAACCAGATCATTTTTTTTTTTTTCAAATTCCAGTTCTCTCCAAAGGAAACCAGGGAAATGAGCAGTGCTGTCAAGGAAACGAAAGGCAAGAAGTTCAACCTGCACATCAAGACAGACTGGAATGTAAAAAGTTTTGCAGACTTTGTTCTTCACATCACATTAAAGGAAAAATTGTAGTCTAATAAAAAAAAAAAAAAAATCACTAAAGTTAGTTACAAAGAGTAGAATTATCAAAGTGCTTTAATATATAAAGTGTCAAATATAATTAAACAGGACCATTAACACGGAGCTGCCACAAGATACTCAAATAGGTACATGTGTTTTCTGAATGCATGAGAGGAGCACAGGTTTTTAAATCCTCCCTTAGGTCCAAACTGGGTTAAGAAATGTTTTTCTTGTTCAGTTCAGCTTCTTAATACAACGTATTTGCTCTGCTCATGCACTCAAAGGCACAGTTGGATTTGCTCTATCTGAAACTGCATCAAAAGGACTGTCTGCCATTAAATATCAGTAAAGGGGCAGCTCTCACTGAGCAAAACACACAATAGCCCCATAAAGTAGATTTGTAGATATCTGTCAATTCATAATATTAATTTTCATAAGCCATTTCTTGATACTTAAAAATTCTGAACTAGCTTCTGCATCTTTCCTTTAAACATAGTTCAAGATAACCGAATGTGTTATTTGAACAATCCAACGGGCTGCCAAAGCTATTATAACAGGAGCAAATGCAAACAAATAAATAAGGAAGAGGTTTCAAAACCACCTCGTGCAAGACGCTCAGACAACGTGCCTTAGCCTCCCTACTGGCTTTTCCTCTCATGTTAAAAATAAGAGAAAAAACCCCCCACCACATTCTCCATGACACTTCTCTCAGTACTTCCAATTCAGTAAGCTGCTGCCTACTTCAAGCAGATGACCTTAAAGATGAAAAGTAACTCTGTACCAAGCATAGCAGAGCTAGCTGCAGCAGGGGGACACGGTTGTTTAGAAACAAGGAATGTTGATCAAGACCTTTCCGGCAACTCAGATACAAAAGCAGATTTGCTCTGGTAAGCTGAGACTCAAAAACGAGATACAGAGCATCGCAGCTGGTCCCTCGCACAGGCGTGTATGGCCACAAGTCTGAAGTAATACCAAGTCTCAACAGAAAAACTTGTGTGTTTTCTGAAGGCACTGTAAAGACAGCAACACTCCAGGTGTAATGGGAAGAGGCAGAGGGAGGAAAAATAGCGGACGCAGTTAGGAGGAAACACTAAGAGCAGTGTGGTATAACAAGGGAAAAAGAAGGTGGCTCAGGTCTATACGTTGGCTGTAACATCTGTAACAGGCTCTAGGCAAACGAAGAGTAACCAGAGTCTGGAAAAATCCCAACTCCCGTTTTTAGTGGATGAGTGTAAAATCTGTAAGTGAAATGAAAGGAGACAGCAAAGAATCAAGACGCTATATAAAACATTGGGGTCCATAGGTACTCACATGGCATCATTCGCCTGCTCCTGATGTACCACAGTGCTAAAAGACCTGGACAGCCTCCTCTGCTCTGTGGGATGAAGTCCAGGGAAGTGTCACGTACTAAACCCTTTCTCAATCCGCCAGTGAGAACGAATCCCCCTCCCCAGCCCGTACGAGGGAGGGGGGTGCCTCCCAGACCACGGAGGTTTCTAACAATCCCAGAAACCCCACACGCAGTATGCCACCGAGGTAGTCCTCCTGAGTAGCACTGTGCCAACAAGTCTGGGCTTGCTAAGATGTTCTGCCCCTTGCATGGACTTCAGGACAGTTTCTCGTGAGCCCTTCAGGCCAGAGGCTCATGCTTCGCTGTTCTGTCATTCCTTTTCAAACCCGTTTTCCTTCTGGTTTTCACCTTCTGCTCCCCGTTATCCCAGAAGGACTTTCTGCATCCTGCGCGCAGCAACACTGGCTTCGTCCTCAGAGTCAGACTCGCTCTGGGAAGTAGAGCTCTGGGAGGCAGAGCTGCAGGGAGAGGAGCACTCCGGGGAGCACAGATAGTGCATCAGCGGAAGGCGATACTTCCCACAGAAGTCAACGAACTTGATTTGTCTGACGCAGCTGTCAAAGTAGACGCCTGTAAAGGCAGAGGGGACAGTAACAACACATGAGACTCGGCGTGGAGCAATCTGTAAGCTCTGCAGAGTTGTCGCATCGGGTACAAAAGCCTCAAACTAGGATTTAATTGATGCAACACCAGACGTAGAGGGACAAGGGATACTGCAGGAAGAGAAGGGACCAGGACACCTATGGAAGTGCGAAATTTCTTTTCTTAGTGAAGAAGAAAAAAAAAATCCTGTAAAAATGTATTTGGTAGGTGACTTAGAACGGCACGGTCTACATGAAAAGACACAAGGCAGCTACTTCCAAAGAATTCGGCAATTTCTTCTAACCATTAGGGAGAAATCTCAGGCTGGGAATTTGCAAACTTCTTAAATGTCAAATTAATTCATCCACTCTACTTTCAAACTTGTAAAACCTCTTCTACCAGCTAGCAAAAACACATTCACAAGCAGACCTTCATAGCTCTACTTTTCTTCTGCTTGAGTGAAGTCACCATGCTGAGTTTGGATGCTACTTCCCATGGCAACAGTGTTGCTGTAACACACCATTACCTTCTCTTCCTGTCACAGCAAGTGGTTTTAGACACTGACATTTTCCGAAGTTCCCAGCGGTGTTTTAAGTCCTAGCTGGTCTGGAGTAAACCTTCCTCCTGCAGTGCTAAAGCAACACTGTGGGCACTGTGCTAGTTCACAAGGAAAAGTGAAAAAAAGCAAAACCAATCTGCTGTTACCCAAGCTGTGCAAAACTTGGAAAAAGGAAACATTTCCTTCCCTTCCAACACAAGTTCCAGCCCTTCTGCCTTTGCTTACAGAGCATGCTTTGATATTGTCCTGTAAGGAGATAACAGCCTGCATTATAACTGCAGGGTAGATACTAATTAATGATTTTTTTCTCCTTAATCTTCTAAAGGATAAACACACAGATCATTTACTCTGGATAAAGATCAAGCATTAAGCCAGATTAACTCAAGCATTCCAGGCTTTTCGATTAAGTCCTCTCCTTCCAGGAACTACACACTAGTAGTCCCAAGCAAGAGCTAAACAAGTTGCTCTTGGTCACTGCCAAGTACTGCAGCCTCCCTCCTCTTCTCCATCCAGAACCAAAGCTCTCCTGTCCATTCCTTAGTCTGAGCTGTTTCAGGGCAGAGGGATTAGAAACTTCAGACCATAAAAACATAGTGGAGCGCTGGGATGAGCTGCAAAGACTCCGACAGAAACACTGTCTTATGTCCCCAGGCAAACACAGTAATCCAGCACTTCGAACATTGTTCCTGAGTGAACAAAGTTCCTTGAAGACAAGTTTACAGGAAACCTGGATCCAACGAAATTCAGCTAGAATTTGGATGCAACAACATATCTAACTGAAGCTACTAAAGTCATGGCAAGTGAGAGGGAAAGAAAACCCATCAGGTAAAAGCAGGAAGCAGAGCAGTGAAGGTGAACTTACCCCCGCATTTAGGATTAGGACAGTTGCTGGCCAAGCTCAGATACCGGACAAGATTTTCCGGGAGATCGCTGGGAGCGTAGGGAATGTTGCGGGTTTTAATTGTGCGTCCAGCCAGTTCCTGAAGGCTTGGGGGATTGTACGTCAGGTCACGGACAAACCGAACCACCAGTGGGTTCCCACGCAAGCTCAGTTCTTCCAGGTGAACCAGGTTAAGGATCTCTCGAGGAAGGTAAGTCAGCAGGTTGTTGTGCAGGCTAAGGGAACGCAGGGAGTGCAGCCTAAGGATGGAGATGGAAACTCAGTCAAGACGTGCAAGCAAAATCATTCCACAACTGCATTACACAGACCTGACTACTCTCCCCTCTCCCACCAATTTCTTCTCTTCTCTTGGAGAAGAGAAGGCTCCGGGGTGATCTTATAGCAGCCTTCCAGTACCTAAAGGGGGCCTACAGGAAAACTGGAGAGGGACTTTTTACAAGGGCCTGTAGTGACAGGACAAGGGAAAATGGCTTTAAACTGAACAAGGGGAGATTTAGATGAGATCTAAGGAAGAAATTTTTCACTCTGAGGGTGGTGAGGCACTGGAACAGGTTGCCCAGAGAAGTTGTAGATGCCCCATCCCTGGAAGTGTTCAAGGCCAGGTTAGATGAGGCTTTGAGCAACCTGGTGTAGTGGAGGGTTTCCCTGCCCATGGCAGGGGGGTTGGAACTAGATGATCTTTGAGGTCCCTTCCAGCTCCAACCATTCTATGATTCTATGATTCTCCTTTGGCTTTTCTTCCTTTGAAAGCATAAATTCATGCTAAAAGAGCTGCTGTTCCTCCAGCACACACAATGCCCTGGAAAACCTGGCCCAACTCCAGAACTCCTGTTAACAAACACCGTCTTAAACCTGCTGCTGTTCCTCTCGGTATTGCCCCCATGGCCTCTCCAAAAAAGGTAGCACAGAACAAAAGTACACAAACTGGGTGCTTTCAGAGGAGATAACATTTCCTTGTACCCAGTGCATGCATCAAGAACAGTTCCGTGCCACACTTTGAATAAGTCACCTGCTTGTGCTCATGCATTAAGGATGATTGCCAGCAGGCAGCCAATCCCAGAAAACCCCGTGTTTCCATCGCTCGCGGCTGCGTCACCTTGTGCTTTGATACTACCAGATCTCAAAAGCTGAGCAAGGTCAGACCAGGCTAGCACTGGCACAGGTGGCAGGCAGCTTATTGGCTTTTGGAAGTGTTCTCCTCTCTCAGGAAGCACCAAAGCAAGGCTCCAGCAGAGCGTCCAGGGATGCTCTCAAACCAATACAAGTTACAAGACAACCGGAGTCATTAAACATCACACATTGATAATAATCCCACCGCACCGTCAAATTCCAACTCAGAAAACTCCATGCTGCCATGCAATCACTTTTGGGGTTTCAGCTACACGCTGAACTCTTCACCTCCCATCTTAGGACACCGCAAACTCTGCATGGGTAGCCTCTTTCCCTCACTATGAAACAGATAAAGCAGCGACTGATCCTCTAGAGCTGCGCTGTAAGATTTAACAAACACTAAACCACTCTGGGATCTCCAGTAAGAAATGCCAAGGGAACACAGGGGATAGTACAACAAAAGAGCACACACGTAAAAGGCTTTGGGGTGAAAGACAAAACAGACCAAGCATTCACCACTAATATACAGCAGCATGGCAGTTTATCTTTTCCAAGTTGCCCAGGTACTTCTCAGGCTCCCTGTATAAATATATTAATTCACCTTAAAGTGTAAGGTGACGCTTTTTTTCCGTAACCTTTTGATTGAGATTTCCATATTATATATCATGGTCTGCCTGTAGTGTACCACACTAAGGATCTTCTTGTTCAAGTCTAGTCACAGCAACAAACTGAAGGACAAGTGGGTGCTCCCAGGTGCTTTTATCCACACATGTAGGAGAAAAAGTTCAAAGGGTTAATTGCAGCTGGTGGCTGATGACAGTAAATACTCACTGTGCCAGCTGAGGTGGAATGCTCTGGATCTTGTTGTCACACAGAACTAGATAGCTTAGAGAAGGCAGGTTTGCTAATTCTGGTGGAATTGAAGTAATGAAATTCCCTCCGAGGTACAGAAACTCTAAACTGGAAAAGAAAAGAGAAAACACTGCATTATTCCATTAGGGTCATTTGCAGTTTCATGTAACACTAGGTCTTCTCATCTCCTGCATTTCTTAAAGAAAACTTGCAGATGACTATGCACGAGATAATTTGCCGAGACAAAGGAAAAAGCTGAGTTCCACAGCAAAATCCCAACAGAGCTGCTGTTACACAACAGATACTGTTGGGATTCACCTCCAGCCTCCTGCAGCCACCATTACATCTGCAGGTAGGCACCGGACAGCTAAGCGTTCCTGCACCAACCCCACACGTAAAACTCCTGCTCGTATTTCCAAGGAAGAAGAGCCTGCACACGCACAGAGCTCTCAGTTTCAAGAGGAGCAAAGCAAGACAGCAGTGGCTCTCCCTGAAATTCTGGCCCTGTACAAGTGCTAGCCACTCTTTGTGATGCCACTTGACCCCTCGGTGAGTAACTGCAACCCTTCGGCAGAAGGCAGAGGGATCCGGTCCTGCTCCGATACGATTCACACACCGACAACACCGCAGCTGCAGTGGCACAGAGCGCGTCGAAGTCACACGAGAACGCGCACGCCATTTCTTGGACAGATTGATGTTAATACACTGAAGTCATGGAGCTACCAAAAAACATTAGATGGACTGCAGCTTGGGCCTAAAGAAAAAAAAATTTAAAAAAATCACTGGGTGTCCTGTATAAACCCAGTGAATGGGAGACAGGAACAAAGAGAGGCACCAGATCCCTTCTGGCAGGTGGAGCAGCCAGCGTTTGCCGTGCATCTCTGCCCAGCTAGGAAGAAAAATTGGCAAGCGCTTCTCTTCGACGTAATAGCTTCCAGTCCCCATTTCAGAGAGTCAAAGTTTTCCTTCCCTGTTCTCAGATGTTGTCTGGAAGAGGAGCAAAGGTTTGCCTACTCCTGGCTGGGAAGAGACAGACGATGCTTTTTCCCATGCCTGAAAAAAGGTGGATCCCACGGTCCTGGTTCAAAATCTCAGATTAGCTGCCTGGCTCCAGTGTACATTGGCCCCCTCTGATCTACCAAGCATCCCACGCAGGTCAGAAAGGAGAAGTCATCCAGGCTCTGCCAGCCTTTCTGTAAGAACAGCTTATAGCCACCTTGGAAGAGGAGACACCTCCGCCTCACCGCAGCACCTCAGCGAGGCTACGGACACAGCTGGCAAAGGAACACAAGACCAAACCACCCAAAGGACATGGTGCTCAACCCAGAGTAGGTCTGAGCCCTGCAACTGTGCCACAGCGTGCGTGAAGCGCCAGAGAAGCTCCTCCCTGAGGCTTCCTCTGGCATGGAGCAGAAGAAGAGGAGAAAGAGACTATTTCTTTCGGTTCTTGAAAGAAACTTGGACCCCAAAGATCCAATGACAGCATCTGCTTGGGCTACAGAGGCCACTAACCCAGCAAAGAGGTCCACCTGCCCATCAGCAGAGAACAGAACAACAAAACCACTGCAACACTTGAGGAGATGCTCATGGAGCTTAACATCTCCTGGACTCACTCACCTTTTTGGAGGATGTCTGAGGAAAGCCAAGTACCTGAGATTTGAAAAAGTGGGCACAGAATTAAGCCATTTCTAAGCCTTAGATTTAAACCGAATTTGACTACATGAAAGGAAGTAACTACACTTGCTTTGGCTGAGAGAACAAGCAGGACAGCACGTTTGGAGGTTATTCTGAACATGCGTGAAAAACATGGAACACAGGAAAACCCCTCCACCAAACCCCCACCGTTCAGAAGTAGCCTCTCATCCACAGACGACCTGTAGGTGAGAAGCAGGGGTAGGAGGAAGGCTGCTGTGCCGACACCACGTCAAGGACAGATTAATTTTAATTAAATTTTGATCCCCTAACAAAGCCCAGCATTTTAATCAAAATTCCTCCTTTGACCTCCATTATTTCCCAAGGTGGATTTAGGCTGCTTGGCTCTCATTAGGAATTTAACTGCTGACCATACAATTCCTAGGCATATGTTAACTCCGTGCCGCTGCTGGAGCCCGCACTGTTGGGCAAGGGAATTCTAGCAATGTGGATTTCAATATTTAAACAAGGTTTAGATGTGTACAAGTCTCCGCTTCCTAGGAAAAGTGAATAATTAACTCTTCATCCGCTATGTTTAGAGACAATAACACCCATAAAGTCACGTTGCATAAAAACATGTACTACCAGGGAAGGGGAAGAGGGGTGCGAAATATACAGTCAATAATGTTTTGGACATTCATTTTAAGGTGCAAAACATGCAAGTTTCAAGATCAGCTTACGGCACAAACTAAGTGTGCAAAACCACTGCCTCCGAACTACGTTACAGCCTTCAAATCCATTATTTGTAAAGCCTGTAATGAGAACGCTCAGTCACACTAGCTAGGATATAAAGCCCCAACATCAGACTACAGGCTGTCACTAATTAAAAATCCACTGAGTTAATTCCTCCACTGGCAACAAAGGGCTTCTTTAACATTGTTTCCTTTTTATCTGTCTTCTGAATCACCTTTCAGAGGTCAGTAGACCAACTGCGCCCACTCTAGCACAGCAAATTCAAAGCTTCCAACATCAACTCGATATGAATTAGATAGAAAATTTATCAAAAAAAGCACCCAGAGGAGGTGCTACCGTAGTTTTTCACAGGAGAACCACAGCAGGGACGGGACCGAGCTTAGCAAACACTTGTAGCCAACCTTTCACACCAAGACAGAGTTTTTCTGACAATCATTAATCTGCACAGTCATTCAGACCAGCCAGCTGAGGTCTTGTGCGGTGCTGCGTACACAGGAGAGCTGAAACTTTTCTGTACTTTTCAAAAATCAGTCCAGGAACTTAGAAAAGCCAGAGAGCGACAGGCCTCCAATGACTGTAAGCTCAGCTCCTATTTTTGAAGCTGGAATAAACGATGTACTTCCAACCTGCCACGCAGGCTCTGGCTGAAGATGTTTCAAGAGGGGACAAATGCTAACAACATCCATCTCAACAAAAAAAAAAAAAAAAAGAAAAGAAAACCCCATTTGACAGAGTAACTAAGGGGGACTGACACTTTCTCTGCTGTCTTTTAGCAACAGTCACAAATACGCTACTAAAAGAAGCTGTAAGGTGGCTGTGTAAATCCTTTTCCATATGGGAAGGGAGTAGGGAAATGCTCAAACAACTGTGAATCGATTCAGGTGGTGGCAGCAAAGTTGAACATGCCAAGAGAGTGCACGTTCTTGCTTGAGGATGTCCTCAAGGTTTCCAGGTCATCGCATCACACAAAACAAATCAAAAAGCCTCAAAACAATCCGAAAGAAGAGCCTGCTCTGAATGCTAGAGGTTATTTTTGATACTTTATCAATTACCACGACACTTTCATAGCCACGTTTCAAGGGCAGAATGTCTTCTGGCATAGCAGATACTCAAATTTTCAGTCCACCCTGTTTCCCCACAGATGCTTCTTTGGATAAAATTTAACAGCTGACATCAAACAGATGCATCTAAATAAGTAATCTAAAAACGAAACGATGAGCCTGAAATAGCTCCAGGTCTTTTTAAGATAAACTTTGCAGCGAGAAATTTCCAGGGCAGTTTTGAGGCTCATGCAAGGGAGGAACTGAAAAGCAGCCCACAACACGCTCCTGTTAACCCTGTTCCACAATCTGCTAATTCCCGAGAGAACTGCACAGCCTTGCTGACACGCAAATTTGAGATCAAACGGTCGTCTGAAAACCATTTGCAAAACGTTTGAAGAGGGGAAGAAAAAGGGAGGCAGCAAGCAGACTTCCTAATGCTCTACCTTTATCAAAGCTTCACCCGCTGTTTTTCCCACACTGCCACAAGCCGTTCCTAAGCGGATACTTGTCTAACATGCTTAATACTACCCAGGAATAAAAGCAAATTCTCCGGTTTTCATTGCATCTAAGCCTTTACACAAAACTTGGATGAATCCAGTTAGGCTTTTGATCCCAGCCCTTGCACAACTGGGCTTTACTAGAGGAATCCAAGCAAGAAGGAAAGGAGCATGCACAGCAGATGCCTGGAAAGAGCCTGGTGCTTTTCCAAGCTCTTTCCGCCTGCTCCTGGTGCTCTACTGAGTGTGAGAGTTTTAATTAGAAGAGTAAGAGTGAACTTGGAATTCACATCAGCAGATTCAAGGTATCAATTAGATTCCGCTGGGCTCTTGAGAACTTCTCCCTTTCAGGGACACTTGCAGGACGTTTACCCACGCACACACGGATGAGGGCAATCCATGCGCCCTTAAGCCAAAAGCCACAGCCGGACCATGAAGATCAGAGCTGCACTTCACCAGCCCTGCCAAACAAATTTTGTCCAAAATGGGCAAGCAGGCGTTTCTCAGCAGCTGTAGTACGCAATGCCCCTTGGAGCATCCCCGGCTGGATCAGCAGACAGGATATGCACAATCAACGCAGCGGCGCTGTGAACAGAGTCAGAGAGAGTGACTGACTGTAACATCTCACACTGAAAACACAGCAAGGTCAACACTGGCCGGAGAACTACAGAAAAGGCGCTCTTGACCACCTATGCTCAGCTTATCTTTTATCTGGCAACAAACAGGTAAGCAATGCTCCCACCCATCTGGTGCATCTTCTATTCTAAGTTCACAGACTCAGCTCTTGCACTGCACTGACACTGCCCGCTGACAGCAACTGGGGGTGGTGGGCATACAGAAGGTGGGATTAGGAGGAAAGAGCATTGCATTTTCCTAATGGAAAACATGAAGGCTATTCATCCTCAGTGCTGGCATGCTATGACCAGCATCATCCTGCTGCTGTTGCCAGAGCGGCCATGATCATCCACTTACGAAGCGATGTGAAGGAAGCTTCAAGCATCAGGACATCTACAGGTGGTCCTTCCACCACAGCCTAGGAGGTAACTGATAACAGACTGAAAGGCACTCACCTTCTGCGCAGGGTCTTGCACTGCACACAAAGATTTGTGTGGGCAAGGATGGGGCAGAGGGCTGAAACTGGAGTTAGTAAGACAAGACAGCAGCAGGACTGGCTGCGGTTCTTATTGTTGTTCATTAACTTGCCAAATCACTAGGAACACACTAGTGAAAAGTTTTTGGACACAATGGCTGACCCCAGCTTGCTGCAAAGTTGTGGCTTTATTATCTTCACATGAGTAACAACACGCGGCACACGTCTCTCGTCCCAGGGCCTTTGTGTCTGTAGTTGCCAGCATGTTCCTTCTCCTTCAGATCAGACCCATCACCTTTTTATTCTTTCAACTTCGCTACGTAGGCTCCTGACCTGCTGTATTCCTGGCCTTTGCTAAAACTGATATGATACTCCTTCAAAAACCACAACAAGAAACTGCAGAGGAAAGATGTGAAGCTCAGTTATCAAGAATTTAAAAAAAAAAAAAAAAAAATCTCAGAGCTCAGACATTCCCTGGAAACACACAAAGTATTTCTAAATCTCTGCAGCTCTGCCCAGCTCTATAATCAGTGACTGGAGCAAATGGGAAGCTGCCAGGGTCATGGGAAGACGAGAACTGCTGGCCTCAGGAACTCTAGTACCAGCAGGAGGAACGTGTCCGGTCGAAGTGCTGCCTGCATTCCTCTGTGGTCTCAGAGATCATGGGATATGACAAAAATTTATTTTATAGGCAGTTGCATGCGGAAAAACGCTCAAAGTCTTGGCTTGCCAGCAACAGCAAGATGGACACTTACAACTTGAGCTGTGAGATTAACAGAAGCCCCAACAACTCCTCCAGGTCCCACCTCCTGTCCCAGAGTTCAGAAATGAACAGAAGCCTCCGTGTCGCCCTGCAAGAACAGCTGCCTCTGCTCTGTTCTTGCTCAGGCTTGTTTTACCCACTTCAATGCTACGCACTCACTTTGTGGACATCCCTCTTGTTGGCAGGTGGCAGGAGGGTCTTGCAGCAGTTTCCCTCCAGTACGTACTTATAATCTTTTTGGCAAGTGTGTCAGGTCACTGGTTACTTGGCTCCCAACAAGAAGATTCAGGATTCCCTCTGGAAGAACATTACATTATATAGCATCGTTTTCTCCCAACTCTGGCAAGTGTGTGACTCCTTTTTGTTACTCAAGCAGTCCCAGATACAGAGATGGCACAGCGGTAAAGAAGCTGACAACGCTGGTGGAGTGTGGGTTTGCTATCTTGAGCTAAAGTTCAAGCCTATTATGGTGACACGTGAGCAGAAGTTCAATGAGTTAGCTGGCAGCAGACACAAGCTGGGTCTGGTCTAGTTTTTCTACCTGACACATCACTTCGTACTGATAAACGGACGGTTCAATAGCCTTGTCCGCATCTGCCCTCTCAGAATTGTCATTCTGGGGTTCAAGTATGACCAGCCCAAGAAAAGCTGCAGGACAGGACGAGCAGGAGCCCTGCCTCAGGGCAGGCTGGAGGAACAAGGCCGAGTAACCACGCAGCGGTAGTTTGGGAGCGGTGCAGCACAGCCCACCAGGGCACCACCTATGCAGTCCGGTACCTTCCCAGGGTCAGCAGTGTAACAAAAAGCAGAGCTCAGGTTTGTTTTCTTGGGGGAAAGAAAAAAAGGAAAAAAAAAAAAAAAGAGAAAGAGAGAAATGGCAACCACAGATGGGAGCACATAAGCAGCAGTAGGGGGCCTTGGCCTCAGAGGTAGGTGCAACAATCAGATCCCAGACACATCCTGGATGCTACCAGGCATGCTATGGAGGCAACGTGGATCACCTTCCACGCACAACTACCCTCCTCCATCTGCCTCCTCTCCCATGAAGCTGGTGCCACTGTCCTCATTTCCTGCGTCATCCCTGAAGCAACTGCTTCTGAACAGAGAGAAAGCTGACTTCTCATGAGGAGGCAGGAAAGGTTCCTCCTCATGGCATCCCCAACCCAGGACACAGTCCAACTCTGCTGAGAGGTACATGGGCATTTTTTAGCATTCAAAACGCCTTATGGCATCTCTCAAACTTAGCTTAACCCAGCATTGCTTCGGATCCTCAACAGGTGCACGCTGTACCATCTGGGCAAAAGCCACGTACCTAACTGTGGATATGACAGTGGATGAAACCATTTCCCATCAGCACTCAAGCAGTTAAGGTACTTCCAGCCTAGGACCACAGGAGACAGCACTGCATACAACATCCTGTGCTTCCACTGGATACAGCTCTGCTGAGCAGTCAGGGCGAATCCAGCTACTTAGGGTCAAGGTTGCTGGAATTTGCATAAAAGAGGATACCTCTGGCAAGGCCCTCAGCAAAGAGCTGGAGTGAAGAAAGTTCAGAGCCAGAAAGTTCAGACCCAGAAAGTTCAGAGCCACACAGGGGCTAGTCTGAGGCTTGAGAAACCAGCAGAACACCAGCACCGAGGTGCCCATGTGCAACACACAAGTCAGAACATGGCGCCCAGCTTGCTCAGGAGGCCTCAGAAGCACCTATCTCAGGTCAATGCGGGCGGTCAACACCCGATCCCACCTGAGATGTGCTCCCGCCCCACCAATGTTCCTAACTGCCATGATTCAGCCATAGGTTCCTACGCCATCAGTCTGCCGTGGTTTGGGCCAGCCCCAGGGCCGGACGCACCACTGCACGCGAGCACAGCCTATACTCCACGCTTCAGGAGATCCCTCGGCTGATCTGTCAGATCTACATGAGCCGGATGGGTGGAGAGAAACACTACAGAAACCCAACCATGCCAGCAAGCACCCTGATGAGACTGGAGCTGTATCAGCAGAAAGGCCCTATTGTTTGCAGAAGCCACAACCAGATCCTTATTCTCCTGTGCAGTCCCTCGTGCCGCTGGGAGCTGCATGAGACCAGGGGTTTATTTTGTTCTCTCCTAGAGATCTGTATCAAAGCAAAGCCATGGAGCGCCTCTGCACCTCCACACTCCTGCCAACCACGCGGTCACTGGCAGAGCCTCCCCTGCGCCACGGCAGCCCAAGGACTAGGAAAATCCTGAAAGAGTCGCCCGTTTTGCCAGCCCAGAAGGCCCATCGGCTGCTCAAGAAGCGACTTTGGAGTTTCAACAACTCAACCTGAGGAAGAGGAAGAGACGCGTTGGCAGCAGCGGTGCTTAGAGACGTCTGAGTCCGGACAGAACTCACTCCCCCGGTGGGAGCGGGACACGCGGCGCTGCCGGCGGAAAATTCTGCCAGCCGGAAAATCCGGCTGGGTTCGCCTGGCAGCCGCCGGGGCTCTTCCCGTGCCCTCCGGGCACCGGCCCGGCCCCGGCGGCGCGGGAGGCGCGTCCGGCCCGGCCCGGCCCTGCCCTCACCTGCGGAGCTCCTGGATGTCGGGCGGGATGCCGTGGAGGCGGTTGCCGCCGAGGCTGAGGCTCTGCAGCCCGCGGAGCCCCAGCAGGGCGGGCGGCACCTCGGCGAAGCGGTTCCCGCTGAGGTTGAGGACGCGGAGGGAGCGGCCGAGCGGGGCCTCCCCCAGCGCCTTGGGCAGCGAGCCGGGCCCGCCCAGCCGGTTGTTCTTGGCCAGCAGCGTGTGCAGGTGCGGCAGCGCCAGCAGCTCCGCGCCCAGCTCCGCCAGCCCCGTCCCGCTCACGTCCAGCACCTCCAGCGCCGGGAACCACTGCGACAGCCCGGCGGGCAGCGGGCCCGACAGCCGCCGCGGCGACAGCACCAGCCGCCGCGCCTCCGCGCTGCGCCGCGCCGCCAGCTCCGCCGCCAGCTCCGCCTCCGCTTCGCCCTCCGCCGCCGGGCCGCGCCGCGGCGGCTCCGGCTCCGGCTCCGGCTCCGGCTCCAGCTCCAGCTCCGGGGCCGCGTCACCCGCCGCCATCCCGCTCGGACCGACCGGCGCCACCGCCCGTGCGTCACCCCGGGGACTCCCCCGCCCCGCCCCGGAATCTGAATAACGCCTCCGCCCCCCCGCGGCCGCAGCGGGGCGAGCGCTCTTATGCAGGTTGCGGGGCGCCTGCGGGCTGGCGGCGGGGAGAGAGCGAGCCGCGCCGAGGCCCCGGAACGAGCATGGGAGGGCGGGGCGGAGGCGGGCTGGGGGGGCGGCTCGTACCGCCCGTACCGGGCGGGGGAGGGCACCGTTACTGCCCCGCGGGGCCGTTACCCTCACCCTGGCTGTGCCGTATACGAACAGGCAGCTGGAGATTCGCGATTCCAGTTCGTCGCCCGTTGGACACAGACGAGGAGCGTTGTGATCGGGAATTGCGCCTTGGAAGAGCGGTGTGATCGGGAATTGCCCGTTGGAAGAGCAGTGTGATCAGGAATTGCCCCTTGGAAGAGCAGTGTGATCAGGAATTGCCCCTTGGAAGAGCGGTGTGATCAGGAATTGCCCCTTGGATGAGCGGTGTGATCGGGAATTGCCCCTTGGATGAGCGGTGTGATCGGGAATTGCCCGTTGGAAGAGCAGTGTGATCAGGAGTTGCCCCTTGGAAGAGCGGTGTGATCAGGAATTGCCCGTTGGAAGAGCAGTGTGATCAGGAATTGCCCGTTGGAAGAGCGGTGTGATCAGGAAGAGCGGTGTGATCAGGAATTGCCCCTTGGAAGAAGCGGCAGCCGCGTGCGGTGACAATGAGAAGATGTGCAGCCAAGGGGAACGTTTGCACTGGCAAAGTCCGGGCTTAAGAAACAGACTTGCTTCCTTGTGATGCCTAGAGGAACCAAAAGAAGGGAATGGCAATCTCCCACTTGCTCAAACCACTTCTTGTACACAAAAGTCTCTCATCTTAGAGTGGAAGAAGCACAAACAAACCACGGTTGTTGGCTACTACCAGCCCAGAGTTTAAAAACAATGCACGAAGCAGCTGAGTGGGAAGGTGTCCAGAAACCCATGGTCCACTTGTCCTTCCTTTGGTGTTCCAATGAACTCTGGATTATTTTACCACTACAAATATTTTGAAGTGACAGCTCCCGTTCCCTGTGCACAGCTTTCAAGAAAGCGTGTGCCGTAGTGGGTGGGAATGAACAGGTCACCTTCCAATGGACTTGTTTCATCTGTTTTGTAAGTCCCTGAGGATTCACACGTGCAACCCAATGTGAACTCAGAGGTGGCTGCACAAGAGCAGACACCGCAGAAGTGCAGTTATTACTTTCAATATAGTTATTTCTTTTCAATATAATTCTGCCCAATCTATAAAGGTTGTGCTGTTTCAGCTGGATCAGGATAGTTTGTGGGAGGGTTGATGTTGGCACAAGAGTAAAGTCGTCTGGATTTTGCTCTTGCCTCCTGCAGTGCTTTAAGCCTGTGTTCTCCCAAAGTTCTGTGAACTAGTTCAGTTTTTTTCAGGAACTGAGTTGTCTTACGGAGCAGTTTGCTCCTGTCTTCAGAATGGGAGCTAATAAATACCTCACAAATGCAGTTCAGAGTCTTATCGACCACTTAAACAGCATATTTCCCAGTTTGAAGCTCAACAGTGCTGGAGAGTTGTGAAGTAGTGAAGTGTACGTAGCCGTAGTGAGCAACTCGCTAATACTCCAGTGTGCTTAACTCCACGAATGGACAGGTCGGAGTTTTTGCCAGGCCTCTGCTAGCAGTGGCCAACAGACTCTTTGCTTTTCCTCTCTCCCACCTCAGAATTTCTCTTCAGTAAGCACACATGATGCACAGGCAAAGCATTCATAGTGCCATCTAGCTAAATCTGTAGCCGACACTTCCTCTCATTCCTTCCTAAAATCTTGGGAAATTCTAGCGGTAGAAATTAAAGTAATAAAGCAGACCCACGTGGCATCTGAGCAGTGAATGGGCACGGAATGCCACAGTTAATGCTGCTTACACAGCAGCTGGTACAGAGCTGCTACCGAGGCCAGTTGGTGTGAAAAGTAACATGTAAGAGGTAATGTTTGTTTCATTTGCTTTTTTTGGGGTTTTTTGGTTAACAGCTTTGTTAAAAAAAAAAAAAAAAGTCACGTAAAACAGTCACCCAGCCTTCTCTTCTGCTGAACTGTCGTTTGCACAGAAGAGCTCATAGTAGTAGAAGCTGCCAGGCCCAGTAGGGTTATGGGGAGAGATCAATGGCAAGACATTATCCTCATGTTGTAGGACACCACTAAAGGCCATTTCATCGTTCAGTCCAGCAAAGGTGACATGAGCCATTCAGCCCTGTCGTCATAAGGTCATACCAGAAACAGAAGGGACCTCAGGAGTCTCATGAGCCTGTTCTCCCAGCTTAGGGTAGGACCAGCTATACCTTCCATTCCTGATAGCTGTTACTCTAGTGTGTTCTTAAAATCCGTATGTCGGGGGAGTTCCTGGCTGCTACATGGGAAGCACCTGTGCCTTGTCGAGACAAGTGCTGCGAGTCACGGTGGTCAGCCGGAGACCACATGACCTATGGGAGGCTTAAAGACGGGGCACTCCCAAGAGGGAGTGGGGCAGTTTCCTCCTGGAGACTGGAGTGGTAGGAGCTCCTGAGAGAGTGTGAGTTGGAGCTCTCTGTTGGATTGAGATAGCAGCGAGTTTGGATCAGCCTTCTGATTGTGAGATATGTCGTGGTCGCAACAGCTGTTTGGTTGTGACCCACTGTAAGAAGATACAGGCAGTCCGTGACATCCATACAGGGAGGAAGTCTGTGGAATATCATAGAAGCGTCTCCCATATCTTTGCTAACCATGGCATTCAAAAGCATTTCCTAATACCTCATTTTGATCTGCCTTGACTGCCAGAACTGAAGCTAATGTCCCAACCACCACAGCGAGACGGGTATGTTCCATCTCAGGGGTCGGTATCATGTCCAGTGCTATTTAACATCTTTGTCAGCGACATGGACAGTGGGATCGAGTGCACCCTCATCAAGTTTGCAGATGACACCAAGTTGTGTGGTGTTGCGGACATGCTGGAGGGAAGGGACCTTGACAGGCTGGAGAGGTGGGCCTGTGAGAACCTCATGAATTTCAACAAGGCCAAGTGCAAGGTCTTGCACATGGGTTGGGGCAATCCCAAGCACAAGTACAGGCTGGGTGGAGAATGGATTGAGAGCAGCCCTCAGGAGAAGGGCTTGGGAGTGCTGGTTGATGAGAAGCTCAACATGAGCCGGCAATGTGCGCTGGCAACCCAGAAAGCCAACCGTGTCCTGGGCTGCATCCAAAGCAGCGTGGGCAGCAGGTCGAGGGAGGGGATTCTGCCCCTCTACTCTGCTCTCGTGAGACCCCACCTGGAATACTGCGTTCAGCTCTGGAGTCCCCAGCACAAGAAGGACATGGAGCTGCTGGAGTGGGTCCAGAGGAGGCCACGCAGATGATCCAAGGGCTGAAGCACCTCTGCTATGGAGACAAGCTGAGAGAGTTGGGGTTGTTCAGCCTGGAGAAGAGAAGGCTCCAGGGAGACCTTCTAGCAGTTTTCCAGTACCTAAAGGGGCTACAGGAAAGCTGGAGAGGGACTTTTTACAAGGGCATGTAGTGATAGGACAAGGGGCAATGGCTTTAAACTGAAAGAGGGAAGATTTAGGTTAGATCTAAGGAAGAAATTTTTCACTCTGAGGGCGGTGAGGCACTGGAACAGGTTGCCCAGAGAAGTTGTGGCTGCCCCATCCCTGGAAGTGTTCAAGGCCAGGTTGGATGCAGCTTTGGGCAACCTGGTGTAGTGGAGGGTGTCCCTGCCCATGACAGGGGGGTTGGAACTGGATGATCTTTGAGGTCCCTTCCAGCCCCAACCATTCTATGATCTTGGTAGCAGTCTCCACCTGAAGACATACATTTAGAGCTTTCCTTAATTGTGCCTAAGGCTTATAATCTGTCCTTGTGAGTCACGTTTTCAAGGTGCCTTTTTACTTGCCTCTGGATTCTTTCCACCTGATCCATCCGTTTTGTGAAAGGCACTGTGCAAACCAGAAGGTACCCAGCTGAGGCTCCCCCTGATGCCACACAGGACAGAGCGATTGCCCTGTACTTCTGTGTCTCTCTATATTCTTCCCCTTCTACAATGGTTTGCCTTTCTTTCAGCAGCAAGACCCTAACTCGTGTTCACCTTGTGATCACATCACACATGGAGAGCTGCTAGGTTTTCCGTTCCCAACAGCACAGGTGGAGCGTGTGCTGGGGAAGCAAATGGGGAGTACCCAAAGGATCGTGGAGCAATCTCACCAAGAGCGCTGGGGCTGCAGGCTGCATCTCTGCCGCTTGCTTGCCACGTGTAAACGTACCAAAAGACAGCTGATTTTTTTTTTTTTTTGAAGAGGAAAACGAGGAACATGGCTTGTGAGAAAGAAAACAAAACACGTGTTATTTTTAAAATTTTGTTTCATTTATTTGGCAGTAATATCCAAACCCCCCTGCTTCAAAAAAATTACAAAATCAAGTAAAATAAGTGCACTAAGGAAACCTACAGAATACTGATAAATTTCACACACGTACAGGAGGGAATATAGAGGGAGGAGTGGGACTTTGTTGCTTAAATTTGGCTTTTGGGGAAGGAAAAAAAAAAAAAGCGCCTTCCCTGCCCCTTGCAGTCTGTACAGCAACTGTCCCAGAGAGCAACGGGTGGAATTTGGCACTTCCTTTCCCAGCAGCCGAGTCACCCAGCAGAAGCTGGCGAGTGGCCAGCCTGCTGCGGGGGGTACAGCCCAGGCATCGCTCACCCAATGGCTGCCCGTCCCCTCGGCGAGGGGAGGCGAGACGGTCTGGTCCCCTTTGGGGACTGTAGCCCTTAGAGCTGGGGTGCATTTTGCCTCCGGGGGCACGAGGAACAGACTGTGCAGGCGGCAGCTCTTTTCGTGGAGGCACATTCCCCGCTGCCCTGGCCCATCCTGGGAGATGTCGTATGGCTTGTCAGAGAGCTCAGCTCGCCTTGCCCGACACGGCAGCCCGTCCCTCTGCCCGCGGTGCAAGTGCAAGCTCCGTAAACCTCAGCTGCCAGCACCCATCTCTCCACCTCTCCACACATCCACAGGAGACAGGAGGGGACAACAGAAAGTATCACGCAATGCAGCCTACAGAAGCCCTTCAGCCATGGATTAGCCTCCCCTTCCTGCACATGCTCTGCTTCTCCCAGTTGGAGGTTTTCCTGACTGGACAGTAAGATGTTAATCCTCATCCAGGGAAAGCCGTTAAGGCAAGCTGTTATGTTTTCTCTAAGGCACTTCAATGATCCAGGCTGGAAGGAAGCGAGCTGGGAGGCACGAACTGCCTTTCAGAGCAGGGTCGGAATAAAGCAAAACATGTATTAACAATGTTCTTGTGATTCTAGATCCAGCACACAAAGCTGTTCTGCTCACGCTGTCGGAAGAGGAGCGAGGTTATGTCTAATGGGTGCTCCTGTTCCACCAACCACTTCCTCCAGTGCCACCAGAACACAAACAATGACTCCGTCCCTGCGTAGCATTGTCCACACTACCCTCAGCTCCTGTGGACTAATTCTCCTCACCTTCAGAGGTGACAGTGTCTCAAATCCGGACCCTCATGGGAAAAGAACCTGCCACCTTCTGTATTTATTATGCCAAAGCCTCTGAGCATGGTGGGGCAGATTACGATTCTCACTGGAAATGAGGCACCGTGCCAAAGTCAACGGAAGTCCTCTGGGTTCACATCAGGAAACCAGCTCAAAGACCAGACAGATTTTAACAAATCCAGCTCACAGGCAAGACCACAGGAAGGACCACGCTTTCTTCTTGTCCTACACGTGCTAGGTACCAGCTCATTCTTCCTCTCCAAGGAAAGCACTGTGCAAAAGGGGAAAGATTGGGACAGAAGTCCTGGTCATCTTCACTCAAGCAGAACATGCTTTTGCAGGTGCGAGTGGAGTTTCGTTTCAGTAAGCACTAGGGACTGCAAGACGCCTGGTGACAACTGCTGAAGTTGCTCACAAACAAGAAGATGGAAGTCACAAGCAGTCATCTCAACTTGGGGCAAGTGCAACTGCTTGGGATGCACAGCAGGGGCATGAAGGGAACGTGGAAACAGGATGGTCAGGTGTGTGAGAAGTGCGTTTGACAACTGCAGGAGAAAATCAGCTGGGCTTGAGGCTACAGAGGTGACTGTCAAGAAAACAGCTTTCATTTACATCCAGGACCAATGTTTTGAGGAACAGATCAGACAAAAATGATGCATGAAGGGATGTGAGGGTACTCAGAGATGGTCTGATCAGAGACGCTGTGAAATGTGTCAGTAATGAGGCTTTCGGCCCTGACTCCGAACCCAGACCTGGAATCAAATAATAATGCTGCTGCCTCACTCCAGAGGGAGACAGAAAGCCCAAGATGACGGCTAACAGCCCAGACTTCAATGTAGTTAAGCATTTTAAAATAGCCCACTAATGGGATTGCTTGGTCCCTCTGTCTCCAGGCTACTTGTCACTTCCCTCTGGCCAACTTAGAGAGGCCTAAGCACGGACTTTGAGCACACCGTTAATGGTAGCTAAGGGAGCAAGAGCTAGGGAGCTGCAGTGTCAATCCATGCCTGGTGAAACTAATTCCATCCAGCCCTGTCTCTTCTTCCCATGAGGGACATTGCTATCCCCAGGTGAGAAAGACCCTGTAGGGCAGGGCTCACGAGTTGCTTGTGGTGCTTGCGGTGATGGAGCGCAGCGCGATACGAACTGTGCACGGGCATTACAGCACTGTCAATAACAAAAACCCACCAGCTGGGTTTTCTTGAAAGATCTAGAGCTACAAAGCATATAAAAGCTGAATTACTAACATAAGGAAATAAAGTAATTTAAAAAAAAAAACACAAACAGAACAAAAGGGGGAGTCAGCATGTGAATGTGATAAGAAAAACTATATGATAGCACCTCTAAGGAGGGGGCAGGGAGAGTTAGAGTGAGATGAGGTCAAAAGGAACCGCATTGTGTTGGAGCCTACAATGTACTGGAGGAGCTGCTGGGGACAGTCCAGTGGAAAGCAAGGAGGAATGTGCTGGACTCACGCCAGCAGCATGGCACCACGACTTCCAGGTGTCACACCAGGCTGACCAGCTTTGAGGCGCTCGAATCAAAAGGAGAGGGTGAACAGGGCAAGGTCCTTGGCTAAGGATGCCCTGCAGCACATGTGCTCCGCCACGAAACTGTCGGGCCTGGATTTCTGCAGCCAAGGCTGTGCTGACAATTGTTATTGGTTGAAAACCCCCTTTTCTATCCAGCACTGACCTCCGTCCTTTCCCCAGATCCAGGGGAACAAGAAATCCCTGTAAGCTCTTGGGGGGAGCAGCTGTCTGCTCTGGGAACAAGGCCCCAGCAACGAAGCTCCCTGAACAGGTGGGCTCTGCTCCCCTTTCCCGGCCCCATTCTCTGTGTATTACAAAACAAATAACCCATCGCTATACAACGTAAATATCTGTGACTGGGCAACTGTAGCAGACACTTGTGCATACTGAGATCGGCACTGGAGGACAGGGCGGCATGTTGGGCCCATCCTCCCGGGCTCCTCCGGTGTGGAGGTCCCTTACATCTCCTTGGTGCTCATTCTCTTGGTCTTCTCAGCCGTCTCCTAGAGAAAGAGAGCACGAAAGTGAAGCTCTGCACTGACGCAGGAGCTGGCAGTGCCACAAAGCCTTTGGTCCATCCATGAGCATTATATCTCAAAGCCCCACACCTGTATTTGTCCCCACAGGCAACAGGGATCCCCCTTTACTCTGCTCCCCCTTCTACCAGAAGTCTCCAAGTGACAGAAGCAGAGGGAACCCCTTTAGCAACGAGAGACTTAGTGCAAATAGACCTTCCCAGCCTGCTGCTAACCTGGTGCTTCTGCAGTTCCTGAACATATCTAGCCAGCTCCTCCTCAGTCAAGTCTTGGTCAGGTCGCTGTCTACGAGCAGACACTTTCTCATTCTTCCCTGCAAACAAAAACAGAGTTCAGCATTATCATCAACGGGGGATGCAAGTTGTAGAGGCTGAACCACGTGGAACAAAAAGAGGCAGGTTGGCCACAGCACACCTCAAGCTTAGGAAGGCTCTGCTGGGGTAAAGTGTGGGATGGCTTCTTAGAAAGATAATGGGCCTTGTGGCTGCTCAGGACTCCAGAACCTAGGTATCCCGTCTGTCCCCATCTCTCCCTCCCATGTGATAAAAAAATAAAACCACAAGGAAGAAGCTAAATATTATTTAAAAGAAGCACCTATAATTATTTCAAACATCTTGGCCTCTTGTACAGAATAAACGGAAGCTCCGTGCTATCCAAGCACAATAACTGATGCCTAATGAAGAGGTAATTTCGCTCAGTGGAGATGAAACTTGCTGATGTATCTGATCTCATTCTGTGGTTTCATTATCCTTCTAACAATAGCCTCTAACCCCTCTGCTGCTCTGACATGGGCAGAAAGTCAAGGAATGGTCCCATTGCATGCTTCTGCCATGGATGCAGGGAACTAAGTAGGCAGCAAGACTGGGTTTTGCATCACAACTTTGCAAGTTGTTTCTGGGGAGGCAGCAAAAAGTCCCTCATTTGGTTGCTTAACCTCTGACACCTGCTCACAGCTCCTCTGGCAGCTCTACGAGTATTACAGTTATCTTTTCTGAGGTGAGTTCCTGCTGCCACAGCCAAGCCTAACTGAGGTGATCTCGAAGCCTCTGCTGCAGAAGGCCAGATAATCATGAAAGAAACTCTATACATACTCGTTGCTGTTCCCCTCTCTCCTACTCTGCCCAAGCTACTGGCTGTGGATCTGAACTAACATACTGCTGACAGCTCCCACACAGTGCTGGAAACAAAGGTCTGGTTTCTAGGGAAGAATGTCAGAAAAAAGCAGCGCAGTCCTGAGAGAGTGGACATGGCTCCTTGAAAAGGACAGATGCTTTTCCCAAGGCAGGGGAAAGCTGGCTTTCCACTGGCCCTGGACCATCTGTGAGAAGGCAAAATGGAGAGCTGTTGTTCACAACCCCACTACGACTTCTCACAACTGTAACATGGCTGTGAAAGTTTAAAAAGGGCCTTCTGGAGGAAGAACAGACAGACCAACAACTCTGCCTTACAATGAACACCACCTTCCTTCATCTCCATCACCATTATTTTCTTCTGTTTCTACAGTTTTGATGGCAAGAAGCTAAAGTGCTTCCTTGGCATTACTGGATGAAGCCTCCTATCTCCCCTCTGGAGCAAGACAGGACCCTGGCTCCTGTTTTATGGATACGGTGAATACGGACACAGTGAGGACACTGACACACATACGGGAAAGCTGACTTGCTCACACCTACACGTGTGGTTGCAGACAGTGACCTATTTGGTCTGTGCACGACCCAAGCCAGCTGGATGCAGAGTGGCTCTGGTCTGGAAGGTTTATTGCTGAATTTTCATGACTCCAAATCCAAACTACAAACCCCAGCAGCATTGGCCCCAACACACTTACACACTTCCTGACCTCCAGAACAGAACAAGCTTGGGTTTGGCCAACACGGAGCATGGGAGGGTGATGCAGAAGCCACCCATAGAGAAGCGGAGGAAAAGCTGGAGAGAGAAGAAATCTGGATAGCTGGTACCCTCAGAAAGATAGGGAGAAAAAATCCCTTGTGTACAAAACCAAACACAGTAATTGTCTGGAGAGCGTACGGACCCTCGCAGGTCATTGCAGTGCACACCCAGTTCCCACAGGCACAGACGCAGCGATTGCACTCCACCTCGGTCTCTGCTCCGTCCTCATAGGTTTCATCTTCCAGGGCACACTCTGGAGAGGTACAACACAAGGGCAGTGGTTATGAGATAGCAAGCAGACTAAAGACAACATACTTCGGAGATGACTTCAGAGAGAAGAGGTACAAAGTTTAGGAGGAGGCCATCCTTCCACTAACCACCACAAGTTTCACCATGACTAAAATATTCATGCTGAATTTGGTGTGTGAAATCAGCCAAAAAATAATTTGGGAAAGTCAAACACTTCATTTTCCTTCCTCAAAAGAACACATTTCAATTTCTCAGTTCCAAATGAAATTTCAATATTGGATTTGTTTGAATTTCCTAATCTGTTATACATAGAAGAGAACTCCCAAAGTGAAAGTTTTGGTTACACTGAAACAATTCCTCTTCCAAGCAGGGAGAAGATGAGGAAATGATTCGTGTGTTTGCTGTTGCCCCGAAAGGGAAGGAAAAAATGACTTCTCATTTCAGCTCGCATTTCTTCTCAAAGCCCTATTATATGTTTAAGTCAGGGCCCTCAAAGCATCCAAGGGCCCGGATGGTGTTAAGTGAAAACCAGCTGATCGTGTTTTCCAGGGGAGGTGCAGCATCCCTAGCTTCCCACTGAAACAGGCAACAAATGGTTCAACCTAATATTCCCTAAGAAGCACAGCCTCTGTCTGCTCCTCGGTGCCACTGCAGTGGGATGAAAATCCAGCACCTCTGGACTGGCAGCCCCTGAGGAGACAATTCAATGAATGGCTTGGCAGGCCTGATCAGCAGAACATGAAGCTGCTTCCACATGAACTGCAGCACTAAGCAGGATTTGGAAGGACAGCAAACTTTGAGATGTTCATCAGGGAGGGCTCCGTGTGAAAGGCAGAGCATAGCAGGACTTTGGTCTGGTCTGACTGTCATGGTTTGATGTGGCGGGGGGTGGGGGTTCTGGTGGCAGGAGAGGGGCTTTGCTCCCTGTGACCTCCCTGGTTTTGGAACCGGGTTAGACCTGGTTCTGGCCACCAGATCCGACTGCCATCCCCCTCGGGGTTGAGCCAATCAGCGCCTCTGCGAATTGCCCTATTTAAGTCGGGACAAAGGAATCAGAAAAGGTGCTTTGCCCAGGAGTGAGGAGAGAAGGGAGGAGGGCACTGCCCCCGCTCCCTGGCTCCCGGCCGGGCAGCTGCCTGAATCAGGCCGGCGCCGCCTACTGAGGATGGTGGCGGCGGAGCCAGCTGGCGAACTTGGGGAGCGCCCCACTCCCAGGGTGCCCACTGGGCTGAGTTCACCCAGAGAGGACTGAGATCTGAGAGAAACGGCCGCATCGACAGCAGGTCAGTGAGGATGGAGCGGGAGGAGGTGCCGGAGCTAAGTCTCCCCCTGCAGCTGGTGGTGAGACAGCAGGCGGCCCCCCTGCAACCAGGACGGCCTCGGTGGAGTAGAGACCCACTCACAGCCCGTGGAGAGGAGATGCCTGAGCCTGAGGATGGTCACGCTGGGACGCACGACAAGGCAGAGAGGCATCTGGAGTCTGCGTGACGAGTGTAGCTGGAGCGAGTGGCTACAACTCCCTAAGTATCCGAGACTGTGGTAAAGCCCACACCGGAGCAATCTGTGGGGAAGGATTGTTTCCTGTGGGCTGGACTCACGCTGGAGAAGTTTGTGGATTTTTCCTCGTGAGTAGGGGATCCATTGGAGCAGGGGAAAAAGGTGTAAGGACTCCTTCTCCTTTAAGAAAGAAGCAGCAGTAACAGCACGGAATGAACTGACCTGCACCCCCCTAGTCCCTGCCCCCTGCGCCGCTGGGGGGAGGAGGTAGAGCCGGGAGGAAAAGGAAAAGGGGGGGGGGCGGCGGCGGGAAGGAAGGTGTTGGTTTTAAGATCTGGCTTTGTTTCTTTTTATCCTCTCATGTAACCGGTTTTGTTTCCCTTTGTCCTTTTAAGTAACCATCAATAAATTGTTTTGCTTTTAAGAAAGCCCAGTCTGTTTTGCCCGGGACCATGGTTGGTGGGTGCTCCCTCTGTTCTTGTCTCGACCCTCAGTCCCTTTATTATATTTTTTTCCTCTCCATTTTACTGGAGAAGGAGAGACTGTGTGAGTTTTAGTTGGTGGATCAGCCTAAAACCATGACACTGACTTTCCTAAGTTATGCAGACGTGAACTCCTCACATGATTTATCTCCGCACTGTTAAGTACACATCTTAACCTTCCGAGCACACCATATCCATTGGACCTACACTCTGGCTTCTAAAATCAAAACCTTTTTCATCATGAGAGCTGTGGGAGCTCTAGGACAGAAAGAGTAGCACTTTCAACAACGCAGGGACAAGGGGTGCTGTCGGATGGGGGGTCGGTGTATATCAACATTATCTCTGGGTGAGGAGTTACAGCATCTGATGTCCGGCCCAAAGCTGGTGTCTTTTCTTTCCTCCCTTCCCAGGACCCCTCTGGTTCCCCAATATAAGTGAGGAGTTCTTACTTTTCTCTGGTGGGTTGAAGGATGGGCTGAGGCACTTGAGAAATTCATTGAAGCTGAGCTTCCAGTCAGCATTTTCATCTGACAGCTCAATGAGGGCATCTACGCAGAGTCCCCTGAAAGGAAACACAGAGGCATGTTCTGCACAGGGTTGCACCAGGCAGGTCCCTGCTCTACTGGCTTCAGAGCACAGAGGAGTAAAACCAGTACTAACTAGGAAGGCTCCGAGATGCCTGGCAGAAGTGGCTTCTCTAAGGAAACTTCACTGCATACAGACCAAAGAAAACCAGACATAGAATCATAGAATCATAGGATGGTTAGGGCTGGAAGGGACCTTCAAAGGTCATCTAGTCCAACACCCCTGCAAGGAACAGGGATATCTCCAACTAGATCAGGTTGCTCAGGGCCTCATCCAACTGGGCCTTGAACGTCTCCAGGGATGGAGCATCCACCACCTCTCTGGGCAACCTGTTCCAGTGTTCTACAACTCTCATGGTAAAAAATTTTTTCCTAATATCCAACCTGAATCTACCTCCCTCTATTTTAAAACCATTACCCCTTGTCCTATCACAACAGGCCCTCCTGAACAGCCTCTCCCCATCTTTCTTGTAGGCCCCCTTGAGGTACTGGAAGACCACTATAAGGTCACCCCGGAGCCTCCTCTTCTCCAGGCTGAACAGCCCCAACTCTTTCAGCCTGTCCTCATAGGAAAGGTGCTCCAGCCCTCTTATCATCTTCGTGGCACTCCTCTGGACCCTCTCCAACTGGTCCATGTCCTTCTTATGTTGGGGACTCCAGAACTGGACGCAATACTCCAGGTGAGGTCTCACGAGGGCAGAGTAGAGGGGGAGAATCACCTCCCTCGACCTGCTGCCCACGCTCCTCTTGATGCAGCCCAGGACGCGGTTGGCCTTCTGGGCCGCAAGAGCACATTGCCGGCTCATATTGAGCTTCTTGTCCACCAGTACTCCCAAGTCCTCTCCTCAGGGCTGCTCTCGATCCATTCTCCGCCCAGTCTGTATTTGTGCCTGGGATTGCCACGACACAGATGTAGGACCTTGCACTTGGCCTGGTTGAACTTCATGAGGCTGGCATGGGCCCACCTCTCCAGCCTGTCGAGGTCCCTCTGGATGGCATCCCTCCCTTCCAACGTGTCGACGGCACCACACAGCTTGGTGTCATCGGCGAACTTAAACATGAAACACTCCCTTGGCTGGCGAAGGTCTGGGAAGCGAGGAGATACTCTGAACAGCAGGAATAGGACCCTGTTGACATTTACACGCTGTCACACAAGTACAGATGGAAGCACAAGCAGCCTGTTCTCCTCATTGCTTCACACACAGTGGCACACACACGGAAAAAGGGAAACTTCTCAAAAACTACATTTTCAGACGGTGCTTGCACCAGCTCTAACTGCAGGGTGCCCATGAGCTGTCATTTCCCACCATCTTCCTTGCACTGGATCTAGTTACCAGGCAAAAAGTGAGTAAAGTCCACTGGAAAGCTGATTTGTTAGGAAATAAAAAAGATAACACATTTTCTGCCACCCAACTCACCTTCTGGCTGCATACCTACTAGATTTAAGGCAAAAGGGAGATGGAGTACATGCCTAACGTGAAGGGTAGGGGTGGGACTGCTCCTTTTGGTGGCATTCACACGTAATTAAGTGAGAAGCCGCTTCACACATAGTTACCTTTGTTAGTGCAAACCCTAACTGATATTTTCTGTGAATCTATTTTAATGTCCCCTTCTACCACATCTGCCTCCCTGGCCCTCCTTCTGGCATCCCATCCACTGCCCACCTGAGCAGCTTGTTGGTCTCCTGGTCCATGTAGGTGGTGATGTTGACAGCAGTCTCATTCTGCTCCACAAATTTCAGGAATTCAGTGGAGTCCAAGCGAGAATCGCCATCGTCAAAGCTCTGCAGGGAAAGATGGGAAGATGTGAGGGGGTCTGATTTATCAGTTCAGGGTACCCCTCTTCCTTCTCCCTCTCTCATACGTACTCAGCATTTTTGAAGCTTTAGTGAAACGGGTTACATCATCCCTGTTTTGCACAAAGAACAGAGGCTCGGAGAAAAGCAGGAACATATCCATACTAGCACCAGAACTGGGAGACACCTTGTGCTCACCAATAAGATACACCGCCTCTCATTCGCCTCCCGCTGCTTTATTTATGGCTCTGACCCCGTTTCTTCTCTTTGTTGCAGCCATCTCTTAGCCTTCTTATATCCCTCCTGCCTTAAAGCAGACCAGTTGCATCCAAGGAGGCATCAGCTTTCCAATACGTGTAAATCCAAAGCTGTGCCTGGACTCTTGACAGTGACAAAAGGGAAAATCACAGGAAGCAATTTTCCGCTGATCTCAAAGAAGGAACAATTTAATGCAACGGCGCAACGCCTCGCCACCAACTTCTTAAGGTCCTGGCAGGACTCCTGGCACTGAAGAGCAGGATTTTGAGCCCCAACATCCTAGCTATACTCCCAAAGAAGTAACTGCATTTTGCCTTCCTGCGTGGAGATGTCATATCACAGCGCTGGGCACTCGGCAGGAACTGCTGGGCCCCCTCGGAGACAGCTGCACTGCAGTGAGGGGAAAACGAATTCTGGAGACAGACTGCTGCTGGCTAATTTCTGCTGTGACTGGGGGCAGGTCACCGTGCCTCCTCGTGCAGTGCTTCCAGGAATGCTCAGAGACACTGCCTGCTGCTACCTCAGTGGGGTTCAGGAGAAGCCTGCAGGGCTAAGGAAAATTACTCTGCCTGCTGTAGCCCTGTATAACTGCTCCACTAATGTGTTTCAATTTCTGCTGGACTTTGGAGAAGTCCAAAGTCCCCTACTCTCCCCCTACTTCTTGTGAAAGGAGCCACAGTTCTCTTAATGACCCAAACTCTAGTTTTCTTGCCTTTCCACGCTATGGTCTGCATTTACGTCTTCCCCCAGACACCCTCCAAAGCAGAGCAGCTTCCCACTATTGGCCTCACTCCTTTTGAAATAATGTCCTTCAAGGTCATGGCCTGCCTGACAAACAACCCCACATCCCAGCGATCCACACAAGTCAGTCCTCCAGGAGGTAAACAGCTTAATGCCACATCTACAAACCTCTCCATCAAGGAGAAAAGCAAAAAGCTTCATGACATCTTTGTCTCCAGTGCTTATTACCTGCAGGGCAGGAAGCAGGCCCTTTGCAGGGTGGGTATGTGGAGTCCCAGGGCTGAGCATGGCAGAATTCCTCTAGCAAAAACAGACCCTCTTTGGTGAAACAAATTTGAGTATGTTTGAACCCATTTAGTTTGCTTTGCTTGGATTTGTCCCAAGCTGTTCCAAGCTCTGAATTCTGCCTTGAAAGTATTTCAAAGCTTTAAGGGTTGCTGATACAGTGAATTACCACCTGACGGAGAAGGAAATTCTCACTTTGGCCCGAGAAAAGGTATGGCTTTTGTAATGGAACCTTTCACCTACTTGTATCTGGGCTCAGTCCTCCAGAAAAAGGGGGACAACAAAGAGAACATGAGGCTGGCTGCCTCTGAGCTGCAGCCATGGGATTTCCCCAGCACCCCGAGAGGCGTGGGGCCAGCGGGGGTGACCGGGTGTGCGGTGGCAATGGAGCGAGCCTGCGACTGGCTCATGCGTTTCAGCAAGCCTGTGGCCTGGGGAGAAGGGGGCTGGCAAGGGGGCTGGGAACAGCACGTTTGCAGGGGGAGGGACTGGGCAGCTCCACTCTGCAGGACGCTACCGCCTTCAGGTGCTGGCGGGGGTGCCCGAGACAGCGGGCCACAAGTGGGTTTCCACAGACGGAGCAGCATTAATGGCTACAAAGGCGAAAACGCTCTCTGGAGCGCGGGGATCAGCTCCTCAGGCTCACCAGAGGGTGCCATTGCCATGGCAAATTTCCTTGCAGCACTAACTCCTGTCAGGCATCATTAATCTCTTGCTGTCAACAGCTTATGATTTAAACACTCTCCGCCTTTCCCCACCTGCTCCTCCAGCTCCATGCTGAATGCTTTGAAGTCTTTATCCTGAACCCGGCTCGAGGCAGAGGGAAGCGGCAGTGCATGCGGCAGGAGCATGGGGGAAGCGTGTGATCTGCTGGTTACGAGGGGGTGGGGATGGGCTGAGGGACAGACTGACAGCCAGGAGGGGAGCGGAAGGGGATTATTGCAGGGCCCAAGACTCATGGATGGCTCCTCTCTCTGCAGAGCACCAGGGAACTGCCAGCTCTCGGCCACAGATGGACCATACTCTACAAGCAAATATTCCCCTCAAAGCCCTTCAGCGTCCCCTGTCCCCACTTCAACATGGCCTTAGGACTGTCTGGAATAAAGGCTCAGCAGCTCCTGCCCTGGCTCCCTGCTCCTTCTACCTCCATTTCCAGCACTTTCACCCCTTTACTCCTCTGGCTGTCTTTTGTCCCCTGAGATCAAGTTCTTCTCCACTACAGGTACACTTGGTCTGCCCTCCTCCATTTTCCCAGGGCAGGGCAGGTCCCCAGGGATGCTCGAGGCCTGGGCTCTCCAGGCCTGGGCTGTCACGTAGCTGTGTCCGTGGCTCTGTCAGCAGCTGCTGCAGGCAGCCCGTAACACATCCCACTGTAGGACATACCAGACCTCCCTCGCCCCCAGCTCAACAGGCCCATGGCACACTGGAGCCTCTTGGGTGGGGCATGGCAGCTGCTTGCAGCGACAGGGCAAGAAATATTCTCTGGCCTCTGAGGCAGGTGCTGCTCTACTTGCCTTGAAATACTTGTCCAGGACTTCGCTGTAGTTGCTACCCTTGGAAAACCAGCCGTCTGGGATAATCTCAGCTTCCAGCCACTGGATGACGCGGCGACGCAACTCATCTCTGTCTGACTGGTAGCAGACGACTGTCACGGGAGAAGGTGTAGCAGGAGAAAAAGCAAGGATGAGAGAAACGAAGTTGGCAGGGAGACCACAGAGAGACGACTGGAAACAAAAACCAGCCAGCCCTGGTGGCAGTCTGCGGGGCCCTTGGTCCTTGGAGATGCACCAGGGCCAGACCAAAGCAAAGGTGCCATGTGCTGTGGGTGACACCATGCGGCAAGGCCAGAAAACGACACTCCTCCCAAACCCCTTCTGCCTTCCCGTTCTGAAGCTGGTGAAAGAGCAACCCGGGGCTGACTCATCTCGGTGTGAACAGTCCCCAGATCCAGGGAGGAAACCAACTGAGTGTGTCCCCAGGCTTCCCGACGCCACGCAGGACAGGCTGTTAGCCCTCAAGTACCGAAACCTCAATCCTCTGCAAGGGTGAAGACTAAACTGAGCAAGCCTTTCCACCACGCTCTCCCCAGGACTTGAATTTCGGGGCATAGTATCTCAGGAGATTTGGTTTCTTCAGAGCCCTGACTTGCCCACTCTGATTGGAAACAAGAGGAGGTCAAGTTGGGCTTGTTTGCAGTGCTCTCCAGAGTCACAGGTTTCTCTAGGTGGGTATCACCTTGTGTGCTAATACCAAACTATATATTTTGAGGCAAAACTGAAAGCCTCGATCTTCTGGCTTCTGTAAGTTGTCACACCTGCCCAGAGGCCAATGGAGCCAGAAGGGGAATCAGTGTGCATTTGTGTCGCTCACACACACTAAGGATCTCCTTCTGAATCCAGTGACTACAATCACGACCGGACGGACCGTTTCTGCATGTTTAATTCTGAACTTCCTTGAAACTGCTTTGAGGTGGTGGCCATGCCCAGAACACGTTCCTTTCCGTTAAGTTTGTGCAAGGGTTTGCTCTTATGTCCTAGGAAGCTGAAGTTGACATTTATACAGCTGCAACACTTAGAGGCCATAGATGGAAAAGGGTCTCCTGATAAAGCGCAGGCTATGCGCTCCATAGTCTCTGTACACATGGCAATGCGTAAGGGGAGGAAACAGGCACAGGGAATCAAAGAGACTTGTTAGCTGATGGGAGAGGTGGTTCGGCTACACCTCCTGGCTCCCCAGACAATGCCCCATTCATTACGTAGTGCCACCTCTGCGCCCATCAGTTAATCACTCCTGAAGCAATGTCTCCTTTCAAAAGAGTGCTCTGACAGTTGGGGACAACAGCTCCACAGTTACTGCGTCTTAGATCCCCCACGAGCCATGCAAGAGAGTGTCTCTTCCCTCAGCCTGGGTGACGAACACAGCTTATGTCCCTAGGAGCAAAGTGGGTTTCTTTGCACCTTGCACATGCTCCAAGTCCCCGAGACGTCCCAGCACAGCGAAGAACCCAGGAGATGTATGAACTCTGAAAGGTCACCCCAGGAGGAAAGGGCTGAGCAATCGTATTTCAGCTGATTTACCAACTCAGACTGCGACAGCCAGTGCAGAGGTATCACTTCTACACAGAGCTGTTCAACTCCCTCAGCAGAACTTCCTCCCCACCTCTTTTTCCAAACACATACAGAGGCCCCAGCCATGCAAGGAGAGGGCTTCTCACCTGGACTTGCAGCTGGATTCTCAGACTTCTTCTCTGTTAATGGAAAGACAGAAGAGGATATTTCTGACACAACACGAAGCAATACAAATCTCTTCCCACCCTTGGTGCCACTTGGGCAAGAGCAGAGGAAGCTGGGAGCCTTGGAAACACAAGGGCCACATGTACGATTAAGGGACTGGAACATGTGTCACCGGAGGGGAGGCTGAGCATTGTTTAGCCTGAAGAAGAGAAGGCTTAGGTGTGATATCACCAATGTTTATGAATCTGATGGGAGGGAAAGAAGATTGAGCCAGACTCTTCTCCGTAGTGTCCACTGACAGGGCAAGAGGCACATGTTTAAACACAGGAAATTCCATCTGAACATAAGGAAACACTTTTTTACATTTTTTTTTTCTGGTTAAACATTGGAACAGGATGGCCAGAGGTCATGGAGTCTCCATCCTTGGAGGTACTCAAAACCCTGGCCTAGACACATTTCTGGGTAACCCACACCAAGTGACCCTGCTTGAGCAGGGAGGCTGGACTAGATGATCTCAGGAGAGGAGCTCCCTTCCTACCTCAATGATCCTGTGGTTCTGAGTTACTTCCTAGCAACAGGCTACACATGGTTCTGGCATGGGTTTCACTCAAGCAGCAAATGAGGTCAGGCAGTTTGGCCTGTGCTACTCTTCCCTTGTCACTTTTTCACTCTTAGAACAGGTCTTTTCACAGAGGTTCCTCTCATTCAGGAGAGATGGGCACGTGCAAGGCTGGGAGCCAAGGTGTGGGGGTGAGTTAAACAGCCCCACCATGGAGGCAAAATTCTTGCTCCTAAAGCTCTTGAGGTCTCTCATGAACTTGGATGGCAGTACAGGCTTTGGGGGTTTATCCTGAGACTCTGAACTTTCCTCAGCAGGTAGACTGAGAGACCTGCCTGGCTGAACACACGAGCTCAGAGAGAGGCAGGCAGGAGGAAGAAGCTGCCCTGCTCTCCTGAATGCCCCTCTCCCACCAACCCAGGGAGACAACAGCTCCAAGATCCCACCACAGCCAAGGTGTCAGGGCCCCGAGCGCACTAATGAGGGCCTTACTGGCCCTGCCAACCTCACCTAGGGCCTCCACCCACACTCTCTATCCACGAGCCCATTTCAGCTGACGCCTGGGCCCTTAGTCCTTGCCTGGGATTATGCTGTAGGTATGCCTGTCTCCAGCTCTGTTGCAACCATTCCTGTATTTGCCATAGACCCTGTTGATCTAGGCCCTGACCTGGTGACTGTCTTCCCACCTGTATCTCAGATTGCTATAGACTGCATCACTGTGGACTTGTCTGGCAATCACAGGCCTGTGCCTGATCCTGGTTACCATCACTGGACCTGATCCTGATTTGATTTCATGGCTTGATTTCAGGCCTACTTCATCACCACAAACTTGCCTGGTGATCTGGACTCTTGGTTGAACCTGGCTACTGTTCCCAGGCTTGCCCTGTTAGCCTGCCTAGCAACTGTGGAACAAGGTCCTGGTCGGCAAGACCACTGCCTCACCTTGTTATCACGCTTGGCTCCCAGCTCTCCCTCCCTTAGAGGGCAGCCAGCCCTCATCACTCCACGGTACAGGGTTACCTTTACAGTGGCCATCGTAATCCACCTGGATCTTGGAGCCAGTGAGGCAGGCATCACGGTGCAGCTCACAGTGGTTCAGGTACGTCTTGCCATTGCTACCGCACACAGGCCTCTTGTGAGGTTTGCATTTCTGTGAGAGAGCCAGAGTAGACAGAATTTTACCTGCTTCTTTGGGACAGCTAGAGGGAAGCAGATGAGCCTCAGCATCAGCCCAGCTCAGCAGAAGCTCTTGGAACAGCTCCCTTGGCCCAAAAGGTATTTGGAGCAGGCTGAATCCACCCATCACCATCTCAGAAAAACCTGCACAGAGAAGTCTGTGGGTGTGGGTTCGAAGGCCTCCATCACCACGACCACCACCATGACAGGAGCCTTCCTGAAAGCACAGCCCAGCAGAGAAATCAGTGCCGAGCATAAATACTGAGCATAATCCTGCAACTGCTGCTCTGTGTGCCACGGACGTGCCTGCCCAGTGGTGTTTCTATGAATCTCTTCTGTGCACCTCAGCTGTTACATCTCTTTGTAGAGTCTGCTCCACCTTTCTGCAACCGAATGTAGAATAAACCATCAGCCACAAGCAAACAGCAGAGCCTACAGCAGAGGGAGAGTTCACCAGTGCCACTGTTGAGGCACTGGGCTTCTTTCTCGTGTCCTGCTCAGTCTGCCCAAGCCTACCCAAAGTGACAGAGTCTCTTTGTGAGAGAGGGTGTTTCACTCTCCAGTGCCCAGGCTGGCCGCGTCACAGCTGCAGGCTCTGAGGGAAGTGGGAACAAAGAGCCACATGCCCATTTCCAGGAGCCAGGTAGGAAGGGTTTGAAAGCACGGGGCAGAGCAGAGTAGGGAGGCACTGTCTCTCTATGGCTGGGAAAGGCTCTTCTAATCATCTCTGGCTCCCTGCTGGATGAAGATATTCGTCCTCACAGCACTCTATCACAATTATTTCCATTTCACAAAAGCTAATTTTTAGTAGGGTGCTTGTAACCTCCAGAAATGAGACGCCAGTGAGGGCAGGCTGCCTCGGAGCTTGCAGACTACTCCTTATAGTGTCCTCCAAAGCCAGCTGCATACCAATACCCTACTGGGCTATCCCAACAAAAGACCTCCAGCCAAGTCTCCTGTGCCTGTAAAGACCCTAGGCAGTTGTGCACGTAGCACAGCTGAAAGTCCCAGCCAATATCCACCCTACAGGGCTCTTTCCCCACACAGCACTGGGAAAGGCCCTGCTGTTTGAAGAGCCACTGTGAATTTGCAGCTGCTCCAAAAGAGCCGTAGCCTCATCCCATCACGGTCTCCTTCCAGTGACCGAAACCCAGCCGGGGGATGGTGATGGTGACACCTGTCCCCGATGCAGAAGCTGTGCTGCTCCCCTACCTCAATGCAGAGGCAGGTTGGCTCTCCCTTCTCGGTCACTGCACACTCCCGCCCAGCTCCACAGAAAACATTGGCACAGATCTTGGATTTGCTCCTTGGCTCTTCCTGCAAGATACAAAGTAAGAGACATAAAATACATCAAGTTACCCAAAACAGCAGCAACCCAGCTTTAAAAAAATAACACATTTAACTTCTAGACCAGACTGAAGAGCACCAAGGTGGTAAAGCATGTACCACAGAACAAGAGAGACATGACTGCGATAGGTGGGACAGCTCGGACAATAACCAGGAGCAGACACAAGAGCCACGGCTACAGCCTCAGCAAGAGAGGGCTTCCTTGAGGTCATTCCCGGAAAATCACCTAGGAGAACTGAAGCGAATATAAGCAAGAGAAAATCTAGCACGAATGGCCAGAATAATTTTCTCGTGTCAAGGAATGCCATCTTCAAAATTTTTTTCCATGGAGGGGCTTTGCTTGAGACGTTTAAGAAGGTGAGCACAATCCTGGAGAAAGGTGTGATACCAAACAGGCAGAAGAAATCACCATCAGGTACCAGATAATGCCCGTCACAAAAAAACTTCACAGAACTACATGACCCAGTATCTTTCCTCCACTGGTCAAGATTAAACACTGCAGAGCAAGAAACACTGTCACAGGTAATTACACAGTAACCTCCTCACAGAGAAAAGTTCTTCCTGGTCCCTGGCAGCCAGCGGTTGATTTATGCCCTGCAGCACGATTTACATGCTTTATAGTTTTCTCCTAGCCCAAGCCATCCCAAGTATTCTTGTTGTTCACGTAACTGTCAAATCCTTTTTTATTGCGTCCCACTGCATTCCCAAACTGGTGACACCTAGCAGGGAAGATTTCCACAGGTTAATCATGTTTTCAATCAAACCACCATTTACTTTTATCAGTTTAATGCTTTTTTTTTTTTTTCCTTAGACTTTTAAAAGAGAAGAGGGTTCCAGGGGTTCAGACTTTGGAGACTCTGGTTTAATTCCCTGCTTTGTTATTAATTTCCTCTGTGACTCTCATTTCATCCAATATTTTCCACCTGTTCATTAAGTACCTGGTTCAGGCTTGCCAACTGGCTTCCTCAACAGTTTTGTACCAGAGACAGAAGATTGAGGAATGTAAAATAATCAGTGAGACAGGTCAATCTCATCTGCTGTGATTCTTCTCTCTAATACACACCAAGTTTTTTCTTACCTTTCCATCTTAGTATTATTCTTAACCTCTGCTCATCTGTGGTATCTTTGTACCTCCATCATATACTTTTGAAGGCAAGTGATCAAAAAGGAGCAGAATTTGCCCAAGGAGCAAGCATTATTGATACATTTAATAACAAATGCTGATTGTATTTTTTTCTCCCATTGCTTCTTTATCCTAACTTTCTTTGTTTGTCTTGCTTTTAAACCACAATTTCACAGTGAGCTGTTGTCTTTACTGAACAGCCCACAGTGACAACTAAACCATTTTCTGAATGACCCTGCAGGATTCCCTCTCCAGGTTCACATGGCGACAAACACCTTTCCTACTTTCTGCAAATGTTCCTACCTCATTGCTTATCCTGTAAACCAAAAATATAGTGTTCAGACACACCAGTCTTAGCTCAGAAACATACACTGTCCCAGACTGCTCACCCTAAGAAGACAGTCTGTTATCTGCCCTCTACCCCTTTGTCTTCCTTTCACATATTGTTTCTGAGCTATGAAAAACTCTGCCCCTTCTGCTGCATCCACGTCTCCTTAGCTATCTTCTCGTGGAGGGCTGGGGTAAATGATTTAGGCGCTTCTGGGGTGGGAAGGAGCAACATGAGTGCTTCACCACACAAAGCAACCTCACACAACTTAGGGCAAGAAAGGAAGAACAACTCATTTTGCAAAAAGCACTAGGAAAACCCAAATTCTCCCAGGCTGGAGTCTGGCCAGGGCATTCCCACACCTACAACGCACTGTAGATATCTAAGGGCTGATGTATTTGAAGGGTTTCAAACAATGTGCCCACCCCTTCGTTTTGACAAAGACCATGAAAAAAACAGCTAGACACAGGTTTGAACCAGGGTCTGTGATCCTGGCAATAGATGGCCGTAGTCTGGCTCTCCTCACCCATGGCCAGCTAGGACTGCCAGCAGCAAGCTCCTGGCCGTGCCAACCGATGCCAAATCTGGCTCTTGCCTCCTGGCCTGAGACTTATGGCACCGCTACAACCGCAGCTGGCCTTGGCAGGTGTCCACAGGGACCGACTCGCATTGCAAGACTCCTCTTCCCTCGCCACCTCACTGGAAACCAGGACAACGACGTGGCTGTCCTGGCCACAGCTCCCTCCCCTGTAGTGCCAGAGCCCAGGAGCCATCCCACAGCTCTCCCAACTGGGATCCGGGGCGGGGACGCTGGCAGGGTGACACCACTAGAACAGCCTCTGAGGACAACCTGCCTCCTGCCAGGCTAGAGAGCCATGCTAGTCTGATTTTTCTTATTAATCAAAGCAAGATGGTTGGTGGTTGCTTCTTTGTTGTTGTTCGAAGCTGTCCTAGGCTGGCAGTGGGTCGGAGCTGGCTGCCACATCCCGGCACGGCTGTCTCCACCCTCAGGCTTTGCCAGAGCAAGAAAGGAATCAAGCTGCTCGGCCTGCCTGCCCTCTTGCACAGGGTTCTCAGACACAGCTTGCTCATCCTCCCTCCCAGCAGCAGCAGCCATGGCAGGAGCTACCAGGCTGGGTGCTCGCTCCACCTTCAGTGAAAGCAGCTCTCGGTTTCCAATCCAGTTCCTTCAGCTCTCTGTGCCCCCACACCCTTGCAATGCTCACCCCACAAACCATACTTTCTCCATCTACAACCTGCCAACCATAGCCCCTTCTACACAAATGCTCCCCTCTCAAAATCCCCCGAGAACCTCACCCCCTTCCTTCACCAGACATCACCTCTCCTACCCTACATCTATCCCACCCTGCACCTACAACCTGACCCAGCGTAGCTGCTTTGCAGGCCGAGGTGGGTTCCTCTGCCAGATGCCAGCAGCTGCTGCTGCAGATCCTGCCTCCACCTCCTGCAAGAGCCACAGAACACTTCCTCTGCCAGCCTGCAGGCAGTTGAAGTCAGCAGTCACCACCGCGACCGCTTGGTATGGCCACATAGCTCTAAGGTGGTTCACAGCATACCACAGGATAGGAGCTCTCTCTGGTGGCTCCCGACCACCTTCCTGGCAAACGCCCCAGGGAGCATAACGGAGGTGCTGGTGGATGAACGGACGAGTATGGTGGGCATCTGCAAATGAGGCTTTATAATCTTCACTCCTGATTCTCTGGTGACCTCTCAGGTGCTACCAGCCAAACTAGTTTCTTATGACAGGTATTCTGATCTTACCTTGGACCTCATCATGCTTGCTCTTTATAAAGCTCCATCTGCTGGAGTCATGTAAGTAAGCAGGGATGGCAGCTGCCACTTCAGTATTAAATAGCTCATCCTCACACCTACCACATAAAAGCCGGAAAACATGAACTGCAAAGGTCCAAATGCAAGCTCACACACACAGAAAAAGACTCCACAGTGTTTCAATGTTATTTCCCTTAAATTAATTAATCCAGGATTTAGGGGCTGGAATCATGGTTTTTACACTGCTTCCTGCCTGTGAGCTGCCGTTGCCTTTTCTGTCACGGTGGGCTCAGGAAGCGTCACTCGTCCCTGTGCACAGTGCGCTTGGGCAGGCGGAAGGGAAAGAGCAGAGAGTCGTTATTAATGGCTGCATGGTGGCATTTTACACTACAAGCCATGACAAGGCAGTTCCCCTCTTCTGCCTCGGGTGAGATGCCCATTCGGGCAACGCTTTTAATTACTCCTCTGCTGCCCAGAGTGAAACGGGGAAGGTGTGAAAGCAGCGAGCACGAAGCCAAGGTAGGAGCGTCCGGACTCCGGAGCATCTGCCACAGCACAGGGACACTCTGGACTCTTCACCCCACAGCCTCCACGGGGGCACAATCTCCAAAGACATCTTTTTGGGCAAAGACCATGGAAAGAGTTGTTTGCCACAGCTCATGGGCCAGAAACTCAGGGCAGACGGGCAGCGCTGGCATCACGTACGCAGAGACCAGACCGTCTGCCGAATGGGGACGGGAACGCACGCAGCTTTTGGGGGGCTGGGAAGCGTAACCCCATGGATGAAGGGTTCTTGCAAGAAAAAGATCTGAACAGACAGTATGGCGAGCCACATGCACTGCTTCTGCCTCAGCTGTCGCTTCCTGGGGAGCAAGGAGGAAAAAGAGACATTTCCAAGGCACTCGCGGGTGAGAAAGCCAGCGGCAGCACTGCTGGTGAGGAATCACCATGGCAACCGGCAATGCAGGGCCTCAAGGTGGAGAGCTAAATTAGGCACCAGGAAGGGCTGTTTCTCATCTCCAGCAGCAATCGGCGTGGAGAAGCTGGACCCTCAACACAGCGTAAACACCGATGTCGGGAGTGCTTCCAAGCCCCTGCATGCGCCTGGCTGCCGGGGACCCAGTGTGGCTTGACGCGCCAAAACACGGTGCCATGTGCGGGTCTGCACGGGGTCCCAAGGTCCTGCGAGCTACTGCGCCTGCTCCGCGCTGGAGTGACTGCACGGAAACAGCGCGGTGTCTGCAGCAATCCATATGAGTGACCACATGCACGAAGGGAAAGAGGCACCATGGCTCCTTGGCTTTGCAAGGGAGCTGCTCCCTGCAGCTCTCCCTTGGCCGCTTCCTCCCCTGGTTCATGCTGAGCCACAACAGCCTGGTGTCACTCGGTGGCAACGGAGGCTTTCCCCAACCAGCCTGTGAAAGATGAAACCATTAAGAACCAGCTTCCACCCGCAGAGAAGAGCTGTGCAAACAGCTGCAGGTCCACGGTGCCCCACTGCCCGAAGGGAGCAGCAGGGACTTCTGCCATCATGCATCGGAAACGAGCCGGGAGACTGCCCCGCTGTGAAGTGGGGAGTTAACGCGCTTGAAAACAACCCCTCAGATCGCTTTTTGGCTTCCTGCACGTCTTTTCACACAAAATCTCCTCTTGGAGATCTCGAGAGTCTTTTTCTCAGCAGCCAATGCTGTGCTGGAGAACTACTATCCGCCATCCTGCGTCCTTTTATGAGTAAAAAGCTTTCCTGCTATCAGCAGTGACTGTAGGTCTTTTTCCTCTTTTGGCATCGGTTTGTGGGAATCCATAAAATGACTTGACCCCTCCCATGATGCTCTGTGCTGTTTGCTGTAACAATCACGGCTTTGCATTTTTGCCCTGCCTGATGTGCAAGGAAATCAAAGTGCTCTAGAGCTTCAGCACTGCAAGCTCCTCCAGGAGGCAATCCCATGTGTTACACAAACTCAAGTACTAGACAGATAAGGCAAAACTGAAGGGCACCGGAACGATGTCTGGGGTTGCAAAGCTTGCGCGGATTCTCATGCCACAAGGAAGGCAGCAGCAAAAGCTGGGAGGAAGTTTTCAGATATAACCAGTACAATTCACAACAGACTCCCTCCACGCAGACAAGGAGCAATGAGCAATGCAACTACATATCTCAGCCAGCCCTCCCCTATGTCTTCCCGTCCACATCCCTCTTGTCTGTTCCCTGCCATGACTGACAAAGAGGTAGGGATATAAGGAGCCTCCAAATGCAGCAAGGTGCCACCTGTAAACAGCACTGCCTGCACAATTTCTACACCAACTCAACATCCAGTAACGAAACCTTCAGCTGTTGTCTTGGCAGTGTTTTCTTCTCAACACACAAAGACTTGGAGACACAAGGTGCCAGGTCAACGACACAGAAAGCTGAGACAAGAAGCCATGTCTCCTGACTCCCAAATCTCTCTCCTCTCCTGTTGCAGGGCTGGGAGGGGAGAAGCGCTGCGATATCCAAAAAGAGAGGACTGGGCAGCAGAGCAGCTCAGGAAAACTTAGCTCCTGTACAGCGATGGCACTGAGAAAGCATTTGGCTCCTGCATTTCATTCCATTACCCAAGCACGCCTCCGGGTAAAACAGCTCTTTCCGGCAGCGTGCTCTCCTGCAGAGCTCCACGGAGAGCAGATCCCACGTTCGCTGGAGGACACGCACGGGCAGGCAGCCTGTCACCTCCGGCCATTTGTGCCACTGGCTCTGGCAGCACGTTTGTCCCGTTCCTCTGGTCCGTGACTAACAAGCAAAGCGCTCGTTCCTCCCCGCAAACCTGACCTAATTCCTGTGGCATCTCCCTGGATCCTTTAATACACTGGTGTGACGGGGCGGAAATCTGGCAGCGGCGTAATGGAGCAGATTAGCGTGAATCAAGCACTCCTGACGTTACGAGTTTGCCATAAATAGACAGGTAAGGCAAACGTTGTAATTTCTATTCCTCAGGGCTGTCACCTCAGGACATCTGCAGACTCTGGAAGAAATCCCACACAAATGACTTTTAAGTCTGACTTAGAAGGTTTGGCTTTCAGTTGTCAAAGATAAGATGGAGATAAGCCCAGTGTGTGGGGACTGAACCACATCTGATTCCCAGTTCAGCTCGCCAATAAAACCTACCTCCCAGGACATCATCCCTATTAGGACGGAACAGTGGGCCGTGGAGTGATCCGTATCCCCTACTTTGGAAGGAAACCTGCTATCAGAGATTGCTGAACACACTGGTGCAGGGTTATCAGCGGCACCCTTCCTCAGGTCTGGTGTCTCCCAGTCGCAAAGCGGTTAACCCTCTGGAGTTAACCCCTGCTTCCCCCCACACCAGAAGCTCTCCCTCCCCTTGTCTCTGGGAGGCTCCTGGTACCTATCCTGCGGCTCAGACCAGCAAAGGTGTCGACGGGCAGCTCGGCAGGCTCAAAAACAGGCTGTCCCCAAGCTGGTTAGTTAAAAAGGAAAAGAGAAGATGTTTGTCAGGCAAAGTCCAGACCAGTGCTGACTCCCCAGGGGACTGTGACCAGACGTGTTTGACAATGTTCCCAATGCTAACAATATCCTGTCTGAAGGGTGTCAGCATGATGTCTGCGCTGGATGCAAAGAAGTCCAGTGCCATTACAACTTCAGGATTTCTCCTCCCCAGATCCTAAAGCCATCCTGCAAGCAGCAAAGCTAACGAAGCCCAGCTTCCAACAGCTCTGTCTGCACGGTCTGTCAGCTACTTACAGGGCAGCGTATGGACTCCTTCCTCGGGGACAGGGGTCTCCGCAGGCCCCTCTCATTAAGCCAGCCACCCAGAGTCACGAAACCAGCTGGATCCCATTACCTCCACCGCTTTATCAGCCGTGGCGGAAACAGGCCAATAGATTCAAGACTCAGTGGAGGCCAGAGACAGCCAGGCAGGCACGGCCAGCCTGCTGACACAGCTTTGCTTCCTTAGGGAACCAGGCCGTAATTCCTTTGCGAAACCCCACAAAACACCTCTCTGGCTCAGCCTCTCATCTCAGCAGGCTCAACACCGCCGCTGCCCTGGGGCCACGTCTTCACTCCACCTCCCCTGCCATGACTCCAGCCCCTCTCCAGTCCCACTCACTCTGACCCTTTTGCTCCCTTCCCAATGTTTTCCTTGCGTTGGAGGACAGATCTCATCTCTCTTCTGCTTTCCCCTGTCCCTCAGAGCTTCCACTGCTAAGGTATTTCAGCCAGCAGCAATCCAGGGCTGCGAACAGCCATCTGGATGCAGCGCCGGGAGATGCTGCTGCTCTCCCTGCAGGATGCCTGTCATGGAGGAGCACGTGCCCCAGTCCATCAATCCACCCACCCAGTCACCATCACCTCCCACCTTCCCAAATCTTTCCCAGTATCTCTCCCTGTTCTCGGCTGACATCAGGACTGGCTCACTAAATACATCACACAAGAAATTGCAACCCGTTAAAGGGTTTTGGATGCTTAATAGATGAATATTTAATGGCTGCTGGCTTTTGCTAACAGGAAACAAGACAGAGCACGCATCTCTGCCCATGCTGGGAATCGGGGCATGTTCCCAGAAAACCTGGATGCAGAGCCAAACAGGCAAGAGAGGAAGGGGTCTGCAACTCACGGAGCTCAGAGGAGGGTCCCTCTCTGCAAAACCTGTATCTTACCCACTTGTGTGCAAACCTTCCCACCTTGCTGGCTGCTTGGTCCGCGATCCATGAACCAGCCATGTCCATCATATCAGAGCACTGAGCAGGAGAGCGGCTGAGGTTCTAACTGACCTTTGTGACAAAGGGGGCCCATCAGGTCAGGGACCTCTGCATGGGGCCATGGAAGAATAGCATTGGTCATGGAAGGCTGCTTGTGGGAATTCGTCCATGGCTGTATCAAGGAGACGGTGGTGAAGATGTCTGATGCTACTGCTGCTACAAAAAAAGACTCCCTGGGCAGTGCTGCCTTGCAGAGATCGGCAGGGTGGATATAACTGACCCCAGTGGGTACATGGCCTGGCCCCCTGACAGGGACCGCAGCCCTGACACACCAGCCACAGCTTCCTCACGTGCCACAGCATGCAGGCAGAAGCTGGTGCCTGCAAGGAAAGGGAGGCAGGAATCAGGAGGAAGGAGGCTTTTCTACCCACAACCTAATCAAGAGGAGGACGGCATCTGCCAAACAGCCGGTTTCTCCTACAGCACGATGCCACCGGTGGTTACGGAGCCAGGCACACCTCTCTCGGGGACTCCCACCGCGTGAGGACTCTGTTTTCCCTCTCCATCTAGAAGGAATGTCTGTGCTCCGGCCCCCACAATCTCATATTTTCCACCACGAGGCAATGACCGGTGAGGCCCCATAAGGGGAACAATGACACGAGAGTCTGGGGGAGAGAAAATCTCTACCCAAACAAGTCTGGAAAAGGGTTGCTGGAAGGAAGAGAGCTCGTGTCTGGCAGCGCTCTCCCTGCCACAGCCGCGCGCCGCTGCTCACGCTGAAACCCCTCTCGCACTCACGGCCTCAAAACCGTAACGGCCCCAAACTGCAGCCCCTTAGCGTCCTTCCCTCCACCCATCCCTGCAGCACATCTGGAAGAAGGGGCTGGATTCCCTCCGGCTGCATCGCGTGGTGAAACTGCCAACTCCTCCGCAGCCACCAGGAACTTTCTGCCTTGCGCTGGCTCCCGGTGAGGCACGGAGGCAGGAGATCAGAGCCCGATTTGTGTGTGCTAAGCCAGCTGGAGAGCCTTCAGTTGTGAGCAGGGCAGTCGGTCCCAGGGGAGGAGAGGAGGTGCTGCTTCTGCTGTGACGTGGTTCTCAGAGGGAGGAATCCAGTTAGCCACTTGGGTTTTGGAGAAGAAAATAACCCTCACACACTGGGAAGGATCTCAGTGGACATGCGATGTCCTAAATGAAGTTAGTCCCACAGGACCTGTGGGATGAGACTGGTATTGTCCTCCTCATGTGACAGACTGGAAAAGAAAGGCCTGAGGGAGGGATTGGCTCAAGAACTAGCAGAAGGCAGCAGCTCAGCTCCCTTTGCTCCCTGGTCCGGGGCCAGGACCACTCGCAATCTGATACGCAAGTCACAGTCCCTGTTGGGGCACAGCTCTCCTTCCCAGACCCCCAGTGCCCTGGGCCAGGCTCTGTTTTGCCACGGCTGGGCTTCTGGGAACCGCAAATCTCCATCAGGTTTTGTTTAAAACATAAAAACACGACCAGCATTGACTCGTGAATTTCAACAGGAGGAGGCTGTTTTGTACACGAGCAGCACAGGAGACAAGTCACGGTGCCTTAGGAGTGGTCAGAGGAAGCCCTTGCCAACAGGAGGGTGAGGAGGATGAGGAGTTCCTCCTCGGGGCAGGCAAGCAGAGGTGGCACATTGTCCCAGACTTGAGCAGAGCTGTGGATCACAGACTCCTCCTAGCTATTAAACACAGATCCCATCACCTCTCTCCTTTTCCAAGCACACTCAGGCTCAGCCATAAGAGGAAGGTTTCTCTGCCAGCTGGCATCTTCCCAAAGGCACACTCCTTCCCCTGCAAGACAGAAGAAGTCCAAGTCCATGGAGCCCAGTACCAGAGCCCTGAGATCATTTTGGGATGCACTCACTCAGCAGCACCCCGTCCCATTACCCAGTCTGAGGAGATTTTTGTGCCATATACAACCTCAAATGTTCCTTTTCAACCTCTAAATCCGTGGTGACCCACAGCTCACTCTGTGTCATGGCAGTCCCTCTTTTTCCATCCTTCATCCCCTTAATTTCCCACACTCAGAAGTCCTGCAGATTTTACTGGTCCTGCCAATAAGTTTTGTTCCTTTTTTTTTCTGGCCAGCTGGGGTGATTTATTTCTGAATGGGATCCAAGTCTGACACATTTCTCAGCCATTACCTGGTTCCAATGGAGGGAAGGGAAGAGCAAGTGAAGTAGCTGGAGGCAAGTTAGGATTTACAACCCTATGGCATCTCCTCACCTCTTCCAGTAACTGGATACACAAGAGGAATGTGGAGTGCAGGAAATGCTGAGGTTTACCAGCAGCCTCCGGCTTCTTGCACAAGAGACCTCAGTAGTTTTGTTCCCATCACTAATGCAATGAATTTGATGATCCCTCTTCCCAGCTCCACGCTTTGGTCCTTCTTTACCCACCTTCTACCACAGTACAACTCAAAAAAGCAACAGAAATCCCTGTGCGACTGGAGGGAAGCACTGAGTCAGCCTCAGTATGGGAGGGAGAGTGAGAACGGAATTGGAAATAAGCTACTTTTGCACTTCTTATCTTCTAGCCTTGGTCAAGGACTTGCTCAGCTCCCTGTTAATGCAGAGCAGCTTCAGGGCTGCTCCACTCAGCTGCTCTGCTGGAGATGGCTCTGCAAGAGCGCATCCCACTGAGAATGAGGAGCAGGCCTATTGTTCCTGCCTAACGAGGGGGCAACTGCTGCTGCTTACAGCTCGTTGGACAGGACTGAAGTGCTCCACCTGATCAGGGAGTCATGGTGGCTTCTCAGAGGAGAATTGTGCTTTCTGCACCCACTCGAAGGGATATTGGTGTTCAGGTCACAGGCTGTGAGGAATGTCATAGCCTTTCCCTGGTAGCTGGGAGCAATCCTGAGGATGGCTGTGTGAGGTGCGAGCAGGTTGATGACCTGCTAAACCGGGTGGTGCAGCTCCAGGATGAAGTGTTGGAGCTCAGGGAGGAGGTGAGTAGGTTAAGAAAAATTAGGGAAAGCGAGAGGGAAATTGACAACTTCCATAATCTGGTTGTGGCAGAGCTGAAAGAAGAAGTGGAGAGGTTAGAGGGTATCAGGGAATGTGAGGAATTAGGGGACAGGGGGCAATGGCACAAGGTCCCTGCTCGGCCTGGTAAGCCTAACCGCCTGGCAATTCCCCCACCTCCCCAGCTGTCCTTGCATAACAGGTACAGCGCTCTGCAAGGCGAACTGGGTAACAGTGAGGATGATGGTTCTCCCTGCTTGGAGGTGTCACCAAAGCCTAGTTGGACTGCCGTCGGCATCAAAACCTCATCAGTAAGCAATAAAAGATGGGTCATTGTCATTGGTGACTCAGTGCTTAAGGGAACAGAAGGCCCGATATGCAGACCGGACCCACTGCACAGGGAGGTCTGTTGCCTCCCAGGGGTCAGAGTTAAAGATGTCAGGAGGAAGCTTCCTTCCCTAGTATGGCCCTCAGACTATTACCCCCTTTTGTTGTTTCAGGTAGGCAGTGAGGAATTAGGAAGAACCACTCCAAGGACAATGAAGAAGGACTTCAGAGCCTTGGGGTGCCTGGTCAAGGGATCAGGAGTACAGGTTGTGTTCTCCTCTATCCTTCCAGCTGTGCGCAATGATGAGGGATTAGGCAGGAAGTACCAGAAGATTAATACCTGACTCCGAGACTGGTGTGTCCAGCAGGGGTTTGGGGTTTTTTGACAGCAGCTGGATCTGCAAGAGGCCATGTCTGTTAGAAAGGCATGGTAATAGCCTGTTCCACAGAGGGAGAAGAGTTTTGGGAAGGGAGTTGGCAGGGTTCATAGACAGAGCTTTAAACTAGGTATGAAAGGGGGTGGGGGTGAAATCAGGATCACTAGAAGGGAGCCGGAATGCAGTATGCCAGTGCTTGTGGGGGAGGAATGCACTAGCAAGATCGTGGAGTCTTGTGAATTAGCAAGGGATCAAGGTGTCATGCCAGGTTGCAGACAGAGCACAGGGGTCGTTGACGGGTTGGTTACTGTGGAAACATTGAGCATCATCAGGGGCCTCCAGGCACCTCATGAGGGACCCAACTCAAATGCCTCTATATGAATGCCTGCAGCTTGGGCAATAAACAAGAGGAGCTGGAGATGCTTGTAAGCCTGCAGCGTTATGACCTGATTGGCATCACAGAGACATGGTGGAATGACTCCTGCAATTGGTGTGTTGGACTAGAGGGGTATAAACTGTTCAGGAAGGACAGGCAGGGGAGACGAGGAGGGGATGTTGCCCTCTATGTCAATGAACAGCTAGAATGCATGGAGCTCCACCTGGCAAGTGATGATGATAGAACCGAGTGCCTGTGGGCCAGGGTGAAAGGAAGGGAAGGAGACTTTACAGTGGGAGTGTGCTGCAGACCACTCAATCAGGAGGACCAAGTGGATGAGGCCCTACATAGGCAGATAGGAGTTGCTGCTCGTTCACAAGCCCTGGTCCTCATGGGGGATTTTAACCACCCTGATATCAGTTGGAAAAACAACATGGCGGGGAACAAGCAATCCAGGGGAATCCTGGAATGCATTAATGATAACTTCCTTATCCAAGTGATAGAGGAACCAACGAGGAGAGGTGCCATGTTAGACCTCGTTCTCGTCAATAGGGAAGAGCTGGTAGGTAATGTTGAACTCAAGGGTAGCCTTGGCTGCAGTGACCATGAGATGGTGGAGTTTGAGATCCTAAGGGCAGCTAAGAGGGGGAAGCTCAGCAAGCTTGAAACCCTCGATTTCAGAAGAGCTGACTTTTGCCACTTCAGGAACCTCCTTGGTAGTGTGCCATGGGATAAAGCCCTGGAAGGACTGGGAGCCCAAGATTGCTGGTTGACTTTCAAGGATCATCTCCTCCAAGTTCAAAGGCATTGCATCCCTAAAAGGAAGAAATCAGGCAAAAACACCAGGAGACCTATATGGATAAACAAAGAACACCTGGCTAAAATCAAATACAAAAGGGGATTACACAAAGCGTGGAAGCAGGGACTGGTAACCTGGGATGAGTACAAGGAAGTTGCTCATGTACTCAGAGACTAGGTTAGAAAAGCTAAGGTCCTGACAGAGACAAATCTGGCCAGCGATATTAAAAATAACAGAAAAGGATTTTATAGGTATGTGAGAGAAAAAAGAAAAATGAGAGAGAATGTGGGACCCCTCCGGAAAGATACGGGTGACCTGGTTGCTGAGGACATGGAGAAGGCTGAAATATTCAACAACTTTTTTGCCTCAGTCTTCACTGGCAACCACTCGAACCACACCACCCAAATCACAGAGGATGCTGGCTGGGTCAGGGAAAGTGAAGAACCACCCAGGGTAGGAGCAGATCAGGCCCGGGAACACCTAGAGAACCTGAAGGTGCACAAGTCCATGGGACTTGATGAGATACAGCCACGGGTCCTGAAGGAGCGGGCAGCTGAAGTTGCTAGGCCACTAGCCATCATATTTGAGAGGTCCTGGCAGTCTGGTGAGGTTCCCACAGATTGGAAAAGGGCAAACGTAACCCCCATCTTTAAAAAACGGACCAAGGACAACCCGGGAAACTACAGATCAGTCAGCCTTACCTCTGTGCCAAGTAAAATCATGGAACAGATTCTCCTGGTTGCTGTACTAAGGCACATAAAAAATAACCAAGTGGTTGGTGACAGCCAACATGGCTTCACTAGGGGCAAGTCGTGCCTGACTAATTTAGTGGCCTTCTACGACAAAGCTACAGTGCTGGTTGACGTGGGTAAAGCAACGGATGTCGTTTTCCTGGACTTGTGCAAGGCGTTTGACACTGTCCCACATGACATCCTTGTCTCTAAAATGGAGAGACATGGATTTGACTGATGGACCACTCGGTTGGCTGGATGGTCGCACTCAAAGAGTTGTGGTCAATGGTGCGATGTCTACATGGAGACCAGTGTCAAGTGGTGTCCCTCAGGGGTCTGTTCTGGGTCCAGTGCTGTTCAACATCTTTGTCAGCGACATGGATGATGGCATTGAGTGCACCCTCAGTAAGTCTGCCGATGACACCAAGTTGTGCGATGCCGTGGACTCACTTGAGGGAAGAGGGACCTTGATAGGCTTGAGAATTGGGCCAGTGCTAACTGCATGAGCTTCAACAAGTCAAAATGCAAGGTCCTTCATCTGGGTCGGGCCAATCCTAGGCACAAATACAAACTGGGCACAGAGTGGGTTGAGAGTAGCCCTGAAGAGAAGGATTTGGGGGTGTTTATAGATGAGAAGCTCAACATGAGCCGGCAGTGCACTCATGCAGCCCAGAATGCCAACTGCATCCTGGGATGTATCAAGAGAAGCGTGGTCAGCAGGTCAAGAGAGGTGATTCTCCCCCTCTACTCTGCTCTTGTGAGACCCCACCTCCAATACTGCGTCCAGTTCTGGTGTCCCCACCATAAGAGAGACATAGATTTGTTGGAGCGTGTTCAGAGGAGGGCCACAAAGATGATCCAGGGGCTGGAGCACCTCTGCTACGAGGACAGGTTGCGGGAGCTGGGATTGTTCAGCCTTGAAAAGAGAAGACTTTGGGGGGACCTAATAGCTGCCTTCCAATACCTGAAGGGAACCTACAGGAAGGCTGGGGAGGGACTTTTTACAAGAGTGTCCACTGATAGGACAAGGGGAAATGAGTTTAAGTTGAAGGAGAACAGATTTAGATTAGATCTCTAGGAAGAAATTCTTCAGTACGAGGGTGGTAAGACTTTGGAATAAATTGCCCAGAGAAGTTGCGGATGCCCCCTCTCTGGAGGTGTTCAAGGCCAGGTTGGACAGTGCCTTGAGTAGCCTGGTCTAGTTGAGAGGCATCCCTGCCCATGACAGGGAGGTTGGATTAGATGATCTCTGAGGTCCCTTCCAGCCTATGCCATTCTATGATTCTATGATCCCCAGGACACAGGGCTCTCCGCCACAGTCACTCCTAACCTTTGAAGCTTCTTTACCACATGAAAAGTCACGAGATCCCCTTTACACAGTGGGAACAGTGAGAATAAACCCCATTATTATGCATTATTTTGTCTAGACAACTTTTCTTGGCCCATGGTCTTGACAGCGCATCCCCTTCCTGAAACCATACAGTCAGGAATAGTTGTCAGACTAATGGGAAAATCTGAAAACGCAAGCCAGGTAGAACAAACCTGCAAGAGGGGAGAAGTTTGGGAAGGCTGGGGAACTAACCTTCAGTTATCAGTGTACGTACTTATCAGTGGTACATCTGCCAAATAGCCACAGGTCCATAAAGGCTAAACTGTGTCCGTGTAGCCAGAGGGAGCTGAAGGCAAGTCTGCCAAGGCTTTGCCACATTACGACCTTCAAAATGCAAACTAGGCTTTCAGGAGGTGGGCAGATGCAAAGAAAGTTCTCCAGGTTCTTCTAACCTCATCTTTTACTGCTGAAGGCCTGACAACTGGCAGAAGGGGCACGCGTCTACTCGTTTGTATTGGAAAGAGGAGAGGAAAAGCATTGCTGTAAAAACTAAGCGAGCATCCTTGCTGCAAGAGGAACACGGGGAGGACTGCACAAGCATATAGACTACAGGGAGAGACGTGCATGTAGTTTTCCCTGCTCTCAGCAACATCACATCAGCAACGAGCAAACCCCCTTAAACTGCAAAGGCAGCTACCTCGCAGCCCCACACCAGGACCACAGAGTAGCAGTGTTGGGCCATTTGTGACCCAGTGCAAGGCAAACTGTGACCCCTGAGTTATCACCAGAAGTCATTATGACTTCTTTTCAACTCCTGCTGCCCCTGTTGTCCCCCAGGAAGTGTCCAGCCCAGGCACCAGCACCTGAAAGTGTTCCTGTGCAGAGCTAACACCATTTCATACCTACCATGAAGAGGCTTCTCTCTGCGACCGGGAAAGCGCTGTAAGTCTCTCCGACTCGTGCTTAATGGCTGACCTCTTCACTGACACAGCCAAGAGGAAGCTCTGATGAGGCGAGAAGGCCATGAGAAAATTGGTAGCATTGCTATGAAATACGCTATCACCTCCAGTCACTATGGCAACTGCCACAGCTGGCAGGAAAGAAGAAAACTTCCAAAGCCCGAGGGTTCCCAGCCTTCCCCTGGATGTGCCAAGGACGGGTGTCACCCGGGCTATTGGCACCACAGCCACCTGCAGCCCCTCTGCCCCTGCAGCTCATGCTGACCCCATTCTTGCTCAGGATGCTTGGCCAAACACCAAGGCTTCTTCTTAGGCAACCTGCTTGTGCTCTCACTGGTGTGTCCTTGTGGGTCCCCTGCCTCATTCCTGAATAAACCCAGCATAAACAGAAGGGGAACGGGAGATAAACTGTTCTGTGTGGGCTATCAGAGAGGAAGATGGATGGTGTTTCCCTGACACCCCCTGACCTGTTAGCTTACAACCTACTGCTCTCACGATTTACCTGTCACAACTGCGTTCCCTCTCAGGGCAGCAGAGCAGTACATAAAATGAAGGGTGAACATAACCGAGCACTGAATAACCTCACCTCTGCTGTGCCCTCACCTCTGCTGTGCCCTCACCTCTGCACACCCCATACCCACATGTGTAGTCTCAGGGAAGCAGACTGTCACCCCTTATCACCCATGGCCCCTGTGCCAGGCCGACAGCACAGACTCGCCAGCATTCACAGGCCGAAGGCAATTCTGTGACTGAGAAACAACAGAAGTGATTATTGATTTTCTGTAATTCCTGAATAAGGCTGGGTAATGTTTTTCAGACAGAGAGCTAATTCACTGGAAAATGCAATTTGAGGTTGACCAAAACTATTCGGAAATTTGTGCCTAGTTCAGGGAATAGCTTCGATTCCAAAATTGAAGATGAAGTGAACTATTTTTCCTCTTTTATTTTGAAACATATTTCATGAAGTGTTGTATGTAAACTTGAAGGTCAAAGGGAGCAAAATAAAAACATGTTTTGATAAGCTTAGCAACTTTCTGTTTGGTCAGTTCTTTTTTTCTGTTGAGAATAAAAGATGGATTTCAGCTGACCTGAAATGAAATTTCTGGTTTGACTCCCCGATTCAGCTAGGGAATTTAAAAAAAAACAAAAACCACAACCAAAAACATTCCCATGGCTTTATTCCTAAAACATTGTTATTTGGTGTCTAAAGCAACCTATTCTTTTCATTCTTTCATCTCCTTCCATCTGGCTCTTTGTGACTGTGTCTGGAAATAACGAAGAACTGTTGCAGACATCTCTCTCCCCCTCTCTCTGCAATCATGGAATTTTTCCCTGTCTAGTTGGGAAGACTGTTGATGCCGGCTCCTGTGGCTTGACTTTAAAAAATAAACAAACAGAAAAATAAAGCTGCAGCTCCATTTGATGATTATGATAATCCAGATAGACGTTGCTCCAGGGAAAGCATCCTCTCCTCTGAGTCACTCCAGCAAAGCAAACAGCCCTGGTTTCATCAGGCAGCTCCCAGTCTGAATCGTACTGGGGCTGCAAACACCTTTCTTCATTCCCGCTCTGCTCCAGTCCCCTCTCCAATGCTCAGTCCTACCCATCACTTCCCAGCCCTCAGACGCTGAGGAGCCCGTGCCTGTCTCCCTGCTGGGATGCCCCATTCTCAGCAGAGAGGAATATTTTTCCCGCTGCAGGCACCAGCCAAACCCAGCTGGAGAACTAATGGGTGTCAGGTTTGTGTGCAGAAGCTCAGAAGGGAGGTTGATACCTGCACTACAGAGTGGCACATTGATGCTGAGGCTCGCCTTGAGAAGCAGAGAGTGACCAGGACTCACACAGAGACAACGTGGCCCTGCCTGCAGCTGGGGAGCAGAGTGCCTGGGTCCTCTTCCGAGCTCTCTCGTTCCCTGATGGGGCATTTCAAGAGATTTCACTGTCATTGCCTGTACACACACACAGAGGTGAATCAACTTGCAGAGACAGAAAGGACCTGAGCACATCCCTGCAGTCACTTAAAAACAGGGTTTTTAAACTCCAGTAGCCTATCTAGCCCCAAACCAGTAAGGGCAGGCAACCAGTGCCAGCCAGATGCAACGACGACGACCCAAGCGCCAGCCTGTCTCTCGTTTCTCACTGCTCCACAGACAGCAACGAGACGTTAGGACTTGCTGTGAACTTCAGTACTGCCCTGGGCTAGAGGGAGAGGGCTCCGAACCCTGCTAGTGGCCCTAAGGCTCTCCAACCCTCCCACAGCCCGAGTTCCTAGAAGAGGGATCACTGCTTGAATCACCTCCAAAAGCACCAGCTATTCTCTAATACTTCTTGAGCTCTTCCCAGGATGTTTTGCTTTCTGCCCCGTGGCCCGGCCGGCCGAGTTTCAGAGATGAAAGGCCGTGAGCACACAAGAGACATCAGCATCCTTACGCATTCCTGGCTCGAAGGCTTTTCTCGAGGCAGCTGCGGGCACGCTGCCGGGGAGGAGGAGCTGCCTCCCAACCCGGAGAGAGGGCTGCCACTCTGCGGGCTGGCAAACTCCTGCTTGCCGGGTATGCTGCGAGCTCCTGGCAGAGAACCCTCTGCTCTGGGGCCAGCAGCGACCCCCCCGGGGTCTCCAACCAGCCCAGCAGAAAAAAGGCAGCTCTCCTGCTTCTCCTAAGGGTACCACAGCCTTTAGGAGACATGGTGCAAAATGTAGAGGCCATGATGCTATCGGCACACAAACCTGCTTAATAACAGCACGTTTCTCAGCTCTTTCGTCCCCACGGCTACCGGAGCACATCAACCATCACTGCCCACCACTGGGACACACATGCTATAAGGAGGAAACCCAAAGAGTGCTTGAGGTCTTGGGCATAAACTCCAGGATTTGTGCAACACCACAGAGGCAGGAGCTCGAGGGGCTGCAATGCAGGCAGTCATCTGCTTGCACCCCATTTCCCCTGCCCAGCTCCGGCACAAGCCAAAGCAGATTTCTGACCTCAAAAACTGGAGGGAAGCTCGCTCGCGGTCTGCCAGTGGTCTGGCAGGATTTCAGCCCAACACACTGCCCCTGTCAGCCATTCCCACTTAAATTCTGGCACCAGCCTTCACTCTCACAACCAGCAAGAGAAAGGGCCGCCCTGCACCCCCTCCAAATGTATCCCTTCCCTCTGGCAGAGTGAAGCTGGCACAGCTCAGGGGAGCCGAAGGCGGCTCTGGAGGACGACTTTGGCCGGTGGCACAGGCTGCTGGCAGAGATAAGCTCAGAGCCTGGCTGGTGGCTGCAGCCCTCGCTGGCTCACACACCAAGACAAGGCATTAGAAACACCTCCCTGTCAAAAAAAAACGCCAGCAAACTACTACCAGAGGGTTGAAGAGAAACTCCCAAACCAGATGGATCCAAAAGGAGAAATCTTGGCCTCGTTGAAACGAGAGGTGGAACTCTCCCTGTCTTGGGGGGACCTATATGTCCTCATTGTCCTCACCACCATTGCTTCATGCCAGCAAACCAGTCATGCCAACAGGCTCGGAGCAGGGATAGCTCAGGAACCCATACGACTCCCTTAGCTGGCCACCATGTCCTTTTCTTTGTGCAAAGGAGCTGCTGTTGCTGGGGCTGGCCTGCTCCCGTCATGAACGCCCTGACAAGCAACGCACTCGCAGTTGGCATCATACGGTTCAAGTCAAGCGCTCTCCTATTCCCCTCCACTGTCGTGACTTGAGGTGGGCTGAATTAACTGCACGCACTTTCTCTGTGAGTGTGCAGACTGCAGCACTGCCATATGCACACAAGACAGGTGATAGTAAAGATGGAGTAAAGAAGTGGCTCTTTTTGGGCATCCTCTTTAGACGAGTCCTTTCCCCCATGTTTCCCTGAGACAATTATCGTTCTTGTTTCACGCCACACGGGCAGTCCAACAGCTCCCTTCCGCACCACCTCACAGGAACTGCAGTGCAGGAAAACGTGGCTTTGCATCACCCACCTGATCACCAACACCACTCACGGCTGCCAGAGGAGCTGTGGCTGGCACCGGCATCTCGGCACTGACTCCTCCTCCCACCATCCTTCCCACCCACAGCCGTGGTCCGGGCGAGGGTCACCAGCCGGAGGGGAAATCTGTTGCATTGCCTTCACACCACCACTGCGGCATCGTGGTTTCAGTAAAGGTGCTCCTGGTAACAAACTCCATCCTCCGGGGTGCCTCTCTGCTACACCTTTCCTGCTGTCCACCGCCTGTTTAACGTCTCCCTTGAGCACTGGACCTTCTGTTCCTTAGCACAGAACTTCCTCCAGCTGCCAGCAGCTCCCCTTGCTCCGCCCTGTCAAACTGCAGGCTGCTTTTCCCGCCCACTTGATTGATTTTTACTCCTGTAATTTTGCACTGGTGGAGCCTTCAAGTTTTCTCAAGGGCATTTGGGCAGTCATGGCCTTTGAATCCTTTCTAATGATTTGGTGTAAGAATTTGGGTTTTGGCTCTTTTGGTCAAAAACAAACTTAAATTGGATGTCCTCTATTTTTGAGCAACGACCACTTGGACATCATGCTCACATTCTCTCAATGGAGTTGGGAATAAAAGCTTTAACCTTGTTTGCTGTTCAGTAGTCTACCTGCAGACTGAGAAAAGATCTTCATGAGACCCGAGTGGCAGGACTTGCTGGTGAAACACAAGGCACAGAGACAGGTCTCACCGTGTCCTGCCTCCCTGTCAAGCTCCGTCTCCCCACTCCCTGCCCGTCCAGATGACATTCCTTGCCTCCCTTCCCAAGACACTGGTCCTACTGCCCTCCACCAACACTCTCCATCCCAAATGCCTGCCTTTGAGTGACAGACTCGCGGCAAAGCTCCCAACAGGATCACACAAACGTAGGAAGCACACAGGGCTGGGAGTCACCAAGTCCAACTCCATGCTACCAGTGCTCACTCTGCGTACAATCCCATTTACATGATCCTGATTCAAAGATGTTATTCTTGCCTGTCTCACATCCATTGGAAGCCTGGTCTCAAAACCCTCTGACGGTTACGAGCCTTCCCCGAACATCAAGACCGACCGTATTCGTGGCCAACTCATACCTATTTATTCGTATTGGCACAGGAATAAACTCTATGCTTTAACTTAAAGCATATGAATGCTACACTTCAACAGCGTATTTCCCTCTCTGGCATGTCATTCCCTTGTCCTGCCCAGCATAAGGGAAGAAAATAGATAGCAACAGCAGATGTCTGTCTTAATAAATAATGCTCTTCTGTAAGAGTAACCTTTGATTTGATTGTTATCAACAACAATATTAAAGAAGCATGAGATGAAAAAAAATCTTCCATTGCAGTGGAAATCTGGGGGACAGGCAAAATCAGGGGTGAAAATATGCAGTTTAACCCCATTTTATGGCCAGAAGAGGGCAAAGGGAAGTTTAAAATTGAATTTAATATTTTTGCTACAGTGCAAGCGCAAGCTTAGCCAAGATTCTAATCGGGACGAGAAGTCATGACCGCCAAGTTCCTGTTCCTTCCAGGGAAAAAGAATCCTCCATACAACAAGACGTGACATGCGAGATTAGGGTTGGAGAAAGAAAATAGAAGGGATTTGCTCTTATTGCATTAGCCCAGGAACGAACAAAACAGCAGCTCCTAAAGAGGCAGCTTTAGCTGTGTTTCAGAGCGGGAGCGGCCTCCTCCAGCACCTACAGTTTAGGAGGTGATGGCCATTATCAGCCATGCTGTTATCTCAATGGGCAGCTGGAAGGAAAAAAGGCAGGATTTTCCCTACATTGTAAACCCTCTCTAATAAACCAAGATCATGCATCCTGCCGGCAATGTGCCCTTGCAGCCCAGAAAGCCAACCCTATCCTGGGCTGCATCCAAATAATCGTCGGCAGCAGGTCCAGGGAGGTGATTCTGCCCCTCTACTCTGCTCTTGTGAGTGCTGCATTCAGCTCTGGAGTCCCCAGCACAAGAAGGACATGGAGCTGCTGGAGCAGAGGAGGCCATGAAGATGATCCGAGGGCTGGAGCACCTCTGCTATGGAGACAGGCTGAGAGAGTTGGGGCTGTTCAGCCTGGAGAAGAGAAGGCTCCGGGGTGATCTTATTGCAGCCTTCCAGTACTTAAAGGGGCTACAGGAAAGCTGGAGAGGGACTTTTCACAAGGGCATGTAGTGACAAGACAAGGGGCAATGGGCAACAGCTTTAAACTGAAAGAGGGGAGATTTAGATTGGATATAAGGAAGAAATTTTTCACTCAGAGGCTGATGAGGCACTGGCACGGGTTGCCCAGAGAAGCTGTGGCTGCCCCATCCCTAGGAAGTGTTCAAGGCCAGGCTGGATGAGGCTTCGAGCAACCTGGTGCAGTGGAGGGTGTCCCTGCCCATGGCAGGGGGGTTGGAACTGGATGACCTTTGAGGTCCCTTCCAACCCAAACCATTCTATGATGAAATCCACTAGGCTACAGGCAACGATTGCCACAGAGGCCTGGGATCTCTTCATGTACCTAAGCACCTGTGCCACCACAGAAGGAGCGTGTGGAGGGCTCCGGAACAACTCCTTGGAGAGAGGGAGGAAGAGGAGGGTAGAGATGCTGCCACAGACTGCCTCACATCTGGCTCTCCCACCTTCTTCCCCTAGCTTTATCTCCCACGGGAAGAAACAATTCTTTTTGTGCAGCCTTTCGCAAAATCTCTTCAATAGGATCACACATTCCTCCTCCTCATTCCTCAACAGCCCTTGTGGCCCCGCTTCCAAGAAGGTTGGTTAAGCATGGACGGGCTCAGACACCCACACCAGCCCTTCACCTCCCACAGTCTGGGAGGGCGTCCCACATTCCTTCCCAGCACGGAGACCTGGCCCTGAGGAGTTGGTGGCCTCCAGCAAATCTTCTGTCTCTGCTGGCATCTGACAGAAGGCAGCAGACCACACAGACTGGGTTGTCCTCTCCCTGACGAGTAATGATCCCTTCAGGACAAACTTGAGGCTGGTCTCTGGAATGCAGGAGGGATGCACAGGATGGAGGAGAGAAGAAAGGAGGGAGGCTGCATGTTTTCTCTCCACTGTTGGCTGCTCTTTGGGTAAACAATAGACGTCTGTCTCCAGGGCTGCTAATCAGCTCTACTTGCCCTCAAAGAAAGCAAACAGCACAATAAGAAAGCCCAGAAATAAATCCATTTTATTATAAATTCATTTTGTTTTCATTCCATTTTTCTTGCTAGTAAAAAATTTAGGTTAAGCTATGCACTTTCCTTTCCCAGCAATCTCCATTGGCTGTCGGCTAATGCAACAGAAAGCTAAGCTTTTGACAGTGTAATGGCTTTGTTGTGAAAAAAATACAATTATATTATTTCCCAAGCCAAATTCTACCGTATTAAAACGTCCGAGCAATGCAGCATTGCCCTTGAAGCTGTTGCTGGTGAAAGAACTTTACATGGAGAGATAGGAGGACAAGAGCTTTCACGGGAGATGTGTTCTACTGCAGAGATCTCCACTGCTCAGAAATACAGAGGAGATTTTGTAGCAGAGACACAACTCATACACCAGATAACTGAGTCACACAAGCTTTTACCTTTATGCTACTTGCAGTTGTGGCAACCGTAACTAGAAATCACAACTGTCTGAAGACTCCTCCGTGGCATGCACCAAAATATGTCACTTCATCAGCATCACTTCCTACTGCTGTTTCTAACAAACTCATTAGCCACAGCTAAGACTACTAATTTGGGAGGAAGGAGGAACAGTTTAGAGTACTAAATGGAGTGAATTCGTAACAGACATCACAGATATTTCAGTAACCCTCCACGTCTAGGCTAATTTCAGCAAAGCTGCTTGAACTTTAGCTGATGACAGGAATACCGCCCCAGGCAGCGGGAGAAGCCACCAATGCTGACTGAGATCAACCCCCTCCTGAACATCACCCAGAAACAGAAAAAAAAAAAAAAAATCAAGGGAACTGGGTGGTTCTGGGATGGGCACCAAGCGCCAAGGCTGAGGAGCCCATGTCTACCCTGGGCATTTCAAGAGAGCCGGGCACCGGAGCTCAAAGGCCTGTGCTGTCGAAGCGTGAGCAGGACTACTGGTGTGGTCGGCAGGTTCTCAGACACGGTTTAGGGGTCAGGACAGAACACTGGTAACCAAGACGTAACTCACACACAGCCACCCTCATTAGGAGACAAGACAGTTTAACAGTGTAGATGTGGGCCGTTGTGTCTCACAGTCAAACAGCCCCGTGCCTGTTCAATTTCTTAATGCAGACGTTGCCAAAGCCATGGCAGAATCTCTGCCACTCCTCTACGAGGCGTTGAGCACTATGACTGGAAACCTAGTAACAGCCAAGACAAAGGCATCATTTCCCATGCATCTGGTATTTGCAAGACATCCTTGTGGCTGGAAAAAAAAACAAGGCACGCCGAGCTCTGTATCTGAAACAGCAGCTCTGATCCACCTCCAACTTTTCTTGGGTTCGTACTCCACGGCCTGACCTCCTCTGAAGGTCCTCAGAGGAATGGAAAGCAGTTGAGCCATCTGATTCACAGAAGCCGAGGTGTCACCACCCCACATTATGGGTGGAAGAGGTAGCAACCCAACACTTGAAAGGAGCCTGGCACTTCCCCTTATGAAGCCATCTTTTCTGGTGCCAAGAGCTTTGCCATCACCGAACTGCTCAGGCTGAAATTTTCCATGTCAGGTGTTTGCCTCAGGCTGACTTTTCCTTTTTGAAGTGACAACAGAAAAAGGTCAGTGGTTTCTGAGAACAAGATTAAGGAAGTTGTTTTGCCTGTGTTCGAGGAATTGTTGTGCTCAGAAGGTAGAACAGTCCTCAGCGCCTCTGCACGACCCTGAATTTGGCGGGAGAGTCACTCCGGTGCCTCTTGCTTGCGGGGAGCCACCCACATCTCCCAAAGACTGGAGCAAGCGTGTTTGTGGAAATCACCAGTTTGTACACAGCCAGTGACCTCTCCAGCATCTGATTCCTCTTGAAACTTCAGTCCCTGCTAAGAACAATCCTTCCCCTTACGGCTCACAGACCCTGATCACGTCGCCCAACGCTAGCTGAACGCGATGACCAAAGAAGCTCTCTTTTGGGACTGCGGCATTTCACAGGCAGCTGCTGCCTGGGGTACAGTGCGGAGCGATGAAATGAAAGGCATCTCCCTTGCAGGTCATCAACCATTACAGCCAGCAGGACTGATGCCAAAAGAAAACAGTAATTTAGGACAAATAGTACAAGGATGGAGAACTGAATCAGCAGATGTTTTGCATAGAAGAGGCAGGCTCAGGATGTGACTGAGACTAGAGAGAAGAGGGCAGGGCAGGTAGGACATGACCATCCACTGGAGCTAGAGCCCGATGTGGCACCTGGATCCTGCGGCAGCAGGTGCCAGTGTGTGTTCTATGCTCCCTCGCTAAGCCAGCCATGTGATGAGATCCAGCTCAGAGCCTGGATGAGCACAGCCCCAGCCTGATGCACAGCTACTACCTAGCTTTTGCCTGGGAAGATGGCTGAGCTACTGCTGATCCACTGACGAATCCACTATCCCTCTCAGTCACTCGGTAAGCAAGTGCTGCGAATCTAAGAGCCAAGCACACAGACAGCTCACACCTCATCTCTGACCTTCCACTGTGTTTTTCTTCATTTTTTCCTCGAAAGAGAAGCACAGACCTATGCTCTTAGTGGTATGGAGTCAACGGTTGCCACCACATCTCTAGACAGAGCATGAAGACCACCTGAGGTGATGGCTTCATCTGCTCGTTTTTATCTGCAGTAAGACAGATGTAGTAACAGCCTACTTTCCAGAGGTGTGATGGCAGCTTAGGCAATTAACCAGCAAATGCTCTAATGGGCTGAAATAGACGATGCAGCAGAAGGCAAAATATAATTACAAATGCTCTGTACCCCAGGGGCAAACGGTGTTGAGGAATGCCACACCAACTGCAGCCACAGCTCAGCACCGCCGATCTCAGGTCTCTTTTCCACAATCAGAATAGCAACCCCCTGCAGCACCCACTCCTAGAGGGTCCTTCTGGGAAGCCGGGTCTTGTCAACACAAGGCACTGCCTCCAAGTGCCATTCGCCCTGATCGCACAAGAAGCAGCCACCCAAGCAGCACATATCTCCCAACCAAAATGAATTTTTCACGGTAGCTGGAGCTGCAACTCAGCGGATTTATGCCCTGGAGCTCAGGAACATGGGATGGGGGCATCTGAGGCAAAATAAAGGTGGTGGAGCAAGATAAATGACAAGGCAGTGGCCCACACAGAAGAAAATGGTACCTGCACAGGAGTCATTCCTCCCTGACCAGTGAAGGTGATTGTGCCAGACCTTGGGAAACATCCCAGAAACCTTTAAGTTTATAGCAGCAGCAGAAGCCAAGATCTCTGCGCAGACAACAGATCTCCAATTACCAAAGCCAGCTCAGTTGGTTTGAGGACAGGTTATTTCCATGGTGGTTTTTTTTTGCTTGCTCATTTTACGACTGCATTTTTTGTGCGTTATCTTTTTTCTCATAGAACAGCAAGAAACCAGATATCAGAAAATTTTGCTAGGCCTCCCTAATCCGAGGGAGTTTCTGTGATGCAACTTGCAAACACAACCCTACCAATGCTTTGGGGTTCCCGTGTACCACATCTCCTTGAATCCAAGGTGACCCTGCTGATCATCTGAGGTCGGCTTCCCGGCCTCCTGGGAACTCTGCTACAAGACTGGTGTTCTCCTGTTCACCTTTTGCATCCAGCCCTGCATGCCTCTCTCTAACCTCCTCCCCTAAAGAAAAAAACCATCAGATCTGCTTTGGTTGTCTGCCAGGGCAGAACGTTCTCCCAAACAGCCTGATGTTCACAGATGCTGGAAACGCTTAGCGATATGGAAGGGAAACAAAAGCCTTCAGCCTCACTGGAAACTCAGCCTAACACTGTCTGAAAATATCCTCTCTGATCTGGGGTGCCCAGCTCTGCAGAAAGAGGGCAGCAGCCATGCTCACCCTTCACTAGCAACAACCTAGACACGGCTGAGTTAGTGTTTCTCTGAAAATCCCCTTGTTCGTGGAACTGTATAGACAACACAGACACATCTGTGGCAGGCTGAAACTTGGTGTTTCACATGCTTTATGTCAAAATTAAATCAAAGACAGGGAGAGCACACTGACTTTGGACATATTTTAAGTTAAACAAGCATAAAATATTTGGCAAGTTTCCCTTGCTCAATGCAGTATAAACAATTCTGGTATTCGACAGAGAAAATTTCCCATTTAATGAGCGTGGCAAGTAACTGAAAAGAAAGTCACGTTATTTTTGCAGTTTCAATTAAGCACAGGACAGCCCCAGCTTCTGCTGCACCATTAGCAAAGTCTGTGTGAGAGGTTAAGCGGCTCTTCTGCAGCTGGGGGTGCGCTGGGGAGGTGAGAGGAGATACTCCTGCGGGACAGTAGGTTCTTCTGCAGAACCCAGGGAAGGTAAGTAGGCTTTTGCCATTACTTTCAGAGGGGGAAAAAAAACAACTCCGACAGACATAAAACTGAGGCAGACCAAGGGTTTCAGAAGGTGGCCTCTGGCAAATCCAGCCGCAGCAGCTTAAGACGTCAGCTTGCACAGCTGCCTGCCAGCCTTGGCCATCCACCTTGTCGGCCAGCCAGAATTTATTGCTCCTCTAACAAAGGCAGCAGAAAGAAACACATGCTTGTGCCTCAGCCACTACAGTTCACAGCCTGGTGTATCGGACTGAGCTGCTGCTGATCGTTGGTTTTCAGTCAGATCGCAGGCTTGCAGCTTGTGTATCGAAGGAGGAGAAAAGCAGACAAGAACAGGACAAAATGTCTCCCCAGCTGTGAACTTGAAGAGACTTGAAAGAAAAAGGGCAAATAAAGGGCCTAAACAACATATGAAAGATGTTTATTCTACAGAAGTTGCTGCGGCATACGTCTTTGGCATCCTTTGCTGTTGGCAAGACTGGCGTGGCAATCTACTGCTCGCTTCAGCGGGAAGGGAGCTGTAGGTGCAGAAGATAAAGGTCTGCAGGAGTTGCCACCACTGCTCATGCCCCCACTAGCCCAGAGCCTACTGTCAGAGTAGGAGCATTGTCCACCACTTCCAGCTAGAACGAGATATCACAAAGCCGAGAGCTCTCCTGGCCCTAAGGCCCGCACTTCCGACACTGCCCTCCCCTCTCCGGGGCTCAGCTCCAGGAATGGCATCGCCTGAATGTATAAGCAGTTTAGTTTTACAATTCCTAATGTAAACGGACCCTCTTCTCCTATGCAGAGGAGAGGTTTCAGTGGTAAAGTGGCATTTGCCGAAAGAAATTAAAATAGGAAACTCAGAAGGGACAACTGGTTTTCATTTTCAACAAAGATTTAAGAAAATCCAGGAAATTTACGCACCCAAAGCATCCATTAAAATGTGTTCCTAGAGCGGACTTGACTCAAGCACGCCAGGAAATCAGTGGAAACCTTTTGAATACTGAGAACAAATCGCTTAAGTACGTATCATTGTGTATGTGCAGACATGATTCTCACGCACTGGATGTCACGCTTGCCTTGCTGAACAAAGCTACATGAGATGCTACCTGTGCAAACGTGTAGGACATACACATCACAACATCTGTCTCACCCCACATGTGATATTAAAGCAACGTACTGAGCCACAATAAACAGCTGTAGGGTGCTGCAGGCCACTGTGAGGTTTTGCAATTATTGAAAGTCTAACACCACACAAGGAAAAGTTCGGTAACACACCACGACGTTTCAGCTTTTGAGTAAAATCTCTTTGTTTGTTTTTCAAAGAAAACAAACCTTACTTTTTGAGTCCCAAATAATTTGGGTTGGCTCAGTTTGAAACAAATAAAAAACAAACAAAAAAAACCAACTACCCAAAGAAGTCTCAAAAGCTCCTTGTTGCAGGTCTAACAGCCTTCCTAATAAAAAACTTGCCAAGCTTGCCCCACTCTTTCCCTGCCAAATGCCCAGACTCTGTGACAGTCTAGAGATTTCAGATCAGACACATGTAAGATACCACCTCTAGAAAGTTATCTCACTGAGCTGAAGGAATGGTATGCGTGTGCTCCTTTAGCCTATGGCAAAAGTAAGATAAGGAAAATAATCTCAGCCTGCAATGAAAGATTTACTGGAATCACAACATCTAACATCTTTATCATAGCCTATGTAAATCAGCTCCTGGGTCTTATGTCCCTCCTGGCACTGTAAGTGCTCTAGCAGTTGTAAGACCCGAGTCATTTTAGTGTGCTAACTCAGAAGAAAACAGCCCTGACCAAAGAGAGAATAAGGATCTTACAGTGAACACGAGTGTCTACCACATCTGTGCTGATCTGTAAGAGCTTTTCTCTCATGGGGACTTGACGCCGATTCTCACTTACCATATGAACCACAAAATCCTTCCTCATGCAAATATTACTCGCTCCTGCACTTGGTACCCTTGACTCTGTGAAACCTCTATGTAAACACAGCCTAGTCCCAGCAGTGATCATTTACACAAGAAGCTTTTGGTGTTGCAGTCAGCAACATCAAGTCCAGGGTGCAGATGAAAACCAAGTACATGCTCACTCTACAGCAAAGGTATCCACACAGGTTGTGAAGCAGTTCCTCACTGCTTCATCCACCACAGCAAAGCTGACCCCAGTTCAGTTGTCAACGCACACTGTGCCATAGGCAGTTCAGGACATGCTTTATGATCTGTCTTCCCCTGCTGTGTGATGGCAATTTCAGCCAAAGAGTGAAGCAGATGTCCACGGTCACAAAGTACTTCAGCTGCTCAAGTTTAATGCTGCAAGTTCTTTGTTACAGCAAACAAAGCCTCATTTTGTGAGCCTCATATCCTCCAAAACACAAGGATGTCAGCACAGCCCTGCCATAGAGGCCCTGTTCCTTCAGTCACATCAATGTCCCACTAAATGCTGTCACTTCTTTCCCTTCTCATGTGTCATCAAACACACTGAGCAACAATCCGTGAGACACACGCTTTACTTCTGCATGCTCCATGCATCATGCACTTCACTGCATTTCTTCATCTTACCCGAGTTTTGTATCTTCATTTGAGCCAAGATATTGCAATCTTCCCCCTCCTCCCTTCCCTGTCAGAAAACATGCAACTGCTGAGATCAGACTACACTAATACTGGGACAGGAGCCAGCAGTACGCGGTGTGCGTGGCTTTTAACAGCTAAATCCTATCAAAAATAATGATGCAAATATGGGCAGTCCTCCCCAAGACATCCTAATGCTTTCAACGACCTCTTAGGAACACATAATGCTGCTAGATGGGACAGAGGCCAAAAAGAACAGATTTGGGACTCCTGGTACTTACTCTGCGAACACCTGCTGGCTAAAGGAACAGCCCTGGGTCTGAAAGTCGAGATAGCTGTAGGCACGGTTCTCCACTGCTGTAAGAGACAGCTGCTTCCTGAGGGCAGGTGTGAACTGCACCACATTATCACCTAAATGCAGTCACAGGGTGGAAAGCTCTCCTTTAGGAATCTCATGCACTGAAGCAGGACCAGGAAAACTGTTGGGTGACACCGAAACACCCACCTTGAAGTACTCGGGACGAAATCCCTATCACTATTTAGGAGACTAACTCCCCTATTCCCCATGAACCTTAGATACATTACCCGTCTTCAGCACGCTGGGTTTCAGCAGCTTATGCAGTACATAGGAAGTCTGTGGGAAGCAAATCCAGGCCTTGCAAGTCTTGCCAGGTAAGCCCATCCCCACCCCTCCGCCAACAACTGCAGCTGGTCCATGACACTACTCTGTCCACGCGCTGCATGAGCAAGGACACAAAGCCTCCTCTCATGCAGAATTAAGCTGATGGATGCAGAAGCATCCTCCGGCTGTGGTACCCCGTGTCCTTAAGTACATCACCTGCTGATCTCCAGAGTCTGTCTCTGCAATAAATGAGTGCTTGACAACTCTCCCATCCCGGCAGGTGAAGCACCCCATGTGTGAAGACCGTTTGGGGAGGTGGAAATTGTGACCCTGCTGCTCTACATCGCTGGAGGAGAGGAGGGAAAGGCCTCGCCAGGCCCCATCACAGTCCCTGCCAAAGGGCTCTGGCAGCCTCTCGCTCTGCTGACAGCAGGGAAGCACGTCAGGGATGGGCGAGCGATCCCTGGGCCGCGTCCAGCACAAGCTGTGGCACGGCTCCAGGCCATGCCGGCCACACTCCTCGCCTTCCCCGCTGGACCCCAGCACCCACCGGCCAGGTCCTGATCTCCCAGCTGCTAAAGCTGCTGAAGCCTTCCCAAGCCCGCTCCCCTATTCCACGGTGCTCCCTCTGGCAGAGTGGGCGCTGGAGGAAGAGCCTGCCTGGCTACGCTCCTTCATCCTGATGATGCACAGTGACTCCCACAGGTTTTGTATGAGAAGAACGATGGGGACAGGCCACAGCTGCTCTAGGAAGGTATTAACATGCTCCTGCATCTAAAAAAACTGAGCAGGCAGCAAAGGGGCTTCTCTCGCAGGGGCCATGGTCAGCAGCGGGGACAAGACGGGGCACAGGGGGAGGCGCCTCCTTTCCCTTCCTCGCGTTCTGCTTTCCCACATTTTCTCTCATACATATGCAAAGATAAAAAATGAAAAGCTATGTCCCCCCCTCCTCCCCATCAACCAGGGTTTTTTGGAAGCAGACTTCAGTTTCCAGCTGCATGGAGGCAGATGTGGAAGGAGAGGGAGCACAAAGAGAAAGCAGCATGGGAGTTGCTCACCTTTCTCCATGGCAGCTCCCGGGCAGAGCAGCTCGCCCCGCTCCGAAACCGCTCCTTTAGATGCGCGTTGCAAGGAAGTCTGGCTATGAGTTTAACAATTGCAGCCCCGAGGAACACAGGGTTTTGCTGCCTCTTGCCAGACTTTCCTTTTAAAAAATGAGTTTGGAGCTCGTGGCAGAACACAGGGTGAAAACGTCGCCTCAGGAGAGGGAATCGCCTCCTCTCACCTCTCAGTGACCAAAAAAAAGGACTTCCAACCAGTCTGCCCACAGAAATAGTGCACAATCTGTCTTTAATTGAATGCCTCTGCTATCCAGCTAAGGCTGCCTTGCAGGAAAGTGCCTTAAAGCTATGAAAGCACAAACCTGCAGCCTAGCCCACTTGGTCTTCCCAAGGTGTGAACTGGAAGGGACCCGAGAACAAGAAATGCAGAGAGCCTTCTCTGAGAGAAGGAAAAACTCCCAGACATCCCAAGACATCTTGTCTTTGTCCCAAGAAAAAGTTGGACATGGAAAGAGAAACAAAAAAGGGGTATGTAATAACCCCTGAATCTTTATTATGCATTTTCAGTACAGAAGCTCCTCAAGGTCCAAATCAAGATCCATCCCAGCCTGTGACAAACTCTGTACAAAGATATCTCAGAAGAGAGTCAGTGCCCTTGGGACAGCAAGCAAGATTTGTTCTTGGAAGAAATTCCTGTATTGTTACGAATTCCTGTGTTGTTATTCGGTTAGAAACAGATTGTTTGAGAAGGGTGGAGTGAACAGCAAGAAATCTGGCTCTGCCAGAGCAGACCGCCTTAGCTGCTCTCCCCACCCCGGGAAGCCGGTGCACTCAAGACCCACCCACGAGCCCGTCGGCCCTGGGTCTGACAGGAAGGGCCCTGCGAGAGTGGAGCGCTCCGGGCACCGTCGGGAGTGCGGCAGCTCTCGCGGGGCTCCACTGAAGCTGCCCAACAGATACTGGTTTTGTCTTTCTTCTTTTTACAACTTACATTGCCCAAGGCTGTATGGATTCCCAGCAAAGGCACGTGGAGGGCCACGAAGATGATCCAAGGGCTGGAGCACCTCTGCTATGGAGACACGCTGAGAGAGTTGGGGCTGTTCTGCCTGGAGAAGAGAAGGCTCCGGGGTGATCTTATTGCAGCCTTCCAGTACTTAAAGGGGGCCTACAGGAAAGCTGGAGAGGGACTTTTTACAAGAGCATGTAGTGACAGGACACAGGGTAATGGCCTTAAACTGAAAGAGGGCAGATTTCAATCAGATTTAAGGAAGAAATTTTTCACTCTGAGGGTGCTGAGGCACTGGAACAGGTTGCCCAGAGAAGTTGTGGATGCCCCATCCCTAAGTGTTTAAGGCTGGGTTGGACGAGGCTTTGAGCAACCTGGTGTAGTGGAAGGCATCCCTGCCCATGGCAGTGGAGTTGAAATTAGATGATCTTTGAGGTCCCTTCCAACCCAAACCATTCTATGATTCTATGATATGCCCCGACATCACGCGGCGAGGGAGAGCTAACAGACTGGGAGAGGGGACGCAATGTGTGGAGATCCAGTACTGAGCACAGGATTAGGAGACATACCTTACCAGGGGACAGCTTGAGGAGCTCAGACTGTTTAGTTTACCGAAAATAAGACTGGGAGCAGACTACAGTTACAATGGTGGGGAATAGGCGCGTGGTACTAGAATCATAGAATCATAGAATCATTAGGGCTGGAAGGGACCTTCAAAGGCCATCTAGTCCAACCCCCCTGCAAGGAACAGGGATATCTCCAACTAGATCAGGTTGCTCAGGGCCTCATCCAACCTGGCCTTGAACGTCTCCAGGGATGGAGCATCCACCACCTCTCTGGGCAACCTGTTCCAGTGTTCTACAACTCTCATGGTAAAAAATTTTTTCCTAATATCCAACCTGAATCTACCTCCCTCTATTTTAAAACCATTACCCCTTGTCCTATCACAACTGGCCCTCCTGAACAGCCTCTCCCCATCTTTCTTGTAGGCCCCCTTGAGGTACTGGAAGACCGCTATAAGGTCACCCCGGAGCCTCCTCTTCTCCAGGCTGAACAGCCCCAACTCTTTCAGCCTGTCCTCATAGGAAAGGTGCTCCAGCCCTCTTATCATCTTCGTGGCACTCCTCTGGACCCTCTCCAACTGGTCCATGTCCTCCTTATGTTGGGGACTCCAGAACTGGACGCAATACTCCAAGTGAGGTCTCACGAGGGCAGAGTAGAGGGGGAGAATCACCTCCCTCGACCTGCTGGCCACGCTCCTCTTGATGCAGCCCAGGACGCGGTTGGCCTTCTGGGCCGCAAGAGCACATTGCCGGCTCATATTGAGCTTCTCGTCCACCAGTACTCCCAAGTCCTCTCCTCAGGGCTGCTCTCGATCCATTCTCCGCCCAGTCTGTATTTGTGCCTGGGATTGCCACGACCCAGATGTAGGACCTTGCACTTGGCCTGGTTAAACTTCATGAGGTTGGTACGGGCCCACCTCTCCAGTCTGTCGAGGTCCCTCTGGATGGCATCCCTCCCTTCCAGCGTGTCGACGGCACCACACAGCTTGGTGTCATCGGCGAACTTGCTGAGGGTGCACTCCATGCCACTGTCCACGTCACCGACAAAGATGTTGAAGAGGGCCGGGCCCAACACGGTCCCCTGAGGGACGCCACTCGTGACCGGTCTCCACTTGGACATCGAGCCATTGACCACTACTCTCTGAGTGCGGCCATTGAGCCAATTCCTTATCCACCGAGTGGTCCATCCATCAAACCCATGCCTCTCTAGTTTAGAGAGAAGAATGTCGTGCGGGACAGTGTCAAAAGCTTTGCACAAGTCCAGGTAGATGACATCCGTTGGTCGACCCTTGTCCACCGATGCTGTCACCCCATCGTAAAAGGCCACCAAGTTGGTCAGGCACGATCTGCCTTTGGTGAAGCCATGTTGGCTGTCACCCACCACCTCCTTGCTCTCCATGTGCCTTAGCATGGTTCCCAGGAGAATCTGCTCCATGACCTTGCCAGGCACAGAGGTGAGGCTGACCGGCAGTTTAGAGGCCACTTGTTTAGCAGATTAAACACAGGATTCGGTATCCGGAGATCAAAACTGGACAAATGCAAGCCAGAAATGAGGTGTAAAAGCATGTGCGTAATTAACCACTGCAGCAACATACCAAACGCAGTGGTATTTTCCATTTGTGGCAATTACCTAATCAAGACTAGATGTTTTTCAAGACACACTTTAGAGTCCAGAGCAAACGGAATTAATCAGAGCTGGATATACGGGCTGTATTATGCAAGAGGGCAAAAGAAATAAAGCACAAGAGCTCCTTCTGGCCTCACCATCTACTAATCTATGCCCCTTTTAGTGTCAGTGGAGCTGGTAGATGGCCATATTTTTAGCGACAAGACATGCCGCTCTTTACATGAAATAAGTCATAACAATACATGTGTTTCACCCACACCTCTAATCTGGAATTCTTTGAGCTTTTCCTGTCACTGTGTCAGTAAGCCTGGCAACTCACTGGCTGATAAATTGCCATTATCATCCCTCTTTCAACCAGCGTGATCTTTGTTTCAAAGTAGGTAATCCTCTGCTTTCCCATTTACATGGGAAACTCTCAAGCTACCTGTGATCTTCAGCACCTACTTTTAAGCCTCTTAGTGAGAAAACGTTCACGCAGATGCCTTGCAGAAGGTGTCAGGGCAGGAAGTGGCTCAGCACACAGAACTACCCAGCAGCTGCCTACTCCAGATGCTCACCCCCAGTACATGCCTTACAGCACTCAAAAAAAGTCTAGTAACAATGTACTTTTTAACACCCGAAGGCAGCAGTTAAAATGTTAAAGAGAGACAGAGAATGTTTCCTAGCTGTTTTAACAAACATCTTCACATAGGACAGACAGACACAAAAAAGTAATGTCCATTAGTTACCATGGCAACCAATGAAAATCACTAACCCATCTTCTCTCCATTGTCAACCTCTGGCAGACCTGTCAGGGAAAGCAGGCAACTACGCCCCATGTTAGGATTCTCTGCTTAACTACAACACACAGCTCACAGGGAAATGTACGCTGTCACACTGTCAGGTGCTCCCCTTACAGCACATCTCCAGTTTGTCTCCTCTGAGCCACAAACGGATGGAGAGACGCGTGCTGCTCCTCTCCGAGAGCAAACACTCCAGAAATGCAACTCCACTGCGAGACAACCCAGCTCTCCCACCTTATGTCCTTCCTCTCCCTCTGGCTCCATAAAAACATTCCACGATCTCTTCCTTCCCACCCATGAGCCATTGGCTCACTTTTTAAATGTGGCCCGTACATGCCCTTTTTGCACATCTTTACTGCCTGGCAAGGAATTGCTGTATCACACAGCAATTCTGGTCCACGTTTTATCTGTTTTCCTTACTACTGTCGTTGTTGTTGATAAGGATAATGATCTTCTGCAGTGCCTGCTGCACTTTCCACACGAGGGCTTTTGAACTTTTCTTAACAGGAATGCGTTCAGCTTCATGAATCCTTCTGAGAGGCATGGCATCATCATTATCCTTATTTTACAGACGTGAACACTGCAGCTTAGAGGAATTAGGTGCCTTGCTCAAAGCCTGCATATAAATCATGGCACAATGCTAAGAGGGACAACAAACAGCTCTGGAGACAAGTCTGTGTGCATTTTCTTAATGCCTATAGGCTCTGAAGTTGTTTGAACCATGTATGCTCAGTACTCTTTAGTCCCTTCAACCTGCCAAAACCTGACAGCAAATAAATCTAAACCTGAAAAAAAAACAACAAAACAAAACAACAAAAGCAAAAACACTAACAAACAAACAAGAAACAAGAGTTGTCTCTGTTTAATGCTGGTTGACCTTGCATCTGCAGCCAGGACGGCCTAATTCACCCCAGCATTCGGATGCATGCTGCTGCACTGCAGAAGAGCTTAGCAGTGATTTGTGAAGACATATTAATGCCCAGCTGTTCTCCCATCTCCTTCAGTTTTCCCATGCACAAAGTCAGGAGTGGCCCAGGCACGCTGCACAGACACCGTGCATTTTCAGACTCTTCATACACCACAGCAAGATCCAACACTCACCCAGGAGGATCCGAAACCCCCAGATAATCCGTATCGATTGCAAATTTTGCTGCGCTCCCTTCCGCTCCCCCATCCCAGGTCTGGGTTGTGGGAGTTACCAGCAAGTTACTCCACAGCAGGGCTGAGTAAGGTGGCTCTGTGCGTGTCTGTGCGTGCACACGAGGGGTAACGAATCACATTTTTTGCCCTGTGATTAAGCATGCTTTGGCTGAGTTTCGTCCACAACATCCTCCTGGGGGACTGCACACAGCTCTGAGCACCAAGGAGGGAAGGGCAAACCATAAAACTTGAAGTCAAACAACAACAAGCCGTTCTAAAAGCTGCTTCCCACAGATTCCTGTCTTGAGACTGATCACGTTTGGTGGCTACGAAGGTGCCAGCTATGATCAAAGGGGAATATTCATAAAATGCTTCTCTGGTCTGTAGTAAAAGCTGATCTCACGCTGGAGCTTTTCCCTCAGGTAGGGCAGTAACTACTGCACCACAGTGTCTATTTTTACAAAACTTAGAGGAACACAGTATCTCGTAGGAAATAAATATACTTTGCTAAACATGGCTGAAACTGGCTGTTGGGTTTAAAAGTTATTCCAGGAGGTTCAAAGGTACCAACAAACAGAGAATAAGATCACATAAAGCTCCGTTTCATTAGGCAGCCAGGGAAAAATGTTCTGCTTTGACAGGAAGGGAGCTCCAGGAGATTAGAAGAGGTGGTTTAAGCACACTGCTGAGGGGCACCATAAACTGGCTACATGTACAAGGTGGAGATAACTGCATGGGGGAGGCACTGAATATCACTGAACACAGGGGCGTAATTAGCACTGTTGGGACAGAATAAAAAGATTAATGGTCTGCTTGTTCATAGAAGAGGATCATGAAGATAAACTTACTGACTTTTGAGATACTCCAGAGCACGGTATCTTTTTTCACAGAACAGGAAGGGGGCATCAGTTATCGGGGATGTGTAAAACTGGATTTGACAAGACACTAATGGCTACAGTTTGTAAAAGTAGCTACTAATCCCAGGGCACGCAGCGATACCTTCTAGAAGAAATAGTCTGTTTTTCTAAAGGCGGATGCCTTGACAGATCTCGAAAAAGCATTATCCCATTTGTCACTAGCCCCTTTGAAAACCTTGGTGAAACACACGGGCTTCAGGGATCATCCTGCAAATGTACACACATCTTCTTGCTTCGGGGAATCATCCTGCAAATGTGTACACATCTTCTTGCGTCTACTTCTCATGTGACCAAAGCCTGAGGATATGCCTCTAACCCTCCTGAAAGTGCTCCTTATTAGCTCGGCAGGGCTGGTCACATCACCCCATCCGTAGCTCAGCAGCTGATATGACCAAGGAGGCACTGTGAGCAGCCACCGATATGTGCCACAGGCCACACTGCAGCTCCAACCCTGCAGCAGGTCAGACATGGGAATGCTCCTTGCCAAGGACAGCACTGCCCACCCACCCAGCCATGGTCATGGCAAGGGCAATGAGCTGTTTGCTGAGCAAAGCTCAGTGCATGAGCAAGCCCAGATGCCAAGGCTTGCTCTTCAGCTGGACACTAGGCATCAATCGGGAAGTTAAAGAAAAAAAAATTTTTAAAAGTACTCCCTTACCCTTACACATCATCCTCTACTGATGGGTCTGGAACTCAGTCCTGGGCACATGAGAAACGGAGCTCCATGAGAAACGGAGCCTCTGCTGCAACTTGACTTCTCTGCCGCCTGCCCACAGGGCAACTGGAGAACGAGAGTGCTGCCTGAAGAAGATCAGGCACATACTACTCGTGTGGCATTTATTGTCTAGGGGCTGGAATACCCCAGAGCTTGCATCACATGGAGCAAACATGCCTTCCTCAGACGGGAATACCACAGCTTTTCTGCCAAATTGAAGGCAATGCCTTTGACATGAATGCTTGGGCCCCTGCCACCTTAATCTTCCAGAGCCCTGGGTTTGAATGCGTGAGCTGCAGACCGAAGCTGGGTCACAACCTTTTCGGTTATCCCTGTGGAATTTTACTCGCCCAGACAACGAAACGATCCAGACATAGCAAAAATTCCCTGAGGAAATATCTTCCTCCTACATATAGGAAACGAGACAACAATTCCAATCCCTCATACTTAAAGCTTCCTCAAACATAAACACGAAAAAGTGGCCAAAACACAGGAAGCGAAAGCAAGTCCCAGAGCAGCAAGGAGCACATATGCAAAGGGTTACGTCATGCACAAGGAAAGCTCTTGGCTTCAGGCTACAATTATCAGCGCTTAAACGGCAGGGGCCCGCTCCAGCAGGGATCGGGGGTCACTCCAGGCACCATCCTCCACATCGATTCATTGTTGGGAAAACAGGCAACAGACTCTGCCATCAAAACCATCCCCAGACAGTACGGTGCTGGAGGCCAAGCTGGCAGCCGGCCAGGGCCTGCCAAACGTTCCCTCTTCCATACGTCCTGGCGGATGGACACAAACTCCTTGTTCTGCCCCTCTGACGCTCAAGCCCCAAAATGCCTTGCCCCGGCAGCGGGGTGATGAGGAAAGAGCAGCCAAGGGCAGCGTTTCTGATGGCAGAAGGTGCACCCAGCCCACAGGCTCCTGCCTTAGGACAAGGTTCTCCAGTACATCTCTCTGTCAGAGGCAGGTACCTTTGCCAGCCCACCCCTGTCACCTGACTCTTGCTTCCCTCTTCGCCAAGATTCTAACATCCTCTTCTCCCCTCCCCTCACTTGGAAGACTCGAGAAGACAGTTTCAGGCTTGAGCTTTACTCCTGCCACAGGTACCTCTGCAGCAAGTCCTTCTAATATCTCCCTAGGTCTCCTCTCAGAAAAAGAAACAAAGAAGTTGTTTCCGGCTATAGATAATCTTTGAAGTTATCGATATTCCTTGAAAACTTTCATTGTGAGGAAAAAAGCTGATGAAGCATGGAAAGCTCCACCAGCATCCATATCACCAAGGCCTCTTGATCCTGTCTTGGGATGCTGAGAAGCAGGGATGGGATCAGGTGGAGCAGGTACTGGGTAGGGACAACCAGCAGTGGGTGATCAAGCCGTTCAACCGGTCCTTCTGTGCTTGGAGCATAAGGTGCACAAATCCTCCCCCCTACCAGTGAAACCCAGCTGCTTTGCCTTGGTGTTTTTATCTCTTGCTCTCCATTGTTCCTTCAAGCTGTGTCCTGGTTTCAGCTGGGACAGAGTTAGCTCTTCTTTTCAGCAGCTGGAAGAGCTCCGGTGTTTTGGTTTGAGTCTGAGGCTTGCTCTGAGAAGAATGTTGATAGGGCACTGATGTTTGTATTTGGCACTGAGGCCTCAAGGACTTTCCAGCTGCCATGTTCTTGCCAGTGTGCAGGAGCACAACAGGATAGGGGGGAGCATGGCCGGGACGGGGGGTCCACATCTCTCCTTGTGATTTGTACTTAGACTTAGGATTGAGGGCCAAACTGGCCAACTGGTATTCCATATCATGCAGCGTCATGCCCAGTATAAAAATGAGGGTCAGCCAGAATGAAGGGCCTTTGCTCTTCCAGGACTCTCACTCTCGGACTCTCGGAGTGCTCTCTCTGTCTCTCTATTTTCGAGCCTCTCTCTCCTTCAGGATTGCAGTATCAGGACTTATCTGTTTCAGGATTGTTAACTCGGGACGAGACGGGCCTTAGTCAAGGGGTGGTGAGCAATTACACCATACATCACTCATTTGTATATATTTATCATTGTACATATATGTATATATTTATATATAGTAGTAGTAGCATTAAATTGTTCTTATCTCAACCCATGGGTCTCTTTCCTTTTTCTCCTTTAATTCCCTTCCCCATCCCTGGGGGCTGGGGGAGGGTGAGCAAGCGGCTGTGTGGAGTTTAGTTGCTGGAGCGCCCTAAACCATGACAAGCTGGTTTGTTGCTCTTTGCATTGCCAGGCCCTCTACAGAGACACCATCAAGAAAAAAAAACAAATTCATACGCTTACAGCTTCACTGCTGTAGAACTAAACAAGGGAAGAATAAAGAAGGAACAACAAGAAAACCTGGTTCCTATGAGGTCCGTTACGCAGCGTTACAGTATTCAGAGGAAGTGGTCAGAAGTCCATCTCTGGGACAGCAGTTGACAGGCTACAGCCAAGGCAAACACGGTACAGAGAGCCACGCTGCCCATACAGAGATGAATGAGATGAGTTCTAACAAGTCTTTCCTTCTGTCCTCTCAACCCCCTGTTTTTCCTGGTGCATTGGGTATTTGCCTCAGAAGTACAGGAGAACTGGCACCTTCTCCCCAGTGAGACAAAAATCAGATTCCAGTCTTCAGTGTTTAGTTTCTTCTGCCAAAATATTTGCTGAGTTGTCAAACAGCGGAAAGGTGGAATCCACCTACAGCTGAGCTAACGAGATACCAAATCCCTCCCCAATCATCCACCTCAAACCCATTGTTCTTTCCAAATGTGTTGGTCTAAGAGAAGCCTCCAAATTGTTTCCAGGTTATGGACCTATCGATGTGCTCCAAGCAAGGTGCAGGTGTTTCAAGAAATTCCACATATGCAGACTGGAGCGTGAGCTTGGTTTTCTTCATCACCTCTCACAGGCAACCTACATGGAATCCACCACCCCAGGCAACCACAGGCCCAATGTCAAAACTGAGAGGTACAGAGTAATAAGTGAGAGAGCTAAGGCATAGAGCAGGTAGTAAGATTTCACAGGAACTTCTATGAACTTCCCTTCTGGGGAGCTGGTTTGCATAGCAGAGAAGGCACATAGTCATTTGTTACTGCTGGCTGGTCCCTTTGGCCCAGGTCAGAACTGGAGCACACTTGAGAGCAAGGAGCAAGAATATACCATGCTGTTGCTGCTCGTGCTGCAGCTACCTGCGCTTTAATACAGACAGAACAGAAACCTTCAGGCCTGTTTATCTGCCATTTGTTTATTTACTGCTGCAATGCCTAGGAACTGCAATTAGAGCCCCACAGTCAACAGTAAACAAGCCCCTGCTCTAACCAGCCCCCAGCACTCTACCGGTGGCAAAATCTACAGCCTCTGGAAAAGGTGAGGTGTATATAAAGCCATGCCTGTCCCCAGGTGCAGTTCTGGAAGAAGGCACACTGCACAGCATAAAGAGCAGCCTGCTCTTTTCTTCTGCTAAACTCAGAGACAACGCTGCAAGGGATAAATCTCTCTGCAGAAATGCTGGTATTCACAGAGACGTCGTAGGACGGCAGAAGCCAACCTCCCTGAGAAGACAGATGCAACCCAGCTAAATAAGGCATTTCTGGGAACCAATCTCATCCAGCTCACAGGATATGTGGCAAAAAACACAGCCTGGTTAACGGGAGTCTCATGAGCTGGGAAAGACACATCTGGCTGAGATTTGTGACAAACTCTCTTCTGCACAAAGACAAACATTCCCCAGCTCATGTAACACCACACAAGGAAGATCAAAGGTGCCCTGGTGCCTCCTGATGGGTAAGCAGCTGTACCAATAACAGCAGCTGGAAAATGCAACAGGAGACTCTCAGCCAGTCCTTTCCTCCTGTGCTGGGAGCAGAGCTGCCTCCCAGGCAGCCCCCAGCAGCAGCCCCCTGTTAACTACCAGCAAGGAATTTGCACTCTGGCAGATAAAGTCCTTCACTCAGCCCCAGCGCTTCTGCACAGAGCAGCTCGGATCTGACAGCATCTCCATCCCAGGAGCAGCATCGGGGTGCAGTATGACACCTCTTCTGTTTCATAGAATCATAGAATGGTTTGATTTGGAAGAGACCTCAAAGATCATCTAGTTCCAACCCCCCTGCAATGGGCAGGGACACCTTCCACTACACCAGGTTGCCCAAAGCCTCATCCAACCTGGCCTTGAACACTTCCAGGGATGGGGCATCCACAACTTCTCTGGGCAACCTGTTCCAGTTCCTGTTTCATAGCTTACGCCACGCACGCTGCTGCTCAGAGGTTATGGTCGCTTCAAAACAGCCGGGGAGGTTGTTTCAACACTTGTAGAGACGTTTTGCCTGTCATTTCAGCACAGCACGAGATGCCTCAGACAGAACCGCCTGGTTCATCTCCCAGACTGATCCTTGGAACCATCCGCAGTACAGCAGCTGCCTGACACCCCAGCACACACCTTAAAAACCAGGCTTTGCAGGGATGAGCCTTTGCTGGGTGCCCAGGACAGAATCACACTTTTTCCCCTGCCTCCTCATTTAAATTATACTTATCACGTTGAGGCAAACCTCCAGCAACGCCCAGTCTGGCACTCAAGGGCAGGATTTGAAGGAGGAAGATGCCCATCACTCCAAAACCAGTCAGAGGAATAAAATGGATGCAATTTTTCCTGCCACTGAAGACTGAAGATGTGCCTGCTAGACTAGACCTGGGAAGCTAGTTTTATTACTTTATTACATTAGTGGGTTACATGTGACTGCTGGGTTTTATTGCACAAAACCAGCGCATACTAACAACAGCCCAAATTACCCACGTGACTGGCACCATGGTGTCTTTTTTCTTTCCACTGCCATGGACAAAATATCAGGGAGAGGAGGACCGAACTACTACAAAGTCTCTATCACTAAATTTCAAAGGCAAATGGACCCTTCTTAAAACTATGGCTTCAGGGCCAAACATAGCTATGCAATTACATCAGGGTCTCAACTTTCATGTACTCAGTTTAATTTGTTAAGACAGCAGTTTTTAGTCTTCACCCTTGCAAAAACGTGGCAAAAGCTCAACCAAAGCAACCTGAGGATGCTGGTCAGACTCTGTGACCAGCCCAATGGGAGGAAGTACACCAGGCTTTTAGGCAGACCAGCTGAACTCCCAGCTCCATCTCCCCCAGGGCTCATGAGTACTGCCGGCAAAAGGGGCAGAAGACTTGGAAGAGTCTTGCCCTCCCTACGTGCAAAAGCAGTCAAGTCAGATCGAGAGGAAGCATTCAGGTGAGTTAAGAAAACAGAACTTAGCCAAAATCTTTGTCTTTCCTCTCCCCCGTAACATCCCTTCTTGGCTTTTCATGTGGAAAAATTATACTGAGGGAAAAGGAGGTGGGGTGAAAAGTATTAATCCCAGGGTTACAACAGACATAGACACTGCAAACACTGTGCTATGAGAAAAGGTTATAAATCTACCTCCAGATGCTTGTCATCGCCATGTTGCTTGGGGGTTATAGCCCCCTCAGATCTGTCAGCAGATCTCCTCGCAAGATGAGAGCCGCCAGCCCTCTTCCTCCAGCCCTCTTTAGCCAAAAGGAGACAAGTCAGATTGAACTGTTTACATAGATCTTTCCAAAGCCTGGCTCATTTGGCCAGAAATGGGTTAAGGATACCTCAGGAGAACAGCTACAGGTCCCAGGGATTAATCTGAACGGACAGAAAACTGGCAAGAAGCAGCGGGCAGGCCAGGGCAGTGACCTCTCCTCTTGGCAAGGCTGGATTCAGGAAAGGACTTCTGTCCACAGCCTGCACCAATATATTCATGCTGGCATGAGCCTCTTTGTTAACATCTCAAATCCATGGTAAAAATAACTTTCTTGATGGTTCTGAATCAGGTTTAAGCCATAATGAAAAAAAGAAAAACCTTCCCTTTTACTTTGAGGTAAGTATCCTGGTGGGACACGGTATAATTACAGTGGTACCACCAGCAGAACATCTACTGCACATCACCCTTCAGACCTCATGGACCCAGCCAAACAGCAACTGGACTCCTCTCCAGCATTAACTGGGTAACTTTCTCCGGCAGGATATGAACAACTGATTAACTTTTAATATGTTCATCAGACATTTCGAGCCTCTCCCTTTTCCTCTATCATGACAGATGCTTCCCAAAAGTCAGTCCATCTGCTTCGGAAAGCTCCAGCTGAGAACACAAGCAACTTCACCTCCGTGGCGTCCCTGTTCATACTAGCGAACGGCTGCCTCACTGAGAGTCTGACCCAGGAAGAAAGACAAAAAGGGCTGTCTGAAGCTGGTGGCTGGCTTCCATCTGAGAAGTACAGTTCACCGTCTATTGCTCCTGCGACTATTACTGAACCGGGCCAAGAAAAGCTCCCAAGTTTTGGCACGTCTCAGATTTTCCAGTCTGCACAAAGTCATGCCAGGAACATTTACTGAAGCAATTTCTTTCTTTCTTTAAAGACTCTAATTATGCACCTAACAATGTTGTAGAAATGAGCGTTGTACAAAAACCCCAGTACAGCTCAGATATAGCTTTGCCGACAAAAAGATTAGAAGCTTAAGGCTCGGTGTTAATATTCCAAACATACTGAACGGCACAAAGTGCAAACTGCAGCAGAAACAGAAGAAACAGAGAGGTTATCGCTTCCAAAATCTGGAAGAGGGAAAACCACACAGGAAAATGCCTAAGTGATCTCACTAAATGCCAGCGATGCAGGAGGGTGGTAAAAAGAAACATTTAGAAGGGGGTAACCATCAAAGCCCTCTCCGAAATACAAGCGGCTCACCTTAAGCACAGCCCACACCTTAGAAAATGAGAAAGTCTAGACAGCCCAGAGAGTGAGAATCCACCTGCAAGTGGACTGATGGTCACCACTCGGCAGCTACCAGCAACAAAGAATCAAACTGAACCCCAAAAGTTGTCTGAGGTCTCCATTTTCCCTGAAACCAGACCCAAACCTCAGTCACCACTCCCAAGTTTTGCTGAACTCAGACTGGAATTGAATCAAAATGTTCGCTGGTTTAACACCTGGACCACTACCCCTGAAAACAGGCAAATCATTCATTTATCTACTCAAGCATGAACTGGCCTTTAAAAATCAAGTTTTGAACACGATGGCTGTACCTTTTAGTTACTTTCCGTTTGCACATGAGGCACAGACATGACAGTACTTACACTTGGGAAGCATCCAGGTACTCCAAATTAGAGTACACCAGGCAAAAGGCAGGATTTAGCACTCTGACTGCGTCACCATAATGTTAGCAGCACCGGTGAAATCAGATATCAAGGGGCCAAACGCATCTTGGCTACGTTTCTCCGGGTCGCTGACTCCAAGAGGCTTTACTCAGACCACTGCCACCACAATTTAGCTGTTATTATCATTCGTCTTACGGATTCGCTGCCATGTATTTCCTTCCTACAGAGGTTTCTGGACTAGAGCCGGTTAAGGTTTGCTCAGGGTTCCTAAGAAAACAGACAAAAACCGTTCTGGCTTTTTCAGGACAGTGTTGGAGGGGATGCTGACTACGTAAGCGTGTCACGCCTCAGGAAGAAAGTGTATTACAATATTATCACGTACAGGCAGATGTGAAATGCCAGCCCATCTTACAGCTCGGTCCCACTGCCCTCGCTTGTCACGCCAGCTGCGATTAGAGCTAGCCTGACAGCACTGGCTCCCAACCGCCCCGTCTCACCTCTGCGCCTCGCGTGCCCAGCACTTACATCGCTCATCCCTTCCGTGAGTGGCTGGCAGCGGCGGGGAGTTCGCCCCAGAGCTTTGCCCCAGCGACAGAGCAACAGCAATGGGCTTCGCTCTAACCCCCCCTCTTTGCCATAACCTGGGCAGCACAGTCCACGGGTGGGAGGCAGAAAAAGAGGGAATCTTTGTAGGAAATCAGTTGTGTTTATGCATTTTTATCGTGCAGAGCCAAACTGCGATGCTCTAGGGTGGGGCTCGCCATCTGGGAGAAATATGTAGGGAGAAAAAATGCAGGCGGGGAGGACGAACCGCCCCCGGCCCCCTGAGCGGGACTGCTTCCCTCTGAAAGCAGGCTCGGCCTCCCTCCTCAGCCCAGCTTGAGCTCATTTTCCTCAAATCACTTCCACATTTCCCCTGCCGTAATTACCAAATATTTTGTTTCTGACCTCACTTTTAACGGAGGCCACCACAACCGGGAATTCAGGCACCGTTTATTTTCTGTCAGCAGAGCTGGGGGGTTGCGAGCCGGGGGCTTTCGATGTCATTGCAGCAAAAGAAGGGAAGAAAGAAGAGAGAGAGGGAAAGAAAGCGCGGGAGGGACGGGAAGGGGGCTGCCCGGGGAGCCCGGCCGGGCGGGGACGCGGCCCCCTCGCCCTCACGGAGGGGCCCGGCGCTCCCGCAACTTCCCTCCCGCCCCGGCTGCGACTGTCCCCCGTGCCGGTAGCTCCCCCTCCCTGCTCCGGGGTGCCGCCCGCGGCCCGGCGGCGCCGGGAAGAGGGACGCGGTGGAAAACTCCAGAAGGAGACCACCCCCCCACTCCCTGCCGCTCCCCCCCGACCCCCGCCCGCCTCAGCCCGCGCTCACCTCAGCTCGCAGGCGGGCGACGGCCAGCAGGGCGCAGAGCAGCGGGAGAGTTTTCCAGATCTGCAAGAGAGGGAGCGCGAGGGGGGCGGTGAGCGGCGAGCGCGGGCCGGGGCGAGCGGCGCCGGCAGCCGCCGCCGCCACCATCACCAAACTTCCCGCCAGGCGGCCCCGCTCACCATCCTGCGGGCGGCTGGCGGTACCGGCAGGGCAGGAAGAGTTGCGAAGGCGCCTTCCCCGGCTCCGGCTCGCTCGGGAAGGGGAGGGCTCCCCCTCACCCCGACCCGCCAGCCCACGGCTCCACCCCCGGCCCGACCCCCGGCCGCCTCCCCCGCCCCGGGGCCGGCTCCTCCCCGGCCCGCCGGGAGGGAGCGGACGCTTCCTGCCGCCCGCCGGCCCGCGGCGCTCCGCGGGGAACTTCGGCGGCCTTTGGGAGCCGTTGAAGGCTGAGGGGCGGCCAGGGGACTCGGTCTGCCGCCCCACACCCCCCGGCCTCACGCCCTCGGCCGAGCAGGTGGCTCCGGGGAGGCCGCCCGGAGCCCCACACTGCGGAGGGGCCAGGAGGAGCGCGGGCAGCCATGCCGGGGTACAGCTGCCCGCCAGCCCGGCCAGGAGCACCCTCCGAGGAGGCCGCAGCTGCACTTCACCTTGTCACAGAAAGGGGAAACTGAGGCACGGAGTGGCTTCTCCTCAGGCGGGGGACAGTGGAAACCCACTGCCACCATGTCCCAGCCTGGAGGCCACGCTGAAATCTCTGCGATGGCTACAGGTGCCGTTTGTGTTGGGGCGCAAAGAGGTTTAAAAATCAGGGTTTAAGCCCGTATTTGTTGGGATCCAAATGGCATTGGCTGAGTGGAACAGGTAGACGGTGTCGTGCCAGGAAAAGGGGCCTAAATCCCACCTGAAATGCCTGGTGGTGCTCATTAACATATAAATACCTGCAAGCCTCTTGTTTAATCTCTTCATCTCCGAACTTCAGAAGCTTCTGGTAGCTGGAAGGCAGGATCTGACAACACAGAGACTGATTGTCCTGAGCACATACAGAAATCTCTGTTACGGCAAGCAACACCATGAGACTAGTTGTCAAGGGCTTTTCCTCAAGCTTTGAGGTTGCCTGTAACCAAAAATGACACCACTGGCTTGGAAATCCTGTCTTGCTCTGTAACCGAGCATCCCCGTAAGCCATATGGCTTCTTAACCTGCTTTATTGCGTGCCCTCAACACAAGCAGGCACCGTGGGAGATGGTTAGTAGGTCGAGAGAGGTTCCCCTCCCCCTCTACTCTGCCCTGGTGAGGAGGCCGCATCTGGAATATTGTGTCCAGTTCTGGGCCCCTCAGTTCAAGAAGGACAAGGAACTGCCTGAGAGAGTCCAGTGCAGGGCCACAAAGATGATTAAGGGAGTGGAGCATCTCCCTTGTGAGGAAAGGCTGAGGGAGCTAGGTCTCTTTAGCTTGGAGAAGAGGAGACTGACGGGGGACCTCATTAATGTTTATAAATATGTAAAGGGTGACTGTCATGAGGATGGAGCCAGGCTCTTCTCAGTGCCATCCAATGATAGGACAAGGGGAAATGGATATAAGCTGGAACATAGGAGGTTCCGCTTAAACAAGAGGAAGAACTTCTTCCCAGTAAGGGTAACAGAACACTGGAACAGGCTGCCCAGAGAGGTTGTGGAGTCTCCTTCTCTGGAGATGTTCAAAACCCGCCTGGACACGTTCTTGTGTGATGTGATCTAGGTGGTCCTGCTCAGGCAGGGGGATTGGACTAGACGATCCTTTGAGGTCCCTTCCAATCCCTAACATTCTGTGATTCTGTGAGATGCTGGTGTGGTGCATGTTCCCTCATTGTTCACCGAGACCAAAGATTATTCTGCCATCCTGCTGGAAGGAGTAAACTCTGGAAAAGGGTTCTCCTGAATCAGCCCACGTCTGGACTCTTCATGGCAGTTGTGCCCTTTAGCTGTGCTTTGCAAAGCTCTGCTCCCTTGGTTTTGTTTTTATGACTACTGTTACTAATTTTGCATATATAAAGCTTCCTTCCCAGCAAGTTCTGCTTCTGTCTGTCAGTAGTACTAGCCTACAAATCTATCCTGAAGAGACATCTAATTATTTCACTGCTGATGCTAAGCAATGTGGTTTTCATTGTCTTCTTTTTTTTCTAAACTCGCCTTTCACAACGTACCTTTGTTTTGTAGTCATTGATTGCCTTCCCTCATGGCACAGCGCAGGTGGAGTTATGGCTGAACTCAGCTGGCCTCCAAGTTTCCAGAAGCATCGTAGGATCAAGCTCACCCGGAGTCACCCTGATGCAAGTGCCACGATAAGAAAAGAAAACAAGTGGCAAACAATAAATACATTTTAAAAGATTCGATTTCTGGCCTCTTAACGCCTGGCTCTGTGCCAGCGGTGCTACATGAGGAGGCTCTCTATTTCCAGAGGGTAAAAGTGACTTATACCACTCTTGGGAACAGAGGAGTAGTAGGGGTCTCCCAGCTCCCATGCTCCCTCTCCGATAACCACGGGCAGTCACCCCATATGAGTGTGATTAGCCACTGTGCTGGATTGTATAGGTCATCATGAGCGTGGTTTTTTTTCTGTGTAATCAAAAGACTGAATATGAGACACAAGATTAATTCTCTGTTCTGTGTTGGCATTCAGGTGCACAAAAGCGTATTTCTTCAGGTTAGTTTTTATCACGTGGAACTGGGCAGAGGTGAAAACCAAAAAGCATCTCTAATGCTAGCGTCAGTGTCACCACAGGAGGACGGGTGCCTGCGAGGGGAGACAGGCGTTGGTAGAGCTACCCCCTTAAACCAGGTAAAACAGTGTGTACAGATGAGCCTGAGTATCTCTGGTAGGCTGGGGGAGAACAGTCTTTAGCACTCTGTTGGAAAGATGATGATGATGATAGAGCCGGAGTTGTTTGAGGTCTGTTGTGTCAGGAAACTTATCGAGGCAGGGAAAAGATGTGTTATCTCTTCCCTCACAGGCAGCACAAAATAATCTCAGAACAGACACCAGAGCCTGAACGCTTTTATAAACAAATACATGATCTCTGACAAACTGTTCACTTTTATTCCAAACTTTAGCCATTTAAAACTGTAAACTGCAAAGAAGCAGTGTGTACTACCTGAGTGCATACGGAAGAAGTCTGCCAGGAATCTTTGTTCTCTCACGACAGACCTGTAACAGGGAGCTTGCACCAGAAGCACTAGAATAAGGAGAAAGCAAATGCATTTACAGTTGTGGTTTCAAGCTGTGGCCATAATGGATCCGGTAATTCATCACTGCTGGCTACACAACCAAAGTAGTATCATAAAAACGCTTTCAGCTAAAAGCTTCCTTATAAGGGTGAACGATGCTCGCCTAGAATTTTGAAGGTTGCAACGCCCTGGTGGGACAAAGAAATCGGGAATCATTGCTCTGTGGGGAAGATGTTATTCTGTTACATACATCAGTATTTCATTTCTGCTGATGCTTAATTTCCAGTCACACTCCTTCTAGACCAAACATTTTGTTATACATACGTGATCACAAATTTTGAGATACACATACACATATGCCCAAGTGGCCACGCAGCCGAAATTCAGTAACAAGCTTGTTGCCTGAGAAGCAGAACGAAGTCTGGACTCATGCAAATATACATCTCATGAATGGATACAGTCTCCTGTGTTTAATAAAGTGCAGGCTCCAACTGAAGCTTTCTCCATTCTTGGGGCACCATCAGCGTCACTCCCCTGGCCTCTCTGGTGTCTCATGAGGGTTACTCTAATGCCGCAGCCTCTCCCTTATGTGCATGTGCACATATATCCACCCAAAGTGATTGTGTAAGCCTCATTTCCTAGGGAAACTAAGCTAAACACGTGCCAATAAATTACTTCTTAAGCCCTCACCCAGCCCTTGTGGCCATACCATGATATCACCCTCTCCACATTACCTCACTCCCATCCACCACCCACATCCTTCACTTCTCCTCCTTTCCCTGCTGCCGTAGGGAACACCAACCCTAAGGGATGTTGTTGGTGTTGACTGCAGCATTTGCTGAAGTCAGTGACTGCCTTGCCTGAGGTGACAATTCAAGAAACCTAATTTTTTGGCAAGTGGCCTTTGTGACGGGGCAGTAACCTATCCCACGGAAGAGTAAGAAATTTGAAGCAGCATTATCGGGTGGAATTAGGAAGCAGGGTGTTATTTTTCAATAGCAGGACGATAAGGTTGTAGCTGAGAAGGCTCAGCTCGTGTGGGGGCTGGAGGCATCTGTGTCATCTTGAGCTACATGAGTGGTGCCTCCTCACGGACCAGGCTGCAGCTCTGAGGAAGGGCCAGGGGACACCCGGGCTTTCCCAGCAGAAAGAGGCCAGGACTGCGAGACATGAGGGGGAAGCCAAGACTGGGGTAACGCATGCAGAACTGCAGGTGTCAGACCCAAATGAACGCTGGGATGACCATGACGTTGGTGTGAGTCCCCAGGGCTTGTCACGCCTGGGTCATGCAGACACCTCGCCGCCTTGAGTGACAACTCAGGCGTGCAGCAACCTTCTCCAGGTGTCCACCTGACATGGTGGTGCTGACTTCCTGTCACTCTCAGAGCGTGCCATGTCTGGACGCTGGACTTTACCAGGACCTTGCTGTCAGCTTGTGAGCAGGGTGTAGCGGGTTGGTAGGAGCAAACCCCCAAGTGCACACTCGTAGCTGAATGGTGCGTAACTAAGGAGGAAGCTTCTTACTCTGAATTTTTGGAAGATGCTGGATGACTCTCACTATCCCAGCTTCCTAGCTGCACCGCACCACCCAAACTCTTAAGTTGAAACAGGATGGGCTTCTAGCATACGTACCCAGCCGGGTGAACTGACTCAGGGCTAAGGCTTCCCTGGTTCAGGGAGAGTAACTCAGGGAGATACTTTTCTAACCAAAATTCCAACTCACGTAAGAGATTAAGTGTGGTTAACCATGATGTGAGGTTACACAGATGACACACAGATAACTTAAATCTCCTTGTTTACGGCACAGTTGTTTCTCACATCCATATCACTTTCCTGTAGTTTGGTCACCTTCCAGCCTGAACTTTGTTAAATACAGCTTTTTTTTTTTGTTGCTTTTTTTTTTTTTCCTATTCTTCCAGCTTTGCTTTTTGCTTCATTTCCTTGCTCTTGTAATTTTCTCATTGTGGTTTCCCCACTCCTTGCTCCTGCTCCAGCTGCAGCATTTGTACGAATCATGATTGCTCAAAGCTCTATTTCAGACCTGATGTAGTAAAGTGCTGTACCTTCCCCCTTCCACCCCCCAGCAGATGTCTTTGTTTTGCAGGTTTTACTGGGCACATTGCTAACCAAAGCTCAGACAAGCCTGGCGCTAGCAGGCTATGTGGTTTGTACAAAATGCATCCTCTAATGGTTAATGCATTTGATAGGCTTTTGGATATTCCATTAGCTAGAGCAGTAAAATGCCTAAATACCTTTGACAACCTGGCCCTTAAACTTTGCCCTTGATATCCCTTATCCGAGGTGAGATTTTTAGGTTTTCTAACTAAGACAAGTTCCCAAAGCATCATTTCCTCACAGGCTTCATCCAGCCTCAGCACCCAGATGTAATAACCCAGGTAAGCCCTGGCCACCAGGAGTAGGCACAGAACTGCACCCATGTCCAGCCTGTCTAACCATATCCACTTTGCATTTGCCACAGCCTGCAGGGGTAACTTGCCATTCGCAGTGACTTGTAGCCTTGAACTACACTCCGATTCAAGTCACAGTGCAAGAAAGGAGAATCTATCTCAAAATGTCAGTGTTGACACAGTCCCTCTATCCTGAGTAAGAGTACCATGCTTCTGTCTCAGCGTGTTCCTCGTGGCAGTTCACTCCAGCTGCTGCCAGGCCACGACGCAGTGAGTGAAATGCTCCTGCTTCTGACTCTGCTATTGCACGTGCCCTTTGTAAAGAGGCTGAGGGCACTGGGCTTATTCAGCCTGGAGAAGGAACCCTGTTTGGAGCAGGAGGATGGACCAGAGACTTCCCGAGGTCCCTTCTAACCTTCCAATGAACTCATTTGGCCCTGTAAGTTTGCTACAGCCTCCAAACTAAAAGCACTCTTACAAAAGAAGTCCTACCTGGCCAGCAGCAGATTGGTACCACCCCCTGAGAGGATGCTACTAGCATCCCCTTAGGATGCTCCTAACCTACATCCCCTTAGGATGCTCCTAACCTACATCCACTTAGGATGCTCCTAGCCCGTGACCAAACAGCTCAGAGTTGACAAATCCATTAGCTGTGCTCTGGGGATACAGTCCTGTCAGAATTACTGTCATTCCTTACCCACAACAAACACAGCTCACGCACCTGCAGCAATAGCTGGCATGAAAGAAACAGGGCTCCCAAGCAATCCGGTGGCCGCTACAGGCATCTCCAGGGCCACCCTCACATGGACTAAAGGCAATCCCAGCTGCCCAGTGTGCACCTCCACCATTGTGTAGGTGCTGGTTGGTCAGAGATCGGTTCACAGAGACTGCCTGGCACATCTACACTGGTGCAGAGGAGATGTAACTTATCTGCTTAGACAGGCAAGAACCTTACTGAATCCGAATGAGGCAGTCACTCGCAAGGCACCTGTACCCACAGTTATTTTGTGGCATCCTAAGCCAACAGCTCGTTGGAGTTTGACCTCAGAAAGCCCCTCGAAGAGGTTTGATAATGCAAGGGGCCACTGCAAGAGTCTGGTAAAATAAGCCTTGGGACTGGCATCAACATAAGGTACAGACAGCTGAACGGGCCCATACGTTCATAACATGGATTGTCTAGTGTGTAACGCTACATCACAAACCAGCGTGCAGGTACGTGCTGCCAGGGAGACACACTTCTAGGTGGAGTTCCAACTTGCCGCCACACCTGCTGATGTCTCATGCACTTTACAGCACATACTGTTAAGTATGACATTATTCTCCTCCAAAAGTGAGGAAACAATCATCACTACCTTTCACTTCCTTCCCCATTATCTTCCTCATTTCGCAGACACATTCACCGAGAAGTTGCTAAGGTCGCTTCTGACAGAGCATAGGTCAAACCCAGGACTTTCCTGTGGCAGGCTGAAATTTCAGCTACTTTGTCCTTCTGCATCATCAAGCTACAAAGATGTACTTGGCTCTGCCATGTTCCATGCAATGAGCCCAGGCACCCCATCCCCAATATGCCATTGCTGCGGACCGAGCAGTTGTCCACCGCTGGCAAATCCCAATTCCCACAATTAAGAGCACTTTCTCCATTATCTCAAACAGTAGGGGGGTTGTGCTGATGAATGTAGCAGGAAATCAACCCAGGATGTTTTGAGCTCAGGCACAGGCCGTTATAATCTATCAATTATACCACAACTTGCAACAAAACACAAGTGTTCCGCATGCCACTCAGTGTCTCACCTCTCAGTCGCTGCTGTCATGCAGGGGCAAGCTTAACGTTTGACTGAAATCCCCAGAAAAATCCCCCAGAGGGGTGCTAACGCCTGCCATCCAGCTGTAAAGCTGGCTCGCTCTCTTCACCGATCGAAGGCCATCTCTTGCAGCTTGGCCGGGGGACTCGCAGCTCTTGACTACCAAGTCAGAGACCCAAGTGCCAGAAAAGCCAGAGAGCATTTTAAGGGGATGTGCCCTTCTCCCCTCCCTCCAGCTTTTGAACCCACCTCAAGCATGCTGGCAGCCAACGCTGAAGAGCTGTTCCAGCGCTGGGCAGAGGAGGTGCTGTGGAAGAGCCCCTGGAGGAGGATGCTTCAGAGCGTGTTGAAAGTGTCTGTTGATGAGGGCAGATTGGTTGGGGAAATCAGCTTCTTCAAAGCAAGGGTGCTGGTGATGTTCTGTCAGATGTCCCAGAGCTGAGGCAAGAGGACTGGGTTGCACCTGGACTAATATAATAACTAAGAACATAGAGCTACTGGAACGAGTCCAGAGGAGGGCCACGAAGATGATCAGAGGGCTGGAGCACCTCTGCTATCAAGATAGGCTGAGAGAGTTGGGGCTGTTCAGCCTGGAGAAGAGGAGGCTCCAGGGTGATCTTATAGCAGCTTTCCAGTACCTAAAGGGGGCCTGCAGGAAAGCTGGAAAGGGACTTTTTACAAGGGGGTGTAGTGATAGGACAAGGGGCAACAGATTTAAACTGAAAGAGGGCATATTTCGGTTAGATATAAGAAAGAAATTCTTTACATTGAAGGTGGTGAGGAACTGGAACAGGTTGCCCAGAGAAGTTGTGGATGCCCCATCCCTGGAAGTGTTCAAGGCCAGGTTGGATGAGGCTTTGGGCAACCTGGTGTAGTGGAGGATTTCCCTGCCCATGGCAGGGGGGTTGGAACTAGATGACCTTTGAGGTCCCTTCCAACCCTAACCATTCTATGATTCTATGATTCTAATATGAGCATCACAGAGGATGCTGGGGTATGTAGAGGTAGCCCCTTTTTGGGAAGGGAGGGCATGGGCACAGAGCTAATGAGCTTGGTGAGGGGATTTTGTGTAGAGGTTTTTGTGTGCCTCAGCACCATGCAAACCATCCGTGACAGATGGGAGCTCAGAGGCCTCTGGGGTGACCCTCTGTCTGGGGATGTCTCCTAACCTGCATAATCCATCCAAACCATTCTACGATAATCTGTCCCACAGCTGTGTGATGATGGAAACTGAGTGCACTTCAGGGTGCCACCAATCCATTCAAAGAATTGCCACAGCGGATCCTGGCTCTCCAGGACTGCCAGAGTGCATGTCAAACCCACTTCCTGTAGCTGCCTACTCCTTACGCTTATATTATATATGTACGAAAACCTCTCATAGACTGTGCTGGTCAGGCCTATGGCTCAGAGGACAGAAGTTCTTGGGTTCTGCCACCCACACGCTGAGTAACTTTGCTAGCTACCTCCTCCAAGGATGAGCAACCTCCTAGCAGAGAACTTACTCAAACACATTTAGCTATTTGTCCCAGCCCTTGGCAGAGCCTGGGATGCTTGCTAGAAGGCATTCAGGAATTTTGCTGCCCAAATTTTGAGTTGTGTGAGTCAGTGGGGGCTGGGTGTGGAACAGCAGCTCTGAGTCACCAGGGGTCTGTGAGACCAGGAGGAGAGGTCCACACAGCCTTATTTAACTGACTGTCACAATGTTCAGGATGCAAATTCGGGATGGCTGTTCTGGTGGTCTATGAGAAAGCTTGGGAGTTGGCAATGTAAGTTTGGACAGCTGATCTAGGACACAAGTGTTAGCTCAGGGACTCTTATAAAACGAGAAACTGAGCTGTTACACAGGAAAATGTGTAATGTGTTAGTAAATACAGCTCACCCTGGAGACCAGCTCTTTTCATGGCTTAGCAATGCTATGAAATCATAGGTCCCCCTCCCAGCCTCCTGGCTAGGTGGTGGAAACCAAGGGCTTTTAGTTTTCCTCCATGCAGAGGTGCAACACTTGTCTTCAGCTGGAGCTATCATGCTCTAGGAGATGCTGAGCACCCTCAGCTCCACCACAGAGGCAAGCACAGTTGCTGAGCACCTGCAAATCAGGCTGTTGCATTAGGTTCTAAGTATAGAGCATGTGTCTGACCTTGGACATCCATATTTGAACGTGTTGGCCTTTAGTTGCTGCAGCCAAGCTGCCCCAGTGGGTCAGGATTTATTCCAGACCTTTTACGTGTGAGAAGAGGATAAATAGCTGTAAACAAAGTCAATCCGAAGGAAAAGGTCACTGCCTTCAACCTGTGTGAGGGAAAGTGATTGGAGATGTCAGTGATGGGGGGCAAAATGGGTAAGAATCTGTGATTGCAAATGGGTTGAGTTGTCCCAGAAGAAGGGAAACTGGAAGAGTGGAGTGGGAGAGCTTGGATGTCATACTCACTACTCTGGGGCAGCGCAGTGCCGCAGAGACCACTGAGCTACCTTAGATGGCAAGGCAAGGGAGGGGGAAGACGCCTTTCTGGCAGCACAACAGACTGGAAGAGACGAGCAAAGCACGCCATGAGTAAAACGAAAGGATGAAATCACCATCAGAGGGCTTGGAAAGTGGGACAGGCAGATACCAGCTGAATGGCACAGATTTGGAAGGGCCAGCCCGGCGCTGCGAGGTTGAGGGAAGGGACAGATTTGTGGTGGAAGTGTGGCATGTCCTCAAATACCATCTGGACAACCGTCGCTCACAAGTTCATTGACTATAATGCTAGAACAGTCCCACCTTTAGAAAGGGAGTCTATTCACTGGATCTGAACCTCTGACTCCATTTAAACGTCTACGTCTATGAGTTCTCATAGCCAGAGGTGCAGCCATTTAGCAATAGCTCTGTTAGAGCCCGAAATGCTGAATAAAACCTCTCCACTGAACCCAGACATCCAATATCTTTCACAAGCTTGCATCTCTCTCCATTTAGCCTGGTATAAGGTCATCTGCTCCAGATGAAACATCTAGCTTGGCAGTTTTGGCTCCTGTCAGTACCTGTTCTGGTTCTGAGTCTCGGTTTGGTGGGAGATGCTCAACAGACAGGTGACACAGCAGGTCCGGACAGACCCTATGCAAAGCTGTACATGACTGACACAAGATGTGGCCAGAAGCTCTGGGGTGGGGGTGTTAGAAGCCTCTCCCACCATCCCACTCCCCAGGAAATGCGAACCTGGCAATGGCCTGGCACTGAGTTAGTGTCCAGCCTGGAACTGACAAATCAACATGTGAATTTGTGAATTTACATACTTTTCAGTCATTTATGGCCTTGTCTGAGCCTAAATAAAAGCCATGGGCCCTGGAAAATTTGGGCCGTTTGTCAGCCAGGCATTCAAAAAAAAACCATCACGTGTTCATTTCATGAAGTGAAATAAGATCTTTGTTCTGCATGCTTCCCACTCCCGCCCTTGTCGTCCCCCCCCCGTACCCCCCCCGCCTTTTTCTGAATGAGGCTGTTTTGTCCAGGGATTACAAGCCAATGTTCCAGTCCCTCACAGACGTTTCCCATTATCAGAGCTGCCTCTTGTCCTCCAAATAATTTTCCACAGGACTCCTGTAACTTAGGCTGGGAATCCAAGCCAAGAGCTCAGAAGAAAGGACCCTATTCCCGGTTCCAGGCTGCTGACAAGACTCAAAAATGCTGCGGGGTGTTGCTGGGACCACCCAGCCTGAAACATCCTCAGCAGGGAAGCAGTTGAGAAAGATGCTAGTGGTGGGAGGAGGCTCACTCTACTGTACAGCCCTTGAAACAGCTTGGTAAATTAGCTTTGATGAGGTCTGATCACAGTGTGTGGAATGGAATTGGTTACAGAGACTTGTGGGAGACAACTATGACTGATGATTACCTTTGCAGCGCACAGCACAAAGGGCCTTTGTGCTGCACCTCACTCCTGTTTTGTGAGATCTCCCTGTGTGGGGATCAAATTGCCCCTGCTGTAGAAAACTACCAAAGGGGGTTGGAGAAAGGGAAGGAAAACTCAAGTGAGGCTTTCTGTTTGGATTTCTCTTCCCCGCCCTCAAAGCATCATCCTCTGCTGGGGGGAACCACATGTATGGAGCCTGGAAGTGGACCACCTACTTAGTGCACAGAGCCAAGCAACTCCCTTCCTGCAAACAGAAACGAGCTACTGGAATGGCATCAGACTCTGCTCAGTAGATTCTCCATCCTGCCAAGCTCAGTTGCAGAGGAGGTCACCAAGCCAGGAGGGCCCATCTGAAGAACCCATGAAGTCCCTTTCTGCATCCTGACTTAACTTTGCTGTTCTGGTGCTTGGAGTCTTCAGCTGAAATTTCTCCAAACATTATGATCTCATCTGCCTTGAGAAGGAAAGTCTGCAATGCCTTATTTCATGTTTGCAAGAAAGTTAAGAAGCCATTAGATGAGAACAATCCAGAAACGAAACTAGGTTCCCAACAGCACATACTTAAGGCCCCTTCCAGCCAACCAGCTCTAGGAACTGAAACAGCTACAGCAGAGATGTAAACCAGATACTCACAACCACTTCTTGTATTGCTGCAGGAAGATTTGATGGGACTCCTTTGTCAGCACCCTACCCAGGAAGGAGTGAGGCTCTGTTGCTCCATGAACAAGGGCTGCCCTGCGACAAGGGAGGTCTGCACAAAGGTATGCTATTCCCAATGCTGTATTTTGCATTTATCGGGCTATTCGGGCAAGCAAAAAAGCATAGGCAGGCTTGGTTTCCAGGCTCCGAGCTCATGAGCCCTGCCTTCTGGACCAGACCTCATTTCAACTGGCTTGATGAGTCTAGCTTATTTTCACTTGCAAGTGCCATGATTTCAACAAAAGTTTTGGAAAATTCCTAGCTTCTCCCTTTTCGCTGGCCTAAGCTAGGCAGTACATCTCACCAGCTCCCGATAAATGCTGCAAGCACATGGATATATGGCGAAAGACAGACAACAACTACTTCTTTGACAGCTCTTTGTAGAGCTGAACTGACTATGGAAGCGAAGGAGATGTGATCTCTGCTAGCCTGGGCCTCTGGGCATTTGGGCCGTGCTGCAGAATCAAGGAAATGCTGGCTTGGAAGGGCCCTCCATGGTTGTGTAGTTCAGCCTCCTACCTGAAGCGGGGCTATTGCCAACATGCATTTGGTTGACCGTGCCTCTGCCTAGACAAAATCTCTGGAGATGGGTGCTCCACCACCTCCCTGGGCACCTCTTCCAGAGGAGCCTTTAATGTCCCTAAACTTACCCTCGCCCCTTCCCATGTCCCCAGCCATGGGGTTCCTCGACATCTGTAAGGGTCTCCATAGGTAGAAGATCAGTAATCTGAAACGGAGCTGTCAATTGCTCTGAGAAACCTCCTGGACCTGGATGGATCTTGGCCATAGATGACCTGAGTCACTGCCAGAGACTCTGACACTACCATCTACTCAACATTGGGAATTAGCTGGAATTTAGGCTATGGCTCCAAATTAGGAGTTACAGTCATTATATAGTTTTGTATTCAGGCATTAATAGTGAAAACTTCCTACAAACCTAAAAATAGCCTAAAATGCTGGCTGGAAATACATAACTAGCTACATTAATTCTTTTCTACGAATTCCTCCACTTGCATTTCTTTCATTAATTGTGGGTAAACAGGCATCTGACTGCACAGAGCTACCTCCTGCTCCTCCTTGTCTGGTCTGATCAGGAATAAGGTTGGTTAAAAGCCTTTTTTTTTTTTTTTTTTTTTTTTTTTTTTTTTTTTAGCTCAGATACAGCACCAGTAGGAAAACCTGGCAAGTTTAGCTAAGACTAATGGCATACTGCTTCACCTAGCTGACTCGCTTTCCCCTTTGGGGGCCATATCTCGTTCTTCCTTTTCTTGCAAACATAATACTGCAATGGTAAGGTAAACAAAATTAAAAACAACTCAGTTACATTGTTCGGTCAGAGCAAAGATCAGACGTTTTCCCCAAAGCAATGGTGATTTTTCCTTGGCTGCCAAGAAACGCTGCCTGAGTGAAATCTCTTCTGAACAAATGAGACACTCTGGTAAGAAGGTGATAGATCATTTGTCAGTTCACACAGGTTTAAGGAGAGATACGGGATGCCCAAGGAGAGATACCAGCTTTTGCAACTGAGAAGCAAGAACAGGCAATAGGGAAAAAGGGGGAAAACCAAAAGGAAATACTGATGTTTGGAAAAAACCATGACAGAACTGAGAGAGATAAACTGGGAGGATTCAGATCTGGAGGGATGCATCAGAGAGTGCGAAGACAGGACTTGTGGTAAAAGCCATGGAAAGGAAAGAATTAAAAAAAAAAAGTTATCTGTCCTTCAGTGGGAAGGTGATACCTTGTGAAGTAAGAGGGTAGTTAACAGAACGAGATTACATAAGCCACCTGCATGGGATGTTCTCCTTTTAAAAAATGTGTTTCTTTACCTTTTGATGTCTTTTAATCAAAAGTTCAAGGCTGGGGTCCTGCTATCCTTTCAAGTTGCACAGTGCATATGCAGGACAGCCACGCTGATAATGACCAAGCTCCATAAGGCGTAGCCTAGACGTATGGAACTGCCTCCCTCATTTTGGGAGGACACCTCTGACAACACATTGCTGAGGCAGTACAAGGGCAAGGGGGGGTCACAGATGCTTCAGATGCTTTTGCTTCTGGGCAGAGGTTCAGTCTCTGTAAATCTCAGAAAGGCCGGACTACATGGATAGCATGACAGCAGAGGGCACACTGCAATCACTGCAGGTACCGGTTGGCTCCAGAGCAGCCAGGGCTCAGATCACAGACTAAGCACACACAGGTGTCTCCTGATGTACCTGTTCAGGGAAGAAGGAGAGTGTGTCACTCAGAGGGGACAGACATTGGCCCGCTAAAAAGGGGAGGGAAGAGAAAGGGAAGTGGGAGCAGGGGTGTCCTAGCGGAGGTGACAGCAGACAGGCTGGCAGAGGCCACGTGTGGAGCTCCTGAGGAGCAACTGATGTGAGGGGGTCATTTGGGGTTTCACTGCAATGCAAGGGACAATCCGAAATAACCTTCCATGTCCTGATGATTCAAAGCATTTCAACTTGGCAAGACTCTCCTCTGTCCCATCTTCCCAAACAAGAAAGTAAAAAAAAACCCAAACCAACAGCAACAGCAACAAATCCCCATGCCGCGGTATCAGATGGACACCCACCAAGAGCAGCAGTGCAGCTGGAGCCTCTACCAACAGGGAGTGACAGCCTCTGTGAAGGGACCAGCTGGAGGAGAAGATGCTCCCCCTGCACTGACAGCACGTCCCACAGAGGCTGGTGGGCAGCGGATGGGTGGCTGCTGCCCAGCCAGTCCTGGTGACAGTGTGACCCAGCCCTAGCTTCCCAACCTGATTGCTTCATTCCTTGCTCCGGTCCTTCCTGTACCCAGGGATGTTTTTTCATCCCAGTCCTCTTTCTCTCCGGTCACTGTCCCCACTCCTCAGAATTGCTCGTTGCTTGCTTTTTCCACTCTGCCCCCAAAGCACCTGCCTACCTTCAGCTTTGAGGCTCAATCTCCTTCCTCTTCTCCCTGGAATTCCCTCAAACACCCATCTCCTGCTCCCAGGCTCCTTCCTCCATGTCCTTGTCTGATCACGCACCCTTCCCAGTCTCTTTCTTCAGGCTGTCCACAGCCTCTCCACCTCAGCTCCCTCTGGCTGTGTCTCCCCACTCCCAGTCTGATCTGCCCCAGTAGTCCAGCTCCTACTGTTCCTGTCATACATATCCCTGGTCACCCTTTGCCACCCACAGTCACTGCTTTCTCTCCGTTTCAGGCCCAGGAGGCTTGTCCTTTTCTTCACATCTGGTCCTCACCACTCTGTTCTGCATCTCAGGTAAATGCCTTTCCTTCTCCAAGCTGCTTGGGCAATGGGCAAAGACATCAGAAGAGCACAGAAATAACAGGCTCCCTGCTTCCAGCTGGGAATCAAATGGGCAAACTCATCCACCCTGTGAAGAAACTCATGCTGCAGCCCTCACCCAAACCTGTGAAAATCAGAGCCGGTACCCATGCACCCACCCAGCACGTGGGAAGCGCGCAGGCCACCTCAGTGGCCTTCAACTGATGTGATGACATGGACATACGGATATTGTGTTCCTCCTCAGATACAGCTCCATTTTACCTTCTTATGGTTGACTGCCTTTCAAACAGAACTGCTGTTCTGAAGTGGAAATGCCTCATTTTAGTGTTTGTGTACAGAAACATAATAAAGCAAAGCCCTCTTGAGACAACCAGCTTTGTATCCTTGGGAAAAGCAACAGATGATATGTGGAGAAATGGACATCCTCGAGTCATTTCCTGACCACACATGGGAAAGGCTGAGGAACCTGGTGGCTGCAGTCTTGTGCTCCTAATGATGGTACTTAACATCAACTGACCTTCCTGATGGACGGGTAAGGTTGCACCAGAGCTCCCCATCATTTCTCAGCCCTGTAGTGAGCAGAAAGCACAAGCTAAAGCCATTTGTTTCCCTTTCCACATGGCTGGCAAGGCTCATCTCAGTGAAATAATGACAGAAAGAAGTGGGCTGGAGCTGGGAAGGCTGAGTACAGCAGGAGGAAGAAAAAAGTTGTGGCTAAAGAGTTCGGCCAAGGCTGGGACAAGGGAAAGGAAGAGAAGGAGGGGACAGACATTTTTTGGGAACATACTGGACTCTATCTGAAAAAATAGCTGCTACTTCTCCACCGTAACAGCCTTTTAGAGCATTTTCTGCAAAAGAAAAAACATTCCAACAGGCACATTTTTTTCTTTCCTTAGAAATCTGACTGTTGGTAGAGCCAACGAGACAACCCCTCTCTTACAGTGTATCACAAAACTGTGTCAGCTCCCAGCTGCCAAACATTCACCATTTGTTTGTACTGAAATTTTCCATTCTTGCTCTCCGTCTCAGACATGTATTTCCTTTTAAGTTCTTACAGAAATAGCATCCTTGCTTTCTGAAAAGGGGCTTGGGAAAAGAATAGTTTTAACAGTGCAGACTTGTTTTTCCAACCATTCCAGAAAGGAGTAGAAATTTAAGGAGCTGAAGCAAGAACTTTAGATGAGAGAGATGAGTTATCCCCTTCATTTTTTTCTTTCAGATCCTTGGCTGACCGTATCAGACCCCTCAGGAAACTGTGTTTGGGTTTATCAGCACAAATACCAGTCTTTCTGGGCTACAGCTAACTGGTTGCTGTGGCCAACTGGTAGAAAAAACAAGTGGACCCGGGCTGAAAACTGGATCCTGATTCCTTTGATTTTACAGAGGAGTTCACAGTCTTAAATCTTGGCAACCTGGCACATTCCTTAAGATAAAATATAAAAAGCTCCTCCCCCACCCTTTTGTGACTTTCCTTTTTCTTGCGATACTTGCAGTGTTGCAGCAAGACTATGAAATTTGGCAGGGTACATAAGTCAGCGAGAAAAAGACAACTCTTTTTTTGGTGTTTTTTGTTTTTTGTTTTTTTTTTTTTTTTGTTTAAATGTGTTCTTATGAAAATCTGTTCAGATTTTGGGTTGAAGTACAAAATGTCACAAATTTCCATTTCCCATCTGTGACTGGCATAGCACAGCTTGTAGTTCTGGCCACTTGCCATAACTCCCTGACAGTTTTACTGCCATGTGCAAGTTCTGGCCCTGTGTCCCACTCTACCACTTTCCAGAGAGCTTTGGTCCAGCTGATCTATTGCCAGCAGAGAAGATGTGGCCAAATGTAATGCAGGAAAATGCTTTGATGGCTGATGTCTAGGTTCATGCATATTTCTCCCCCACCAAAATGAAGTGTTGGATTACTAGAGCATTGGCCTGTAGTATACTTGTAGCCAACACAGGGTGGTACGGACTGGAGGAGTGGACTACAAAGTCAGTGAAAAACAGGCTGGAGAGATGAGCTTGAAGTGTAGAGGTCAACATTTCAAAGTCTAATAGGAAGCTAGTTATGAGTAACATTCCTCAGGGGCCAATACTGAGACCAATACCATTTAATGTCCTCATCTACATCATCCTCATCTACAGGAGGACGAGGCAGAGAACACCTTAAAGAGTTCACAGATGATATCAAACTTGGAGAAGTGGTGGGTATGGTATGCTGGAGGGCAGCACTGCCATTCAGAAAGACTTAAATCAGCCGGAGGAGTGGGCTGACAGAAACCTCATGAAGTTCAACAGTGACAAATGCGAAGTTTTGCACTGCTTGCAAAGCCCCCATTCCCAGTACGGGCTGGCTGCTGTCCAGAAAACATCTTTGCAGAAAAGGGCCTTAGGCTGCCAGAAGACTATGAGTTGAACAAGGCTCAGAAGTGCACCTCAGCAGTCATGTAGGCCAAATGCACAGCGGATTGCAGAAGCAAGGAAGCAGGCCAAGGGAAGGGATTATTTCCCTTTATTCAACACTCATGAGGCTGCATCTGGAGCACTATTTCCAGTTCTGGTTTTCCTAGGCCATGAGTGATTTTGATATACTGAACAGAGTCCACCAAGAAGAGCAGGGATCTGGAGCACATCATGTATAAGGAGAAGCTGAGGGACCTAGGTTTGTTCATCCTGGAGAAGAGAAGGTTGGGAGGTGCCTTCTTGCTGTCTTTGACTAAAGGGAGGGTTATGAGAGAGTCAGACTCTTCACAGAGGTCCAAGTTGGAAGGCTGAAAGGCAATGGATGTAGGCTGCAGCAACCAAAATTCCAGCTAGATTTAACAAAAAGAAAAATCCCAATGGATTTTTTTGGCAGGGCAGAGTGGTTCAACACTGGAATAGGTGCCTACAGAGACTGGGGAATCTCCTCCCTTGGAGATTTTAGGACTCATCTGGCCCTGAGCAACCTTACTTAACTTTAGAATTAGTGCCACTGGGAGTAGGGGGTTGGATTAGAAACCTCCAGAGGTCTCCTTCCACCCACGTTGTTCTTTGACTGTGTACATGCAGCTATAGGACCTAACAAACAGCAGGACTGAGATTTGCTGAAACAGCCAGAGTTTTATAGCTGAGGCTTGGCCAGGGTGAGGAACCGGCACATGGCTACAGTTGGGTAATCCATAACTCAAAGCCACAGAGCTTCACTCAGCTCCTGCCATCCTAAGCATTTAACTTGTACTTGATTAAAGCCCTTTGATTTGCAGAAAGTAAATACAGAGCATTCGTTCCTTCTGCTGCTAGTTTGTGCTGCACCCTGGGACAGTGCTGCACTGCACGGTCACCTGTCTGCTGTTAGCAGATCTGGTCACTGGGTCTCATAGCTGCGCTTGACGGAGGGAGCTGAACAGAGTCACCTCACGGTTTATAACCTGGGGTGGTAAGGTTATAAAGGTTCTATATTCCCAGACTCATCCCCCTGTGTCACACCAGTTCTGGAGATGTGGACTCTCTTGCCCACCAACTCACTCCCCTAAAACCAATACCTGAGACATCTGAGCCCTCCCAGTTAAGTAACTCCACTTTATGGGAGCTCTGCCTGTAGATACCTGTCAGCTAAACCCCTCAAAGACAGTGTTGCAGAAAGCAACACAAGTTTCACAAAGGAATTCCTTCATCTCACTAAACAGCTTACATTCCTCAATGTCCTAAAATGCTCAAATTACAGACATTTGAAAACAGCAAAAGCCCCATGAGGCACTGATATTTTTGGTGAGCCTGGCATTTTGGGATGGCCCAGGACCAACTCGTCTTCTGCAAATCCATATTGGATGTGGTGTTGGTTAGCCCACCTTTAAAATAAGCTCTCTTTTCTCCTCCATGCACGCTCAGTTTGGAGATCAAGATTGCACAGCCCTCCTGGCCATCTCCCTCCCCTTGCAAAATTGTTGCATTTCTGTTGGGATGGGCTGAAAAAATTAGATCACAGCTGGGACAAATGCAAAATATCATTTGGTGTTCAAAGGGAAGATAAAACCCTTACCTCTTTCTTCTGGCACCTGTTGCAGATGAAGAGCTGTTCTTGCTTCAGCGCTTGTTTGTCCCCTCATGGAGGTGTGGGGAGTTCGGGGGCTTCATGTTGGGCTTTCAGAGAAAAAAAGGAGCTGGCAAAGTTTTTCTTTTGTTTGAGTCTTTGATTCTAGCTGGGTCACATTTTCCATTTTTTTAGTCTGAAACCACAGGATTCTACTTTGTATTAATGAATATCAAAATTCATAGACTCATAGAATCATTTAGGCTGGAAAAGACATTTAAATCATCGAGTTCAACTGTAAGCCTAACACTGCCAAGTCCCACCAAACCGTGACCCTGAATTGCAGGAGTCAGTCTCTGACGCTCTTGATACCGTATCAAACACCCAATGTCTCATGCTGTCTTAACTGCACTTGCCCTCGGCAAACAGGGATCAGCATTGAATTAAGTCAACGTTTCAAGCCTCCCTCCCACCCCACGGCTCAGTTCATCTCCACACACACGCGTGTACACAAACAAGAGGAAGCAGGATCTCAGAATCACTTGGCGAGTCTTTCTTAAAATCCGCCTCCCCCTCTTTACATCCCATCTGCAAGTGGAAGAAAGCTCAGAGCATGACATATGCTGCTATTTAGCTCACATAAGGGGCAGCTGGAGGAGGTACTGGACAGAAGAGGAAGAGCTTGCCATTGCACTTGAACCCTACTGTGTCATTTAGTGAGCACATCCCTTGCGGTGTCAATGGCCTCTCTGATGGTGATGGCGTTTCTCAGGCCAGCTCAGAAACTGCAGATGATAACAAGTATTAATGGCACGACAACCCTGTGCGTATCTCCATCGATAGCTGGCTCCCAGCTCCTCACGGCCCCCAGGCACAACACATCAATCACACAGACAGCACTCGACATCCCAGGGACTTCTCCTGAACCATCTTACCCCACTGCCTTTATCTGAAGAACTGCAGGCTTCGTTGCCTATTGAGTGAATATTGCCTTTGTGGGGTTTGACACAGGGCTGGAAAATTTGTCAACTAATGACCTGCCTTCTACCAACACTTGGCGATAAGCAGGCTGTGGTGTCTCTTCTGCTGAGCGCATCAATTGCCAGTTGCTGCCAATAACACAAACCATGATTCATTCCTTGCAGTACTGTTTCTGTTTGAGCAACAAAACTCGATATTTCCTTCTACTTGTGCTTTCATACCATGGCAAAAAATTATGTGTTCTTTAGTTTTCTTTTTATAAAGCACTATACCAAAATGCCCTTCACCATCTTTATTTCAGGTCCTCTGTATCCATTTTACCAGGGATCATTGTTTCTCCTTATGTTTCAGCCTTAGTCTTTTCTCTGCAGACGATGTTTTTCTCATTCCAAAAGTCTGCGATAGCCAAGGGAGCTTGTTATTCTCGTGCAGGTCGCTGTGCTGTCTTTGCTCATTTTTAAAATCCAGCACATCCCACACTGCTTCTCTTGCTATTTCCGGTAACTTATTTGTAGACACTGCTGAGTGCTGGACTATCACTGTGGATCCCTTCCTCCAACTCTTCCTCCTCTTTTTCTCCTATTCTGTAAGAAATTTCAAGAAAGAAGATCTGTTACAAGAACTTGTCTTCTGCTGATTATTTTTCCCTCTTGTGATAGTTTGATGTGTGGGGGGGTGTTCTGGTGGCAGGGGAGGGGATTTGCTCCCTGTGCCACCAGATCTGAGTCCCATCACCCCCGAGGGAGGTTGAGCCAAATTGGCGCCTCTGCGAATTGCCCTATTTAAGTTGGGACAAAGGGGTGGGAAGGGGCTTTTTGCTCAGGAGCGAGGAGAGAGCAGGAGGGCGGGGCCCTCGCTCCCGGCCGGGCGGCCGCTCGGGCCCGGGCCGGCGCCATGTGCTCAAGATGGCGCCGGGGGAGCCGCATGGGGGACTCGGTAAGCGCCCCACTCCCGGGGTGCCCACCGGGCCGAGCTTCCCCAGAGAGGATTAAGATCTAAGAGAAGACAACCACAACGACCGGGTCAGCAAAGATGGAGCAGGAGGAGGTGTGCTGGAGCTGAGGTTTCCCTTGCAAATCGGTGTGAAGATGGCAGGCAGCCCCCCTGCAGCCAGGGTGTACTCGGCGGAGCAGCGACCCACTCGTGGCCCGTGGAGAAACCCACGTCGGGAAGGAGATGCCTGAGCCCAGGAGAGGTCGTGGAGCAGGGGATGCGCGACCAGGTACTGTTGATAATGGGGCACGAAATGCACGACGAGGTCGTGGAGGCATCTGGAGACCGTGGGACGACCCACGCCGACGCGAGTGGCAGCAGCTCCCTAAGAGGCCGAGACTGGTAAAGCCCGAACTGGTGCAATCCATGGGGAGGATTGCAATCCTGCGGGCAGGACTTACTTTGGAAAAGTTTGGGGACTTTTTCTTTGTGAGTAGGGGATCCACCGAAGCAAGGGAAAAATGGTGTAAAGACTCCTCCTCCTTTAAGAAAGGAGCGGCAGTGAACATCATGGATGAACTGACCTGTACTCCCCCATTCGCTGTCTCCCTGCGCCGCTGGGGGGAAGGCAGAGCCAGGAACGAAAGGAAAATAGGGGGTGGGGAGGTGTTGTTTTAAGATCGGGCCTTGTTTTCTCTTTTCTCCTCTCAAGTAACCGGTTTCGTTCCCTTGTCTCCTGTTAAGTAACTGTTAATAAATTGTTTTGGTTTATGAAGAAAGTTTGAGTCATGTTTTGCCCGAGACCATGGTTGGTGGGTGCTCCCGCTCGGTTCTTGTCTCGACCCTCAGTCCGAAAACCACGACACCTCTCAATTTAAATCTTTCCAGTTTTAGAATTAAGTGCTAATGACTCGGTGGTACAGGAGTGTGAGGCTTGTGAAGAACATCTCCTAGGGGATGTTAGCTGGTGGTCTAGTACATGCCAGAGAAAACTGACATCCAGACAATGGCGAACAAGTGCTTTTCTAGGAATATAGTTTTGCAGCATTGGCTTCACTTCATCCATACGCTCCCAGAGCTCTTACTTCAACTGTCTGACGTGGTGTTTTCCTTGCTTTTGCTGATTTAGCCTGATTTCAAAGGATCTGCTTTGGAGGTCTCATTCAAGGTTTCCTTGCCACTACCCCTTCCCAGTCTTCCTCATTTATACCATTCCCCAGTTCGTAAGCTGTGCATTTATGCTGCTCATGGAATAAATCTTGATAGGTATGTCAATATTCCTGTGCGGTTGCCGACTTCTAGAGGCAAGTTGCTGTTCATTAGCTGCTTTCTTTACTTTGAATCAAATCCGATGCCTCCTTTTTCTGCAGCGTGGACCAAATAATTCAGTTCCTCTGCGTGGATTTGCATTTTGCTGCGACTCAATTTTAGGCTGTGCTCTCTGCTTCTTATAGGTAATGCTATTAGGGGTTTATGTCATGTTTTTCTCTGGGTCTGTCATGCATACGAATGTCATCAACAGTGACTCCAGCTCTTCACCGGCTTTGTGTTATTTCCTATATCTTTTGAGGCATATCTCCAGGATAGGCAGCATTTTAAGAGGCAGCCACTTGAAAAGCTGTTTTCTTAAAGTCATTAACATCCTGCTTTCTTGGCCCAGCCTGAACTGCTGGTGCCTAGACTGAGTGCTTAGCACATGGATTATATTTGCTTAGGGAGCAGATAGGTGATCTCATTTTGGGTGTGTAAAGAGCAGTGTTTTCCCTTATTGCTTTCTTTGTGTCTCAATAGTCTGTGCAGCTATAGATGACAATGATGCTTCTCTCTTTCCCTGTGATTATTGTGCAAAATCATTCCAGTTCCTCCTCCACTTGCTCAATCGTCTTCAGCTGCAGTACAGGCTCTGCTCTCCAGTTCTTTATGAGTCTTGCCGGTGGTGGATGCCACTGTGTGTGTGCCACTGGGTTCATCATTTTAGGCAGCCACTGCACTCTTGCAGGGAGGGGTTTTGCTGGCGAGGGAATCCCAAGGGAGCCTGGGATGTCATCCTCAACCATCCCTGCCGATTCAGTTTCCCTGCAGCAGAGGAGAACTCATCCATCATCCCCCGCCGCAGCACAGCTCCGTTGCTGGACGAGTGCCCCCACCTGGCAGCTGCAATGAAACCATAGCAGGGAGCAGCAGTGCCAAAGCGACGAGGCAAGCCTGAGGTTGAGTCGGGGAATTGAGACCCCGAGGCACGGCCAGGGCTCCCATCAGCAGGGTACCAGCCTGGCGTGAACATGGCTACAGCACGGCTTGGGCAGGGGCCAAGTGTGAGAGCCGTGACTTAAACGCAGTCCCCGGGCTAAGGAGGGGGGACCCTCCATGAAAGCATCTTAACGGAGCTATGCAGGGGATCCTCCACAAAAGCTTCTTCCAGCTTTTTTCTCACCAACTCTGGCCTGCCAGCTGGTGTGGAGCTACCAACCAAAATCCTAGAAGGGGGAGAGTGCGCTCAGGGCCCTGACAAACTGTTCTTGAGGTATGTGTTTGCCACTCCATCCCATGCTTTCAAAATCCAGGAAAGCATTTCATTTTCTCTACTGTGAGGGAGGCTTTAGCATTTTTTATCAGATTTCAGGGACTGAGGGCTTTTGGTCCCAGGACCAGTTTTGCTGGAATTCCTATAGCACAGAAGGGGAGATGTCTGACACTGATGTGTATCTGCATGAAACTCTGCATTTCCCTGCTGTGCCAAGTGCAGGTCTCTGCATCCCGCCAGCCTCACGGTGCTGTTCATGGGGTGGCTCGGGCTCTCCTTTACTCTGTCCCAGAGTGGCGGGTGGCCTGTGTCCCCATGAGAAGATCCAATGTCACCAGCATGTCTCCTAGGCTCTGGGACCAGAATGAGAGATGCCTCACTACTTTGCTCCCGCTCCTTGCCACGTCAGGACAAGTGCAATGTCGCTGCTGCTGAATTGCTGTCCTCAGAGGTGCTCAGCAGTCCCACGTGTGGGAAGCCATGGGGACCTTTCCCTCTGCTCGAATGACAAGCTCTCACCTGGGTTCCTGAGAGCCAGGTCCACTTGTTGCTTCGCGCAGTGCAACGCATTGCACCAACATCCTGCCGAGGTACCTCTGCTGCACGCTGCGCTTTAATTGCTGCACGTAGCTCAGGCCCTCTGCTTCCTCCCTCCTCTCTCAGCCATGCCTGTGGCACTCCGCTGTCCTTGGCTCTCTGTTTCATGAGCTACCACCACCCCATGTTCTTCTTCTAGATGCCTGTGCACTCTGAGCCCCCTCTGTTCCAGTGCTAAATGGCTCTTCAACACTGATTTTCTTTGTGTCCCTTTCTGGTTTGACCCTGTTAAGAACTTCTTCGGCACACCATTACTGCCTGTCAAAGCAGTTTTCCTTACAGCCTCAGCTATCCACTCATAGAATCATATAAGGGTTTGGGTTGGAAGGGACCTCAAAGATCATGTAGTTCCAACCCCCCTGCCATGGGCAGGGACACCCTCCACTACACCAGGTTGCTCAAAGCCTCATCCAACCTTGCCACTCATCACCTTGCCACTCATCTTGCCCAGTTTTGTGGGTTTTTTTTCATGGATAATTTGTGTTTTTGCAGAAATGTTTTCCTCCAGAGAGCTTCCATACATGTGCTGTTCCCCTCCAGACCCCTGGTCACACTCTGCTTCCCCTGGGACCCTCCTCTCACCCTCTGCCCTTGCAGACTGCCCCCGTTTGTGCTCCCTCCTCTTCAGGAGTGCCCATCCAAGCTCTCCTCTGCTCCAGCCTTATTCACTCCAAGAGCAGCAACTAGAGAGGGGAGTCAGCAAGTCAGGGTCAGGATCAGGTCTGGGGACAGTAGTGTCCATTCCCCATCACATCCCTCTGTTCACACTTTGATACGCTCCAGACGCCTTCTTTTGCACTTTTTCCCCACCAGACCTCTACATTTGTGCTTTGTTCCTTTCCAGTCACTTCCCTCTGAGCTTGCTTTGCCTCCCGTCCGTTTGCCCGGAGTTCCTCACCAATCCCCACTGCCCACAAAACGTTCAGCTCCAGCCCACCTCTTTTGCTGACTTTCCAGAAATTCCCCGTGCCCCTGCTCCGCTCCCCCCTCATCTCCTGCTCCCCTCTTGCGCAATGCCCGCACTTCTGCCTGCATCAAGGAGGGACCCAACGTCTCACCAACTAATGCTCTGAGGATGTTTAACAGTGGGTCACCAGCGACAGGAGCCATCCTGCTCCTGCACCTCTCCCCAGCACAGCACGGAGCCGCTCAGAGCAGTGCACTCACCCCACGGACATTTTGCCAGGTTAATTTCCAGCCAAATGAGTGAGATGATCTGATTCACCCTGAAGCCTCTTGTGCCAGGTCCGCGTGTGGGGACAAGGGGTGGCCAGAAGCCCCCAGGGGAGCAGAAGAAGAGAAGTGGGACAGCCCCTTTTGTCAGCACCGCAGCATCAGAGTAGCTAAACAGGACCACGCACCACATCCCGGGACAAACCAGTGACAAGGGAATGCTATTTGGCTTTGAGCAGCCTGATGACCATCACAGGCCTTCTGCCTTGCAGGGAGAGCTTCAGACATCTTTCTTTCTGAGTAGCACCATTGGGGGACTGGCAAATGATGAAGTTTAGAGGTAATTATGCTCAAAAGCACAATCAGAAGAAAAAATGTGCCCTCTGGCTCCACGGGCATGAAGTCCAGTGTCAGCAACAGGAAACACAGGCCCTGAGCCATAATGCAAATAATAAATAACAGCACCAATGAGGTCTGGTTTTCTTTTGTTAATCTGGGGGAACTCTGCCTTGGTAAGGGTGTAAAACGCGTGTAAAGCGAGAGCAGAATGAAGCCCTAGGACTGTGGCTCTTACGTCATGCGGGAAAGGCTGTTCAAGAAGAACTCCCTGAATTCAGAGGAAAGTCATTGTATCGCTTGGCACCTGCCCAAAGTGATTTCATTTTCTGTGCAGGATTAAGATGCATTAATAGCCTGAGGGCAACGGTTGCCTTGCCAAAAAATTCCTTTCTTCCCCTGACACCCCCTGGCTTGTTTTAAATATGAGGGCTGCAGGTCAGGAGTGAACACCCAGCGAGTATTACTTGAATTATCAAATGAAAGTGCAGCAATATAATTTTCTTTCGAGCAAACACCGAGTTAATTAAAATGTGCACTCTGAACTTGGCAAATTTCACATTATTCATGAGAAAGGTACACGTCTGTCTATTGCAAAGGCAAACTAAAAATAACCAGAGATACAGCACCAGAACAGCAGCTGTTGAGACTAAGCCACACTAAAAGTTTTTCTGGCAAAGCTCTAAGAGTGTCATTTACCCTCAGCCCGCTCTCTGCCCCCGACCAATATAGCAAAGTTGGCAAAAGCCTCCACGTAAGCATGATTATGCTGGGCCAGAAAATCCTTTTGGCAGGAGAGCTGTGCTCTCTTTGGGGAAGCACCATAACCTGTACGGGCCAAAGCACTCCTGTCCATTGAATTGTGCCCCAGGAGAGAGCAAGGCTGGTACAGCTAGATGGAGGTGGCGTTCAAAGGTTGCAGTGAGAAAAGTTTCCAGCACTGGGAGGCCTGGCCCAGCACACAAGGGCTACCACACCTCTGCCACCAGCTCACGGCCTCCTGTTTGTCCACTGAGAAGCTTTCTCCATAGCAGGGACACGACAGCAGGAGGTTCAGCTCCTGTCACCTACGTCTCTGCATCACTGTGGGTATGTGCAGGTGTCCCTTTGGGTATCAAAGGGAATCAAGGACCCAGACAGCAAGTGCAGTGAGACTGGACAGACGTGGGGCAGGAATCTTGGGAGTGCCCTGTGATACCAGAGCTGACGCTGAGCAACTTCCATGCTGATAGAGCCAAAGCAATTTTTCCTTAAGGTTTTGTGCAAAGGACGATGCAAAGGGAGGGAGAGAATAGCACTTCTCCTGAATACCACATTAATAAAAATCTGTACACAGGCCGAAGAGATGACTTACCCTTTCTCCTCCTTCCCAAACTCCTTTCTATGGCTCTGCTCTTGTCATCTGAGTTTGGTTGATTTGTGTAGTGACATCCCAGTATTAATTTTGCCTTCTCTCTGCTGCATCTGTCACTGTCCGACAGATTGATCTGAAAACACAAAGTCCCTTTAGTCATCTGAAAATCCCAGGCAAGATGTTTTCATTCCTACCTGTGTACATTTGGGACAATCTCATCTGCTTCAATACAGTCATTTGATAGCCAATGGAAGGCAAATAAATAGCTATCTGAGACATATGTGAGCCGTGAAGGTTGTCCAGCTTGCTGTACACTCAAACCGGTTCAAGAGCAAAAGCTTTTTTGTGAGATGACATGGCCTGCTTACTTAAATTCAGCCTTCATCCTCGGAGGAACCTGGAGGAAAGCTTACAAAAGATGTTTAGAGAGGATCTAGTGGGTGGAGGTGGGGTGTTCTTCCAGTAGGTCATGGCAGAGGCATAGCCAATCTTTGATGAACTATTTTGTCTATGTTTATGTTAAAGAATAAAATGTCTGCCCACCAGTAACTCTGGGAACGGTAGTTACTTATTCCTAGCTAGGAAAACAGGCTGGTTTACCAACAGATACTTTTCCCAACCCTCCATGCAGGTAGACCAGTAGGCTAGAAATCTCCTGGCAGTAGATGAAAACTGTCCAGAGTGGAGGCAGGATGGCCAGCGGCACACCGCGTCCATCCCAGAGGCACTGCCAAAAGACACTGGGGCTGTAGCAGACACGGATGCACAGGTAAACTGTTGCTGCTGCACAGATCCTGCACTGCAGAGACCGGCTGGGGCTGCAGAAAGTATCTCTGATCTAGGGCTGAGCATAAGAGCGTGGTCAGGGGTTGACAGCAGGTCTACACTGGGAGACAGGCAGGAATCTCTTCCTCATCTTGCAGAGCAGGAGCTCTGGGAGATGGATTCTGCGAGACGAGCTGGGTACTATACAGCCCAGCTACACCATCATGATCTACTGGGAAGCATCTGTTCATCCCCAAAGAGATGTTCTCTTGCATCTGCCCTTGCCTCCACAAAAGAAACAGAAGTATTTGGGGAATTTGCTGCATCTATTATGCGTTGAGAGAACAACAGGGGAGTCTTTGTCTTTCATTTGAAGGCATTGTCTGTGACGGATGTCACTCTCACAGAAACTGTGAGACTTCAGGAGGTGTGTTGGAAAAAGCATGGGCATTAAGCAGAATAAAGCATTTTCATTGTAAGGAAGATCTCAACAAAAAGGAAGGTGAGCCAACATCCAGCTACAAAACAAAACCAAGGCAAAATATGACTAAGGAAGAAGACCTTTTTTATCTCTAAAGGCATCCAGAAGGAGAGGAATGCAGGTTGTGCACTGAAATCCCAAAAGGCTCATACTATGAGCAGATTGGTATAGGTACCCTTGTAAAATGAAAACAAAACAGCTCTTCAAGAGCTTGCTGAAATAACAGGCAGATAATAGCTGTCTTGGGGCACTCAGGCTTTAAGATGATGCTTAGCTTGATTGAGGAGACATTTGGAGGTATGAATAGGCAGAGCGCCATGCTCCTATGGAGGACACCACATCTGATCATGACAGCCCAGAACAGCTGGAGTCAAGGGAGATAACATTGTGGTTGCAGCTACGACCTTGAAACTCATGACAAAGCTGCGTGCTTCTGTGTTTCTATTGTGCAGGTGGAAATCAGACCACTGGACCATGCCATGGGCAGGATATGAGAGGAGAAGCCAGCAATGCCTGTTGTAGGTGACAAGGAGCCTTTGAAACACCTCATTTCATAGAAGACAGAGATAAAGGAAGCTCTGGTTATATGTCACCAAAAGCTCACAAACCCAACCGAGAACCAGGATCCAGTTGGGCTGGCTGCTGCCCAGAGGACACAACTCCTGCCATGGGTTTCTACAGGGAGCACAGAGCTGACTGCATCCACTCTGTGTCAAGGAAGCCTATGGCCAGTGTGTCCATATGTCGTGGAGGTATAGCAATCCCACTCCATTTCTTGGCAGCTTTGTATCACTCTTTGAAGTGGGACTCTCCCTTCAGCAGCTGTCCCATAGCCTTTTGAGGGCTAATTTTGTGAAGCAATATCCGCCTACCATAGCTGGATCTGCTACCGAAAGCTCTGCTGAGCGCAGATGGGACCAGAACAAGCTCAACTAACTGTGAGACCAAAAAGACAGTGGCAGGACAAAGGAAGAGCTGTCTCACCCCCAGCTCTCCTCCTGCTTGCCTTCCTGCCGCAGCCAGAGACATCCGACTCTGGTGCTGGCACGCTACTGACTGCAGCACCTTACCTGCTCCTTGTCACCAGCCTCTTCTCCAGGATCTGCTATTTATTAAGTGTGTAGGTGAGCTGGGGCCCATAGCAAGATAGGAGTCGATACCAAGAACATTTGCTATGCTTGAACCCCCTGCCATCCTCGCAGGCTTGCCCAGCTTAATTTTTCTAGTTGGGTAAAGCGGAGCTGGTTTTCTTAACCTGATCTCCATTTTCCTGGTTTTTTGCTTTGTCTCATCAAGAGGATCAACAGCCCCTGTTGCCTTCAGGGTGAACATTAATCCTATAATCTCCCACAGATTTTGTTTGTGTTAAAACGTCACCAGCGTAAACTTATCTCCATTCAGGCCATGTAGAGTTCGTGGAGACTTGCTTCTACACTGGGGACGCCAAACAGGAACTGAAAAAGAAGAATCTTCCAAAAACCATCACAAAAGTCTCCAGCCTGGCACTGCAGACGGCAGCGAGACTTGCTGGAAGCTGCTCCGCGGCAGGCAGACGAGTCTCCTGCGTTGGCCCCAGCTTTGTCCCTGTGTTGGTGACCAAAGGCCATTGCCATCCCTCCGTGCATCGGAGGGTTGTCCCTCTGGCAGCAGCAGGACTACGTGGGAGCTATTGTCATCACCACTGCTCTAGCCAAGCAATGGCCCATTCCATGTCTGGTTGCGTCTATGTTATTAAATAAAACAGGATGAGAGGTCCAAGGGCTGAGGGGCACGGCATGAGCCGTGTTGAGCCACCTAAATTCTCCACCAAACCGGACGGGACGGCTGTGTCCAAACCCCTCTTGCCTGCTGATACATCCATGAACTAAGGGATGCTGTCAAACACCAGGAAAGGTGCTACCTATATTCATGCAATATGTTCTTCAGAGCCTTAAAAGTGAATCCTGGGCTTTATCCCAGGCCCATCCAAGGGGCTCTGATGTGAACAGAAACTGAGGTCAGAGTCAGGGTTAATCAGTTCATAAAGAAATAAATGGAAAGGGTCTCTGCACAAGCTCTCACTCAAATGTGTCTGGGCCTTTTCTGGGCTGGAGCTGGTTGGCACAGTCCAGAACGTGGCTGTAATAAGTAATATATTAGAATTTGCCAATCAAATAGAAACCACCATCTCTCAGGATAGTTCCTGAGATATATATTAGTTATATATAGTTATATATAGATATATATTAGTTATATATATTAGCTAAGATATATATTAGTTATTGTTTAAATATTAAATAGTAACCAATTATCGTTTAAATACTAACTGTCATATTAACTGTTGTATGGATTATTGCTGTAAAATGTTAGAAGTTGTAACGTGCTAGTCCCTGCTGTAAAATACAAGCTGCCCAGAAGGAGGCTGGTAAGAAAAGAAAAGACAGATAAGACGGACTCTGGCAAGGCTGCGACTCACGTCTCACACCTCTGCAGGGAGGAAGGGACACACAGAAACTCGCCCATGTAGGAAAGATAAGGACTAATAAAAACAACATTTGTCTTCAGATAGTGACAGGCAAGGCAACCAGATGTCCACTCAAGGACAGACCAGGCTGGAACCAGTTTGGCTCTGCAAGCTCAGCCAAATCAGAGATTTTAGGGAAAAGGTGAAAAGTGCACAGTGAGGAAGATCTCCGGCCTTCATCCTGAAGACCCCTGCCCACGATCACCAGAAGGTGTGTCAAGGAGGAGCCTGAGGCGGATCCTGAGGCGGGGACTATGGAAATGATTTCCTGGGAGAGACTGACGTTGGGGGAGGGCTATGAGTGTGTTTGTATAAATACAAGAAAAACTGCCACGGCGGGTGTGCGTCTTGGTGGAGCAGAGACTCCCGGCGCACCCAGCACTGTTTGCTTGCTTGCCCTAAATAAATTTTAACTATTAATTTACAGTTATTGGCTGTTGAGAATCCTTTTCTCGCCAAACTATTGAAATTGACCTATAACAATGGCCAGGGAGGCATGTTAACCATTAAGCAGTACAGATGTTCAGATTTACTAGTATAGAACAAGCCTCTGCTAACACAGCTGGCCAAACTGGTGCTGTTCCGCAGGGGCTCTGACTGAATGGCAGCGCAATGCAATCAGCCAAGGGCAAACCATGCTCCTGAAAGCAAGCAATAACAATAACCAGATATTTTTCTTACAGCATATTTAAAAGAAAACTAACTCATCTTAAAACCTAAAACGTAGGGCTGCGTGTGTGCTGACCAGGATCGCTTAGCACAGCAAAGGCATAATAAATATCCCTGGCTGCGATGCCATGAGATCTCCTGGAAGCCCAAAGCTCATTTCATTCATTCTTCTGCAGGCAGCAGCAAAACCATACGCCAAGCGCCAGCTGCAAATTGAAACGTCTCGCCTCCCTCCTGGCCAAGGGAAATGTCCCAGCCTTGTGAGCAAAGGGATTGTTTCAGACTAGAAGCAGACTGGCACGTTTGAAATACAGAACAGCTCCAGAAATATTTCTTTTTCATTCAAATTTTATCTTTTCCCTCCCAGCCAGAACAGAAGAGGTGAAGAGCTGCTCATGGAGAGGCATAGGAGAAGCAGCCCATTTGCAGGCTCCTTCACCAACCTCTGCTGATTCACTTCATCCCTCATTTTTGCCAAGTCCGCCCCTCCAGCGCAGAGGCAGATGTGAAATGCCAGCTTGTGTAACCGGGAGCACACTGGTACTGCTGAGACTCACATCAGCAGAGCAGCCACAGCCACATCTTTTATCTTTCCTCCAGCCAAGCATCTGAGAGACGGAGACACTTGCAGGTGGGGCTCTACAGGCATCGCATGCCTCTCCTCCTCGCCCTGTTACACTGCAGAGGGGAGCCTTGGAAGAAGAGTTGCTTTACCCTTATAGACAAGCCTGCCTGCCCATGTGGATGTGACAGTCCAGCCAGACCACTGCCAGCTCCCCCAAGGTCCCTGTGCTGGAGCTGGCATGAGGCGGAGAAGGGAAACGTTTAGGATACAAGTGGCAGAGGAGCCAAGACAGTTCCCCTCCCCAAGGTGGTAAAAATAAACCCACATTCAAGCCTGATGGGGACTTTATGCTGCCAGCCCATTTTGCAGAAGCCTGGGGGCATCCCCACGGCAGCAAGGGGTGCAACAGGAATCAATGCCTGGGTATGTAGGGCGGTGTGATGGTTTGATGTGGAGCGCGGGGGTTCTGGTGGCAGGAGAGGGAATTTGCTTCACCAGATGGGACTCCCATCCCCCTCGGGGTTGAGCCAATCATTGGCGCCTCGGTGAATTGCCCTATTTAAGTTGGGACAAAGAAACCAGAAAAGGTGCTTTTGACCAGGAGCAGGAGAGGGGAGGGGGGCACTGCCCTCACTCCCTGGCCCCTGGCCGGGCGGCTGCCTTCGGACGGCAGTGGCGGAGCCGCTTGGGGAACTCGGGGAGAGCCTCGCTCCCGGGGTGTCCACTGGGCCGAGTTCACCCAGAGAGGACTGAGATCTGAGAGAAACGGCTACACAGACACCAGGTCAGTGAAGATGGAACGGGATGAGGTGTGCCGGAGCTGAGTTTCCCCTGCGACTAGTGGTGAGACAGCAGTAGCCCCCTGCAGCCAGGAATGGACTCAGTGGAGCAGTGACCCGCTCGCAGCCCATGGAGAAGCCCACGTCGGGGAAGAGATGCCTGAGCCTGAGAGAGGTTGTGGAGCATGGGATGCACGACAAGTAACTGTTAATAATGGAGCATGGGATGCAAGATGAGGTCGTGAGGCATCTAGAGTCCGTGGGACGACCCATGCCGAAGCGAGTGGCCACAACTCCCTAAGAATCCGAGACTGTGGTAAAGCCCGAACTGGAGCAATCCGATAGGGAAGGATTGCGTCCTGCGGGCAGGACTCACGCTGGAGAAGTTTGTGGAGTTTTCCTCGTGAGTAGGGGATCCATTGGAGCAAGGGAAAATGGTGTAAGGACTCCTCCTCCTTTAAGAAAGGAGCGGCAGTAACATGGATGAACTGATCTGCACTCCCGCATTCCCTGTCCCCCTGCGCCACTGGGGGGAAGGTAGATCTGGGAACAAAAGGAAAGGGGGGTGGGGAGGTGTTGTTTTTAAGATCTGGCGTTGTTTTCTCTTTATCCTCTCAAGTAACCGGTTTTTGTTTCCCTTTGTCCTTTTTAAGCAACTGTCAATAAATTGTTTTGGTTTGAGTCTGTTTTGCCCAGGACCATGGCTGGTGGGTGCTCTCTCTGTTCTTGTCTCGACCCTCAGTACTTTTATTATATTTTTCTCCTCTCCACTTTACTGGAGAAGGAGTGAGAGAGCAGCTGTGTGGAGTTTAGTTGCCAGATTGGCCTAAAACCATGACAGGCGGCCTGGCTTTGCTTTAAAAAGAAACATTCTTTAGTACATGCCTTTGTTACCTTCTTCTCCTCTGACCTCCTGTTCCCTCTCTTTTAGCTTTTTACTAAAAAACACAATAAAATGAGAAACCCCTTCTTTTTCTCCCACGGACCAAAATCATTCCCTGCTGTCTCTTCTCCCCTGTCCCATCCTATTCTGCATGTATCAGGCAGCAAGAGCTTGGCCGGACCCTTGGCTACCTTGGCCTTGGTTGGAACGTGGCTGGCCACACTGCACACACATCTGCCAAGAGAGAGGGGTGAAATGAGGCCAGGGGAGATGTGAGAGGCTGCGGCAGAGGCTGCGCAGGGCTTTGCAGACCACCGAGGACTGCTCTGGATGTCTAAGACCACTGAGGACTGCTCTGGATGTCCAGCACTGGGCATATGAAAACACGTGCCCAAGTTCAGGGTTTCATTGCTATAGGAGCTCAGCCACGTAGTTTTGCCCCACCCCATGCCAGGACACTGGTTAGTAATACTCTGAGTAACAGATCAGCAACCAAGTCACAGCAAGAGCAAACAATTTCCCAAGGACCACAAAGGGAATTTACAGCAGGGCAAGGGACTGAACCTGATGTTTCCAGTCTAATCTTTGCCTTTTCGCAGCTAAAGCAGGTGAAAATGGCCAGAAAGAAGTGTGAAGTGCCTTTCAAAAGCTGAGGGTGTTCTTCGAGAGTGAGAAGATGGCAAAACATTGCAACATTGGCTAAATAACATGGATTTAAACCTGCCTGAGACAAGGACTTTTGCACTTTGTTCTTGCCATCTGTGTGTAGGTAATGTGGACACAGTGAAATATAGGAGCCTATAGGACCCTATAGTCTATAGGGCACTATAGGAATACAGGAGCCTTCCCTGGAGGACTGATATTGTTTATTAACCCATCTCCTAATGCCTCATATACAACAGACTGCACATGAGTGACTAGTCTGGCACTATAAGGGGTGCTTTTGTGTGGCTGAAGTAAACGAATCACAAGATATCAGAACCATCAGCCACGTTACCTCTCAGACAGAAAAAACCTCCCAGCAGCAGGAAAAGGAGGATCTTCTACAAAACCCTGTTTCCCCATCAACTGCGAGGAGACACAGACTTTCCCTATGTTTTGCTACTGCATCGTTGCGATGATCCTACAGGGACCAGTGAATCAAGACAGTATTTTAATATCTATTAATAAAAAATACCTTGGCAAGTTGAAACTGCATAGGCCAAATGTGTATTTGGGTGGAAAAGGCGAGCTCAAAATCCATCATGAAACATACAAATAATTGGAGGGATTAACATACTGAGTGCATGTGACAAAAATACAGACGCAAACAAGAAACAAATCTATGCAAAACTGAGGACTTGAATGGAAACTGAAAGTATTCCTTTCTAGTATTGAGAATCCTTAAAAATTGCTTCCAAATGGCAAGAATAGCTTTTGCTTCTTGTGCAAAAAGAGAAGCTGAAAGTCCTCTTCCAAACGACAATTATTTTTTTTTGTCTTGCTGGTTGCTTGCATTCTGAACTCTGAGTTTCCTACTTTTTGTTCTCTTGAGCTTTCTATGGGCAACAGAAAAATTAGCAGTATTATCACAAAGATAATATACTAGTGAATGCAAAGTTTAACTGAGAAGTAATTTCTGTTGCTATTAATCTGTTAAAATGATTTTTGTTTGCTTTATGCTAAGAAAATTTAGCCCAAATGGCAAATAAACAATTAGGGGAATAGATATGTTTTCTAGTCTTTCAGTTCAGATCTGACAACACCCCGATTTCACTACTGAAGCTTCAGCAAAATCTCGACAAAGTTAATGAAATTTCAGACTTTGCATTCCCACTTGGAAGCAAAAATTAAGCAGAAAAAATATTAAAACAATGAGCCAACAGTTTTAGGCTCTTAACACATTTTGTGGAGAAATAAAAAGCCCACAATTGTGCACTCTGCTCCTATTTGTGGGGCACCTTTAAAAAGAAATCTCAGTCCACTATTTTGTCATTTGAAACCAATCTTCCCAGTGGGTTTAGCGAACTGAGCAGCCCACTATGCACGGAGCTAGAGAAACCAGATTGCTATACATGTACCTAAGCTCTCCTGGGCGCTCCACAACAGAACATCCCAATAACCACTGAAACATCATATCCAAGCACAGACAGCTCCACTTGATGAGACACTTTTGCAACCATGGTGATGAGCAAACCTTTTCAGGTATTTGCACACATGTTCCGTGTCCCTCCAGCATCAGTGACGAGTTACACCAAGCACCAAGCCCTGGGCTCACTTGAGTACAAAATTCAAACCAAGGTACAGAGGTCCCATGTGATGAAAGCTGTCCATGCTCTGTTGCTCCATACTGCTGAAATGCTGAGGATGATGAGCAATGGCAGCAGGTCCCTGCCCGGCGCGGCAGGCCTGCCCCCTCTGCTCCCACAACTACCTCCCAGGTTCCGTTACACAACAGATATGAAGCTCTGCAAGTGGAACCGACCCCCAAGGAGGATGACGGTACACACATGCTAGTATCCTTCCCAAGTGTTATGGTTTGAAGTGGGGGGGGAGGTCCGGCTGGCAGAAGCTGCCCATCAGACCGGACTCCCATCCCCCTCGGGGCTTGAGCCAATCGGCGCCTCTGCGAATTGTCCTATTTACGTCGGACAAAGGAACCGGAAAGGTGTGCCTTTGCCCAGGAGCGAGGAGAAGGCAGGGGGGCACGGCCCCCGCTCCCGGCTCCCGGCCGGGCCGGTGGCCCGGGCCGAGCCCGATGCCCACCCCGTCGAGGATGGCGGCGGCGGAGCCGCTTGGGGAACTCGGGGAGAGCCCCGCTGCCGGGGCGCCCACCGGGCCGAGTTCACCCAGACAGGACTGAAATCTCAGAGAAACGGCCACACAGATAAGAGGTCAGTGGAGATGGAACGGAACAACGTGTGCCGCGGCTGAGTCCCCCTTGCAAGCGGCCCCTTGTAACAAGTCCTCGGTGGAGCAAGCAGAGACCCACTCACAACCAGTGGATGACCCACGTCGGGAAGAGATGCCTGAGCCTGAGACTATTGTGAATCATGGGCACAGGTAGAGACACATTTACGCATTTTACGCGTTTAAAGTCTCTATGGAGACGCATTTAAGGTCGACATGACGACCCACACCGGAGCACATTTAAAGTTTGTTGATGACCCACGCCAGAGCGAGTGGCTACGGCTCCTTAAAAGCCCAGGACTGGTAAAGCCCGCACTTGGGGCAAATCCGATGGGGTAAGGATTTGCCCCCCAGCGGGTAGGATTCACGCTTTCGCCGTGAGTAGGGGATCCACTGGAGCAAGGAACAATGGTGTAAGGACTCCTTTTCCTTTAAGAGAAGCGGCAGTAACAACTTGGAATGAACTGACCTGCACTCCCCTGTTCCCTGCCCCTTGCGCCGCTGGGGGGAGGAGGTAGAGCCGGAAAGAAGAAGCAAAGGGGGGGGAGTGGTGTTGTTTTTAAGACCTGGCCTTGTTTTCTTGTTATTCTCTCAAGTAACCGTTTTTGTGTGCTTTTCTCTTTTGTAGGTAGCTGTTAATAAATAGTTTTGCTTTAAGAAAACAGCCTCTTTTGCCCGGGACCGTGGTTGGTGGGTGCTCCTCTGTTCCTGTCTCGATCCTCAGCTCTTTTATTACATTTTTCTCTCCTCTCCATTTTACTGGACTGGGAGAGCTGCGTGGGATTTAGTTGCCGGATCGGCCTAACCCACGACACCAAGGACCACACATATCATCAAGACATCCTCAGTTATGAAGAAAAGGCGGGTGATTGTTTTAGGAGACTCCCTTTTGAGGGGTGTGGAGGGCCAGATTTGTAGACCTGACCCTTTACATAGGGAGGTCTGCTCCCTTCCTGGGGCAACAATTAGGGATGTGATAAAAAAACTCCCGTCTATAGTCAGGCCCACCGATTACTACCCTCTTCTTATTTTCCAAGTTGGTATGGATGACATTAGGAAAAGAAACATCCGGACTATTAAGAAGGATCTCAGGGTTTTGGGAAGAATGTTGAAGGGATCGGGGGCCCAAGTAATATTCTCTTCTATCATACCAACTTCGGGACATGACACGGGATGGAAAACAAAAATCGAGGATTTAAATAATTGGCTACATAAGTGGTGTGAGGAACACAACCTAGGGTTCTTTAACCACGGGCTGACCTTAATGCCAGACATTCTATCCAGGGATGGGGCGGGTTTGTCTCCATGGGGGAAAAGGCTGCTTGCTACAGAACTAGCTGGGATCATCAATAGGGCTTTAAACTAGATGTGAAGGGGGTGGGGGGTATTGTCAGACTTAGAGGAATAACAGCCGAGGACGGCCCTCCAGTGTCTGATGAAAGGAGTGTAGGCAGGTGCCTTCAGCCTGCTGCCTCAGTGATACTAGGGGGTGATATGTGTAGTCGGGAGCAACACACAAGTTGCCTAGAGGTAAAAGAAAATCCCAAAAATAACAGCTCAGGAAATAAAGCTTCCCCCCCTAGGGGTGCAGTGGGGTCGAAAGCCCAACTTACGTGCTTCTATACGAACGCACGCAGTATGGGCAATAAACAAGAGGAACTGGAAGCCCTTGTTATCCGGGGAAACTATGACATAGTTGCCATCACTGAAACATGGTGGGATGACTTGTATAATTGGAGCGCTACCATGGATGGCTACAAGCTCTTCAGGAGGGATAGGAGAGGTAGGAGGGGTGGCGGGGTTGCCCTGTATGTAAGGGAAGGTCTAAACTGTTTAGAGTTAAATGTTGGGGATGACTTGGTAGAATGTCTGTGGGTGAAAATCAAAGGAGGATATTGTAGTGGGAATCTGCTACAGGCCACCCTATCAGGACAGTGAGACTGATGAACTATTCTTTAAACAACTGGGGGAAGTCTCGCGCTCACTAGCCCTTGTCCTTGTGGGTGACTTTAACCTACCTGATGTCTGTTGGAAGTATAACATGGCAGTCAGGAAACAGTCTAGGCGGTTCCTGCAGAGTGTGGAGGACAACTTCCTATCACAACTGGTCAGTGAACCGACTAGAGAAGGTGCTCGCCTAGACCTGCTGTTTGTGAACAGAGAAGGTCTTGTGGGAGATGTGAAGGTTGGAGGACGCCTGGGGCATAGTGACCACGAGATAATACAATTCTCAATTCTAGGGGAAGTTAGGAGGGGGAACATTAACATGGCCAAGCTGGACTTCGGGAGAGCTGACTTTGGGCTGTTTAGAAGTCTGGTTAACAAAGTCCAATGGGAGACAGCTCTCAAGGGTAAGGGGGCGCAGGAGGGTTGGTTACTATTCAAAAAGGAAATTCTGGAGGCACAGGAGCGAGCTGTCCCTGTGTGCCGGAAATTGAGACGCCGGGGTAGAAAACCAGCTTGGATGACAAAGGAGATTTGGGAACATCTCAAAAGAAAAAGGGATGTCTATAAGTCTTGGAAGAATGGGCAGGCATCCAAGAATCAATACAGGGAGGAAGTTAGGGCATGTAGGGAGATAATCAGGGGGGCAAAAGCCCAATTGGAACTTAGACTAGCCTGCTCCGTAAGGGACAACAAAAAGTCTTTCTATAAATATGTTAATAACAAAAGGAGGGCTAAAGATCACCTCCAGCCCCTACTGGACTCAGGGGGTACGTTAGTCACTAGGGATGAAGACAAGGCTGAGGTCCTTAATGCCTTCTTTGCCTCAGTCTTTAATAATAAGGTTAGTAGTTCCCAGGTGAGGTGGCCTTCGGTGTCTGAGTGCAGGGAGGGAGAGCAAATCGAAGCTCCTGTGATCCAAGAGGAACGGGTCAAGGATCTGCTCCTTTGGCTGGATGCCCACAAGTCTATGGGGCCTGATGGTATCCACCCGAGGGTCCTGAGAGAGCTGGCGGATGTCATTGCCAAACCCCTGTCCATTATCTTTGGGCAGTCTTGGCTCACTGGGGAAGTTCCGCTGGACTGGAGGCTGGCGGATGTTACCCCCATTTACAAAAAAGGGCGGAAGGAGGATCCGGGGAACTACAGGCCTGTCAGTTTGACCTCGGTGACGGGCAAAGTCATGGAACAGGTTATCTTGGGTGCTATTAATGAGCACATACAGGTTAACCGGGTGATCAGGCCCAGTCAACATGGGTTTATGAAAGGCAGGTCTTGCCAATCAAACCTGATCACCTTCTATGACAGGGTGACCGGCCTGGTTGACGAGGGAAGGGCTGACCTCAGTAAAGCCTTTGATACAGTTTCTCATAGTGTTCTGGTTGAGAAACTGATAACTGCTGGCCTGGATAGGCACACCCTCCTTTGGGTTAAAAACTGGCTGGATGGCCAGGCCCAAAGAGTGGTGGTAAATGGGGCTAAATCCGGCTGGAGGCCGATCACCAGTGCGGTTCCCCAGGGCTCAGTGCTGGGTCCAGTTCTGTTTAACATCTTTATCAATGACCTGGATGAGGGGATTGAATGCACCCTCGGTAAATTTGCGGACGACACCAAGCTGGGAGGCTGTGTCGATCTGCTCGAGGGTAGGGAGGCCCTTCAGAGGGATTTGATCAGACTGGATCGTTGGGCTGAGGCCAATGGCATGAGCTTTAATAAGGCCAAGTGCAGAGTCCTTCACTTGGGGTATAAAAACCCCAAGCATCGCTATAGGCTCGGGGAAGAGTGGCTGGAGAGCTGCCTGGCGGAGAAGGACCTGGGGGTGTTGGTTGACTACCAGCTTGATATGAGCCAGCAGTGTGCCCAGGTGGCCAAAAAGGCCAATGGGATACTGGCGTGTATCAAGAATAGTGTGACCAGCAGGAGCAGGGAAGTGATCCTGCCCCTGTACTCGGCACTGGTGAGGCTGCACCTGGAATATTGTGTCCAGTTTTGGGCCCCTCGCTTTAAGAGAGATATTGAGCTCCTGGAGCGAGTCCAAAGAAGGGCGACTAAACTGGTCAAGGGGCTGGAAAATAAAACTTATGAGGAGCGGCTGAGGGAGTTGGGGCTGTTTAGCCTGGAGAAGAGGAGGCTGAGGGGAGACCTGATTACAGCCTACAAATACTTGAGAAAAGATGGTGGGGAGGTAGGGGAAGGGCTCTTTACATTAGTGTTGGGTGATAGAACAAGAGGAAATGGGTATAAGCTTAGTCAGGGGAGATTCAGGTTGGATGTTAGGAAGTATTTCTTCTCTGAAAGGGTTGTCAGCCACTGGAATAGGCTGCCCAGGGAGGTGGTTGAGTCCCCATCCCTGGATGTGTTTAAGAATAGGGTGGATGATCTACTTAGCGATATGGTTTAATGGGGATTAGGGACGGTTGGACTCGATGATCTCTAAGGTCTTTTCCAACCTAGAAATCTATGAATCTATGAATCTATGAATGATGCAGAAAGGGAGAGACTGGGTGAAATTTTCACTTGGAAAGTCCTCTTAAACTCAGCGGATCTAGTGTATTCAACTACAGCTAGTGATAACGTACCACTGTACTGATGAGGAAACAGATCCAGGGACCTGATGCTCAGGAATTGCTTTCTTCTCTCCATCCCTTCCAAACTCCACGCACCGGCTCCTGGCATGACCCTACCTGCACCCAACTGTCTGTGCAAAGAAAGATGCAGGAGGAGAAGATTCAGCAGTGGAAGTTTTGCAGCAGAAAGGGTGCTGCCGACCTCCTCTAGTGATAAAACTGATAGGAATGAGTAGTTATCCGGGTCTTTGTGGAGGCTCTGTCCGCCTAGGAGCGACAACGTCATTTCATTCAGAATTCAAACAGTCTGCAAACTGAGGATCTCCAAATTTTGGTTGCAAGGTCATGTCAGCAGGAGTGGATGCAACAGCGGTGGCTCTTGCCTGTGCAGTGCTGCACCTGTAGCATGATGGAAGGGGATGGTCAGCTGCTCAAACAACGTTCAGATGCTGCGCTGGGGTAGCTCACATAAGTTTTTGTCATGTTCCTTTAGGTGAAACTCATTCTTCACTGACTTGCAGTTCACACCTGGAGAAGCAAGTGATGGTGAAAGGAAAGCACCCAGGAAGGAGTGAAGCCATGGTCTCATGCGGGACAGGTACCACCAATGCCAATAACAACGTGGCCACTGTGCAGAAGAAGATTGCTCTGGAAGCACAGAGACATCATGCATGGGAAACAAAAGCTTCACAGTTTGATAAACAGCTCACTCACCCTAATCACAGGTGGTGTTACCAAAATCCATTTGGTCTGGGCTCTCTCTGCAAGCAGAAAAACTCTTCTGCTTGCTTTTCACCCACATCTGAATCTGGATCAACTTAATTTTCTAGCATGAACTATTAGAAGCTTCCTAACAGTGCCATGCGACCGGCTTGTTGTAAAGCTGAGAGAGACAGAGCTGGGAAGCACCCAAATGCTGATAACCCTGGCTGTGTTCTCAGGAGCTGCAATAGCTGAGCTGAGCAGCGGGGCATGCTCTCAGCGTGCTGCTAGAGGACTCCTCCGAAATCCGCCATCCTGGCTGGGCAATGGCGTGCCCAGGTGATCCTCCGGCTGCAGCAAGGAAAGCCTGACCTCAGCGTGGCAGCTCAGCTCACACTTTTCAAGGGCAGTACTAAACCTAACCAGAGGCCAAATATTTTGGCAGGGGTCAGAGTGTACAGATCATGCCTTCGTGCCCTTGGACTGGAGATTTGGAAAGGTTTTAAACTTCTTTCTGCCCTGTTCTGCCACCAGCAGGCACTGCTCCCTTCTCTGCCAGAGGAAACAGCAGCCAGCAAGGGTTTGCCTGATGGAGAACTTTGATGTCATTTTTCTCCCACCTCCCCTATACCTGCCTTTCAGCCTCTTGGCTGGACCTAAAGCCCTGTCTGAGAAGAAGGTACCTGAGAACTTTTGCCAAGGTGAAAGGAAAGGCAGCCGGCTGTCATCTCATGTGGCTCGGGAGAGCATCCCATACGGCTCGATCCTACGTGGACCCCATTTAGGAGCAGCTCTGCCAACAGGCCGTGTCTCCTGCTTCACCTCTGCACTGTTTGCACTGTGCCACAGGTTTGTGCAGCCACCAGCGCCCTGCCTTGGAGTCTGCGACGTTTCCTGGTGCCGCAGGACAAGCTGTGCAAGCCTATCCTGCCCTAACTTCAACGTCAGGGACTGCCCCCATCTGAGGCAAAGGAGAGATGTCACCCTATGTCCGAAAAGCCTTGATATAGCAGGATGAAGAATAAAGAGAGTCTCAGGCAGTGGATCCCCGTTTGTCCCTCAGAGATTTTGGAAAGGGGCTTGTACTCAGAAGACAGCACTGGGCACCTCGCAGCTTATTTTCTGCTTGAAGTCATCACCCTCTGCCTCACCTCCCAGGACAAACACCCCACTGTGCAGGGGTAGGTGATCCTTGCTGCAGCTCTTGACCTGCAGGAAGCGAGCTGGGTACTGAAACAGCTTCTCACTCCTCCTTCACGGCCACTCCAGAACCACGGCATGCAGGGCAGAGAGCAATAGGATAGTGACGTTTTCTGCACAGACCATTGAATAAACAGCATGTTTTTGTCTTCAGCAGCCCCTGCCAGCAGAGTATGACAACCAGCATATCCTCTGCTTTGAGGTGACACTAGAAATCCAACCAGAGCAACCATGGATTTGAACCATTTTCGTCTTATTCCTTTTTTTACCATAAATAAAATATAGGCTAAAATATAGGATGTTATTGACGCCCTTTGGGAAGTCAGGGTAAGGTGAGTTCAGGAACACTGACAGTAAAATGAAGAAGAAATGCTGTGTGCGTGGTAATTGGCACTAGCCCGAGGCTCAGCCCTACTCAGTTTACAGTAAGGCTTTCCAACAGCCACTGAGAAGCAAAAAATTACAGCTTGCAGCAAAGCTGGACACTTTTCCTCTAACAAATGCATTTCCAAACCAACATGGGTTCTTTGATGCTGTACGAGGACTCAGGACTAATTTCCCAGATGTATCTCTCACCGATGAGTGTTCATCCCAGAATTTATGCAAATGCTTTTCAGGTTGTGAGGTGCTGGCAAATTATTTGCTGTTCCTGATGAGACACATTTGACTGGTCCCCAACAGTGGCATTGTCAGATTTTTGGCTTGCCGATACAATGGATATGAATTGGAATTTAGCAATTCAGTAGTAAAAGCAAAAATAAAAGACACTAAGATATTGCTATGTCCAAGTGACAGGCATCAGAGCCTGCTGTGCTGGAAAAGGTTAGGAGACTGCAAGCAGTGACTTAGGACATACAATTTTCCCAAGCAACCAAGATTGTATTTCCATCCAAATGATCAGGCTACTCAAAATAACAAGTGATTGAAAGGATCCGCTTTATATAAGCAGAAATGTATACATTTCTGTATCTATCAGATACAGAAATGAGCATTTCATGAAGGCTCACCATCAGGCATCAGCAGGTCTTTTATGAACATCTTAAACATCTGGTTTTGTTCCTTCTCCCTGACAAGCTGTCTCTACACATACCAGATGCCTCCAAGGCAGTGGAGCTGCCAGGCAGACAGCCCTGGAGACTCAGAAAGGGAAAGGAGATTATCCCCAGCGAAGAGGAGCACAACATGACTGAGGGGTTCCTTCCCAGGAGATTGGCGGAGTTCCTCCCAAAGGATGCACAAAGTTTGGGCATGAAAACCATGGGCTGCAAAAGCCAAGGTAGAGCCCCAAGGACACAGTGGGCAGATAGATGCCCACGATGCAATACAGCCACTGCTACTCCTCCATGTTCAATCTCCAGCATGGGAGCTGTAGTCCCACCACCAGGAGCAGCAGCAATGAGAACCCATCATCATCACGGTAAAACCCCTGTGATGTGACCTGTGATTTCTTTTGGTATCTCCTGCCCAACATAAGGCAACTAAAAACATTCACTCCATCCCCTTTTAAACCTATATCCTCCAGTTGCCAAATGACTCCTAGTCTTCTCTGCCAATGGCACAATATAGATGGTATTGAGGGACTTTGTTCTGGCAGCACTGCAGTCCCACTGCATTAATCTTGGAGGAAAATGTCTGGTGCTATAAATGCCTCTATAAGTATTTCCAAATATTAGGCAACGTGAGTGAGTCATCTGAAACGTCCCTGGGCAAAAATTCTGAAGTAGGAGCTAAGAAAAAGCTGGACCTCGTGCACTAAAGACCTAGATAACTCAGATGTCAAATTCTCTTTCTACCCAGAATTTTAGCCTGGGAAGATCTGCTCTATTGGCTCTTTCACAGTGACCAGAGAGGATCCTTTACTGAGCTTCCCATGGATAAATTTTCACTTCAGCTCTAAGACATTGGGCCATGCCTCCCCTGTGACAATAGGGTCAAGCCTTAAGGTGATTATGTAGCAACCATGACACTCCAGATGTACTCCTGGGTTCCTCAGAAAACCAAACACACAATCTGCATTAAGAAGTTTCAGCATATGGGATGTGGTCCGCTTATAATTCCCCAAATTGTCAACAAAAATGGATAAAAAAATATTATTACCACTGTGCAGGCAGCAAAACTAAGGTAGGCAGGGGGAGAGACTTTCTAAGCTCAGCGTGAGAGCCAAGTGCAACATCAGGGGCGCTGCTTGCTGTTGGACACAACCCACTAGGCTGCAGCTGGAAGTGGTGAAGGATAAACGAACACTCCCCACAAAGGAGATGGACAGCCATCACTGTAAATGCTCCTCAGTCACACTGGTTTAATGGGAAAGAACTACAGACATCTCTGAACCTGAGTGTCCCACTGATAATGGCGATGGGGGCCATCACAGGCAAAGCCCATCGTGCAGGCTGATGGTGAGTTCCTTGTCATGTACAAAGCCTCTTGGCACTCCCCAGTGGGCAGCAGGGCTGCACAGCCCTGCCCTGTCAAGAGCTCTCCTGCCTCGAAGAAGTGGTACAGAGCTCCTACTCACCCTTTTGTAGCATGGCGTGTTGTGCACGGGCCCCTCAAAGCAGCCCTAAGAATGAGTTTTGACCTCATCATCAGATGGCAAGGTGTTTTGATGTTTAATAGTCCACCAAGACTGGGGCCTGGCAGTGTATCTTCTTCTCTATCTAGCCCTCCCACGCACTGCATCTTTATGTCAGGCTACCAGACCAAGCAGAGACAGGTTGCTTTTGTCCTTCTTCCTTTATGCCTTTTTGCAGGGCCAAGGCACCAGCTTGTCCTTTCTGGTGAAGAGTCCTCAGCTTCACTGCACTCCCGACGAGATGCCAGCCTCCCTTTGTCACCGACACCCACCCGAGCCCTCTGCCAGGGACCCCTCTAGACAAAACCCCCAGAGCTCTGTCTCGGCTCAGCTCCAGATCTCATGTGTTCAGTGTCACCTACAGTAAAGAGAGGGCTTCGTGTAAGTGAGGCTCTTGTATTTTCATTTTTCCCCATGTTGTTTTCTTTGGGAAAGTTAAACAGCAGCTGGAAGAGCTCTATTGCCATCTCAGTATTATTTTCTGAACCAGATGCTTATTTTAACACTGTACACAGAAACAATTGGAAGTTCCTCTGGAAGCAATGATACTGTAGCTTCTTTAAAGTAATTGGTATTTTGGCAGCAGCTATTTTCACCTGCGGAAGGCAGTTCAGGGTTAAGAATGAAGGTGTAGAGGAAGCATTACTGATCGCAGCTCCAGTCTGGTCAGCGCTTCTATTATAAACCTTTATTTTTTTCCCTCTAGGGATTTTTCTTCAGGCTGAAACCCAGCATACCAGACAGAATTATTATTGATCCTTATTACTTTTACTGTTGCAGCCAAGACACATCTTGAAAACACGCATTAAGTTTTGAATTAGACCACAGATCCCTTCCTTTTTCAACCATTCTACTATTTTACTGGTTTGGGACTGCCCTGCTTAAACCCCCTTCTCTATTAAGCTGTGCATAATTGTTCACTCCCTAATGCAAAAGTATTCTAGAGCTTAATAAAGAACAACAGTTTTGCTACAAGATGTTTGATATCACCTACAGGAGTACAGAGCTTGTTTTGACTCTCTTTTTGGTCTCTGTAGGGCAGTGTGAATCCTTGTAGAAAAGAGCTCCTTTTCCAGGAAACAGTTTTGCTGCATCACTGCTACTCACCTCTTGCTTTCTGCAGAGCTTCACCGATTTCATCTCAGGAAAGGCGGCTGAAATTTCCCATCAATAATAATCCTCTTGGAGCAGGACCCGGGTATGCTCCAGCAAATCTGTCCAGACTGCAGCACACCTACCAGACCACTGTATGCGGAGTCGCAGGAGGCTATGATCACTAGTGCAGAAAGGAGGAATCTAAAGTTACTTTGCAAAGTGAAGCACCAGTTATAGATAATTTTTGAGAAAATAAATGGATTTGCTGTTTGCCATTGCTTTTCTGCAGTTCTAAAACTGAGCCAGGGATGTTGTCAGGAGCCAACATTTTCTGGATGCCTCATGCTAGTCTGCCTTTGCTACACTCAGGGACACACTGTGCAGCAGGAATTGATTTGAGGAAGCACGGAGAACCGTCAGCTTTTGCTGAAAAGAGTTTTCTCATATTTTTATCATGATATTTCTGGTTTTGGTTGAAAAAATGTATCCAGAATAACAAAACCTGAATTGTTTTTTTCTCCTTCACCCCTCTCACTTTTCTCTCTGGTTTACTACTCTGTTTTACTTAGAAACTGGTATAAGGAGGAGAAAAGATGAAAAACAAACAAACAAAATTATTTTTTTTAGTAGAAGGGAGAGAGGGTGCTTCTGTTTCTGGCAAACAAAACAGAACTGCTGCATCAAAACAGAAAATCTGTGTAAGTGGTTGTTGGGGGAAGTTTTGTCAGACTATTTTTAGCAGTATTTTTATCACCAACATCATTAACCCACTATGCTTTCAGCACTAACTCTCACTGCTAGGAAAGACTGATGATTTCTTCAGAAGTCCTGGAGTGGATCCAAAGATCTCAATTCCTGAGACAGGGTCAGCCCATAAAAGCAGGAGGGTGTCAGGCAGTGTCACAAGGGCAATTCCAGCTGTGGAGCTGTGGATTCACTGCTCCTGTCCCTGGACTAATGACCATGTTTTCCTCCTCACATCCTGATCTTTCACTGCCACAAGGTGCAAACTACAAGCAACTCTCAAGCAAGAAGGTAATCCTTCACCAGAAAAAGTCACCTCGAAATATCTATGCTCTGGACAACTAATGTTCTGACCAAGGGAGATCTCACTCAACCTCTGACTTTTTCTTTCCTACAGGAACAAGGTATGAGATAAGGAGAAGCCAATGCTAACAAGATTATCAGCCCTAAACTGCTAGGGACATCCACCTGCAGGGAGCTGGGCTGCATGCAGTGCCCCAAGGTCTCCTTCGGTCAATGGATAAAGGCCACCATCCTCTGTAGGAAACTGCTTATACTCAGTCCTGGGAAAAGCTGTGGCTGTCTAGACTCTAGGACCAAAAAATGCTTTTGCACCTTTGCTTCTGAACAAGATCAAGATAACGTGCTGTGACAGCTTCTCCCTCTGAGAGATTCCAGGGAAGACACCTCTCCCCACAGTATCACATCTTGCGGTTGCGTACCTGTGCATCATGCACGGGGCACCTAAGAAGTTTGTATGAGCAGTATGCTACGTGATCTGCACGTCAGGAGAGTTTGTCCCCAATCTTTTCACAAATATAGATGCAGCCACTGGACAGGTTCACCCAGTGTTTGATAAAGCTGGTGCCAGATGCAATATGCATCCACTCAGACAAGACAGAGATGCTGGTATTTGGAACGGGTTGTGCTGTGAGAAAATATGATAAAAATCCATAAGCTGTCAACTGAAGCAATTTGCTTGACTACTATCAGAGGTGAGAGGGTATAGCCAGAGGTATCTCTGCTCTGAGGCTGCTCTGCAAGCCAGAAAGACCTTTTCCATCATCGCTTGGCAAAAGGGCAGCGTTGCTGTCAGGAGCAGATCTCACCCCTATGACGCATCTAGAAAACTATGTCTAAGAGCAAGGAATCCAAAGGTTTCAGCTTCATAACTTCACTGATCTTAAAATATATGCAGGAGATTTTTAAGATTTGGGGCTCACATTTCCTGCTTTGTCCAAGCTCTTTCTACAGTGAAGCAAAACAAGGAATGGTCAAGGAGTTGACGCAGTCCCACATGGCAAAATAAAGGGATGGGAAATGGGGTCTTGCTCTGTGCTGGGGAGGAGTTATACAACCGTGAAGAAAAAGTACTTTGACTTTGGTGACTGTTGTGCAGAGTGAGTGATTTATCATATTTCAAATTTTCATTTGGATTTGAGACAAACAGGTTTTGGCACATTAGCTTCTCCCATGGTATACCCCAGACATTCTCACTCTTTGCTAGGGAGGACTATCCTGGAAAGAATTAGGCAGGTTGAGCAGTGAGTCACTACCCTTGTTTGTTCAGCTGATGGGATGTGTTCAGTCCCCAGGGAAATTAGGGAGAAATGCAACCCCCCTATTAATGGGTAAGAGGCACCCCAGCCAGCTGTGAAAGACTGATTCAGACGTAACAGCTTTTTCCCTTGGATTCATTCATTTTGGGACCAGGCACTGTGGCAGTGACGGTCACTGCACTAACTGGTGGATCATGTCATGAGCAAGAGGGAGCTGCCTCCCTGGAGCAGCTTGCAGCAAGACCAACGCAGCGACAGAAGGTGGGAATGCCATGCAGGTGGCTGAGCAAAGCTAAACTCACTCCTGACGATACAGCAACAGACGAAAAAAGGAAGAATCAACCATGCAAGGCACTTGTACAGAGATGGGTGGGTCCTTCTCCATTGCCTTCACCATGTCACTGGTCTGTAAAACTTAAAGGCGAGTTGCAGAAACAGAGTTCCATCAGCCCTCATGTGCTGAGGAGAACTAGAAAGCAGTATGATGGCTGTTTGCACTTCCCTTGGCTTCAGGCCACAGGAAGACCCTAAAGCAAATGAAAGCAAAGTAGGAAGAACATGAATGCCCCTGCCCCAAATGTGCTGTGTACAGGTTGCTGGGACACAGAGACGACGAGAGCAAACAGAGAGCAGAGTGCTAAGCATTTTGCAAGTGGTTTCCACCACAACTGGAGCTTCTTGTGAAGACACTTGGAAGAAAGTGAGTGAGATACGGACAGGGAAGAGCAGGGAGAAGACTGAGCAGCAAGTGAAGGAGGCAGAGGAAGTCAGAGTATGTTCAAAGAGTAAAGAGCCCCTCAGCGGCGGTGGGAGTGTGAGAGGAGAGCGTTGGGTAGAGCAAAAACATCTGCAGGTGAGTAGGGGGGAACCAGATGCATGTAAGGGGATGGAGTGAGGGGCAGCAGGAGAGTAGGGGAAGCCCTGTGTCTCAAGGGCCCTGGAGGGGTCACACCAGAGGTAGAAATTTTTCCTTTAGGGCTTGCAAACCACAGTTACATTGGCTGGATTAGGAAGGCATGCCACTGTGAACAGAAGTGGTTTACCCGAAGAGCAAACCTCTCTGCTAAGAGGTTATCTAGAGCAGTACGGAGACATTAATTTGGTAGGTAATTTTTAACCTTGGCAGTCTCCCCAGTAAGGCAGATGGAGTCTGAAGGATACAGGGTTCTGCAATGTTAAGGGATATTTCTTGTTCAGTTAATGTTCCTGATTTATACAGTGATAACAAGAGTCCAAGGAAAGCACTGCTCTGCCATTCTATCTCTATAAGTCAGAAGTTTAAGTTTTTCATATTGCTATCATATTTTTTTCAACATTGAAATACCCAGGCTGGACACCGTATATCCTTCCCACTAGCTGGCAGTCTGCAGCAACAGTCTCATTTGTATTCTGTCTTTTACTTGAACAAAAAAAAAAAAGCCACTCTGCATTGCCACAACTAAGTACTTCCCGACTGCGATACAGAGATTGCCAAACAGTCACACTAAATTCAACATGTCCCTGCTAACATATTTTATTCATACTGATGGTCTGCTTCACAGTGTGTTCCCAAAGACTTGATTTAAAATTTAAGCTCCAGACTTCCAACAAAATATATAAAGCAAAACAAAGTGAGTATATTTTTCTACGTAGCTGTACAATGGAGCTGCCTCTCCTTCAAGGCTGATCTATCTATTTCAGGCTTGTTTTTTCCCCACACAGGGCTTGAGTGTCGTCTTGTACGAAGGAGAAATATGTGACTTCTTAAAGAGTTATTGTCTATAAAGAGTTATGGTCTATAAAGTCCTGCTCCTTTTCCAGTTAAAAATGAATTTTGGGCTGTAGAGAAGTTTTGGACTGGATGATCTCACAAAGTGAGGCTTCCTCCAAGATTCTGTTCATGAGTGGACTCCACCAGGACACACAAAATCCCTGACACCAAACCAACCCTTCGGGCACTGTACTTCTGTTTTGAGGAGCAGGAGTGGCCATATCTTTTGGGGATTAAAATCTCTCTGGCCCCTCTTGGTTGGATCTTAGCACAGTAGCCTTTTCCTTATGCTCTGATTTTTTTTCTGAAAGGAAATCCAGCTACACCCATGAAGTAACTTCAAGTAAGGTGTTGTGGGGAATCTGATGGCTTTGTGGGCCAGAGCCATTTTTTTTTAGGGCTCTCTTTTGCTGTCAGCAAGCCCAGGGTTTCATCCATGGGTCTGGGCAGAACTTTAAAGAGCATCCTCCAGGTACCGTAAAGGCTGTGTAACATTTGGCACACGTTGGATACTCCTGGGGCTGGGAAGTATCTGGGCTAAACTAGACTCTACAGTCCACACGGAAAGACAGGATCTCCAGCTGATGTCTCACAGCCTCTCAGACATGTCTCAAGGTAGGAGGACTCACCACACGGAGCTTCCTCCATCGTGTCGCAGAGATGCAGGTAGAGTTCACAGTGGGCATCGCTACTTTTCCAACACTCAGACTGAACGAGGCAGATCTATCCTTTCTTTTGTGGACAGAGCAAAACACCTGGAGAGAAAAAAGAAAGGTCAGCTGCAGGTGGTGATCTGTGTCAGGAGCAATAGGCCAGGAAAGACGCCTCCCCTTACCCTGTGCGAGATATGTTCTGCAATACTTGAGTTTCCTCTCACTGACTCTTACTGCAATCACTTTTTGAATTTTTAGTGGTGTCAATATGAGTTCACCCTCAGTGCTACGTACACTCCCTACAGTCATGAGGCTGAGCACCACTCCATGAGTGACAGTGCAGTCCAGTGATGGCAAGACTGGGCTGCTCCATGGGGGAAGGCAAGCTGGGAGCCAAACAAAGTGATGAGGGCAGGTCCAGTGGCAACAACCATGATCAGCCACAGTCCAGGGATGCCCAGGCAGGGACAAAGTGACAAGGAAGGAGTCTGAGGTCAAGCTGGGAACTCGAGTCACCGTGGTCCGAGGCCAGATGTGACACACACTCAAGACAGCTCAGGCAAGAGCTAAGGCCAAAGAACCGGGCTTCGATGTCACTCCTGGGCCAGTAGCTGATGGAGGGCCCAGAGGAGGCTGGTCGGGGCAATGACAGCTTGCTGGTGACAGCCATCGCGAGGGGAAGCCTGGGAATAACGTTACGCCTTGGCTGGTTAAGCACTTCTAACCCTTCGCCAATGACAGGACTTATCATCAGACGTTCAGCTTTTTAATTGCCACCACACTTTATTCTAAGATGCCTTCCTCTCCCACTCTTTGATGTTATGTGACTATTAATAGCTTCTCCTGCAAGAAGCTGGAAGCAGAGGGAGAGCTAAGAAAATAATACTACGAAATGCTACAATCGATGCCCTGCGGAGGAGCGGAGAAGAGATGCTCACTGCCAACTTCTCCTTCTCCCACCAGAGCGTCCCAGGCGGCACCGGCTCCCTGGCTCAGACACAGCTATAATTCAGCATGAGTCAAAAATTTTATTTCTGCAGGAAAAGCTGAAACAGCAGAGGGCTTCTTGTCACTGTCTCTGGACAAGCCCAGGAGAGGCAGAAATGGCTTGTTTAATGCCGTCGCTCATTATTCCTGGCACTTTATGACTCATTAAGTGTCCTAGTTTTGTAACTAACTCCTGCTGAGCTCAACATTTGATACACATTTATGGGTGGCCTGTTGGCTGTAATAACGATTGAACTATTCATAATTCCCCTAACCATGTTAACTCCTTCCTTTGCCTGTCAGCTTCCCTTTAAACAACTGTAAGATGAAGATACTGGGGACCTCAGTTCTTAATGCAGAATGATTTACATTTATCTGGACAATTTGTTAGCACAGCTGTATGCTGCAATTAGATTCACTTGTCCTGAGCCTAGATCAACTCTGCTGTGTCACAATATCTTTTACACTGCTTCCCTTCTGTATATGCCATGCTTTTTACCATGGATTTATCCATGCAGATGGATGCCCGATACTGATTTCCCTCAGAAGGAGGTCAGCAGCACACACACCAGTATTCATTCACTTGTATGGTACAGGAACAGGGACCAAAAGACCCTTCTTGGCCATAACAGGTGGGAATTAGAAGTAAGGGACCGCTGTTTGAGAACCTTCTTGTGATATAAACGATCTTGTCAGCTTCTGCCCTGTTTTCCAGCTTGCTTTCTTTGCCAAAGGTCAGGGAGAGTTCAAAGCAGAGGCCAGCAACATGTTGACCCAACCCGGCAACTGATGCAAACAGGGCAACCGCAAGCACTTAGTGCAAGTTTGACAGACACAACTATTTTTCAAGGTGACAGCACTTTTAACCTGTCTCTTCTGAAAGCATCATACACAATCGCCTCAGAGATAGGGACACGGGTCTGTGATTCAGGTTAATTTTCCTTTCATTCGCTTGAAGCACAGAGTCACTCAGCCTGGCCACTCTGAAAAGATGCAACTTTGTGTCTACAGTCGAACAAATTCGGGTCTAAAACGAAGGTCGGTGTCTTGGTAATTTAAACTCAGTCTGCAAGTTATTTGCAGCTTCAACCAAAGGGTCTGGCATAGAAATGTGGCTAATTTCAGACTCCTTATTTGGAGAACACTCCAAATTAAGCTGTGTCTAGGATGATATTCAAGATGGTCTTGTACTGGGTCTGGCTGGGATGGAGTTAACTTTCTTCACAGCAGCCTGTAGGGTGCGGTGCCTTGCATCGGTGGCTAAACCAGCATTGGTTTAAACCAGACAAACCAGAGTTTTGGCTATTGCTGAGCAGCGCTTGCACAGCACCAAGGCTTCCTCTCCAATACCCCCCCCACAAGCCTCAAAGGTCTGTAGGCTGGAGATGGGCAAGAGTTTGGGAGGGGATATAGCTGGGACAGTTGACCCAAAATAACCAAAGCGATATCTCATACCATATGTCATGCCTAGCAATAAAAGCTGAGAGAAAGGGGGGGAATGGGGGGACATTCGTGGTTATGTCATCTGTCTTCCTGAGCAACTGCAACGTGTACTGAGGCCCTGCTTCCCAGGACATGGCTGGACATCTGCCTGCCAATGAGAAGTAGCGAATGAATTCCTCTTTTTGCTTTGCTTCTGCGCACAGCTTTTCCTTTTCTTAATAATTGTCTTTATCTCAGCCCAGGAGCTTTTCCATCTCATTTTCTCCCCCAGTCCTACTGAGAAGGGAGAGTGAGAGAGCAGCTGGGAGGGCATCTGGCAGCCAGTCAAGGTCAACCCATCACAGCGTTCTGGAAAAGTATTAATTTTCTTGACCGTTCTCTCGATTCTGGTTACTGCTCATCTCAAAGAACACAGATGATGTAAACTTCAGAGGCATTTGCATATGAGAATTGCCAATTCAATTCAATACTGCCAACCTCAAACATTCAATAATCATTAGTCCCGATTAAAAAGAAGAAAAACACTTGGGGTCTTACATTTTAAGTCTTGGCACTTGAGCCCACAAGGATGTGGTTTTCTGACCAGCATGTTCTAGGTCAAGTCTGTGTCGCCCTACTGAGAGTGGCACGACTCTCACAAGTGCCTGTTTTATATTCCTGCTGCTTGTCTTGGGTCAACACTAGCAGTCAGGAGGACAGTCAAAGGAGCTTCATGATCTGGCTGGCAAACTCAGGGACAAGAAGGGTCTCATTCTCAAAAAAATTTTTTTTTCAAAGGCGGTTTGCAGTGAGCAGCCAGGCTGTGCTCAGAGTCTGCCATAGGGTGGCCTAGAAGGAGCAGATGATGCAGGAGGTCTGCACAGGAGTCCAGTTTGTCACTGCAGCATTTCTCACTGCACACAGCAGTTCCTGCCAGCAGGAAAAAGAAACAACCACTGATTTCTGTCAAGTGCTTTGACTGCAGTATTTCTTTGTCCTGCGTTGTTTTATGGAAGGTTTAGACACTTACTATTGGTGTCTCAGGCTTTTGCTGAAGGATGGTGTTTTAAAGTCAGAGCACAAAATCACATCTGGAGTAGTGGAAACTACAAATTGCAACGAGAAGGCTCGAGTGTCAGAGAATAAACATCTCCGGAAGGGATTTAGTTATTTTCTTACCTCACGAAACAAGTGACACCTCTCAGAAAAGACTCCCTGTGGAGAACTTGATCCTTTGGGAGGGAGGATGAGTTAGTGATTAGAGATGAAATGTAAATGTGCTTTCAGCAGAACGGATGGTTGCTCAATTTTCTAATACAGTACATTACACTGTTAATGGCAATGTAGCTTTTCACCTTCTGTTTTTCTCCCAGCAGAATTAATTTCAGCATTGTTTGCATTCCAAGCATGCACAGTCACAGCTGTGAGCTCCGGGGAGAGGAAGAAGGCACAGCTCGGACCTGCCCAGATAAGATCACAGAGTCTGCAACAGGGCTGGGAGCTGAACCCGCTGCCTTTGCCAAGTGACTTCACCACAAGACCATCTCTGCTCCTGTCCACAGGAACTATCCCACACCATTACAGACAGACCTCAGGAGCCAGCAGACTGGGGGAAAAACATCTGGCTGCTTCAAAGTCCTTCGGGAGATCCGCAGAATCAGGAATTTTCTGTTCCACTCCGTGATGTAGCAAAGAGGGGAAAAACACCTGCCATTTCCCACTGAGCAGCTCTCCTTTTGCAGTATGCTAACCCAACCTGCACCCCTGCTCCTGCCAGGAATCTCTCCATTTTGAGGCTGGATGTGTCATTTATTAAGAAACAGGAGAGAGCAGGGAGGAACAGCTTTCAAAGATGCAGGCCGTGCATGGGCAGGGAAACACAGGCTGCTGAGTCCTTGGGAACCCTCCAAGATGAAAGTACCACAGGAGTGCCACATGGCAGTGCTGCTGGTATACGTACCGTGCTGCTAACGTAGCTCCCCACACACCGGTTATGGAGAGAGACAATCCTGGAGCTGGAGACAGTCACAGAGCTCACCACATCTGATAGTCACAAAACAGGAAAGTAAAGGAGTAAATTGTTCCGTGCAACAGGAGACACCGTCCCGCGCTGAAAGCCCTGGGAAAGAAAGCAACTGGGCATGTAAGAGGTTCTTCCTTGGGAGCTGACTGCAAACAAAGCAGCTGACATCTTTACTTGGACTTGCAGCTGTGTGTTTGTGCAGAAAACAAGGGTGGAAAAGCTGGAGAAACACCAGGAGAGAGTTTCTGAGAGGACAGCAGGCTTGTACTCGAGAGAGGGAAAAGCCCCTCCTGCTGTGCTTAAGGCACACAAACTACAGGTACATGCAATATTTTGTCCTGCTGGAATCGAATTGCAAAGCCCCAACTCTTAATTAGCTGCTCAGACCAAACGGAGATGATCTATTTTCCGAGTGCTTAGGTAAGAGAAGAGTGAAATTGTAACATGCGAGGCAGAGCTTCTGCTCTGTTACTGCAGTGCCGAAGTAATAGAGCTTCTGCTCTATTACTGCACCTTAAACAGCAGCAATATTACTTTGCGTGCGCTTAGGAGCAAAGTGTGATCCCTCATCCATCGTTACTGCAGTCTTCAGAGCTACCCCAGTGTAAACGAGGCTGTAACTATATATACACAGCCATTAACGTACTGGGTTCCAACCAGTGTAACCACTATCGTTGCTTTGTACACCCCAAGAAGAAAAAACAGCAGAAAACTTGTTTCCTGGCAAGTTTGTTTCTGGAAAGACAACTTGCATATATTTTTTTACATCTCAATACCGACAAGACAAACTTCCTGAGGTTCAAACCTCCAGGCCAGAGGAGTTAACGTTAACTAGCAGACGGTGACTGATGAACCGGCCAATATTATCAGGGCCGTGAGTCACCACACGACAATCCTAAAGGTCACCTGGCCATGGTTAACGGATCAAAGAGGCAATTTGCAGCCGGATTGTGCAGCTTCCAGCCCGCCCGCGGCACATCCCTCTGTAACATCGGGCGTTGTGTTTAACCCTGCGGCTGCCAAGGAGAGCGCCGCGATGGCCGCCCTGCCACCCCTCGGGGCACGCAGCGACACGAAACCCCTCAGCTCTGCCTGGGAGGTCCTTTTCTTTCCAGGGGGATTTCCTGGATTCTTTCCAGGCCGTTTCACCTGCCGGGGCTGTTGCCAGCAAGAGACCGACCTTCCCTCGGCGTGACCGTCCCTCGGCGTGACGGCCCCTCCGCGGAGCTCCCCTCGGGCCACGGCGGAGGGCGGGAGCGAAGGACGCCATTCCCGCCGTTCCCGCCGCAGCGCGAGCCGGCCCCCGGCGCAGCCCGCGCCCGCCGCCAGGAGGCGCGACCGGCGGCGCGCGGTCGGCACCGCCCCCCGCGCCTGCGCGGCGGCACCGGGCACCGGGTGTCGGAGATGGCGCCGGGGCCGCGTCCCACCGCCGCCGAGGCGTACCGGCCCAACCAGTACGTCTCGCTGCCGGCCGAGCTCGACCCCGACACCTACGACGCGTCGCCGGAGAAGCGGCGCGCCGAGGCCGAGCGCTTGGCCATCCGCGCCAGGCTGAAGCGGCAGTACCAGCTGCAGCTCAACAACCCCAAGCCGCCCGCCATCATCGTGAGTGGGGAGCGGGGATCGTGCCGCGGGGCCTGCCCGCCTCGCCCGGTGTCCCAGAGCGCGGCCCGGGCCCGAGCTGCCCTCCCCGCGACCTTGGCGCCCGTTTCGCCGCGGGCCGGGACCGCCGCAGGCCGCGCAGGCCGGTGCGCGGCTCAGGGTGGTTCACTGTGGTGTTCTTTCCAACGCAGGAAGATCCCGCCTTGCTCCGCTGGGCCTATGCCAGGACGCAGAACGTCTACCCTACCTTCCGCCCCACGCCCAAGACGTCCTTCCTAGGAGCCGTTTTCGCCATAGGCCCTCTGCTCTTCTGGATTGCTGTCTTCAAAGCTGAGAGGGTAGGTCAGCTGGCAGCGCTGAACATCATTAACAACGCTTACGCATTGTAAAGTGTGGATCTGCCTGGAGACTTCGTTGGTAGGATCCTCTTCCACCTAAGAGTGATTAATACCATTAAAGTAACGAGGGAGGGAAGGCTGATGCTGAGCCTGCTATCTCAAAGCCTCATAACTGGTTACAAAGCCTTTCTGTGCCAAGAACCCTGTGTTGTACCTGTGAGAATGGCTGAGTCAGTTTCCCTGATCAGGATATTATGCTATAATAAAGCTCTCTGTAGCACTGATGGTGTAAATTAGACTATTATTTTCAGCCGTTGACATGCAGTAGCTGTGCTTCCTAAAATAAACAGATAGGGAGCTTATGGATGACAGACCTAGCAAGGTCTCTGTGATTGCTTAACTATTTTTCTGATCTCGTGAAGCAAATGGGGAAGAGTACTTATGCTGATGACAGTGCCTGATCTCAGCTGGATTTTTAAAGATTTTGGAAGGTTTATCTTGCTTCTGTTCTCACTCTGAAATGTGGACGTCAGAATCCGAGTAGTGTCGGATCGTTCTGAAAGTACTCAGCTATATACATAAGAAAATGGTAGGCGACAGGCAGGCAGTGGCTGGTTTTACTAGTGAATTTGTGGCTATTGTAAAACACTTTTATTTCCCTCTTTTGCACAGAAGTAGCATTTTTAGATCACGTCATAAACAGAAGCACAAACATCAACTAAAATCAATAGAATATTTGTAGGGATGAATCAAAAATACAGGTTTTAGGAAACACACTAGGCATGTTAATATAGATGTTTTTGAGACTTCAGCATCGCTACAGTATTTTGTCATGCTGGTTTGGTTTTGTACATGAAGTCACACTTGGGCTTAGCCACCGAGTATGTCTGAGTGTGTAAGTGCTTGAAAACAAACCTGTGTGAGTGAAATCTAGACGTACGTGCCTGGGAACATTTAAGCTGAAGTCTTTAATGTAGTTTCCAGGACAATTTGTTGTCCTTTATTCCAGCTCCTGTAGTGATATTGGGGGATTTTTCTCTGAGGAGCGTTTGTTGTGTGTCTGGGAAAGCAAAAGATAAATTGCTAAGTCTTAAGCAAGTCTTCTGGTTTTATCCAGCAGAAGGAGTCTGGGCAATATCTGCAGCATCTGTGTACTGTAACAATACCTGTCAGAAAGGTACATGACTGCAGAGCGAGATACAAATGGGCTGAAAACGAACAGAGGCACATTTAGGCAAGTTATTAAGAAGTTTCTCCATAATTAGATCTCTAAGCTGGATTATTCAGCCAGAAGGAGGAGGTAGAAACTAAATGTATGAATCAACTGACACAACTAGTTTGGTGAACAGTACATCACAGGAGTTGGTCTCTGCTGACCCGTGGGTGTTGACAGAGGTGCAGAGAGGTCAATCTGAGCACGTCTTCCCTAGCTGGGAGGTGAGGCTAATGCCTTGTTCTTTCTTACCTTGTAACCACAACGGCTGTTACCAGAGTTTGTGCTTACAGAATCATTTAGGTTGGTGGTGTCTTCCTGTAGTCCATGCTGAAATCCCAGGGCTGGTTTTCTCTCATCCCAGGCTGATTGAGACTTCCTCTCTAACAGGATAATGATGTACGTTCTCTTTCTTCCACAGGATTATAAAGAGAAGCTTATTCAAGAGGGTAAATACAACCGACCATTCAGTGTGTTTTAAGTTCCTGGAGCTGCAGTGCTGTTCATGGGATACAAATCAAATAAGATGTATTGTGTGCTGACGTTTCTCCTTCATAAGAATAAATCTTAATTGCTCGTTGGTTGTCTTGCATCTTTAACAATGCGAAAGTGCAAAAATGCAGGATCTTCATATCTAGCACAGAGGGATACGGAGAGAGTGTCCTGAGCTCAACCAGCATGCTCCTTTGCTCTGCATGCAGAGGCCCCTTTTAAACTGTGGAAGTCGTTGCTGTCAGAGCAGCACAGGCTGAAGTTTAGAATTAGTAGCAGGCTAAAATGTTAAGCAAGCCCAAAGCAAATCAGTTTCCTAAAGAACTACTGCTTGCCTACTAGGTATTTCTTCCCGACGTCAGTTTAACCATGTAATTTGCCCTAATCGGATAATAGGCAAGTTCTGCAAGACATTTTTAATAACTTGAGGAGCCTGCCTGACTGCTCTCAGTAAGTTGAGTGAATTTTTCTTTTCCCTAATAAAATACAAGCCTAAACCATGCATTTGTTTATTGCAATGAACTGCTGGATAAAATTACCATACCAGACTTGGAAATAGTGGGCTGAACATTGTCATGGTGCATGTGACTAGCATTTCCACTCATTCTGTGATTCCTGTGAGTGGGAGACAAGAAGTAAAAAGATAAGGATTTTTATTTTTGACACCGATTCCCTTAGAGTATAGGAGAATTCCATTTCACCCCTGCAAATGGGCTGTGATTAAAATAAAAACCACAAAGCATAACTGAACTTTGTCCCTGTGAAGATGTCTTCTCTGCTTATTTTTACAAGAACCCAAGTCTTTTCTGCCCAGGTCAGCTGGTGTAGATGGCTCTGGAATTTTTACTGCCAAACTAGTGAAATGGGAGTGCAAGGAAAAGATTTTTAATTTGGATCTGAATTTTCATATGGCCTGTAGGTGCCATCATGATCCAAACAACCCTCATTCTTTGGACCTTATACAGGAGCAGTTTCTTCCCAAATGCTGAGGTCAATGCCAAAAAATGCGAAAGTTGAGAACTTCCCTCTGCCTGCTGGGGAAGCAGCTTATGTTCTTGACAGTGACGTCAGCAAGAACAGCTTGGCTAAGTCCCTTTCCTGCCCTTTCCGCTCCGTCTTCACTGACCTGGTATCTGTGTGGCCATTTTTCTCACATCTCAGTCCTCTCTCCACTGCAGCCATGCAGAGCCCAACTGGCCCGATGAACCTTGGCAGTCCCAGCAGAATGAACTCTACCCAGCGAGTGCCCTGAGAGCGGGGCACTTCAGAGCTCTCTAAGCTACGGCTGCTGCCTCTCACCAGCCCGGGGTGGGGGAAGATGCAACCCAGCACAGATAGTCGCCCCCACCTTCCCCCTTCTCTCTGCTGCAAGTCCTGCACAGCGCAAGTTTCTTTGTCCCTTCTTAAACGTGTTTGTCCCAGAGGTGCTGACTGGCTTGGCTCTGGCCAGAGGTGGGTCTGACTTGGAGCTGGGGAAGCTTCCAGCAGCTTCTCACAGGACCCACCGCTGTAGCCCCTTCACCGCTACCAAAAACCCCACCATACAAACCCACCACACTGAGGTTGGAAGGGACTAACCCCCTGCTCAAGCACGGCCACCTTGAGCAGGCTGCCCAGGACTGTGACGGTCCCAACAGCTTTCGAGTATCTCCAAGGGTGGAGACTCTACAACCTCTCTGGGCAACCTGTGCCAGCGCTCAGTTGCTCTCAGTAAAAATATGTTTCCTGATTTTTTTATTTTTTTAAAACAGGCATTTCCTGTTGTAGCTCTTCCGTTTCCTGCCTGGGTCATGAAATGTTCAGGCAGCAGGGGCTTGGCACTAAGGCTGTGTGCAGCCACTGTTCCGGGCTGTGGCCTGCTTTTCCGATCCCATGGGTGCTCCCAACAACCCTCCGGCACCTGTCTCTGGGCTTGTTCTTCTGCGAGCTCAACTAAAGCAAACCCAGATTATTCTCTCTGCAGAACTGCTTCTAAAACACTGTCACAAATGATATTACAAGATACAGCTGTGGGTCAGTGCAGAGAGAGAGAGGCATCAATGCATGGAGAAAGTGGTATTTAGGGAAAGAAATAATTGCTTGTCTGAGCATGCTGAATTAACTATCTTCCTGCTGCCGCAAACTAATTTGATCTCCCAGGACCCATTTCCTCAGCTAATTGAAACTTGAATTGCCACACATGTAAATTCTCCCTTGCAGCTGTATTTGTTCCAGGCCAGTTGAGCAAATGGTTCAGTAAGGGTTGTAGATGAGTGGTGAGTGTGTCTGGTCTTTTAGGCCAGCCTTGGCTCAGCACCGGGGGCACCTGCCACGGCCCTGTCCTTTGCAGATGAGAGTGTCTGATGTCACGTCTCTGCAGATTTCGTGCTTGGGAAAGGCTGCCCTACTTTTCTCTTTCATTATTTGCAGAACTCTCCAAGCTGTTTTCTTGCAAGGAACAAAAGTGCTATGCGTTGGGGTCAGTGGTTTGAGGCAGCTGTGATGGGTGCATAGAGGAAGGAAAGGGGAGTTTCCTTCCAGAAATGTAGGGTGAAGGCAGAAGAGTGAACGTGCCTCATGGAATTTTACCCTTGACTGATGTGTTACTACTTGTGTCTGCCTCAGTGACGAGCTTATAGCTGGAGAAACTAAAGCCTGCAAGTCACTGGATGGTAATTTAGGTCTCAAACAGAAAACAAGCTTTTCCCCTCTGCCTGTGAAACATTTAGACCTCATTTATCCCTGGATCAGTCTGATTAAATCAGTTTCTCTGGCAAATTGATTCTCCTGAACGTCCTTTTCTGAGTTGGCTATTTTAGAGTGAACATCTCCCTGTAGATTTTATAATGTAATACTTTGCTCAAAGCTGGTGCTTTTTATTTTTTCCCCCAAGGATTTGGTGCAGATCCAAAACCGATGATGGATGTGACTGACTGAAGTTAGGTGTTGCAGCTCTACGTTTCTTCTCTTTCAGAAAACTTAGGATTGTTTCTGTTGGGAAGTAAGAAACGTGGATCCTGATGGCACCAAGCTTATTAATTGGTTCACATGGGTACGAGCTACAGTGCAGGCCTGAGGTTTGGGGTGCCTGGGTTGTGCTCCTGGTTCCCAGCTTACCACGGGCTTCGCTTTCTGCCTCCACCTTGTGGAACTCACCGCCTAAGGGTGAGGCTTGCATACTCCAATGATTTTTGAGGTCCTCCATAAAGTGTCTGCACTTGACCTTTCTTCCTGGTACCTTCCCAGGAACAAATGCTTGGACTGGCCAGACAAGCCCTTTCACATTTGCTATGCTGCAATTTAGCACTTAACTAGGGAGAGAAATTATTAAGTGCTGACAAATGAGTCGATGTTGAAGGATGGCTGGAGTATGGGATTGGAAAGGAAGCTTTCCCTCACTTAGCAGTGAAGCGCTTTGGATTCTCCAACTTTTTCTAATTTGCAGTCTACTTTTCTGACAATAAAGTCTTTCCTTGGCAACCCTCCACAGATCAGTAGGTTGAAGTAGCCTGCTCTAACAGGAGAAGGCTTAGGTCTGGTAGAACCTTCAGCCCTGTTTGGAAAGTTCTTCCCCTGCAGACAGTATAAAATGCTTTGTTGATCCCTAGCTTCTCCCTGTGAAAGACACACCAGGTCTTATTTTCAGCAGGCCCTGTGAACGGGGGCTGGCTGTCCCCTCGTGTCCGCACAAAGTACAGCATTCACACCAACTATGCTGAGTGAGAGTGCCGTGCAAGTACTTCAGCTCCAGCGTGTGACCAGGAAAGCTTTAATTGATAGCTGAAAGCTAAGAACAGTGGTGTTTTTTACTGCATTTCCCAAGTTACATAGGGATGATCACTTTCATGGCTTCGTGGCTGCTGGGAATGCTGTTCTGGAGCACTCTGTGTTGCCCAAGTTGACCGTGCCACCACACATAGGTATGCTGGATTTCCCTGCCTTCACTCATGTATTACAAGCAACAAATATTTCTCTTTACTTGTGCTTAGGGTTGAAATGGCTTTTCAGAGGTTCCCAGCACTTGTAGTAGTTTTTATCCAGGCGGTTGGAGGTCTGGAGGCCCCATTTGGTAACGGCCAGACTGAGGGATGATTCGAACATGAAGGCCTGTTGGAAAAGAGAAGGTAGGTTAGGGCAAGAGAGTGAGAGTTTTCATCCAGGCAAGGTGGCTCTGCTCTACCACGAGCTCGAGTTGTACACATGATCCAACACTGCCAAGTTCTGCTTCCAGCCTGATCTGCCCAGGGGGAGAAAGCTCTTCCGAGCTGGCATCGCAATGCCAGGTCTCAGGAGTGACTTTAGACTCCCTAAATGCCCAGGAAAGCCAGGATGTTCCAAAAGCTCTAGTTTAAAGTCTGTTGATCATCATTAGATTTTAGAGGTTGGAGAAAAGAGGACAGTGAGGGGTTTCACTTCTTTGTCCATAGGCTAAGATAAAAATTAAATTAATTGGCATGAAAATTCCCAGCTTCCTGCTCAGGCAACAGTTTATGCGGGCAGATGATCAAAGCTACCTGGCGCCACATGTCTCCAGGGGAGCTCCTGGTAAAGGAGGTGAATGCTGCAGCTGTTTGGTCCAAGTACTTTTCCAACTCACCAGCAAGAAGCTAGGCTGTACTTCAAGAGCAGCACAGCCACACTATGCTGTGCTGCACTCAAAATCTTACTGGTTCCCTCAAGTCCTTACCATGGTCCCTTCTGCAACTCTCTCAGGCTCCAGCTTGGCTTTGCTTGCCTTCTCAAAACAGTCAGCATCCGGCCCATGAGGAGTCATCATGCTGTGCAAGCTGGCCCCTCCAGGCTGGAAGCCTTCCTCCTTTGCTTCGTAGTGGCCTTTGATGAGCCCCATGAACTCACTCATGCAGTTCCCTGCAGGAGGCATAGAGAAGAGGTTGCAATGTGGAATGGTGGGGAGGTATCACAGCTGGGCTGTGAGCTCCTTGAAACCCACCAGCTAGGCTGGGCAGGCAGCGGGTGGAGCGGAGGACATAAGAGAGAACATCAGGGATCCCACAGGTGATGCTTGTAAAGCTGTACAGGTTTTATTCCACTCTTAATTATCTGGATTCAGAAACTGGGAGCTCCCTAATGATGGTGCATTGATGTTGGTAGGCCTGTGCTTTTCCTAGCACTCCGAGCTGTGTAAGTACTACTCCTGCATATGGACTGCATGGTGTAACCTGATGTTTACAGACTCGGATTAGAGATCTTAAAGCACTGGAAAGAAAGTTCAGTATAAACATCCCTGTGTTACGGGCACTGCGGCACAAAACGCCTGACCAGCAGCCTGGTGAGAGCCTGATCTGCTGTCCCAGTGTATAAGCTCAAAATCATTTTGTTCGATATTCTACCACCTCCAATCCAGCCAGGCACTTATGCTTTTGATTCATGCATTATCTACCTTTTTCTCAAGAGCCGCTGTATGCCTAAAGACAAGGAGCCAAATTCTGTCCTTCCTCGAGGAAGAATACTTTAAGTAGACCCGCTGGAACAAATGAAGTAAGATACCACTAACTTACCTAAGGTAAGGATGGCTGTATCTAATTATTCAGTACTTGCTGAGTTACACTCTGTGTAAAGAAAGTACTTTAACAGCTGCCACCTCAAGCTTTCAGCTTTAGTAGGCTTGATGTGACTAAACAATATGGCCACTTTCTGCTTAATGATTAGTTTTTACAAAACCAGGACACGCTTTTGTTATATATAGCCCTTTTTAACCACTAGCTCGAGCTTCGTTAAGTACAATCCAGGGTCTAACATACTTAACAACAAAACTAATTTAGCTCAAAGCAGAGTTGGCCTACATATGTATGCAAACACTCATTAATTTTCATCCCAAGCTGTCAGTATCTCATGTAGGACTGGATTATTACGGGCTTTTCATTGAACTCGCTCAGGTGCTGTGCTTGGTACACTCAGGCTGAGGTACAGACCCTAAGAATTGGATTGCCAACACGTCTGCAACAGGACTTGTCGCTTAGGAAGAACGGGCAGGTGAGTAGGAAACCAGACTGGGACTTAAGAGATGAGCTGAGTCCAGTTTCTTATTCGTTCACAGATTTCCGACATCACGCTCAACAACTTAGCTGTGCCTCTGTTCCCCACCGGTAAAATACCATTGTCCTCTCCAAGCAGGATGTTGTGAAGTTAAAATCCCGTAGCAGCCATTAGATATTAGGTCCCACCGTAATGAGAATCACGTAAGTGCTCTCCCAGAGGCAGATGCAATATGTGGTGTAAAAGCTGTGTCAATCAGACACATTTTTTAACCTGTGGTCCAAAGACCCTAGGCATAATTCACAGCCTCCAGGGGTGACCAAGAGAAGTCAGTATTTACAAGCTGCACAGCCACCTTCGTATGTGAAATTGTTATGGTGTCTAGGGGTATCTGTTAAGGTGGGAAATTTGGGGACCACCATTGCTGTATTCATAGCTGGGGCAAAGTTAAGGCAAGACGGAAACCATGACTCAGAGTGCACCAAAATTCTCTGAACACAGGCTTTCCACTGCTCCTGAGAAGAGGAGGCAACAGGATTTCTAGCAAAAGAACTAGGCCTCTTTAAAAATACTTGGACAGAGGAGAGTTCAGCAGCACTGAACTTGTGCTACTCCTACCCCAGAGCTGCTCTGTCCTGTTACACCTCTCCTGATGGTACAAGATTCTCATCACTGCACTGATTTCAGAGGGAAATAATGTGCACAGTGTCTTGGTCATTGGCTGTTGCGATGTATGCCTTACCCACTCAAGCTCTGCCCCTCCATGGCTGGGCTAGAGTGGACAACCAACCTGCTCGTCATGAATTTAGTGCTCAAGCCTATGGCCAAGGTACTACGGTCAAGTGAGCAGCTGTGGTAGCTGTCTGCACGAGTACTCTTAGCTCAAGCTCACAACACCAACGAGAGACTGAGTTGTTGCAGCTGTCTTCTACCATAGACTAAGCAAGGTTGAACAAGTTCATGTTGTTCAACACGTGTCTGTGGGAAGGTGGCACAGCTCTGCTGATGTGCAGCACGTTAATCGTGGTAAAGCAGCAGTGTGTCTTACCTCTTCAGGTCTACTAAAAGTGACTTGGCGCTATCCCAGCCGATCAGGAGACATGTTTCCGTGTCACGCTTGTTATTGCGAAGGAAAACAGAGTGTGAGGGCAAGTCTTTGTCTGTGGGAGTCACTCAGACGGCGGCACAGCTGCCTACTGTTCTTGCAAGCACCACTAATTCTGCCAGCCCCCAAGACTCTTGGAAATATGTCTAAGTAGCAGGAGGAGCTGGCTATTAAACTGTGGTTAGTAAGTGTGCAGAAAGCCTCTCAGCACTTCAGAGTGACCAGACTGTGACCTTGATGGCTTCTGAGATGGAGCCTTTTAGCTGTCAACAGAAGGGGTGCAGCATGAGTATGCTTTCCCCCTTAGTCTCATAGAGCAGGTTGTCTCATTGCTACGCTGGAAGGGCAATCCCATGTGGGCAACGGAATTTTTAGCATCAATTCAATGCAGCATGTGACCATGCTCTGCCAAGGCAAAACCAAAAAACTGCCGAAAAGAAACCACTTCTGGTGACGTCAACCAAACCCCCAAAAATCAACCAACTGCCTGAGAAGGAGCCCAGTTCCTGATCTCTGGCTTCTTAAATGCCAGAGGTACCTCCATCACTGTGCAGGTGGTGAAGAATAATAGAATCATAGAATGGTTTGGGTTGGAAGGGACTCAAAGATCAGTGAGAGCCCTTTGAGTAAAGATTCATCCATCTACGCAGGCACAGCGAGCCTATCACCTCTGAGTTATCTAACAGGAACATCTTTGGTTTTGTTCATTTTCCAGGGAGGACTGACTGATTCCAAGAAGCTGCCTCTGCCAAGGACCACAAATCAGACTGCTTCTTCCCTGCATGCACTCTGAAATAATGGAGGCTTGTTTTTTTTTCTGCGGTCCTCTACCCAAGCACAATCAACAAAGAGTGGACGTACGGTGGTAGTACGGTGGCCGGAAGGTGTTGTTAGCCACCCCCCATCGTGGGGGGAATATGACAAAGTCAGCCAGTGCCACTCCAGGACGGGTCGACTTGGCTGTCAGGACAGTGAAGATAGAAGGATCCTGAAAAAAAGCAAAGCAAAAAGCATGAAACAGAGCAGGGCTCAGAGCTGCCTGCTTGAGTCATCCTGTCCATAAACCTGACTGATACAGCCTCTCCCTTGCCAAAACACCTTTACCCCCTGCACCTGGTGGTGTGGGTGAAATCTCTGACCCTGTGCGACAGCACCCAGCATCTTGATCCCATGCTGACCATGGTGGGTCAGGAGATGGACAGTTCTTCCTTTAGGCAGCCTTAAAGAGCACTTGCCACCCCAGCAATGATGCCCTCAGAGCCAGTGGCACAGATGCATGGGAGGGACAGCCCTGCGACATGGGGTACTGTAATTCCAGGAGCAGTCTCCGGCACTCCTTCAACCACAAAACAACACCTCTGCCTTAGCCAGTTACAGAGGACAAGAACATCCTGCTGGAGGCATCCAGTCTCACAGCCCTGTTAGTTTACAAACAGGGAGAACACAATGCAAAGAAACTGTGGCTCACTTCAAGGATTTTTGAAGTCTCTAGTCCAGTAAAGTGATTTTCTGGGCTTTGATCTCAAAACCATCCTTCTCCTGGCAGGTTCTTCTGGAGTTTAAACAATACTTCCTGTTGGTTGTCTCACTAAAAATGCTCTGGTCTCCTTGCACATCCACTCGCAGAAGCAGCACCAAGAGATGGCATCACTTAAGAGCACCTCTCCCACTGGGCTGATTTCCTTTTTAGAAGAGCTGCTCACATTAGTTTTGGCTTTAGTTATTTTCCATAAGATCTAGAAATTATTGCAATGAAAGCTGCCAGCTCTTCGAACGAATTTCAGTGCTGGGCTCAGAGGAACCAGGGGAAGGAGGCTGTGCAACTGCAAGAAATAAATCAAGGCAAGAATTTGAAGCAGAAGTCTTTTTGCTGAGTTGCATGGTATGCTTTGGCTTCAGTATTCAGCTCTCCTCCACAGCACAGAAATTCTATACCAAGCTGCATAAAGCTGTTTAAGAAGCTGATCAACCTCCAGTTATGTCTTTGCACCACAAAGGAGGTTGTCTTTCTCTACGAGAGCTTAGTTTGGGCCCAGGGAAAGCAGCGCCAGAAATTTCACACTGTTTCTTAGAACGCAACATGTTTTTTAAGAGGCGCTGAGCCCCCGGAGCTCAGGGTGAGTTGGGATGGTACAGTGCCATGCAGCATTGCTCTGCCTTGCCCAGCTCCAGAACTTACCGCATGGTCAAAAGCAACAGAATTAATGACCATGAATTTTTCCAGATGGTATTTGTACGGCGTGTAGTTCCCATGCCAGGCTACAACATTGAAAGGGGAGAAATCCTACCAAAGCAAAGAGACAGAGGGTTACCACACTCAACCTTCCAACTTGCTGTGCATACACAGGGCACTGCTCTTTCTCAAAGTAAAAATGAGTTTAGTGCTGGTGAAAGGTAAATTGGCAGCCTGGAGCACAAAGCCCTCTAGGCATTGCCCGACATTGCGAGGATGTGGTTTTCCTCTGAATTTCCACATGATGAGCCTCAGCCCTCCCTCTGGGGTTTGGTCTCTAAGGGCTTTCAAGTGCCCAGGCAGTGCTTGAACAAGGCCAGCTGCAACGCTGGCTCTCTGGTAAGGAAACGCTTCTCACAGCAGCTCCAGCTACTCTTTTCTACTAAGTCACTATAAACATGTGGAGGCAGCGAGGCAAAGACCGTAGAGTCCTTCATCTAACCAAGTCTTCACAAACACTTTTTTCCAGACTGAGGAGCCTCAACTGCAAAGATGAATGACCCAACAAGGCAAGGGCTCAGTCCTGCTCCACTTAACCCAGCAGGACCTCCTGAGACTACAGGCACGCTACTGAGTTGCATATCCCAGGCCATTCACTGGTAGTCACTGCACTTCAGTGTTACCTGTTCTCCCAGGGCATCCTCACCTGCTGGGCTGCAAACAGCTTGCCCTGGTACTTGCTGATCACCGTGTAGCCCCCCAGCACTTGGCGGTCCTCGTACCACGCAACGGGCACTAAGAAGTCACGTGGGTTGGCCAGGCCATTGGCTCCTGCAGAAGAAGGAGAGATGCCAGAACTCTTTGGGCAAGCTGCAAGCAAAGTGAGAGCCTGGCACAATTTCCTGGCTTCATGGATACCCTTCTGTATTTTGAATGACCTTACTGCTTCTTGGCTTACCACCAAAAGCTGAAATAGTTACGTACTTCTTGTTCCCCTACGAGTAGGTAATTGTAATACATCCTAGCATTTAAGTCTATGCTCCCCTTATGTGACTGAGACAGGTCTCCCCCAGTTCCCTTCTGAATGAGTGCATCATCCTCAATTATAGGCATGCAACAACTAGGAATTAAGCAAAAAACGGAGGGTGAATTGCTCACTGTTTCTGGACATCCTGCTGGTTGGACACTTAGCCATGCAGAAGTTACAAGGCATGGCATGAGGGGGCCAAATATACTTCTAATGCTTGTAAAAAAGAATAATAAAATAAGGGCTAGTGATACTTACAGACTCTGGGCATACTGAGGGGTTGGTTAGCGTTAGGGATGCATTTTCAAAGTGCAAAGTACCATACAGGTGCTGAAGCATTCTTCTTCTTCTCATTAGTATTATTGTTACAAAGTGTTTTTGAATTTCTTGGGTAAAAATACAGACATTACTACCTGCTGCTAAGGTTTAACAGCCAGTGCTTTTCTCCAGCTGTCATTTTTCAAGTGAAAAGTGAAGTTAGGATAAAGTAAGACTGAAAAACAAAGGATCTTGGTCTCTGAGGGGAAGGCGGGTAGGTGGTGAGAAGAGGAGCTCTTATAATTACCACCTCCTGAAAAGGTTTACAGGCAAGTGTGCTCATTTTCTTTTCTTCAGAAAGTAAATCTTATTAGATTCCTGCCTTCTGGAGACCAGACCCCACCTCTGCCAAACCCAGTCCAACGGTGTCTGAATAACTAGCTAATGGGAAAACTTGTTACAAACAGGCTGAGTCAATGATATCAATAATCAAGTGGAGCGGGCACGGAGCGCAAGAAGTGGGTGAAGGCAGGTAACCTCAGCTGGCTGAAAGGAAAGGTGTGGAAAAATCACTGTAGGCTTGACGTGGAAAGAGGTGCTTGAGTGGGGTCCCATTGAACGGCTGCAAATTGGGTCAGTTCCCCACTGCAAGAATGAGTGGCTTCAATTTCACTGTGGCCGTGAGATGTTTGCAAAGGCCCCCTGAATGCAGGTGGGCTACCCCAAGCTTCTTACTGATTGATAATACCTAGTTAGTTCACCTCAAGCACGGCCAGTCTTTTAGATCTCACTGAGAGCTATAAAACAAGCCCAGTCTAGGGGGTAAAAAAACCCAATCCCACCTAAAATGAATAACAACTAACCCTAAACCACCAGTCTGAAAGTGAAGAACTATTAGTATTGGTTTTGTAGTTATTTTAGCTGTTGCAAGGGAACTTCTACTTCCCTGAGGCAATCTTAGGAGCAGTAACCAGGGGGTGTTTTTCTCAGCAAGAAAAGTTTGGTGGCAAGTACTCCAGGGATAAGGAAGGCAAAACAACCTGAGCTAAGCACCTCTAGAAAGCTGGCTGGGAAATCACAGCAGGGACAGTGGTGCTTCAGGTGCCGTGCACCTTTGCAACATCTTTGTCACAGCAGCAAGAAGCTGTTTCTTCGCGTTGTGTGACATTGCACGAACCCGGAGACAGCTGGCAGAGAGGATCTGTGATTTATGAGAGAGCTAGACCTGTGCTCAGTGAAGGCAGGTCCGGCCTGGCAGCACAACACAGAGATGCAAACATGTTGCTGATCCCAGTCCTGTGCTGCTCATTTCATGCCTCTGAAATCTGCCTTTCCTTTTAACAGGTAAATGATCTCCTATTCCTGCAGTTTATGCCATATCTGTAAGTAAGGAGCATCAGTGACAATGGCCTTTTGAGTTTGTTTTTGTGGGAACAGATTCAGAGCCAGCAAATAGAGACTCCCAGATCAGAAGGGAAGAGAAAAAGGGGAAAAGGGGGAGAGAAAATGGCCCCTTCAGTCCCAGGGGAATCTTGGAACAACTGGGCTGTCACATTTTTTCAGGGGGATGCTTGTTCTGCTGGGTGATAACAGCGCCGGGATGGAAGGCATTTTTGGGAAGGAGTGTGTGCATGAGAGGATTTATTACGCAGGAGATAAAAGGATGGATTTGGGCTTGTAATTCCCGGCTGTCTCCTTGAGATTCACTGTAGGTCTAATGGGAGATTGTTACCAATGGGTCCCAGGTCAGGCAGCTCGAAGTGTGCCCCGTACACCTCCAGAATGTAGCCTCTGGTCTCTCCAAACACCTCCACGCTGAAACGCATTCCTTGCTGGAAAAAAAAAGGAAGATACTAGGATCCTCCCAGGATCCTGACAAACCACGAACAGCTGAATGCAGGAGTTGGGTTGCTCCAGCATCAGGCTGTAAGCCACAGCCAAGGTGCAGTCAGCCCTTACCTGGATGACACAGATTTCATTGGGCTCCACTAGCATCTTCCCAAACTCGGTTGTGATGAGCAGTTTCCCTTGCTGAGGCACTGTGGAAACAAAAGGGAGGCAGAAGAGCTGAAGCAATGTGGTGAATGCTCTGTCCACCAAGAGCACTTGGCACCGAGGAAGAGCAATGGGCCCTTTCTGACCCTGCTTCACAGTGGGACTGGGCTCCCTCTCCCATGCAGAGCCTTGCATCAGAGATGCCTTGCACTGGAAGGAGAGCTTCCAGACCAGCCTCATGGCCCCCACGTCACAGCAGGTGCCTGCCTGAGGTTAAGCAATCCATCACCTTGCGTTGCCTTGAGGTTGGGTTTCTGCCACAGACACCAAGTCCAGATAAATGGGTCTTGATCTATTCAGGGCCATACCTGTCCACATCATGATCTTCACGTAAAATGGTGCACGTACCCATCCTTGCCATGGCCCCAGCAGTGTGAGATGTCTGAGAATAGCTAGTTCTCCCTGCTTCCTGAGGGTAGAATTAATGCCTCACTAACATCTGCATTATTTTCCTGGACTGTCCTGGCACAGGAGAGCTCACATTTTGACTTGAAAAACTAGCAGATTTACAAAACCTGTCCTAGCACTTTTACTTCACGGTAGTGAGGATATGAGTGAGAACAATTTAACAGCTATTTTATGGGAGAATTGTTTCTGTTGGTGACCCCAAGGCATTTCTGTCCCTCGGTCAAGGAAGGAACAAGCAAACATCAGGCTTCTGATACAACTCAGAATATTTTTTGGCATGTGCGCACTTTATGTGTCAACCTCAACACTCATTGTGGCAGTCTGGTTGCCTGAGGCTGGAAGAGTGCGGGATCTAAGCTGTCGTGCCAAATAGACTTGGACTGAAGCAATGAAAGCATCTAGCTGTAAACTGTTCAGAAATCCTGAGGCTTATGTTTTCCAGAAAACCTCTGCCTGTGGTGTGCCTAATACCAACCTGGGGAGCGCTGGGAAACGATCCCTGAGCACCATGCCAAGGATGGTGGGTCATTGCTCAGAAACTAAGTTGAGGTCTGGCACAGACATGCGCTTGCTGAGTTGCTCAAGAGCAGTGTAACCTGCCCAACAGCCACACTGGTGTCAGACCACCAAATCTGCATGGCAGGAGGGTGACACCAACCCTGCCCTCCAAATCTTGGCTGTAGGGTCCAGGCTCTGGAGGAACAAGAGGCAGGCAAGTGGCAACCCACGTAGGTTGCTGAGGAAAGGAAAAGCCAAAGCATCAACTCACCAATGAGGAAGTCGCCATCTGAATTATAAAGGCATCTAAAGAAAAAGGAGAACAGGAAGGTCAAGGTGCTGTAAGTCCCAGGCACATCCCATGACCACAGCTGGTGAGTTTTGAGCTGGGAGATTGACATGGCAGAGGTCTTTCCTTCAGCACCAGAAATGCTATTTGCAGGTCAATGAATGCAATATACAGCTGGTGCAGAAAAGATGGGAGGTTTAGCGTGCATGGCCTGGAAGAAGGATCTCCTCCGACCTCTACTGGGTCTCTGCCTTTGTAGCCATGGGTGCATCAGGCATTACAAACTGGGGAGCAGAAATGACTTTCCCCATGAGCTGCTGCAGAAGGTAGCGATGCCCATCAGAGGCTGCATGCATGTTGACCTCCAAGGAGCAGCTCTGGTCCCTGGGAAGAGAGCACCTGGCTCCAACACATCCCCTCTTGCTGCATTCCTGTGCCCAGCTCCCTCCTTCTTTTGGTGGCTTCCCACTCACTCCCCCAATGCTCAGCCATGGAGCACTGCCTGCTTCACAAACACCTGCCATGGAGACCATGAACACCTTACCCTGTGCACACAGGAACACAGGGACATAGGGACAGCACCGCTGGCAGCAGCTGGACTCAAGCACAGCGGCGACAGACATACCAGCCCGGGACATCCTGAGCCTCCAGTGTAGCCGTCACTGACCTGTCGAGCATGGAGGTGTTGCAGACGAAAATATGGACTGCTATGCCATTGCGTCCTCTGGGCTCGCCAGCACCGCACAAGGTGTGCAATCCCTACAGGCAAACCCAAAGCACCGGGAGTGAGCGGCAGGCAGCGGGGCAGGGGCCAGCCCCTCTTCCTCCCCTCATCCCACCCCACTGCTGGGGCTCGCACCTGCTCACCACTTCCTGTGCTGCTACCAGCCTGTCCACGTATGGCCTTTGGCCAAAGACTTTGGCTTTACTTTAATATCTGAAGGCTTCCTTAACAATCCATGTAAGCTGGTGTTTTCCAGTCCAGGGACTGGGGAGAGCTGGGGGTTGGGGCTTTTTTTAAGACTTCTTTCAAGTCTACTGTCAGGTGGTTGAAACCTGGGATCCTCTCCCCTCCCCTCGATGCTCTGCAAGCCCAGAGGTGTCAGAGCGACGGCTGTTAGCCCAACGTTGAGCATCCTCTGTGCCCTGCTACCCTCCGAGGGGGAGCAGAGATGGAGGATGCCTGGATGCCCTGGCCCCCAACTTACACTCACAAAGTCCAGCTTGTTCTGAGGGGCTTTCGGGATCTCAAAAGGTTTCCATCGCAGCTAGATTGTGGCAAACAAAAAGCAAGAAAGTGATGCCGGTGGTTGTAACACAAATAGTAGCAATTCAAAAGAGAGCAGACCCCCATCCCCACTCTCCTTCCCTGCCCTCTGCTAGCTGAGGTAGCTTTCTCTTTCCTCTTTGCCTTGCTTAATTTGGTTTACAGATTTCTTTGATTTATGGACCTTTTTTCCCTTTTTAGTAATAATTTTGTAAAATAATTGGCAGGTCTGCATAGTGCCAAGGTTAAAAAAAAAAAAAAAAATCCAGTCTCTTCCTGTGTTACTAACATCACTGTTGAGAGCAAAGAAATTCAGATGAGCCAGCTTTCCACAGCCAAATTGTCATGGTCCTGTGCTCCACTTTGTGCTGGATGATTCATTCCCTCCATGATCCAAGAATAACGTTCCTGTTTGCTCCACCTCATTTTCCCCACATCTGAAGCAGAAATATCTCTACCTGTGTGAGTGGGAGCTGTGAGCAGCACTAATTGCTTCTTGCAAAGCCTGTCAAGATCCTCAGGCAGAAGGTGCCAGAGGAGTCCGAAATATTTACCACCGCTAATATCATGTGAAGGGTCTTTGCAGCTCTCGGGAATGAGGTGCTGCGGCTGAGAGCCCCTCACTGTTGGGGGGGGGGGTGTGGGGTTCAGTGCAGATCAATCCAAACATCCAAAATTAGAAGAATGTTGATGTGGCCAGCTGCCAGATATACCCCCTGCATTGACACACTTGACCCCAGATGAAAGTGCCTATGACCGGGCACGCACGAGAACATTTCCTTGCTTTTAGAGACCTGACCTGGCAGCCCTTGACATGTTTCTAGGCTGGTGCCCTGAAAAAACAAAGCTTATGGGACTCTGTGTCTGTGCCTGCCGTCCTCCAAAATTTTGAACTATGTGAAATTTCAGCTACATTTGAAAGGGATGTAAAGATATTAAATTCCCCCAAGCCTCACAGAAGTTTTCCGAACCCAAATCAAAATGCGGGTGCCCAGGTGGTTTGTCAGGTTCTCCGGTAGAGCCGGCCTCGGGAGGAAACAGGTGTCATGGTTTGATGGGGGGGGGGGGGGGAGGTCCGGGTGGCAGAAGCTGCCCATCACACCGGACTCCCGTCCCCCCTCGGGGCTTAAGCTAATCGGCGCCTCTGCGAATTGCCCTATTTACGTCGGGACAAAGGAACCGGAAAGGTGTGCCTTTGCCCAGGAGCGAGGAGAAGGCAGGGGGGCGCTGCCCCCCCTCCCCGGCGCCCGGCCGGGCCGGGGCCATCCGCTGGGAGCGGCCCCGACGGAGCCGCTTGGGGAACTCGGGGAGAGCTTCGCTCCCGGGGTGCCCACCGGACTGAGTTCACCCAGAAAGGACTGAGATCTGAGAGAAACAGCCACACAGGCACTAGGTCAGTGAAGATGGAACGGGACACCTGAGTCCCCCTTGCGAGCAGCCCCTTTGCAACCAGTCCTCGGTGGAGCAAGCAGAGACCCACTCACAGCCCGTGGAGGACCCACGTCGAGAAGAGATGCCAGAGCCTGAGCACGGTGCGCATCTAGAGTCCGTGGGATGACCCCCGCCGATGGGGAGGTGCTTTATTAAAAGAGATGCCTGAGCCTGAGACTGTTGTGAATCATGGGCACAATAGGTTGAGGCGTATTTACGCATCTAAAGTCTGTACGGAGACGCATTTCAGGTCGATATGACGACCCAACGCTGGAGCGCATTTAAAGTCTGTATGACGACCCACGCCAGAGCGAGTGACTACAACTCCCTAAGAACCTGAGACTGTGGTAAAGCCCACACTTGAGGTGATCTGTTGGGGAAGGATTGCCTCCCAGCGGGTAGGACCTCACGCTTTCCCGTGAGTAGAGGATCCACTGGAGCAAGGGACAATGGTGTAAGGACTCCTTCTCCTTTAAGAGAAGCGGCAGTAACAGCATGGAATGAACTGACCTGCACTCCCCTGTTCCCTGCCCCCTGCGCCCGCTGGAGGGAGGAGGTGGAGCCAGGAAGAAAAGGCAAAAGGGGGGGAGTGGTGTTGTTTTTAAGTTCTGGCCTTGTTTTCTTGTTTTTCTTTGAAGTAACCATTTTTGTTTGCTTTTGTCTTTCTAGGTAGCTGTTAATAAATAGTTTTGCTTTAAGAAAACAGCCTCTTTTGCCCGGGACCGTGGTTGGTGGGTGCTTCTCTGTTCCTGTCTCAACCCTCAGCTCTTTTATTACGTTTTTCTCCTCTCCATTTTTCTGGAGTGGGAGAGCTGCGTGGGGATTAGTTGCCGGATCGGCCTGACCCACGACAACAGGCAACTGAACCCGGCGAGTCCATCTGTGAGTAAAGCTGAGCGAAGCAGGGGCTTATCACTAATTCGTCAGCTGCATCCCAGGCCTGGCCCTCTCTGCTCTGCTCTCCCAAGCACTCTGCTTCCCAAGGGTGCCCTGTGCCTTGCAGCCGCCCTGATTCGCCTAGGTCGGATCCTTCCCTTGTGCCTTCCTCCCCCCATCCCATCTGCTGCTGAGCAGAGCCATATTTTCCTCCCAGGAGACTTGGGTGGCTCCGTGCCAATGGCTGCTCAGGGTCACACTGCCGAGGTGCTGGGCAGAGGTGAGGAGGCCGCTGGAGAAGCCACGTCCTCTGGATGGAGACACCAAACACATCTGCCAGCGGATCAGATGTGACCTAAGATATTGACACCTCTCAGATGAGCCAGTAAGACAGTGGTGAATCTCAGGTTTTGCCTTCAGACTCCTTTAAAGCATGTTTCCCTTTGGTTTCTGAGGCAGCCTTCCAGACATTAACCAGAGCCAACGCAGAGCACAGTCAAAAGGTGCTTCTGAGCCTGCTGTCCCCCCTAGCAGTTGGACCTTCCCCAGATAAATAAAAGGCATAAAGATGCTCTGAAAGGAAGCAAATTTTCTTGCTGAGGAATATGGAAGATGACAGTAAGTCTACAGATGAAACAATAAGTATAGTGCAGTTCCTGCATAACAGCTTCATTTTCACATTGGTCCCTGTGGACACCTCCACAGTTGTCATTCCTGTGGGACGAGAAGAGTGGGAAATGTCATCCAGCCCACTGGTCACATCTGAAAACAGTGTCTGGCCCATCTCCTCAGAAACACTTGCAAACTTCTAAGCCACTGCCCAGCTCTGCACGCCATTCGTCTGGAGCGACTCTGTTGCATTTGGGCTTCACCAATGCAAGAAGAGAGGAACAAGTGTCCTGAGCCAGAAGAGAAGTTTGCGTGCTTAAAACAGGGAAGCTTTTAGTGTTGTGTCCCTGCTGTATGATCCGTGAGCCTCCTGAGATATGGCACCTCTGTGCTTACTGTTACTTTATAGGTTTTCCCTCTCCAAGGTTTGTCCAATCACTTTTTGAACCCACTTGCATCCTCTGGCAAGAAGTTTCACAGTTTATGCATTTTTATTTTTTTTTTAGCGTGACATTCATTATTGGTATTCTTATCCCTGTCTCTCAATCATAGCTTTCCTTAGTCAACTCAGTTCCAGGCTGGAGAACTTTCTTCCGTTTCATCATTTCTTGCATGGATATCACCCCATATTTTTTCATCGTCTTTGTCCCCTGTGCCTTCTATAATTCTGCCATTATCTTCACGCAACATTAAGGGGCTTTTTTCCCATTGACTTCAATGGGCTTTGCATAAGGTGCCTCCATATGGCCATCCTTTTAGATAGTTGAGGATTGGGAAACCTCCTTAAGCGATCTGGGTGAAACCCAAAGCACCCAGGGAAGCATTGGTCTTGTCCAGCATGTTGAACCTGGTCTCTGGCTCTGCTTCAGAGAGGATGAGAAGGAAAGCAGGAAGATGGCTCCTACTTACTGCCAGGAAATGACCTCTCTGGGTTTGATAATTGCTATGGAAAGCGGTGAGAGAGAAAGAGCAGGCAGGAGCTTCATTGCTCTTCCCTTAAGTAGAAGATGTACTACATGTAAATGGCTTGAGATGCTTGAAAGCGGGCATCTTGGAATTACCATAATCATAAATAACCATAATGGTGATGCGGGCTGCGAAAGGGCATCCATCAGGGATGGATGAGGTGGTAGAAGAAGTCGTTGGAGCTTCATCTGGGAAGGAGCACCAAAGAGACCTAAATATGAGCCTGTCACCACTCCTTGGTCAGTGGCTGGAAAACATATTCCAGCAGAACTGGGAAAGTATTTAGACAAATGGTGAGGCTGCTGGTAGGCTGGAAATTAGCTAATGATGATGCATCAAAGGGCAAAATGTGAGAGGAGTGAAAACTGATGACCATGAGATGATGTTGAGAGGAGAACGGCAGGAGGAGAGAGTCGGATTAGCAAAGCCAAACGTTCTGGGGCTGGCAGGGAAGAAATCATGATTAAAGATGATGGCAAGGCCTTAACAGAGGAAGACAAATGCCATGTCTCTGCGTGACTCCCGAGAATGAAGCTTGATTTCCCACAAGGGCTGCAGAGAAATGGGCTGGCAGCCAGCAGCCTCTCTGAAAGTGCAGGGAAGGAGGGGATGGATGGCAGAGACACACTGATGCTCTGCCTGCCAGGCTAGGGCATGATGAGCCTTTGATGAGGGGCACTGAAGAGGAAGAGAGAGCAACCTGAGAGGTGGCCAACAGGAGCCCCCAAGGGAGATGCTAGATAGCACAGACCAAACCCTGTGACACTGTGGCCATGCTGGGAAGCAGCACAAGCATCCATCGAGGTGGGAAGCAGCAAGCATTGCATGGAGGGCTGTTCTTTCTTGGATGGCCCATAGGCAAGGAAGAACAGGTGGCAGTCAGGACCCAGCGCCTGTGTTGGCCAGAACCTCAGCTCCCTGCAGCTCTCCTCGGACCTCTTGCAGCTCAGCACCTTTCCACCCCTGGTTAGCTTAATATTCAACTGTCCTCGCAGCAGGACCAGGGCTCTTTCTGGCACGGTTACCTGGTTTGGGTCAGGCTCAACTTCGTCCCAGTTGTGTGTCAAGTGACCCTCCTCGAGATGTTTGAAGGGTTTGTGGCGGACTGAAGGTAGGATCCGATACAGCCAGCTACAAAAAAAGGAAAAGACTTGGATTAGCCTGGGGAAGAGGTTAAACCCTCTTGGGTGGCTGCTGTCTGATTGAGCTCCTAAAGGAGTTCCCACACATTTACATTAGTGGGAACTGGACCAAAAGATGTATTAAATAGCAAACACCAGCTGGCAGCCAGAGACTTCCAGAGAGATGGCTTTTTATTACAGGCTCTGTACACAAATATATGCTGTTACATATAGATGAATGTCTATATGTAGTTTTACGTATCATTACATATGTCTATGTTCACACACACACACACACACACATATATACAAAATGTATATAAAAAATAAAGATACAGCTTTATCTGTGCCTGAAACACCACACTCTCTGAGGTGGAAAAAAGCCTCTCAAACACAGCTACAAAGCAGCTCAGAGAAGACAGGGATGAGCACAGCATTGAACTGAAAGTACAGAGGAGCTTTCAGGAGACAGAAGGTCACAGCCAGTATCTGAACTGGGATGGATTACTACTGAAAGTAGCATTTTATGCCTGGCTGGCCATGCCCGCAGGACCACCAGTGAGCCCGGGTGGTAAAGACTGGTGTTTCATGTGGGATGATGCTTCCTATTGCTGTTGGAGGTCCCTCCTGCCTCCATCACTGCCTGGGACCATGGCTCTTCTTTCTTGCTGCCTGCTGTGTCCATGGCTGCAGCCCCCACCACCCCTGCTGCTTCGGTAGCCACGGCTGGCAACCACAAACCATGGACAGGACCAGCCAAGCCCAAAGGTGGGCTTTTAATTAGGCAGGAGAGCAGAGGTAATCAGGAAAGCCCGGGCTAGACAGGGCTGCCAAGGCCTTTGATGTGTTAACAGTGGTGGTTGCAATTTGGGTGGGTGGGAGAGGGGAGGAGGGAGCTCTCCCTTGAGAGCTGGAAAATTTCCATCAAGGACATCTTCGTGCGGCAAACAATGATTCATCCCTTTCCCACACACACTGCGAGCTGGCACCAGCCTGGAGAGCAGAGCTCTGCTAGGCAGCTCAGATGATGCATTTGCCTTTCATTTGAGCCAACGACAGGAGGGACAGAAAAGCCGCCGCGGGAGAAGCAAAATGAGGAACCCATCTTCTGCAATCTGGTCATGGCTGGAGCATGATGACCAGAACTGGGCTCTGGGACGTTTGCTGCCGGCTGGAGCAAGATGTCCCCAGCACTGTTGGGAATGCAGGGAGTAAGCAGCATGCTGGGGTGCCTGGCGCTGATCTGAGCCCCTGGCCAGCCCCAAAACGGGTACAGCCTGAGCTAGCACCTCACTGGCCCTGGCTGACAGGCAGGAGCATCCTTTAGGAAGAGGGAAGAGTCCTGCTCAGGGGCTTGGTTTTGACACTGTCCATCAGGTGCTCACTCATGCCAATCGCAGCAGTGGTGTTTCCGCAATAGCATCAGGGCTGAGACCCCGAGGTTGTTTTGTACAGCCCACAGCCCCCTCGGGACCATCTGGCCCCCATGAACATTCCCTCCCCTTCCTCTCCTCGCTCAGAAAACCCTTTTTTTCCCCCGACACCCCCTTTCTCAGTGTTTTCACAACCCACTCACCCCTCTGAAGCCTTTCCTCTCCCTCTCCGGTGGTTCTCTGCCCTTGCCCTTCTCCCAGCACACAGTGGAGGTTTTTCACCCCCCCAGGCTTGCAGAAGGTGCTGGTGGCACAGAGGAAGCCTTTCCATCACTCCCCACTGCTCACTCCAAGCACCCCACATCATCCGCCCGCTGCCGGGGGGTCACGGTACCTTCGCTTATTCGTGGGCCGAGGACAGGTGAAGGCAGAGCCCGAGAGCTGTTCAGCGTAGAGGCCATACGGGCAGACTTGCGGGTTATTCTGAATGGGAAGAGAAGGAAAAATAAGGAGTGACAAGCATCAGCATGGATTTTAGCTCTGGAGCCCCTGGCAGAGCACTGCAGCGGGCAGCCGGTGCCCCGATGCCATGGGGTGGACAGAGTGTGCTCCTGAGACTGTGCATCAGCCCTGGCAGTCATATCTTCTCCCTCCTCTGAGGCTGGATGCCCTGTGGGTACCAGTTGGACTCCAAAACCTATTCCCACATGCAAGAGGCTACAGAAATGCCCTAAGGAGCTGGCACAGCCATTGAGGCCACAAGCCACTGCTAGAGCAGGCTGGACGGGGCAGTGCTTGGTAGGGTTGGTGACAGGAGCATAAGGGAAAAGGGGATTGTTCCCAATGCTTACAGACTACAAAACAGACTGTTATTATGCATGAATCTTTTTGGGACCAAGTGTTCAGGGACACAGCTCCAGAGCATCGTGTCTGGCTTTCCAGAGGGTTGATAAAGACTCGCAGCAGCTGCACCTTTGCTTCTTCCTTCCTATGCACCAAATGCCCCTTTTCCTCCTGCCCTCTGCCCGAGGGAGGGATGCCCAGAGCAGGCATTCCAGTGGCGTGCTGCGTCCTCCTGCCAGTGCTGTTTGCTGCCCAAGCATGGGAGTGACCTGTGCGGGAGCCTTTGCTTCTCCACAGCAACGGTCCTCCTTTGGAGCACAAAGGGGGCACTTTCCCCTTTGCAGAGCGGTGGGTATGACTAGCACAGGTTTATAACATAACAGAAGGACAGATTCCTCCTTTTCGGAGAACAGAAACTAAACATTTTGATCTAAGTAGGCCAGCATGTATTTGTCTGAGATCAGTGAGAAGTAAAGGCGTCCCAGAGATGCAGGAGATACCCCAGTGGGACAGTCATGTGCCATTTGCTATTCCATCTCCCTCCTGCAAGGGCTGGTTTAGCATCCTGTCATCCTGCTGCGGTGGAGCAGACCAGCCATGCGTACGGTATCAAACACTGCCCTGACAGGCGGGCAGAAGGAAGAGGTAAAGCTCTTGTAGCTCCCAGCCCTCGAGCTCCATCTTGTCGGTGAGGATATGCAGCGAGGCAGGGGGATCAATAGCCCTTGTCATTTTTATCTTAGCCAGCACTACTGCAGATGCCAGTCTTATAAATACTGCAGAGCAGAAAGGATCCACCTCTGGGACTGGAGATTTTTTTGTCTGATTCGTTTTCAGATTTTGCTATTAACTCTTTTGACACCGAGTCCAAACTCTGTCCATATGAGGGTACCTCCACCGGGAGCTGGAGGGGTCTTCTCCCTTGGAAAGTGGTGCTGCTCTGGAAAGTCACGAGGAGCACACCCACCACAGCCCACTGCCTGTTCAGACCAGCAGCCACTGCTGTTGATCTCTCAGTTTTAGGGTGCCCCTTTCTTACATCTTTTCTCCACCCATCTGCTATAGCCAGTCTCAGAAACAAGAGCACCAGCTGAGCCATCAGTCTGATCCAGCACAGCAGATTTTGTGTCTTGAGGGCACACCATAGGCTGCAATGCAGACCTAGGGGACGTATATACACATTTAATGTGTTCTAGCATTGTGTGTTACAGTCCACACTGGCACACAGCGTATGAAACATGAAGATCCAGAAAATTCAGGGAAAGTGAAGTGCAAAGTTCCCCGTTTCACCTTAATTCTGTTGGCCTCTGGGCACAGAGGAGGAAGAGGAGCTGACTTGCACCAAAGAGCATCATTGACTGAGAATAAAATGCTGCCATCCAAATCCGAGGGATTACAGGGCACCCAGGGGAGGGCACAACCACCCTCAAAATGTGTGCTGGTGTAAAGGAGACCAGGGAAAAGGAGAGGAGAGAGCTTTAATTCTTCAGGGTTTTGTTCTTGCCTCTGCAGACCAAGTGACTAGCATCCCACGGGTCGTGATTCCTTTCTTTCAAACAGAAAGACCCAACAAAATTTATTTTGATCTAAAATTCTTAGAAGTTATCTACTTTTATGAACAAATCTGTCATTTTTTTACCACAGGTATTCGTGTCCCCTCCCTACAAAGAAGCTACTCTCCTGACAGAGGCTTATAAGCCTGCTTCATTGAAAGAAATTCCTACAGAAATCCCGAAAGCTACCTCTCCTGCGTGTGCATGTCTCCCTGCCAAGCTTCAGACTTCTGCTCTGGTTTATTCCAGAGCCGATGGCTTCCTTCTCAGTGTGGCTGAGCCACTCTATATTGCAAACTCCTTTTAGAAAAAATGGTGCTGAGTGAAGGTAATTTGGGCAAGTCTTAACCCCCTGGGTGAAACTTGGAAGCTCAGGAGTAACTTAAAAATAGGAAGTATGGATGGGAATATTTAATTCTGATTTTTGCCAGCATCTTACTATTCCAGTCCTGCATAAAGAAGGCTCCTGGAGACTTTCTTGGTTGCAGAGAGAAAGGAAACGTGTTAAGATTAAAAAAAAGCCCAGGGAACACATATTCACTCTATCCCATGTCATTTTTATTTTTCCCCCAAGATAAGAAGGACATGGACCAGTTGGAGAGGGTCCAGAGGAGGGCCACGAAGACAATAAGAGGGCTGGAGCACCTTTCCTATGAGGACAGGCTGAAAGAGTTGGGGCTGTTCAGCCTGGAGAAGAGGAGGCTCCGGGGTGACCTTATAGTGGTCTTCCAGTACCTCAAGGGGGCCTACAAGAAAGATGGGGAGAGGCTGTTCAGGAGGGCCTGTTGTGATAGGACAAGGGGTAATGGTTTTAAAATAGAGGGAGGTAGATTCAGATTGGATATTATGAAAAAATTTTTTACCATGAGAGTTGTAGAACACTGGAACAGGTTGCCCAGAGAGGTGGTGGATGCTCCATCCCTGGAGACGTTCAAGGCCAGGTTGGACGAGGCCCTGAGCAACCTGATCTAGTTGGAGATATCCCTGTTCCTTGCAGGGAGGTTGGACTAGATGACCTTTGAAGGTCCCTTCCAGCCCTAACCATTCTATGATTCTATGATTTTAATAAAGCACTTAAAAAAACTCAATACCTGTCCCTCCGGTAGAGCTCCTGAACAGCGTGGATCCTCAGAAACATGTTCATTTCCAAATCCTGACATGTACTGTAAAAAAACCCACACAACTTATCAGCATTTTGGAAACACAAGCAAAACCTCTCCAGACAATCCAGCCATTGTTTCCCACGCGATTTTTCAGGCTCTTTGTATGCATTAAGACTTTCTCAAGTGATCTACTTGTATATTGCCACAGACCGTTTTCGCAGCTCCCAGGTTCGCTTCATCAGCTAACTGCATGGTGGACTGGGAAGCACAGGCAGGATTTGCTCTTCTGCCAAATCTGCGTGTACCTTTTGAGCAGTTTCTGCACCATGAAGGCACTTGAGAAATAAGCCAAATATCACATATATGGTCAGACTCAAGAACAACAGGGTGATGTATAGGAAGAAGAACTGTGCACCAACGTTATGGAGGCATGCTAGCATCATCCAAGTTAAATCTGACTTTGCTTGAATTGGGGATGTTCCAAAATCTGCAGACTGCCTTGCAAATTTGTGCAGTGAGTCATGGCCCTTGGATGCTCAGGGATTGAAACTAGGAGTCGTTTGGCTGTCAGGTTCTTGCGATACATCCCCAGGACCATCAAGAAAAAGGTCAGGATGTAGTTGGGATGAGGAAGAAAAGGAAACTCAGCTGGAACTTCAACTATGTCACCTAACTGAGTATCGCCCAGTTGGGTGTGAACTGTCCACCGTGGTAGTAGTATGTGAATGCAGAGGGATTTTGGCAGCGATGGTTCAGCTCCATGACCTAGTGTGCTGGGTTTGTGTGAAGGGGTTCTGGGAGCGGGAGAGGGGCTTCAGCCCCTGTCCCTTCCCGGGCTCCAGAACCACTCAAGCGGTGTCTGCCCAGTCGGACCCCCAGCCCCTCGGGCCCAGGCCGAGCCATCAGCACCTCTGCCAATGCCCGAGTTAAGGCGGGAACAAAGGAACCGGAAAAGGTGCCTTTACCCAGGAGTGAGGAGAGAAGGGCAGAGGGCACTGCCCCCCGTCTCCACCCCTGGGCGGTTCTGCCCCCGCCGGGCCGGCGGCACCGGCTGGAGATGGAGCGGGAGGAGGTGCCAGAGCGGGGATCGCCCTCAGCCCGCGGTGACGGGCAGCGGCCCCCCCAGCCATGGCAGACTGTGGGGCACAGCCCCACCACAGCCCGGGGAAAGCCCGCGCTGGAACGGGTGGCAGCTCCCTCAGAACCCCTGACCCTGTGGTAACAGCCCGGAGCGATCCGATGGGTCAGGATTGCATCCTGCAGGAAGGACTCATGGTGGAGAAGTCTGTGGACTGCCCTGTGAGGAGGGGATCCACTGGAGCAGGGAAAAGAGTGTGAGGAGTTCTCCTCCTTTGAGAAAGGAGCAGCAGAAACAACGTGTGAGGAACTCACCTGCAGCCCCCCATTCCCTGTCCCCTGTGCCGCTGGGGAGAAGCGGGAAGAAAGGAAAGGTGGGGGAGGGGATGTGGTTTTTTTAAGATGTGGCTTTGTTCCTTGTTATTGTCTCAAGTAACTGTTAATAAATTGAGTTGATTTGTCCCCAGGCCCAGTCTGTTCTGCCCGAGGCCACGGTTGGTGGGTGCTTCCCCTGTTCTTGTTGCACCCTCAGCCCTTGTGTGACATTTTTCTCCTCTCACCTCCCGGAGGGGAGCAGCGAGCGGCTGAGCGGTGGCTGAGCCACTGCTGGGCTGAACCACCACACCTGGGAGAGCGTTAAATATCACCGGTCCCCTCCGCCAGCTGCGGGAGCAGCTGGGCTGATGTCTGCCTTCACACTGCGGCGCTGGGATGGCGAAGCCCGGGAGCCCCAGCACCTTCACTCGGTGGGGCACGACACCTCGGGAGGCAGAGGTCTGGCACAAAGGTGGGGCAACAAAAGCCCTAGATCTGGTTTATTACATTATTACAGTGCCTGAGGTCTTTCCCCCAGGGGTTCTCAGCCTTGTGCAATTTGCAGCCCCCTCCTAGAAATTTCCCAGTGTAGCAGGCACTTGGAGAGCAAACCTGAAACCTCCTGAGAAACTGCATGCTTTCCTCTGGCACCTTTCAGCGACCTGTAAGAAAAGTCCATTCCCAGGGAGAGTCAGGCTGGCTGGAAGCCCTGCTTAGCCTGAAACTGAAAACATCTCAGTTTCCATCGGTTCAGGGAGTGTATTTCTCTGCTTCATACAGCTGGGTTCTGCCAGAAGTGTATTGATATGCAAAGCAGCAGGTCACCTAAGCAGCCTTGGCAAATGTATTGTACTGGAGCGTTTCTTTTTTTCTTTTTTTTTTTTCTTTTTTCCCCTCCCCTCTTTCAAACGGAAATGCAGCAATATCTGATGGGACTGCAGCAGTTCCAGAATTAACTGAGACCTCCGCACTGAATCTTCCTCTACCAGCAACGTAGAGGTGGCTGAAGCGTTTGCCTGCGGGGCAGCCTTGATGAAAAGAGGGGGAAAGGGGGGAGAGGAGAAGGAGGGGAGCATGCTGATATTTTGGAGGCATAGCCAGCAAGGCTCTGCCATTAGCACAGCAAGGAGAGGGTTAATGCAATGTACAGGCTGCTTTGCTGAGTATCGCCTGCAAAATGCTTCACTTAAAGCTGGTGGAAATCTGGGAGGGGACAGTCTGTGGTTCTTCGGTGGGTTTGGGTATCTGGTAACCAGCATGTGCTCCTCACCAGCCCCTGGCCCCACTGCTGGGATGAGGAGGAAAGAGGCACAGAGGTTTTGCTGTGAGAAATCCATCCCCCGTCCTTCAGGCTAAAAAGCTGGTGACCTGCACAGCTGGCCTGTCCATCCACATCCCCAAAAGCCCCTTCACTTCTGCTCCCTGGCCCAGGGAAAGGAGAGAAAACCAACTCAGCAGCAAGCATCTCATGCCAGCAGCTGCTCCATGCCCACGTTGGTGCTGCACAGCACCTTGCCTGGCACCATGCAGGAGGCTGGATCCCAAGTGCAGCCACGCAGGCAGCTTCACACTGGGCTAGATGGAGAGAAAGCTGCTGCCTTTCTCAGCTGTGCGTCACCGGGGGCTGCAGAGCCACTGGACATCGCCCAGTGATGAAGGAAACTGGACGGTCTGGGGCAGGGGAGCTGAGTGGGGGAAGAGGTGGTGTTTGGGAGAGGGTGGCATTGCCCCGCTGCTCTGAGAGTGGGGGCAGAAGCTGCTGCATCATTGTTTGGTCAAATCAATTCTTCCTTGCCAAGAAAAAGGGGAATTAATCCTCAGGTAACTGCATTGAGGGCTGAAAAAAAGCAGTCGGCTGGACTGCAGCCGTGGGAGGGGAGGTGTCCTACGGGTGATGTATCACCCTGAGTGTGGCTCCAAGGCTTTGCCTGGATTTTCTGTGTGGCTTTTCTCATTCACTCATTTTATTTTGTCTTTCCTTGCGGCAGGCCCCAGAGAGGCTTCTCTCCTCTCCATGCCCTTAGGGGTCAGTGCCAAATGCTACTTGGGCTGCCAAAAATAGCTGCGCCACACCAGCTCCCGGTGCACGTTGGAGGTGTCGTGCTCCAGGGCTCTGGAGCAGCACGCCGGGACCCTTCCAATGCAGGTGATCAGGAGCACTGGCACAAGGGCCAGGTACACCATGGCCCTTCTCCCTGCCGACCCTTTGAGCCAGCCTCCCACCTCGCAGTTTGCATTGTGCAGGGTAGCCCCGAGCCAGGAGAAATTACCTGCACCCACACTAGAGCATCCTTCCTGGGAGAAAAAAATCTGGAAAGATGGAAACCAACCCTTCTCCATGAAATGGCACCATGTTTTTAGCCCAAAGTGACCTCCCTCTAGGTCTCTGCCTTGCCTTCATGGTTCCTAACTATGTTCTAGGTATCTCCAGGTTGGGTAGGTTGATGGACACTATTCCGGTGATCGGGCAAGTGGTTTTCTCTGTAAAACAAAAAGTTCCCTGTGGTCCTTTGTTTTCACTTCTGCTTGTAATTACTGTTGTCATTATTTTGTTCAAGATCCTGTAGCTTTTCATGCAAACGAGATCTTAGGAATTCATCTGACTCCACTTTGGTTTGGTTTTGTTTTGTCATTTTTCAATAAAATGGGAGAGATAAAAGCCCAGCACAGCATAAAAAATTCAGCAAAGCTCATTGATTGGAATAATCCGGATGCAAAGCAGAGTGCTCGCAATGGGTGTCGCGCTCTGACCTATAAACCATAACCTTTTGTTCATCGGATTAGACAGCAGGCATGGGAAAAATTCATTTGAAGTCTGAACACACAGACTGCAAAATAATTAAGGCCCTTCTTCAAACGCTGCATAATACATTTCTCTATCAGCTCCTGCTGCAGGACGCAGGAAAACAACATCATTTCTAAACAAAAGTCATGGCACTTTGTATCAGCTCAGTCCTGTCAACACCGGAGCATCCAACACAAACCTGCAGAAACAGAGACATGCAGGGCAAGGAGCAGGGCAGGTCTTTCACCCTCTGCGTGGGGCTCTTTAGGGGTAAAACCAAAGCACCCAACCGGAGCTCTGCCCCAGTGCTGCCCCGGTGCTGCAAAGCCAACATCCCTGGCAGGAGCTGTCATCTCCCTGACACCTCGTCAACCCTCTGCTCCAAAAGTGCCAGGAATGGTCCAGGGTCAGAACGTTCCTGAAAAGACCTGCCCAGATCCAAGACGGGTCAGGGTACATGGTGGAGGTGGGAAGAGAGGGACGGATGCTGGGAGGAGCGAAGAGGAAGGATGAAGCAATGCTTTTGGAGGAAGGATGCAAAGAGAAGTTTGGCTAGAGAGAGGTGATAACGGCATATGGATGTAAACGATGTCTCGGGGGGTAGGTGCTGGCCCAGCAGCCCGTTACCATGGCCAGCTCTGGGCGGACCCATGCTCAACCTGCAGCCAAAACCACACTGGCCAGCAAGGTTTTGGGGTCTGCTAGGAACAAATCGGAGACAGGGACATGAAAGATGCTGTCAGAGCTGTGACAGAAACCCGTCGGCCACTCATCCGGAGTGGTACAGGGACAAGGCTACGCCACTGCTGAAAAAGGATGGGGAGACCTGGGGAGTGTCAGCGGCGGGCGAGGAAGAGGCATGGTGAAATTTTACTGTAAGAGGAGACAGGACTCTCCAGAGAGGCTGGTCCCTGAGCAATGACAGTGAGGTGCCCACAAGATTCAGAGTTCTGAGCCTCACGTTCCTACGTATGAGCCATAAATCCACCACATCCTACCCTTCTCCCCAAACTCCTCTGTGCTCTGGCAAACAGCAGTGGGGAAAGCTCCTGCCGGCTGCCCCGCTGGGGCTCGGAGAGGAGGGCATGGCCAGAGCCCTGGTGTGCCAGTGTGCTCTGTGCAGGGGACTGAGAAACTGCCCCGGGATGGAGCCACTGGTCCCCTGGGCTGCTGGGGAAGATACCAACCAAGGTTGCAACATCTGGGCAAAGGGTTGGATTTCATAGGCTGAGGGGGAAACACCCCCCTGGCAGCGGGGCAGGAGGAGGAGTGCATAGGGAGGGTGGGGGAAGGACAAATCCCCCAATGAAGAGGTCCTTGCACTGGGACAGCCTGAGCAAGAATTATTTCCAAAGGAGGAGAAGAGGGAAAGAAAAGCCTATTTATAAATGAAATGCAGCAAAATCCTTTATCCCAAGAGAGTTTTAAAACACACTCTGAAACACAAAAAAGAGGCATTTTAAAATGAAACGGACACCAAAAAATCAGTGTCAGTGGAGAAGGGGTGTCCACAGCCAGCTCTGGTGGGTCGCAGATGCCCGACTCCTTACCTGCAAGCCCGTCATCCTTCTCCTGGTCTTCCTCCTCTTGGAGCAGACACAACCCCCCAGTGGGTGTCTGGCAGAAGCAGCCTGCCAAGCAAAGCCTGCTAGTCGGTCAGCTGAGCCGGGCTGGTGGCAGGCTGACAGTGCTGGGAGTGAGAAAGTCCAAGGGAGTTTTCAACCTGTTTGCTCAGCTCAGTCTGTGTTTAACCAAACGCCGGCCTTTCTCTGCAGAACCAACCCCTGGACTGATCTGAAGATAATAAACAGGGGGGTGAGGGGAACTGGGTTCTCCCACCGATTCTTTTCCTCCTTAGATGTTAAAAAAGGGGTTGTAGTTCCCACACATGGGGGGAAAAAAAGAACCAGGTGTTTAAGAACAAAGAAAAGCCATTTTTGCAACAGTTTGATAAGCTTCTTTCATAAATTATACCTCTTGCAATTTTCATATGTGACTCTCTAAATGTGTAACAAATATTTGTTCGTTACGCTTCCAAGCCATGTTACACTGGGGATGGAAAGGATCACATTCCTGTCCTGGTGAGGGTAGTGATACTTGTGAAACACCGTGTGGCAACAGTACCTAGCAGTCTGGGGCCAAAAGTGGGTGAGGATTTTGCATTACGGTGATTAGAGCTAGTAAGGGGAACTTAGAAATTCTGAAATATTAATATTTTTTCAAGAAAGCTGTTGCAGAGGCAGGAGCAGCAGCAAGCATTTAGCTACAAAATACTAATGCAAGGAGCTCATTAGTATGAAGAAGTTATTAGTAGAAGTTGCAGAAAAAAAGAATCAATTGATTTGATTTGATTTTTTTTTTTTTACTTTGAATTCTCATCCCTCCTCCAAAAAAAATAAAAGCAAGCAATATTTTTTTCCCTTTCCATGACCTACTCCACTTTAAGTCCTGCCAGGAGGAAATCTCTAGGAGGCACACACTGAAATTCGAACGTTACCGTGGAGTTAATGTCTCCTTCTCTTCTAGAGCGTCCTGGAAGCCTTCCCTCCCCCAAACAGTTACCAGTTTGTGTGACCCCCCACAGCAGCCAGCGAGAGCTTGGGCTGCAAGAAGGACAGGTCTTGTTTTGTCTTCTCTGAAAGTGGTAACTCCTTACACCACCCTGAGTAATACGTCTGAGACACCAAGAGCTGCCACTTTTGGCTGCTACACAGGAGAAGATGGGTCTATGAAGAGACAGCAGTTATTGGTGGGGTGGAGGGAGAGGTAGTTTTCTTTGGCTGTTTTATTTGGCTGTCCACCCTGGTGTTAGGATCACAGGGTCATAAGATAATTCAGGTCAGAAAGGACTTCAGAAGGTCACTAGTCCAAACTTCGTCTCAAAGCTGGGTCAGCTCTGAAATCAGACCACGCTGCTCAGGACTTTATCCAGTCTTGTCTTGAAGACTTCCAAGGATGGAGACCTCACAGCCTCACTGGGCAGCTTGTTCCGCTGCTTGATTGCCCTCATGGTCAAAAAGCTTTTCCTCATATGCAGCTTGAACTTCCTTTGTGTCAACTGATGGCAGTTGTCTCTCATCCTCCCACCATGCCCTGCTGTGAAGAGGCAGACTCCATGTTCTTGGTAACCTCTCCATAGGTATTGGAAGCTGTTGTATGGATCCCTCTAAGCTGTCTCTTCTCTCCAGGCTGAACAAGTCCAGTCCCTCGCAGGATGTGGGCTCCAGCCCCCAACCAGCGTGGCTGGCCACTGCTGAACCTGCTGCAGCTGATCATCGTCTTTCCTGTGTTGGGACCCCCAGAACCAGACACAGGATCTCCTCTTCCCCTACAGCACATGTCTCCCTAGAGCAGGAGCACCACAGCCCTGGCAGGCCATAACACCTCACCTGCTGCTTCTTTGGTCATTTGTCTACACAGCTAAGATGTTCTGAGCCAGCTGTGTCATCGTTTTTGCGTACTGGTTCACACATAACAAACACCAAGCAAACAGCAGCAAAGCAAGCACAGATACAGCCCTGGAGACGTGGTGTGGAGGGGAATTACTTAGAAATGGAGATGGAGAGCTGCAGTTGAAGACTTGTCTGGAAAGTAGCAAGACTTATTTAGAAGAGCAACGAAAGAGAAGAGCAACGAAACTAGTGAAGGGTTTAGAGAACTTGTCCTATGATGAGCGGCTGAGGGAGCTGGGACTGCTTAGTCTGGAGAAGAGGAGGCTCAGGGGGGACCTTGTCGCTCTCTACAATTACCTGAAAGGTAGTTGTAGGGAGATGGGGGTCAGTCTCTTCTCCCACGTTATGAATGACAGGACGAGAGGGAATGGCCTCAATTTCGCCAGGGAAATTTAGGTTAGATATCAGGAAAAATTTCTTTGCAGAGAGGGTTGTGAAGTATTGGAACAGGCTGCCCAGGGAGGTGGTGAAGTCCCCATCCCTGGAGGTGTTTAAAAACCGTGTGGATTTGGTGTTGAGCAACATGGTTTAGGGACCCTGACAGTGCAGGGTGAATGGCTGGACTCGATGATCTTGAAGGTCTCTTCCAACCAGATGATTCTACGATTCTATGATTCTATTTATTAGTGGCACTGACTGGAGCTGGTGTCTCACAATCAACAAGCAAGAGTGTTGTGGAGAGATGACCTAAGAAAGCACGTGTCCCATCCTTTCCCAGACTCTTCTGGAACTTTCTGCCTGCTTGAGAGTCACCTTGACCCACTGCCTCCAACTCCCTCAGCTCAGGGAGAGTTCCGGGGCTGAGCTGGGCTCCTCTGGTTTCATGACTGTAACATTTTGTCTCATCGTCACCAGGAATGGGCTCGGCTGACCTGGCTGTACAGTATTAGGTAACGTTGTCTCCAAAAAAGACCAAAATTTAGCCCCATTACAATGTGGGTGGGCTGAGGATGAGTACAACGGGGAACTATCATTTTATTACAGCAGTACCTGAAAGTCTTGAACCATAGACCTGGAACCCCATACTTTCGGCTCTAGAATAATACAGAACTCCAAGTTCTAAGTCTTCTTTAGGTCTCTGTTACTGCTTGACATCTTCCCATTTCCCTAGGAAGGCTCTCTCCATATCCTGGCCTCTTCCATCTTTGCCATAAGAAACCGCAACAGCAGTGAGGACTTCTCCAGCTCCAGGCCAAGATTGTGAATGTGTTAGTTCCCCCTGAGCAGTGATTCATCATTGCCAAAGAAATGAAGTACCTGGCCCCTGCCACCTACCCCTGAAACTTCCTTCCTACCAGACAATATTTAAAAGTGAAGTGTTCATCTCGCTTATTTTCTGGCAGTGAAGAATTCCGCGTTTGAATACGGTTTTGCAAACCGAAGTTGTAAAGTTTCAGGGGTTTCCAAGATCCCCTTCTGCTGAGCCGCGCAGCAGGAGAGAGAACATCACGTTTCAGCTTACATTTCCCTTTGAGAAGCTAGGTTTCTCCTTGCTCACACCTCTTTACAGGCCCTCTTCTCTTGTTTTCTTCTTGTGGGACAAGTCAAAATGAAAGTGTTGCTTTTTAATTATGGGTAGACCTACTTCCTGCTTGTTTCCTAAGAAAGGACAAGGTATTATCACTTCACCCACTTGAGTGTTTTAAAGCTTATTGAGCTGTCTAACCTTGCTTTTCCATTCCGTACAGGGAAACACATTATTTAAGGAGATACTGTTGAACTGACACTTGATTTATTGACCTCCAAATTAAGTGAAATACACAAAAGATTTCTTAACACTTCGGTGGTGCTTCTGACCTCGCCCATAAATCCATACTGAATCATGAATCATGAAATCATAAATCCATACTGAATACTCTTGATCATCTTCATGTCCTTCACGTATCTGCAAATGGTTTCCAGGATCAGTTGCCTTGAAGTGATGGAGCATCCTGTCTCAGGGATGGAGGTGAGGCTGACCAGCCTGTAGTTCTGTGGACTTTACTTTTTGCCCTTAAATGTGAATATTGAGTGGTGGTCAAACATTGGAATACGTTGCCCAGAGAGGTTGTGTATTCTTCAGCTGTGAAGATATTCAAAACTCAACTGGACACAGTCCTGGGCAACCTGCTCCAGCTGCTTGAGCAGCGAGGTTGGACTAGATGATCTACAGAGGTCACTTCGAACCTCAGTGATTCTCTGATTTATCTTAAACAACCCCCTTAGTTAGTTGCAGCAGCTCTTAGATATAGATCTTACAAAACACTAAGTATAGATGTACTTCATCAATATTTTAGCAACTGTCTTCATTATCATGAAAATATGATTCATAAACACAATGAATTGTTATCACATAAACGTGATTCATAAACACAATGAATGAGCATTAAAAGCATTCAGCGTTTTCTCAGCTATCTTTCTGGGCTCATGACATCTGTCCAGTGTGTGGTTTTACGTGGCCTTTACTCCAAGGAGATTCCAGCTGAATAACAAGCCCCAAAAGAGACACATAAAAAAGCGTAAGGCATCAATGCAACTGGATTTTCTACCATGTGATGTACGTGCAACTGTGCAGTACCTGCGCACCAGCAGCTTGTAAGATGTGAAGATGTGCAAGGAGCTCATGCAAGCCAGAGAGCAAGTACCGAGGCTCACCATCACTTCTTGCAGCGCATGGCTGTCCCATCTCAAAAATAAAGCTCCTCTGTCCCGTGTGCGATGTATGTAAGAGGCAACTGAGAGAGATTCTTTTCTGATGCGGCTGTGGGCTTGCTGTTGCAACGGCCAACTGCTTTTCACCGGGAGGCATCTCGTTTCTCAAAGGACCAACCTCTTCTCCTGCCTATCTTTGTCCAACTAAAATGCAGTGATGTTCGTATTTATTAATATCCATTCGCTCCTGTGATCGCAGCTTCCCCAGCTTGTGTTTCTTCTCTGTTAACCCTTGACACGCTGTGAAACAGGACAGGAGCTCTCTAGAGCAGCTTTCTCTGTTTATCTGATAGTTGTACTACTTAGTGTCAGGGGATTTAATCTCTTTTTTGAAACTTGCATCAGAATATGAGAAAATAGAGCAATAATATTTATAGTTTTTTATCACCGCCAACAGCTTTGTGGTAAAAAAAAGGGCTCTTTTTAATAATCTGAACTTTTTTGTAGAGTGGCTCTTATGAAATACATCCTTGTCATTTTTCTGGGATCATTCAGCAGCAGATACCAGATGGGTTAATTATTATCATTTATTTGTGTGGAAAAGGTCACAAAAGTTGTCTGCAGTGGACAGCACACACTCCTTGTCGCCAAAAAGCAGACGCTGCATGAATAGAGGCTGGAGAAGCCACCTGCTCACCTTGCTGTGATGCTTCTGCCTTCAGGCGAGAAGACCCACTCCTAGCAGTCAGCTGTGGGTGATCCACCTCGAAGTTCAGCCTTTTCTTTTGAAGGCTTCAAAGCTACTGGGACTCCTTGTCCTTTGATAAATCTTTAACTCAAAGCCAGCAGTGTGTTTGCACTTTGTAAATGTTAACTCTCAGGTCAAAGGGAACACGGATGTGCACGGGTTAATCGCACACTATTTCACTTCATGTTCCTGCTCTTAGTCAAAAGAAAAGGCTGAACTTCGAGGTGGATCACCCACACAGCACAGACTGTTTGGCTGATGTAGTCAAGAGCAAGCGTGTGTTTTTATTGATGACCTTGTCTTGCATTCACCATCTTTTTGAGAGAAGTCTGTGGTGGTACGCCGAGAGGGCATCTTCCTTGCAATATCAGTAGTATGCAACCAGAGTTTCTACGCACTGATGAATTTGCAGCATGGTTGGCCAAGCAGCTGAACTGCCAAGGCTGGATTTCACAGTCTTTGCTGCCACAGCTAGCTCTGATCATCTAAATCAACTTCCTTACAAACACACAGGGGTGCTTTTCCTCAAAGCTGTGCTAAAGCACATCTTTCAGAAAGACCACTACTTGTACCCTGAAAAACTCCAAACAATGACAAATTCGCTTTCTTCCATTAATTGTTTCAGGCACCACCACTCTCATTGTTAGGGAACTACATCTAACTGAAAAAAAAACCACTTAGCTCTTCCTAGGAAATTTATCGAGACAAGATACCGAAACAAAAGGTGTTATTTTCCCTCCACATGTGCCCTCTCTGTTCAACATAAAACACAATTTTGCATCATGGTATAGCACCAGATGGCAAGAACCCCTGCCAACCGTATCCTGGGCTGCATCAAAAGCAGTGTGGCCAACAGGTCGAGAAAGGGGGTTCTGCCCCTCTGCTCTGCTCTCATGAGACCTCACCTGGAATACTGTGTTCAGCTCTGGAGTCCCCAACACAAAAAGGACATGGAGCTGCTGGAGCGGGTCCAGAGGAGGCCACGAAGATGATTCAAGGGCTGGAGCACCTCTTCTTTGGAGACAGGCTGAGAGAGTTGGGACTGTTCAGCCTGGAGAAGAGAAGGCTCTGGGGTAATTTTCCAGCAGCCTTCCAGTACCTAAAGGGGGCCTACAGGAAAGCTGGAGAGGTACTTTTTACAAGGGCATGTAGTGACAGGACAAGGGGCAATGGCTTTAAACTGAATGAAGGCAGATTTTGATTAGATATAAGGAAGAAATTTTTCACTCTGAGGGTGGTGAGGCACTGGAACAGGTTGTAGAGAAGAAGAAGAGAAGTTGTAGATGCCCCATCCCTGTAAGTGTTCAAGGCCAGGCTGGATGAGGCTTTGGGCAACCTGGTGTAGTGGAGGCTTTCCCTGCCCATGGCAGGGGGGTTGGAACTAGATGATCTTTGAGGTTCCTTCCAACCCTAACCATTTTATGATTCTATGAATTCAAGATCTGTTTAGACTGAGGTTCTGGGAATCATGGTTTATTACAGCTTTGCCTGCACAACTGAAAAGCCCTTACGCTGCTCACATATCCACCGTTAGTGAGGAAGACTCTCCTTAACTTCTTCATTGAGTGTTCTCTTGTGCTATAAAGAAATGGATTTTCCCCATTTGCCAATCGTATATTGGAATAAACCCACAGTAGCTCAAGTGGGACACATGAAGAACAATACTTTGTTTTGCAAGGCCACCGTTTTGGCCACATTATTAGGCCCTCACTAGGTAGGAGAGCTTTGCAGTTGATTAAATGTTTTAAATGAAAGAGGATCGGGGCTGATTTTTTTCTACTGCTCCTCTCCCACCTGATGACTCTCTGATGTTTTTTCCAAAAGCACTGCCTGCCTGAGGACCTAACGCGCAGTGCTGCAGCAAAGCACACCCTAAGGAAAGCTCTACCTCTGAGCACTTTCTGGGAACTGGCCAGCCAGTGACAGGTTCATCAATAACGATAATGGCTGTTTGTCAAAGAAAACTGGAGCACAGACGTGCTCAACCCTATAAAGGAATCAAAGTAACCAGTGTCCTTGTAAGGAAAGTGAGACAGGAACATGACTTCTAATGGGAAGAGCTGGTGAACAAAGGAAATAGAAGGATTAAGCTCCCTTTACTGAAAAGCAGAAGCAAGTTTTCTGTCAGTAAAGCCTGTCATCTCTTTATCAACTGAGAAACGAGGATTCAAGCACCGACTTCACTATACCTCGCTGAAAAATCTATTGACTGCACGCTACGATGCAGCAGTTCGTACCTCATTTGTGATAAATGAAGCATACTGCAGCTGCCTCTGCAAATACGATTATCAATAATGAAAATTTGTATTAAAGTTGCACCCAAAACCCCATTACTGGATAGGTTTCGCATGCTTAAAGCCAGTGGCACCTTTGCTAAAGACTACTGCAAAGAGCAGGCAATCCCGTTGCTACAAAAACAAAAACATACTCGCAAGAATTTAAGGCTACTGTACACATGGGTTTCCTACTTTTCTGTCTGGAAATCAAGAGGGGCAGATTTGGGGGATTTTCCATATTTAGGACATATTCATGCTTCTGACTGTGCTCTTCATTAAACTGGTCACAAATAAAGCAGAAAGCTCCTCGGGAAGAGGGGAGGCTCGTTGTTTATTTGCTGTATGTTTCACCTGTGTGTGCATGGGAAGTCTAACACATCTCAGCTGCACCTGCATGAGCCATCCTCATTGACACCTCAGAAACATCGACTGAGCATGGGGTACACAGCATCTGGGCATGTATTTCTGCCTGGGAAGTAACACAGAGAGATGGAGTAGCTCCAGTTTAAAGGAACTGGGGGAAAGTGCTTTGATGTGAAATGCACGTGCCTGTCACAGACACCAGAGAGACAGATATAGGAAAACAGAGAGATGGAATGTGCTGGCTTTGGCTGGGGTAGAGTTAATTTTCTTCATAGCAGCTAGTATGGGGCTATGTTTTGGATTTGTGCTGGGAACAGCACAACATAGGGACACCCAGAGAGTAATCAAGTGGTACAGCAAGAGAGACAAAAGCAAGGCGGAGAGAAACAGAACAAAATGAGGGAATAAAGGGGAAAACGGGGCTTTGTTACACAGAGGGGTCAGGTAGGTGGAAAATGGGAAGTGGGAGAGAAACAGTGATAGAAATTGGGGGAAAAAGCTGGAAGGACAGAGAAAGGGGGGACATGGGTGGACAGGGGAAAAACAGGCAAGGTCACAGAGACATGGCAGAGGGCAGAGGAAAGAAAGGCGACACACATACATGGAGGAGCAAGTGTGGCACAGAGAAAGTGTCTGATGCCACAGCCTCAAAATTGGAGGTGAATCTTTTCTGGGCAGCTGAAACAGGTGAGGTGCAAACAGCAATGCAACTGGCTCCGGCTGCTCACGTACTGCTGGTTCTGGTAAGAACCTAGCACTTGCTTTGAAAATAAACATATGTCATAACACACACAACTCCACATCACCTGGTCCTAAAAGGAAAAATTGGACATCATTGTGGTTACCTGCTGAGACCTAAACAAATAAGATACTTAATCTGGACTGGAGACCTATTTGTATTAGAAGAGCTAAGATGTTGGATTCATGACACTACATTATCATGGGTGTAAGACAATCGCTACACTCAAGCCTGTGGTCCAAAAACCAAAAGGGTTTGGCTAGACAATGAATGTTTGTGAGAAAGGTCAATGCAGCTTTTCTTAGTGACAATTCAAAACTGATCTTCAGATATTTTAAGATAGAAGTAAAGCAGAAGAACAGAAGGATGCAGTGCGTAGGGGTAACATCAATGAAAAGAAGAACTGGGATGGTTGTTCCACATCACCCTCTGGATCCTCACCATTTGATACGCACCACAGGCGTGAGAGATTCTTGCTCTATACACAACACTAGAGGTACAACCAAGGTATAGTGCTAAACTGGTGGCACTTGCGTATGGAGCCACTACCTCTAATTAAAATAAAGATGCACCTAATCCCACACTACATCTAGTCACCAGGCCAATGGTGCCTGCAACAGCTTCTGCCAATTCCCATGGTTTGTCTAATTCTTGGTCCCTTCTGCCTCTGCATCATGTTTAGGAAAACAGAAGCTACCGCTCCAAACAAAAATAGTACGGAGCTATTTCAAGAGAGCTGCAGTGTATGTCAGCCACGTAAAATGCAAAACCCACAGAACAGGGATACTGCAAAACCCCAAGCATGGGAAATCCATGAAATTTCAGGATTATATTTAAACATAACTTGAGTATGCTAATATCCTTAACTTGGCCCTGATGAAATAGTAGTAGGTAAAAATACCTGGAAAAACCCACAACAGCTATTTTACAAAGCAATCTGTTCTAACCTGGGAACGCAAACACTAAGGCACCGCGATCCTCGGCAGATGGGTCTGCAACCATTTTTCAGGGCTGCTGATGAAGGACAGGACAGAAATTTAGCCTTTATAACTATAATCAAATGAGAGCTACCTAAAGGATTTCAGTGCATTAAAACTAACTACTGAAGTTAAATGATTTGTTTATATATGAGAGAGTTAAGGGCGGTGGTATCAGAATAAACATTGTGACAACGCAGACAGCTTGGAACAACTATGGTCCTCAATTTCCAGTTAAACATCCAGACTAAAATAAAAAAGGTAAACTCTCTAATTCCCAGTGTACTGACAGCACTACAGTTTGATAAAGAGCTATATCAGAACATGCCTCCAGGTAAAGCCCCTCCACTTTGCAGATGGGACAGTGAGACTGGCCATGAAGTCACTTGTCAGACCACACAGCAGGGCAATCCAAGAGCAGACAGAGACATCCTGCGAGGAGTTTTATGGCTCACAGCTGGATTAGTGAGCTCAGACTTAGTCAAACCCAGAGCAGGAGCCACAGCTTCAAGCAAATTTCTCTCTCAATCTGCTAACCTTCTATTTCTTGCCCACATTCTGTACTTTTCCTCAGTACTATTCTCCTTATCTTGTCTCCCTCCTATCACAACAGTACCTTTTTCTAACTTGCTCCTAAATCCTGATTGTTATAACCTTTGGTCCCACTGACGCACGGGACCTATGCATTCTCTTCTCTTCCTGGAGCATGAACTGACCTTCAAAAGATGTCTCCTATGAAGACTTTTTTTCTCCTTTGTGGAGCCTGGGGAGTGAAACACACGAACAGGTAAGCTGCAACCAGGGCTTAAGCCACCCTACAGCATGCTGAGCAACCTTCCTTTTTTCATTTGCAGAGTTGCCTCCTCCAAATTAAAGATCTGTGCAACTGTTGCTTCATGCAGCATCTTAAACTAAACGGCCTCCCTTACTCTGCAACAGTTCCAGTTCTCCTAAAGAAGCCACAGGGTGAAGGAAGAAACAGCCCTAACTTGCTTGTTCTGCTCTGCATTACCTTGGTAACCTGAAGGAGCCCAGATCTGGTTACCCTAAGACAACACCTGACCTTGAGAAAACAATTCCAGATTTCATTGTCAAAGGAGCAGAGAGAGACACTGGTGCTGTCACGAGCTGCATAGCTCAGGTGTGGGTTACCTTATTTTCCCTAGTCATAAACTAAACGTAAACTATTAACCTATTTCATACAGGCACCTAAAAACTTACTGCAGTCATGTTTGGAAATGTTCCAAGACCTTTCTGGAAATAGCCTAAGGAAAAGCAAAGTATCCATATTTTTAATAAGTTTGACTGGTGCACCCAGCTGTCACTTCTGTGTCTGATTAGTGGCAACAGGTAGTTTTCCATTTATTTCCAAGCAGCTGCTAGAGAAGAACTGCAGGCAGCTGTAACCTGGGAACCGCAAAATTCTGCTCGCTGTCAGTTTCACACCAGTGTTTTACTTTCTTCTGTCCTCATTTATTATTCATCTGTATTTATACTCAACTCCAGCTCTCAGTTAACCTTTGCCAGAGGCTTAACCATTAGAGATGACTGTGAGGAAGGAGGGGAAAGAAGAAACTGCCATAAATCAAGCTGTTACCACTCCATAGAATTCCAGGGAGGTGAGAAGCCATGCAAAACTTGGGCTATTTAGGAAGACAACAGCTTGCACGGTAGATCAGACCAGGTCAAGTATCCTTAGCACTAAATATGAAAAGGAAACATCCCTGTTACAGAACTTTCCTTCTAATCATGCTCAGTTCCTACCCTTTGCAGGCCTTTATATCCCTTTTAAATTTTCATTCATCCTAATTCAGGGGATGTTCTTACATTTCATGTTTTCTGAATCCACTAAGCTCTGAGGCTCAGTAAGACCATGTCACATCTGTTCCAAATCAGCATTGTATAAAACCACAATTTTTCCATCAGCTTTCAAAGCACTGCCTTTTATTTTAAGAACACAAGATGATACTCAGTTATGAAAAGATGAACAGTTTGTCCTCTCCAAAGTAACCAATTTTAATTTAAGCAGCGGAATTAATACCACTTGTTTTTCACTCGTTATTTTCTTTATAAGGCTTCAAATCTTTTTGCATCTCTTGCCCGTTTCTTTTATCCCTTTTGAACAGGGCTGAACAGTGTGTCCCAGGTGAGGCCACACCATTAATTTCATGAAGGCATTCTATTATTTTCCAGACCTTTCCTTGCACATCCTTACATTTTGCTCACTTGTTTTGTTCACTTTACTGTAAATGAGAAGCCCACTCTGTTTTTTTCTTTAGAGGTAAGATGAATGTAATTCATGGCAAAGACTGTCTGTAAGTTTTCCAAAATTGAGACAAAGATGCCATGTATACGTGCTGCGTATGATAGTTTTCCACAGCAGTGTGAGAGGCATTCAATTTATTGCACACTTTCCCCAAATGTTCCCATGTATCCAGATGGCCTGCAATCCTAAGAAACACTCTAGGATTAGGATTGCATTTTTGGAAATTCTTCCCCAAGTCTTTTCCAGCAAAAGTAGCTTCAGCACTCTACCCAGCCGAAACATAATATCATTTTACTCTGCTTGATGTAAGCATTATTGTCTAAGCATCCAGTTGGAACGGGAATGTCGTTAGGAATTCAGAGAAGTCATCTTCCACTTCTTCAGCATTCAATCATAATGAAGGCTCTTCAGCGTTCCTCCTCCAAACCTCTTCCTTTCAGAGAAGCCAGGAATCTAGAGACAAAACAGACAAGCCGTCATGTCAGAAGAAGCGTGAGCTCCCTACAGCCCACATTCCAGTGCCTGTTACCAAGCCAACTGCAACAGTGCCTTCCTCTTCCACACTGTCTCCAGAATCAGGAATAAAATGCTTCAGCCTACTGCTAGAGGATCACCAGCAATTAAACAAGATGCAAAACTGAAGTATGGCTCACTTGTCCTACGGAGCTCCTTAAGGCTTTTTGGCCAGGGTTACAATGGAAGCCTTCGTTTCTTGGGAAAATCCTAAAACAGTTAATTACAGATTTCAAAATCTGTGTTTTCCCTCGGATTTGAAAGCATAAGAGCTTCTCCTCCATTCATTTTTAAAACTATAAAGTAGTATTTTCAAGTCCTACTACAGAGCTGTTGAGACTTTATGCCTTCTAACCCGAGACAGCAGCACTTTGCTGTTAGTTGAAAGTAAAGTTTTATCAATTGCTGGGAGCTTTATGAAAAACATCAGAATAGAAACGGCTGCAGCAACGCAAAGCTTTTGCAGCCAATCTGTAGACAGTGCTTGCACCATGACAATGAGTGCTTGCAAAGCAAATCTGCTTGAAACCATCAGAAGCTTCTCTGGCTTGAAGGTATTTCAAACAGACTAGTGATGCAGTGCACCTGTCAATCCCCCAAAAGAAGGAGATGCACTGCTTTCTAATACTGTGGAAGATGTCTGTCCTATTGGTGGCATCATAAAACTATTTGATTACAGCCCAGAACAACTTTTAGATATCTGACTACATGCAAGCAGAAACAGCAGACCCAGTAAACATATCCTCCTGAAACAATTCCACATTCTCATGGGAAATACAGTATATTACAACGTAAGGTGTTAACCAAGCACTACAAATCATGGGCACATATAGATGGTATGGGATGAAAATGTAACTTACAATACAAGGTTACACACTTCATTGGTAAACTGAGAAAGCTAAAGAGCATGCCCAAAATAAAAGTCCACTAAAAAAAACCCCAAAATTTAAATTTAATTAGAGTTTTCAGGCCGAAAACTCAAACAGATATGGAAGAGATTCATTCAGAAATTGTTCCATTCATCTCTGAACAGCCATAATCCAAGGGAAAAATCAGGCAGATTTTGCACAAAAGTGAGTCTCACCAAAACTGCTTTGGGAATTTGAAAAGGAAAAATGCAAGCATTGTAACTAAAAATTAGCAGGACACCATTGCTAAAAACTCTGCTTTAGTGTTTTTTATATCGAAGTCACTAACTAAGAGTAACAACTATTTATTTATCAGAGATCTGATCGAAGTCTTAGCTACAAACAATTTGAAACTTGTCATTCTTTTCATCCTGAAGAAATCTATAATGGAAACACCTCAAAACACAAGTGATCGAAGAGACAATGTAGGAAACCCACAAACACATTTGTAAGATTTACATTAAGGAGATCATTTCAGATAATGACATTAAGGGGCTGTAATGATCTCCAGGTCCCACTGGGATTTTGTCTCGTTAAGTGTGACTGTCCACATCTCAAGATTTGTTCCAAGCTTCTGAGCTGTTTTCAGCGAAGCAGATGAAAGTAGTCCTCAGAAGGCTGTAATCTTTGGCACACGCTCATAAGGAATATAAAGTTAATCCCTGACTGACCACTAAAAATGATCAAATAAGAAAAATAAAAATATTACATCATGTATTAAAGACAAGCAGCACACAAGCAGATTTCTGCATTAAGCTATTATCCCCATGAAAGGTAGACCTCCTTTCACTAAAACGTGTGGAGAAGGAGAAAAGGAAGGAAAAAAGGCATCGTGCAGAACTGAAACAGGAAAAAGCAAATTTATTCTTAAAAGGATTAAAAAACGCTCACAGAAAGAAGGAATTTTGAAATTTTTCCTCCACTCTCCCTAGGGGGTTTCCAGCACAGCTACACCTAATGATCCACTCGATTGCATTTCAGTGCTGCTCATGGTGATTTGCAAGCACCTCATGCATACAACAAGCGGAACCTTGCTGCTCCCTGCCTGGCAGTAGGTGAGGGGCACAAAAAGCTGAAGCATCTGCCCAAACCAGGAGAGTAATTTTGCTACTTCTTCACAGACTGTACTGAAAACAGTTAATTCAGCCATGGAGGAATGAATGACAAGCTGGTGTCATACTGCCATTTTCCTCGTGGCTCCACTGGTTCTGTGAAAACTATCTGTACAAAACACAAAATGCTAGTTCCAGCTGTGCAAAAACAGCCTTTTCTTTGACTTTCAGGACAGCATCTCTGGCCTAAATCTGCAGCCAAGCAGCCCAAAGCTAACAGATCTGCAAGAGATCATATTTGCCCATTTTACCTCCCTCTCACAACTTCTGCTATGCTGGCATAATTATTTCACTGCCTATGACCTTACAGCCATTTTTCTGTCCATCTGAAACAGCTGTGCTCCCACAGATTTGAAGACTCAGCTACCAGCACAGATTACCATTTAAGTCACACGAAGCCCATGTTTTAGAGAGGACTCTGTCAGCAGTTCACATCGCACAGGGAGAAACAAAACACAGAAGGAGGAAGAGTGACAAACCTGATTGCCATCTCTTAAGAAGTATCTCTTCTCTATGACCTGGGAAAAACAGAGAATGGTCTTAGTTGGCACAGCTAACCTCAGATTCTGAAGAACGTTTCCCACATAAGCACTGAAACTCACGGCTAACTGGGACAAGGTCTGAACCCATGTCCCCAGCTCCAGGCTTACTGCTTAAAGTGCTCTATTACACGAAGGAGTTGTCACCTCCAGCCATTCCTCGTAAAGCTGTGCTATCCTCAACTTCTACACATCTAATTTAGTTAACTCTCATTAGTAATGGAGGTGATGGTTTGAGCGTCTCCTTACTGCATCAGTCAGTTATTCCCACCCTTCTCTGCAGGTGCAGCAGTTCTGAGCACTAGCAAAAGCTCATTCTGCAGGTGCACAACAACCCCAGTGGTTCTGAGCAGCCCCTGGGCACAGGTGATGTTTGAGAAGAGGTAGCCTGACTCATTCTGAGAATGAGGCACAAGCTGTCTGTGCTGCAGGATACCCACGGAAGCAGTACTGTCAATTGAAGAATCAAAAAGTGATTTGTATCACCCTGTACCATCTACACACTCCTCCGAAGAAAATTCAGGCCCCATTTCCTGTAAAGCATGACCTGTTACAGAAGGTGATCTGCTCCACCATGATCTCTTTGTCCAGGGGATGCTTAAATCAGAGCGTTCCTTCTGTCATTTTCACAGTAGGCCTTGATGGTCGTTTGTGCAGGAACGGAGATTAATAAGCCAAATTTCTTAAATCCTAAAGTTTGCTTGAACCAGGAGCAACAGAGCTAACTACAGTCTTGTTAACTCCCCACATTCCTACCTTAGTGCACCGCAAACCCTCTGGCCTGCCAAAAGACTCCAAAAGCACATGCAGAGTGTCTTTGAACATTTGTGAGTTCTTTTTCATTGCTCTATGAAGACCAAGAATCAAACCTCCAAGCAGATTGGCTGCTTTTTTCTGGAGGTTTCCAAAAGCAGGCCAATCTTTGGCCTTCCCATGCCTGGCTTGAACCAACTCAAAAAATGGAACATGAAAGGAGGGGCCGACTCGTTCCATGTTCACAATACAGACAGTGTTCAAGATACAGAACAATAAAACATAATTTAACTGACTTGACTCACCTTATCAAAAAACCTGCTTAGCTTGACAGCATTGGATGAACCTGCAGCCAGGTAACGAGGATTGGTGCAATCCTGTAACACACAAAAGGCAGCAACAAACCAAGCATGAGGAAATCAGTCCAAGGAAGCCACACATGACAATTATGGGACCCTTTCCCCTCACACATACCCATGCAACCAGCTAGGGAAATACTGTGTATGTGCTGATTTCTGCTCCACGGTCATTTGAGGGAAAAGGTCAAGGTTTTGTGAACCAACCAGAGGATTCCAAGTGCCCCCTATGCACTCCACGTCTTCCCTCTGCCAACAGCTGCACAGTCAGCTAAGAATTTGTACAGGCTACATGTGAGATTGTGCACGCGTGTGTGTGTGTACGAGCATTCACACAGCACGTGTGTATTTTTATACACATACATATACACATTATATACACATATATATAAATAAAGTGATCTTGATGTTTCATTCAAAGATAGTCTATGTCAGAGCTAAGAACACGGAAAACTGAACTCCCAACCATCGATTCTAAGCTTCAGTGACCTACCTAACACCCTCTGCACCTCCCTATAGTGAAACAAAGGCGATCGTTCCACCAAGGAAGGGAGACAGCCAACCCAAACGTGCAGGACTCCAGGGTTACTGAGAGAATCTCCAAAAGCCCGAGTTTTGGAACAACATCTTTGTTTACTAAAAATGGGAATCACTCCCATATAAAAGAAAAACGACATGGGTGACAAGGATACTAACCAAATTTATCTCTTCAGCATTGAAATCCTCAGCCAAGAAAGCTGTTCTGGTCAAAACTTCATTTCGCTTTGTTTCTGGGATCTGGTCCAGCTTAGTTCCTATCACCAGCAGTGGAATCTGGTTATCAGCAAACTGCTCGCGGTCATAGTCACTGACGAGGGAAACAAATACAACTCTGAATGAGGCGACGGTCATGTAAGTGGGCACGGGGCACCATCAGACCCCCTGTCCCTTTCAAATCAGTCATTTATTTATCAAGGGTCATTAGTTATCTAAGTGACAACATGCTGTGTCTGTAAATTGAGGAAAGGCTTCTGCAGCCAAGTCACTACACTGGGATTGAAAGGGAAATGAGAAGAAAAGATGAGTTGGATTTCTTCTTGGCATCACAGAAGAAACACTAACACCAGCAGGAAATAAACAGGAATTCCAGTATTGTACCAAGTGTATGCTGATATCAGAGACAGGAGGTGGCATCCCTGAACACCTATGTTCCTACATAGATACAGTTTTTAAGGAGGGACAATGAAATAAATTGCAACTGTGAAACACTAACCCTTTCCACCTTAGATTAATGAGGTTGTAATAACAATTTTGTGGTGGCGAGTTACTAATTTTTCTACATTCAAGTAAAAGCAGCCACTACAAGCTGAATTCCAAAAAGCATTGATTCAGATATGAATAATGATCAGACAGCCTTTATAAAATAAATAATATTGCAACTAAATGTCATCACAAACCCAAGCTCCAATCATTCCCCTCACACTTTCATTTTCACCTGAACCAAGATTTGTAGAAAGTAATTTTACAACCAACAGTAATGACTTGACCAAGCAATTGCTAATGGCTGAGCATCTGACCCTGACAGAAGTTAAGCTTTGGAAAATTAAAACAATTGTGAAGAACCTGTATGAGGAAAAACTGGAGAAACCTGCACTCTATATAGTGCAAATCCTCCTTCCCTTCTGTCGTGTTTCTACAGAAACACCTCTGTACCAGCACAGGCAGACAAACGACTGGTGCTCTTCCCACAAAAAGCTAACTCTTGTTATTGCTTTCCTGCTCATGTGTGAGGTTATCAGTGAGTTAAAACCTCGACTACATGCATATCAGGAACACGGAGATACAGGAGGAAATATTCGACAAGATGTTGGAATTCTAATTACCAACATGCTGTTTAAGCAGAGTTTTCTAAGCAATTTTTCAGCCATACTCCTGGAATCCTCCGCTGCCTAAATGAAAAATAGTCGAGTGAACTTCCTCAGTCTTGATGCATGAAGGGAAAGCCTTTTGGAACAGAGATACACCATCTCATGATACTTCCTGTCTCAGTACAGACACACAAGTCTTCAGGTATCAAGGGCTGGATCCATTCTCACACAGGCCTCAGACAAATGAAGGACACAGGAAACATCTTTCTCCTTAAAGCAAGGCCTCTGCCACACAGGTTAGGAATACTGGCAGAATGGCCCGATTGGCAGTGTAAAACAAAAAGAACAGCTATTTTCTTTTGATACTCCTCTCATTTTGTTGTTTCTTTTTTAAAAGTCTACCCACATCTACATGTAGGTTTTCCACTCACCCGTTTGTCACAAGAACTCCTGTTGGAGCGACATCTCTGTTGAGTGCTTCCAAAGACCAGCGATACAAATTCTGGGATGATTTCTTGTTGGTTAAGTCATGCACTAAAATTATCCCTACAGTGAAAGAGAAGGCAAGATGCTATTTAATGATGTATATTTTTTTCCTTATCTTACTAAAACGACACCTGCAGGTTCCTAGATATCTAGGAAAGAAGAAAGCCATGCATAACTGGTTCAGTTACAGTACATGAGTAAAGCTGAAAATATCAGGATGCAAGAGGTTTTTTTTCAAAGCTGCTTATCAGGAATTGGATAAGAGCTGAAAGAAAAATCTCGTGAAAGGAGGAAACAGCCACCTCAGGGTTTAATCCACAAGAGGCTGGCAGATATCCTCTGATTCTGCTCTGTCTAGCCCTAATGACACTGTAACTCTGCGTTACTGCAGCAGAGAGTTTAGCCTTTCTCCGGTTTACCCAGTTGCTAAACACAACTCTCTTTTTGTCACACTATCTAAGCAGCCTAAAGGCTGTTTCTTTGTTTCAAAGAGTTTAGATAGCACTATTGTTTTCCTGCATTTTGAAGAACTACTGCTATATACTTGGGGAGGTATCCAAGGGGGAAACAGACTCAGATAAACTTACACAATCCACCAAATGGCTGGTAGAAACATGAATTAATAAGATTTCATGTATTTAAGCTTAAGCTTCTAGCATTTTTCATTACCATGATCCTTCAAAATGTAAATACTGAGATAGAAAAACAACTAGCCAAGCTCCCTAGCTGTGCTATTAACAGACACCCACTTCTGATAACCACAGTTCCTAACTCAATTACCAACGCCTGCTAGCAAATTTCTTCTATTTATTCACACCTCCTGCAACCTGTGGAATGCTCCTACTTCCTCCAGGCTTCAAACCATCATTAATTCAAAGACAAAATGCAACTATGCCCCTTATCCTCATCAGGATTCATTCTCAACACATTTCACAGCCCACAGCTGTAGCAAACTTATTCATTTAGTCTTTCACCTGAACTCCCAAAGGTGCCACCCACAGCACACACCACAAACGAACCACATTTCCTCGTTCTCCACTACCTCACATGACTGCACAGACTCTCCTAGGAGAGTTTCCAGAATATTACCACCATAGCTCTATTTCAAAGCATTTACCTCCTTAACAGCATCAAAAGGCAACTCAGCTGCGTGTCCACCTCCAACATCGGGAGAAAAAGCCTCACACAACATAACTTGGCCTATGGCAGCAGATTTGGAGGCACTGCTGCCCAGTCTGAAAGAAACGCTCTCCTCTTACAGACGCTCTTCCTTGGTTATGTTTTGGTCGGTCAGTTCCCTTACCTGCTTCATTGAAAACCTACGCAGTTAGCTCCACCAGCAGAAAAGGACTATTTCAACATCAAAAAAAGGGCAGGCAGGACCAATGACTACTCAAGGAAACAAGGCCTGCAAGCCTCAGCCTTCACTGCCCAGATACTATCCCAGCCCACACACCAGATGCAGGGACATCGGAGCAGAAGATCTGCAGCCAAACCAAAAGCAAACTGTATCTAACCTGCTCAGCAACCAGGTCTCGCTGACGGCCTGCACAAATGCTGTAACAACCAAATATTCACTGTCTTCTGATCTCAGGTTTTCAGACCACTGGCAAGCAGTCAGGCAGAAGCAATGCATTCATCTTCTCACATCAGCTCAAACAGAGGCAATTTGTGAGAGAAGCTCTGATGAAAGAATTAATCTAATGAAAGAAACTGGAGCCAAGGCTAACTACTAAAGTCAACAGTTTTCATATGCGAGCTGCCTAATAACGTCTTTTGGGCAGTGGAGATGAGTAACTCTATTTTAATAACATCATCAATTATCATTCAGACACACAAGTCCAAGATTTCATCTCCTAATGCGCTGTTCTAGGATATTTCCAAGTCTGACCCACACTCACTGGCACACTGTGAATTTGCTGTCAAAAATAAATACATTTTTTTCATCTATCAAAGAAGCTTGCTTTAAGGGCACCTCTCAACTCAAACCCTATTTACAGAGGGTAAGAGTCCAGTTAACAATATACACAAGAGATACTGACATACCGTTTTCCTCCTGGGAAACGAGGAAGAAATAACTAGTTAAATAATCACAGAGCAAAAATGTTTATTGTGTGGCTTAACACGTTACTATCAAATGATTGGGAACAAGGAATGAGAATCAAAACACTTCAGACAGAGTTTCAGAAGTATTTGTTGATGTGGTATACATCTATTTTTAGAGAACTATCCTTGGATGCCACAAAGTAACAACTGAGATACTGCATTATTAAGTTTATAATCTCTTATTTGCAATAAGATATTGCAAATATCTTATTTATAATCTTATATCAAATATAAAGATAAAAAAATAAATCTTATTGCAAATATCTTATTTATAATTTATTTAAATATCTTATTTATAATCTCTTTTTTATTATAATCTAATAATGATTAGTGGTACAGATTAATGACTAGGCCTTTAAGTCAGTATCTCAAGAGAAGGCATAAAATACCTCTTTCTACCTACAGCAAGTTGCAAGATTCAATTAATAAAAATAATTTGGCAAATTAAATGAGCAGAGGCAAGGTGGTTATCGGGATATTGCAATTTTATGGGAGAACAGTTCAAATTTGGCAAGGCAGGATATAACTACGAAAGTTCATATCAATTCAAATAATCACTTCCTTGCTGTAGGTCTTGGAACTGAACAGACAAGAAAATATAAATCATATTTCTGCATGTATATCAGGCCTGGAAAGGCGATGGCAAACTTTACGGCTGTGAGTGTAGCAGGAAGAGATGCCCCTGCAACTTCAAAGGCTCCCTGTTGTGCCAGCTGCACAAGACTGAAGTGAAGGCTGATGAAGCTCATCTGCACAGGTGTCCTAGGTTATGATGTAAGATGTGCCCAAAAGTATGTATTCTATCACCATCTTCATGAGCTGCTGAAACCAGGTGGGGCAATGTTTCCCTTGCCTCCTCCTCCCAGACTGTCATCTGTTAATGGGCCATCAATGCCTTGCCCATGACTGTGGATCACTCCCTCCAGGAGCCATCTCTGTTTGATGGGCAATCAAGGATCTGCGGCCAGACTCCCAGAACAACATCGGCCCCATGTGAGATGCTCCAGCGGGGGAGGAGAGGGCGGGCCTGGGGACTGCACCCGGGGGCGCGCGGGAAAGGGGCGGCGGCGGCGGTCGGGCTCGGGCAGTCACCGGGGGAGACAGACGGGCGCTTCGGGCTGCTGCTGGACTACTTGGGACAGAGCAGCCACTCGAGGAAGACCGGGCCATCTGCAGCACCGCCGGCCCTTCGGAGGGGCCCGCGCCCTTCGGCAGGATCGCTGCTTCTGTGGAGCCACGTCTGCCATTGCAGGAGGACCGCAGCCACCGTTTGATCAGACTGCTGCCAGCACCCTGACCAGCAGGGTGTCAGGTCGTATTCTGACTCTGTCAGCGGGTTTCTGTTTTTTTTTTCTTTTTGTGTACTGTTGCATTTGGGTGGTTGTTGTTGTTGTTTTCCCTTCTCTTTAATCTTCCCAGTAAAGAACTGTTATTTCTACTCCCATATCTTTGCCTGAGAGCCCTTTAATTTCAAAATTTTAGTAATTCGGAGGCGAGGGGTGGAATGTGATAGTTTGATGTGTGGGGGGGTGTTCTGGTGGCAGGGGAGGGGATTTGCTCCCTGTGCCACCAGATCTGAGTCCCATCCCCCCCGGGGGAGGTTGAGCCAAATTGGCGCCTCTGCGAATTGCCCTATTTAAGTTGGGACAAAGGGGCGGGAAGGGCTTTTTGCTCAGGAGCGAGGAGAGAGCAGGAGGGCGCTGCCCTCGCTCCCGGCCGAGCGGCCGCTCGGGCCCGGGCCGGCGCCATGTGCTCAAGATGGCGCCGGGGGAGCCGCATGGGGGACTCGGTAAGCGCCCCGCTCCCGGGGTGCCCACCGGGCCGAGCTCCCCCAGAGAGGATTAATATCTAAGAGAAAACAACCACAAGTAACCGGGTCAGCCAAGATGGAGCAGGAGGAGGTGTACTGGAGCTGAGGCTTCCCTTGCAAATCGGTGTGAGATGGCAGGCGGCCCCCCTGCAGTCAGGGTGCACTCGGCGGAGCAGCGACCCACTCGTGGCCCGTGGAGAAACCCACGTCGGGAAGGAGATGCCTGAGCCCAGGAGAGGTCGTGGAGCAGGGGATGCGCGACCAGGTACTGTTGATAATGGGGCATGGAATGCACGACGAGGTCGTGGAGGCATCTGGAGACTGTGGGACGACCCACGCCGACGCGAGTGGCAGCAGCTCCCTAAGAGGCCGAGACTGGTAAAGCCTGAACTGGTGCGATCCATGGGGAAGGATTGCAATCCTGCGGGCAGGACTTACTTTGGAAAAGTTTGGGGACTTTTTCTTTGTGAGTAGGGGATCCACCGAAGCAAGGGAAAAATGGTGTAAAGACTCCTCCTCCTTTAAGAAAGGAGCGGCAGTGAACAACATGGATGAACTGACCTGTACTCCCCCATTCCCTGTCTCCCTGCGCCGCTGGGGGGAAGGCAGAGCCAGGAACGAAAGGAAAATAGGGGGTGGGGAGGTGTTGTTTTAAGATCGGGCCTTGTTTTCTCTTTCTCCTCTCAAGTAACCGGTTTCGTTCCCTTTTGTCTTTTGTTTAGTAACTGTTAATAAATTGTTTTGTTTTTTATGAAGAAAGCCTGAGTCATGTTTTGCCCGAGACCATGGTTGGTGGGTGCTCCCTTTTCGGTTCTTGTCTCGACCCTCAGTCCAAAAAAAAAACCACGACAACAGGTCTGCCTAGAACAGCTTTCCAGTTCAAAACTGAATCCATAAAATCCATAAAAACTGATACGAATGGTATCAGTTTTCTCCTGTACAAATGCGCTGGAATCGGAAAAGAGAACAATATAGCCCTCAGCCAGGCTTAAAGGAATCCTGTGCCAGAACCAACAGGCAGCTCATAACAGAAACAGTGATAAAACCAGATTTACACTAAGCAAACTTACCATTCAGCAAGTTATAAAATACTGCTCGCGTGCTTTTCACACTAGTGGCACTGCCCACTGAACCTCCAACATCCCACAGCTCAATGTAGAAGGTCTTCTCTTCTGGAGTCCCTTCTTTGTAGTCATGGATCTGAAGACAAATTCACACCATACATAACCACAAGCACCAGCTCACAGGAGTTAATCCACACAACATTCACACGTTCAGCCAAAAGGATTATTGTACTTGGACAGAAATTTGTAAACTCTCTTGTTGATACCATTGCAAATCTCTCCAGTAGAAGAGAGATGGAATGAGTCAAGCAGTGGTCACTGGATACCGCAGCTCTTACATGAGATGAAGCTTGGTGAGTCAGCAGGGAGCATCCTTTCCACCTTAATACTAAAAAATCTAGTGACTCATGATATGCTTAGGAATGTTGCTAAAGCAGATGAAAAAGTAAGGTCACGACTTCTTACAGTTGTTAAAACCCACATGGCAGTATTGCAAGAATATTAACACAGGTGACTGCGTCGGATTCCAACTGACCACATCTTTTTCCTCTTCAAATTCTCATTGACATCTCTACTGAATTAATCAACAATTTTTGCCCCAGGATTTGCTAGGCAGTTTTGCTCTACAGTCAAACAGGATTGCCATGTGTCTTTCCCCAAATATTGGAAACATATTTCAGCGTTCTTTGAGGTGAAACTCACAGACAGTAAGACAGGATTGTTCCTAACCTACGGCAACACATTTAAGAAGAATGCAGCAAAGGAAGAAAGCATTTATAAACACTCCATGAGGACTGTAGGTTGGGCTGAAAAACCTATTAAATGAATATCCTCACTCCTCTAATAGCAGGTCCTGCAACAAGCAGAGAGGAAGAGGAGCAACCCGATGGTCATGGTCAGTACGCTCAAATTAAACAAGCAAATTGTTTCTCCCCAGTATATTTGGCTGACAGCTTAGCTGTGCGTTTCTTAGGGGAATGTGCTTTAAGTTCTGTGCCTTCTGACTTGAACTGTCCACTTCATGACTTGCAGCACAGCAGTGCCCACTGTGATAAGGATATGTGCTACGAATGACAAGTATCTTCTCTGCTTTTGACAACGTTTGTGAGGTCAAAACCTGCTCGCACAAGAGCTCAGCTCATATTTAACACTATTTGCTTCAAAAGATTCAGCTCTCAGCAAAGCAAAACACTGAAACACACCTCCTTCCGGGGCGGAATGTAACTGAAAGAAGTGCCAAGGCCCTTCCCTCTCACTTCAAGCTAGGGCTACCGAGAGGTCGGGCACGTCACTTACTCGAACATCCACCGAGCAGCCCACTGTCCAGGACGGGTTTCCGAGCACTTGGTTTTGGCATAAGAGGTGAACAAGCGACGATTTTCCGACACCTGCAAGTGCACACAGAGGACAACTGCTGGGAGACCGGGAGCGGGCGGGTAAAACAGGCCAAGAGGCGACGAGACATGCACTAAGCACGACAGTCCCGCCGCCGCCCTTCTCCCGGTGGCGGCACGCAACGGGCAACGGCCGGCCGGGACGGAGGGGCGAGAGAGGCAGCACCAAAGCCCCGCCAGTCAGGCGGCGGCGGGGGGGGGGGGGGGGGGGGGGCGCGGGGGCCGGCCGGGAGGACGGCGCGCCGCGCATGTGCCGCCGGCACCTCCGGACGGGGGACGCCACCCGCCCCCGTGCGGGGAGCGGCGGGGGGCGGGAGACTCACCGGAGTCGCCCAGTACCAGCACCTTGACCCTGTCCAAAGCCGCCATCTTACTCTGCCTAGCAACAACCCCGGAGACCACCGCCCTCCCCCTGCGCCGCCAATCGCAGCGCACGCTCCTTCCCCTTCCCTCAGTCTATTGGCTGTCTGCGTCGCTTTCACTCTTGATTGGTTTAACTCATGTGAGGGCGGGAACGCTAACGGCTCGGTGAGGACACGATTGGCTCGTTTTCCTGTCGCTCACCTCTCAGTCACTACGCGGCATGCGCGCCGGGCGGGTACTGCGCGGGGTGGTAGTGCGCGTGCGCGGCCGGAGCAGGGACGCGCCGGCCGGAGCGGGGAGAGCTGGAAGCGGCGGCAGGTCAGTGCCGGCCCCGGGAGCGGCGGCCGCGCCCGCCCTGCGGCGCCGCAGGGGCTCCGCCGGCGTCCCCCCGCCGGGCCAGGCCAGGCCGGGCCGTCCTGGAGCCAGCGGCCGTCCCGGGCGGGGACTCACGCGGTGCCACCGGGGCAGCAGCCGGGCGCCTCCTGCTTTGCGCCGCTTCCTGGGGGCCCCGGCGGGTCCCTGCGGCGGCCCCCGCCCCGGCGCTCCTTCTCCTCAGTTATTTTGGGCGCCGCCGACGGGCCGAGCGCCCCGGCTGCGGGGATTCGTGCTCCCCGCACGTTGTCCGGCTGGGCTGCGGCCCTGCGTCGCCTTTGGGTCCGCACCGCCGCCTGCCGCTCCTCTGGCGTTGTTCCTGGCGGTTTTCTTGGTTGGTTTTTTGGGAGGGACTGCTGAGCCCCACTCAAGTCTCTTGTCCCACAGGAGCTTGCGCAATCGGCTGGTTAAAACTCGACACGTAAAAGTCTGTAGGAAGCTGTGCAGATAAAATGAGAGGTGCTCCACTTCACTCGGCTTTAAAGATTAGTCTGCTGCTGTAATCTGGGAAGTGCATAATTTGAAGGAAGCCGCAAGATTATGGCAATCTGTGGAGTAACTGGCACTGTAACAAACATAGCTCATTCCTTTTTGCCAGGTTTGACCACTGATTGCTTCCATGCAGTTCTCCAGATCAGCAACATATTACCGTTTTGTGCATTAGTTTTCTTCCGGCTTTGAGAGATTGCCAGTTCCCTGAGAAGTGGATGAACATCCCATCTCGTGATGATTACCGTTTTGTGCATTAGTTTTCTTCCGGCTTTGAGAGATTGCCAGTTCCCTGAGAAGTGGATGAACATCCCATCTCGTGATGGCACTAAGCTGTGAAATGGGTCCAGCCACCAAACTTGTATCATTACAGGTGGTTCAATGGATAAGGAAGATTGACATTCTGAAAAGGGTGTTCAGCAGTGTGCAGTTAAAGTACATTATTATGACATATTGGTGGTTTAATGTTTTTCAGCCACAAAGGTAGAGTTTCTTCTCTCATCTCCTGCACTGGCATCCTCTCACATCTGCTGGTTCTTTTGCTCATCAGGCTTTTCCTCTAGCCAATTAAACTGTTGAAAAAACTAGTAAAACAAAAAAAAAAGTATTTTTCTGCCTTTTAGTGACATAAATTGGTGCACAGGAAGGTCCTGTGAGTGCCAGAGCTGGCGTGGGTGAGGGCAGGGCCATATGCTTGAGAAAGGAGCAGATGTCCTTCTGGCAGCAATAGGGATGATGGGCATTTCATTTCTACTTCCCACTTTGTTTAAGATACCCTTCACAGATCACTTTCCAACAGGATGCCTTAGGGAATTCTAAACAAGAAACTACCTGAATTAAAGCTAGCTTGATATCTTGTTACTTAGTTTCTCTGTTTCTTTATTGCTCACATCCACAGTATATACACTTGTTTGCTACACCCTCATGACCTGAAACTTTTCTGAACCTAATACTTTCGTAAGTCTTTTTATTACTGCTTTCCTGAATTCTTGAAAGTCAGAAAATATCACTGCCGTCATCTCTCATGATGAGAAGTGTGGTGTTCTAGGTCTCATTGAATCCGGGATATGAAATCAGTTACTGCTTTCTTCCTGTTAGAAACTTAACAAGGAAGGCTGCTGTTAAGCCTACTTTATGTTAATGTCATGATGACTTCTTAGGCTTGGTATTTGTGAGAAACACTTTCACTTTTTTTCTTTAAAAGAAACCCCAAAACCTTTTAACTTCGTTGTGTGAGGGCTGGTGCTAAGATGTCCCTGAAATATCAGACATTCTCTGCCAGTATGTGTTCAAACGGGAGTGTAAATTGTAAGGTTCTGATGTCCATGGTTAAAATGTTCCAGTGGCTTCACTTTACGATTGAGTCAATTTAAGATCTTTGCAACCGTGTGGGGACAGCTCACTCTTCCACGTCCCTAGCCATGCTTTCTTTTCTCTGCTTCACGTAGGCTCTAGTCTGGCAACACAAACGATTCTGTTCTTGGACTTTCCCTCTTGCCCTCTGTGTAAAATACCCCCATTTTTTTGGCATCTTGGTTTTTCACATTTTATCAGCTTGATTCACCTTGCTACATGAACAGGCAACTGGCAAATTAGTGCAGAATGGGTGCAGGATGTGGCTGAAGGCTGGGAAGGAAAAGAAAGACTTCTTTATGGGATGGAGGGTATAATTTGACTTAAGTTGTAACAGAAATCTTGTTCCTTCACTATTTTAGCCACCAGGATCAGCCTTTGGTAAAAACAGCTACAACTGCAAACAGTTTGTTAGTGCTAATGTGTATTTGAACTGCCTCTGAGTATTATTACATCCATTTGTATATGTGCACGTAGGCAGTCATGTAACTATTGACATCTTGCTGTTGTTATGTGAGCTTTAGGTTATGAATGTGATTGAGAATTACACCCCGAGCCTACATTGTCCAGTTTCTGTATCGCATGGTCAGGCCTTGTGGCCTTACCATGTGTAGTTCTGTATCTTTTTAGTTGTGAAATTAGGTGAAAATGTCCTGATTTCAGCTAGACCCTTCAGCCTTTCTGTGTGCAGCTGCAGCACAACTTTTCATCTTAAGAGAAGAAAACCCTTTGATACCTTTGGCATCCTGGTTACAGTTCATGGAATGCCAACAAGGACGTAGGATTTGAGTGAAAGCAGGTTGTTCTTTTCTCCTTTAATACTTCAGGGCAGGTCTTGCAATGAAAATACTCGATTTCTCATCAAGATGTAGTGCAGGAGGAAGGCTGAGCAGCAGTGTTCCTGAAGTCTCCAGGGAGCGGAATTCAGTAAGCCTTTGGTAAAATGCCAGAAGACTTTGGGTTTGCAACTGATGTGGGATAAAGACAGTTCTGGATAACAGGGACATATTGCACAGATCATCCAGTCGCTACAGAGAAAAGTGAAAAAAGCAGACTTGAAAATGGAAAGATTCTGTGCCATTTTCTGGAAGGGACGAGTAGCTTCTCAGGTTACGTTGTACAGACATTTAAAGTCTTGATTGATGTTTTCCCACTGTAGTTCTGAGATCTGTGCCCTTCCTCCCTGGACTCAGGAACATTCAGCACCACTCCTCTCAGATTATCCTCCTCATCTTCTGGTAGACAGAATTTTAAATTTTATTAGAGTGAGAGGCTACAAAATAGGATCTGGTGTTTGCAAATGACTGCTGGAATGGGATATGGTGTACACTGGCTCCTGGAAGCCAGTTGTACTTGCTACGTTTACAGGTGAGGGACTCACTTTTTATAATCTGATTTTGATTTTTCCTGAAGAAACTCCGTCAATGGGGTAAGCAAGTAAATTTTTTTTTCCTTTTTGAAAAATCTTACAGCAGAAGCCTGCAGAAACGTTTTCCAAACAAATCAGCAAAACCTGGTCTCAAGATTTAGTGAAAAAGAGCACTAACAATTTAAATTAGATGTTGGTGAAGATAGAAAGCACTTTTCCAAGTGTTAACAGTATGTCTGATAGACCTAGGTTCCCCGCCAGCCCTGCAACTCACAGTTTTCTTCCAAAAGAGATCTGGGGTGTCATAAAGGGTTTGCATGCACAAGTGAGTCTGAAGAGTAGTCTGATTCCTTTTCCAATATCCCACTTTCAAAAATGTTTACCTTGTCAAATATATGAACAGTGAGACTTAATTGAATTTTTTGAGGTAAAGTTACTAGTGGAATCAATATAAGCCTCAAAGTTACAAGTTAAACCAAGGTGATGTTCAGTTACCATATTGGATAAAAATTTGCTGCCTGACTTACAATTTTCATAACTTACACAATTCTAATTTTATCTGCATTGTGGCTTATAGGTATCACTTTTTTAGTGCTTCTCATCTTTTGTCTCAGCTTTAGTCAGGGAAAGGAGGAAGAACAACAGATCCAACACCCTTAGCACAATTCCTGTTAGAGTTCACAAAAGAATTCTTGAAATCTCTGTACATAGAGAAGAAGAATTCAGTTACTTTGACGTTGTATCAGGAAAGTCCTGACCAGTGGAAATGTTTGCTCAGTTGAATGTCTGGCTTCTGTAGGGTCTTTGGCCCCATCATGCTGAATGTATTTTTGTGGTCACTTGCTCTCTTCTCCATTTCCTTTCTGATATCTCTAGTTGTGCTCAAGACCTGTGCCTCATGCGTTTTCCTCAATCCGAGGTATGATCTCTGTTTGGCAGACTGTACCCTGATTTTTCTTAACCCAACAAAGCTGGTTGTATATTGTGACTTTAGGTTTTTTTTTTCCCAGTGTTGCCTTTTATAGTCATGTCTGTTTATCCTGAAGTTTAGAGATATTTTTTAAAAAAACCCCAATTGTCTACTTAGAGTTGCTGTCCTCCTGTGATAATGTAAGACAGCAACCCTAAATATTCCTGCTGTACCCATGATGCTGAACTGGGTTCACGTAATTGCCCAGAACAATTCACCAACAGTTGTCTCTCCTAATCAAGTCCATGTTTAAATTTTGAAATTTTTCGTTTGGGTGTTTCTGAATATCATCCTGTTCAGTGTGCTTTGTTATTGATGCCAGCTGCATAGTGGTTTATCTTGGCCATTATTTTTCTTTTGTTTTTTTTTCCCTGACAATGTCCCTTGACATTCGTACGTTATTAAGGTTGGTACAGATATTATTATGAAGCAGGTGCACATCCATTAGAACCTTGTTAGGAGATGTTATCATATTTCTTTGCACACATAATTAATTCAGGTTTGACTTACTGCTTTGGTGGAAGGTGAATTCCCAGCTCAAGGATGCAATGATGAAGTCCCTTGCTTTAGAATTTTAAACTGGTGCTCCTGTGGCACTGGATTTCTGTTTGTGAGCTGTGCCCATGCTCCTTTTCAGAGCTAAGGTAGTTGTGTTCAGCATTGTTGACCTTCATGTAGGAAAACTTGACCAGCATGTTCTTTGGTGGCTTGCTTTCTTTCTCTTTTTCGTTTTTTGTTTTGGGTGGTGGTTTGGTTTTTTTTTTTTCCAGTCTGACACTAGTCAATTGGCTGTCTCACCCAAAGGCTGTCTTCTGCAGGATTTAGAATTTAGTCTGTGTTAGTCAACGTTTTGAAGTGGAGTTTAATGGGAAAGAATGGTTTGTAGTATTTTCAAAATGCTTGTATTTCCAGGTATCCACATCTGGAAGACAATCAATGTTACGCTCAAGGTGCCCACCATTACCTGAGGATATAGAAGATTTCAACATCACTAAAAATCCCCAGTAGAGAAGAAGAAATAATTGTGTAAAAACAACTGGTGCCACTAGATGAAAAAAATTATTTTCGAGTGACTGACACTAAGAAATATTACTAAATCTCTAACTATTGCTGAAAACCAAGGGAAAAGTATATAGTCTTAGAGGTGATTTTATTTATTGGTCCATTGTAGGTCTCAGTTTAAGCTGTTTGAGTGCATTATTCAGGGAATTGTACCTTAAATCTGTTTTAAAAGCAGCTGTGGAAACATGCAGCTGTATTCTCAATGAAATTCTTGCAGAGAAAATGCTTTCCATCAGCTCTCAGATGAGATGTCCAGAGTGAGGTGTGCTTATTTAAAAACACTTTTCTCCTCTTTTGGTTACAGCTGTGCCCACTGCAAGTTGCGTCACCAAGTTTTTCTGCAAGGAATTTTTAGGGGACTGAATTGGTGAGGAGAGAAGATTTGTTTTTGAGATCAGCACTGAAATCTTTTGACTTTCAAAATCTGACTTTTTAAATCTCTTCTGGGGTGCCAGGTTTTATTTACAATTGATCTTTACATTAATGTTACACTGTGCTTAAACTCTGAATAGGAGTTAATCAGTTTGAATAAACACACGCTCCTCGCCACGTTCTGCATTAACATTGTTTTATAGTGTCAGTATGTTGCTGACAGATTCAGTCAAAAGCAAGATTTATGTTTAAGTGACTGAAAGACTGAAAAAAAAAAAAAAAACAAACAACAAAATGAAATTGATTTTCAGGAACAGTGTCCTGTGACGGGATTCAGATTATTAGAATTACAGAGAATTAAAAAGCACTGTGTGGCTGACTCATGATGGAGCATCCTTTATTGCTGACACTTTTACCTTTAATGCAAAACTCTATAAAACTATCCTTTGCGTGAGAATAAATCATTATGTATCTAGCATGCAAAAGAAGGCTAACTAGTTCTACAATTACTTTCATGGCTATTTCATGCCCTGAGAAACATATTTTAATTACATTTCCTTGATGGGAAGCTGGAGTTGGACATCCAGGCATTGTTTTCTGTAAGGTGTTCTCAGCCTGCACATGAGCAGTCAACAAATGTTCAGTTCATTTCAATTTGAGCACTGTGAATACCATTTGGCCCCAAGTTAGAGAAAAAGAGAAGCTCAAGCAGGGAAGCATTTTAAAAGAAAAGAACAAAGGCAGAAAAGGCCGAAAAGATAGGACAATCTTATTACTTACTATTAAGCTCCACAATCCACAACCTAATTGCTTTGCAGTTGCACTGGCCGTAACCCTTGAGAGTAGCATACCTCCTCGGTTGCATAAGAGAAGTGAAACTTCAATGGGTGGTGTTGCCTAAAGTTTTTTGAGAGGGCAGTGTTTCTCATGTGGAAAAAAAGGAAAAAAAAAAAAAAATCCAAGCAGGCCACTGTGATAAATGATCACAGATTTTTGAGTAGTCTTCGCTGATGGAAATGAGTCATCAGCTGCTTGGTTACACGTCGAGCTTAGTGATTTCAGGGGAATGTCATAGTGTGGGGAGTATGGAAGAGTTCTGTAATGGTGCTTGTCAAAAAGAATATTACAGGTTTTATGATAGTGGTAAAGAAAATAGGATACCCATCCAGGTCCTTTCTTCTGCTGTCACTCTCCTCTTTCCTTTATTTGAGATTTGAGTGCTGGAGAGGGACATACACAGTGTGTGAAACATTTAATGGGAGTGAAAATTGAGACAGGCAGAGTTTTACCATGTGTTATATTAGTTCACAGGTAAAAATTGCTCTAGCAATGACTAACAGAAATGAAGGTGTGGGGTTTTTCTTCAGTTGAAGGAACCTTCTGCTTAAGAAACGGTTATTCACATCCTAAACTAGCGTAGAAGTCTCATATTGGAAAAAAAACTTCAGAGTTTTATTTGAAGTTAACTGAAAGTACAGCCCCCTGGATGGGTATTTCAAAAGCACCTACAATACTTCATGTTGGTCTTGAACCTTTCATACATGGAAATCCAAGTGTCTTATAAGTGGAGGGGAATTTTGTTATTGCTTACAGATGTACAGACTTGAAGGAGTGGAGGGAAAATCGGGAAAATGTGCAAAATGACCCTGGGAAATGACAGTAAGCCTTTGCTCTGTGCCTTATGGAGTCGCTTCCCATTTTCTCTCCACTGGCCAGCACTGGCTGCTTCAGAAGAGTCAATGCTGTTAGTTGTCTGCTGAGGGGTTGATTTTTGGCTATGTTTTGTGGCAGGAGTGACAATATGAGGAATTCCTTGCCTGATATGATCCTATCTATGATCTTGATTATGTCAGAAGCATGTAATTGACCTGTTTGTGCCGTTTGATGTTACGGTAAAGAGAAATGAAGCAAAAATACAGTATTTCTTTGGAAATTATTGTCACAGCACAGTAAGTCACGATAAGTAACTCAAAGGGTACTTCATGGAATACTTTTTTCTTTTTATACGCATCATCTCTTCATGCTCACTAAGACTTGATTTTTACTTCATTTATCGTGCTATGTTATCCGTTGGCTTCTAAGGCCTGAATGTGAGACGCTCTAAATGAAGGATCAGTCCTTAAGAAGGACCTGTTTGCTCATCTGAGATCAAGGCTGGAGCAGTCTGTGATGTAGGAGTCGGTAGTGGTAACAGTTTTCATGCTGCAGGCGGCTGACTAAGTTCTGTTTATCAGAAAGTAAGGAAAAAGCGTTTCTGTTCTTGTTGTGCAGCTGGGAGCTTTTGCCTGACTGCATACCAGTCTGCACTGGCAAGCTGACCTCACGTAGTATCTTTGCCCAGTGATGTCTGAGGAACAGAAGCAGGCAGGGCTACTGTCAGTGTGATCAAGTGATACCAACTGAGGCCATAAGACTACTCTGCTCTTGGACTGTCGTCTTTCTTGCTGTACCTTTTTTGTGCTTCTCCCAAGCTACAAGTCTCAGCTGATCGTGAAGCTCTCTACTGGAGCTCAACTTCAAGACAGCTTTCTTATTCCCAGTCTCTTGACTGTGACTGAGCAGAACTGAAGTCTGCCATATGCTGTGGTACCAATTTCTTGTGCGATTTTTAAATTTTTCCATCATTTTGTTTTGAATGAGAGGTACCATTTCCTAATTCTACTTGTGTAGCACTGGCATTATTAACACCTAAGGAGACAGTATGGGGCTTGGGAAAGAGAAATGGAAAACAGTTTATCCTTTTCTTAGCTCTAAGTGAGACAAATCAGAACTCGTGAAGTCAGAAGGCTAGCTAAGAATCCATCTGCCTTTTTTCATTGCAGTGTACATGAAGCTCAAGATCTGAACCTGCTATGACTGACCCAGACGTCCTCACTGAGGTCCCAGCAGCTCTCAAACGCCTTGCCAAATACGTGGTGCGTGGCTTTTATGGCATTGAACATGCTTTGGCTCTGGACATTCTCATCAGGAACCCCTGCGTGAAGGAAGAGGACATGTTAGAGCTCCTGAAGTTTGATAGGAAGCAGTTGCGCGCAGTCCTCAACACCCTCAAGGGTGACAAGTTCATCAAATGCAGGATGAGGGTCGAGACGGCTCCAGATGGCAAAACCACCCGTCACAACTACTACTTCATCAACTACCGCCTTCTGGTTAACGTGGTGAAGTACAAGCTGGACCACATGAGGAGGAGGATCGAGACTGACGAAAGAGACTCCACCAACCGCGCCTCCTTTAAGTGCCCCATTTGCTTCAGCACTTTCACAGACTTGGAGGCCAACCAGCTGTTTGACCCCAGGACAGGTAAGAGTACAGGTAACAAAATGCTCTTGCTCTCTCCTTTGCCTGTAGGTGCTGGACTTCAAGGAAACAGTCTTAGGAAAACTCTCTTGAGTTGCGCCGGAGCTAGAGGGCACTGACTTACTGGTTGGTTGCAGAGAGGGCATATGTATAGTTGCCTTTGGTATGCAAAAATTTTTTAATTTAGAGATGGTCGTGCAAGGAATGAGTTGCTGCTGTTTAATTTTCTTCTAGCCGGTTCATTATACTGCACGACCTTGTTTCCCCCAGGGTAAAGCAGTCTCACAAAAGTGAAAAGAAATGAATTAGACTTGTCTGTGGTTGGGAGTAAACAAGATTCTTTTTAAAGTGTGTGTCTCAGTCTCAGTGGAGGTGCGTATCATCTGTCTCATGCATATGAAATAAGAGTCTTTGCTGGGTGTCATTGTCTACAGGGGCAGTCCAAATAATTTGTGCTTCAGTGCCAGGGAAGAAAAGGAAGAACACCTGCACCTCATGAGATCCTATTTTGCTAGTCTAATCTGGGATTATTTTGGAGGAAGGCAGGGAGCAGGGGTGGGATGTTAGGCTTCCATCTTCTGAATCAGTTTCTTTACTTTTTATTTTTTCCTTTTGAATTCTTTGTCTTGATCTTACTTTTCCACAAAAATAAAAGCCAAAGTTGGGAGAGCTCTTGGAAACATTGAAATGTGGTGCTTTGCGTCGATCATCATAACGAGAAGCTGTAAAAATTCACTGTTTAGTGGTATTGAAACTTTGAATCTGGGGTTACTGATGTCTGATCTGCTTTGGAGAAGGGCAAACACCCAGCAAAATGTTCAGCCTATCATTTTCCCTCTTTCCTGCCTCCAAAGATCAAGAGCTGTGAGACTTTTTACTTGAACAACCATGAAAACGATATTTGTTACTAGAGAAGCAGAATCCACTAAATCAAGTAACAGTCGTTGCTGTAATTCGATGCAGCTCTCCAAGTAGAAGTTGCTCCCTCATAGAGCACCAAAACCAGCAGCGTGAGAACAGATTTTCTGTTACTCACCACTGAGTATAGAAACTAGTATGATCTCCACAGTAATGACCATCTGTGGCTGCTACAGTCGTGGGTGTCAGGTCGAAGGGGAGTGGTGCTTTTGCAGTTGGCTTCTGTAAGGAGAGAGTAGAGAACCTGTGTGCAGGGAACAAAGAGTGAGGAGCGCGAGACACTCATCCCAAGGGGACCTGTAACACTTTGCAGGTGAATTCTCCCTGCCCGCGTGGGCGGTGAGTTCCCAGAGCAAAGAACTGGCTGTCAAGGAGGTGCAGAAGACAATAGTGCTGGGATTTGACTTTGACAGCAAGGCCTGTGCTGCAGGAGCTGATGAAGTCAACCAAGGGTTTGTCTGCTGTCACCACAATGCAAGAACGTTCTATGGCACATGGAGTGTTTTGCTGATGGAAGGGAAGATTTTCCCTGCAGTTGGTTTATGTTAGTATTAATGCAAATAACAAGGTAGCTAGTTTACCTTCACCTACTTTCAATACCTGTCTAGAATTTATGTATATTCTGTTTCTCCTTATATAACTTTTAAGCCAGTGATAGCTTCATCTAGATAGTGCGTGATGATAACCGTTGTTTCTCAGGAGCTTTTACATGGAATGCCAGTTTGGATAGGGCTTTCCAGTTACCGTTTAAGAAGATCTGTACTCTCTTCAAACCATAAGATAGCTGCTGGTTTCCATTCCAGGTAAATAAATGGGCAACTTTGTGTATTTTAGTGAGAATGGCTGCTTTGTATTTCAGTCGATTGTTTTAAGTTTCCTGCTCCTTTGAGTTCCGTATTAGAAAAGAACTGAGACACTTTTGGGTCTCACAGAGGGAGCACATGAGGACAAGGCATGGAGAGGAGCAAGGTTTATGGAACAGTGAAGAGCTGTCCTTTTCCAAGGATGTCTTTAGCCCTTATCAGGGCTATACATAAAGCTCTACAACTCATTGGAACTGCTAAAGGATAGCTGAAAGCCATGTGAATTGCAGTCAGGGTTGACCTGAGTTGCTCCTGAACTGCAGCCGTGTTGATGAAATTTTGTGAATTAAATGGCCTGCAGAGCCTAAGTCTGTTAGTCCATGGAGCAGGTGGAGCATGGAGGCAGCCTCCGTGCTAGTCTAGGCCAAGCTGTGCTTAAATTGGCAATCTGTTGTTAAAAGACATCCTGTTTCTGTCTGCTTTTTGTCCTTGTCGCTCAAGAGACAGGCGTGGTTTAGATGTCCTGTGTTCTCTTCTGCTTTGTGTCGTCCTTCCCTAGTTAACAACTCAAATGCAAACTCTGAGCGATCGTTGTAGAATGAAGGGGTTAAGAGAGAAGGTTATTGCTTTTGCCCTTCCTTCTCAGTGATGGTGAGGAGATTTCCAGAATCTCTTCATGGCTGTAGTTGTTCTGCTGCAATTTGTGAATTAAGTGTGCTTGTGAAAAGCCTGTCCATAAGTTGGATCTGGAGTGCTCTTTGATGTTTTACCACAGCATCTGTGTTGTAGTGGTCATTTCCTAGCTCAAATGGAATCTGTTGCTTAGCGTTGGTACCAAGATTGCTGAAGCCTTAGGCTGCAAGCTGTGAACTTTCAACATGATGTGCTGAACTCATGCTGAACTTTTACTCAGCTACACGAAGGAAGGCCCCGAAACTGGTGCAAAATTGGAAGACAAGGTAGCTGTGTCCATCAGCAGAAGCTGCAACCGTCAATATAAGAAAAGGAACGGCCCGTCTGGAGGTGGGGAAAGGATCCAAAGCGTTCTATTATCCTATGATCTGATGAGAAACAGGAAGACCCCAGACCCAAATATTACTATCAGATGGACGTGTTGCATGATGGCAGGGTGCCTTAGATTGCAAGGGTATAATTGCCCAGGGATTTCTTTGTTCGGGGTCCCTGCCCAGAGGTACCCACCTCGAGCTGTACACCTGCAGCTGTACCATCAATAAATTAGCCTGATGTGCTTTATAATCAGAGGCTCTGCCTCAGGGAACCCACAGTCAAACTGATGTGGGAAATGTGCCAGAGTGTCAGGGAGTGAGTGAACGTTGCGTGCTCGGACTGTGAAATTTCTTCGACATCCGTCTCTCAACTTCAGCAGAGGTTTTCTTACAGGTTACCAGCTGACAAAAGGAGGCTTTTTCAGCTCTGTGCTTTGCTCCATTTATGAATAATTTTGAAATAAATGGAAGTGCTTATTTTTTCATCAGATGATATGATTATTGGTGTTTTTGGAAGGTGCAAATGTGTCTGCTGAGAGAAAATAATCAATAGTTAGAAGGGTAGGTTTTCAGGGCACATAGGTATAGATGTGCTTTGGTTGGTGTTACTCCAGTTAATTTGGAAAGACATTTTTGATCAGAGCAGCAAGTTCACCACTGAGGTAGTTTTAAATGTAGATTTTTAAATGGTATAAATATTACTTTGAGAATGTGATCTCTCTATTTTTTAAAAGTATTATATGATTTTTCTCCATCCGTTTTCCTGCCATTAAACATCACAACCCAAAAAACCTTCAAAAACTCATGATGCTGTCAAAGGTTGAACGAGTATTATCTGGTAGTTGCAGGAAGTTCAAGGGCAGGAGTTGTATAACAAAGAAATTGTCAGATGGTGAAAGTCAAGGTGATGAAAAAACTAGAGTTTTGCTGCTTCTTCAGCTCACAAAGGGATCTTTTGAAAAGTGAAAAGAAAAGAAGAAGCACACGTGGTATTGGAGGAGTCGCTCGGCTGTATGACCAGTGGGTACCTGCTAGCTCTAAGCATGACATGCCCAGGTTGTTCTTAAATGAAGAGCTCAGAAGGATCTGCAGGGACCACAGATTTCTCCTCAGTGTCAATTTTTACTGTTACCTCCAAAGAAGCAGTGTCAGTAACTTCTGCTTTTAGAGGTGAACAGCTTGGACACAGCGTGCTTTTATTATGCAAAAGTTTGCTGTGGAAACCTGTAGCAAAGCTGAGAACTTTCTGGTTGAAGAGGTCCCAGATTTATGGTTTGCCTATTGACCTGGCAGTGCCTTTGAAGTGCAGGGGTTGGTGTGGGCTGAGTTGTTACAGCTTGAGCTGACAGTTCTTGGCCACTTTGTGAGTGTTTTGAGATCTACAGAAGGAAAAACACTAAGGCTGTGTGAATGAAAAGTGTTACTTCTAGCGTTGGGTTTCGGATAGGATGACTGAGAAAGGAAAAAGATTGTAGTTTTCCTAGAAGATCCTAATATAAGCGCTTGAAATAGAATCATAGAATGGTTTGAGTTGGAAGGGACCTCAAAGATCATCTAGTTCCAACACCCCTGCCATGGGCAGGGACACCCTCCACTACAGCAGGTTGCCCAAAGCTTCATCCAACCTGGCCTTGAACACCTCCAGGGATGGGGCAGCCACAACTTCTCTGGTAAACCTATTCCAGTGCCTCACCACCCTCAGAGTGAAAAATTTCTTCCTTATATCTAATCGAAATCTGCCCTCTTTCAGTTTAAATCCATTGCCCCTTGTCCTATCACTACATGCCCTTGTAAAAAGTCCCTCTCCAGCTTTCCTGTAGGCCCCTTTAGGTACTGGAAGGCTGCAATAAGATCACCCCGGAGCCTTCTCTTCTCCAGGCTGAACAGCCCCAACTCTCTCAGCCTGTCTTCATAGCAGAGGTGCTCCAGCCCTCGAATTATCTTTGTGGCCTCCTCTGGACTCACTCCAGCAGCTCCATGTTCTTCTTGTGTTGGGGACTCCGACATTGATTGTTGCCTTTCCCTTCTGCTGCTGCCTGCCTGCGCTCTGATATTTCATCACTGTTCTGTGTGCTCACAGTTGCACGAGCTGCTGCTGTGCTGAGGCCTCATGCAGGTGGAAAGCTGCAGCCATTCCCTTGAACAACGTAATGGCTGTCTCTCGAGGCAGGGATGTACAAGAAGGAATTTAATTGAGTAGCAGTAAGAAAAGACAGATGTTAAGTACATGCTGTGAATAGCGCTGCTGAACTCTTGTCTGTTCACAGACCTGGACACTGGCATAAAGGACCCTGGGTTTTCAAGTGTTTCACCTAGAGATGGGACGTTACTTCATCAGGTTCTTAGATAGACCTATGGGAAGAATTTTATTCTCTGTGCTTTTAAATGTAGAAACTACAGAAATTTGGTTTCTGAAGGCCCCGTTCGTGAAATTGCAGAGTAATCTGAACGACCCAGTACCATCTTGAAAAAAAAAATAATTGAAGAATGACATATGCCCAAGTGTGTTCTGTGGAGTGTGGTGCGAAGGCCAGGAGGAGCTGCATTGTCTCACCCAGCAGAGGGAGCTGTCTTCTCTATACCTATGGGCCTGGGTCGATTAATGTATGGGATGTTCACAAAACTGGAAATTATGTTTACAGCCATGTGTTCTTTAGCACGATTAATTGGATCTCTTTGGAAAAGGTCTCTCTGATGTCTCCTGTTCTCATACCCTAATGATATTTGTAAATCTAGTGTAGCGTTGGAGTTGACCGTCCAATTCAAGGTCAATTTGAAAGAAAATATGTGACTAGAAACCACAAAAGGGAGAGTGAGGTTGAAATGAAGAAGTGACAGAAACGAAATCCTGCAGTGCATCACACTGTTACTCAGCACTGGATTTCCTTAGGTGTTCTAAATACCAAACTATATCAGGATGCAAACCCAGCGCAGCAGGTGAATTTGATGTCAGAAAGAAAATACAAGGCTAGACGAAGTAGTTTTTCCTCTCTTCTCTTCTACCTTTGCAATACAATTTTTATCCAGTCTTGCGTTTCTTTCACTTCTGCTACTGTAGAAAAATCTTGATGTTAACAGTATGTTTTAATCACAGTTGGTCTCTCTTACATACATCTATGCATTAAGTGTCCTCACCATAACATTCCGTTAGATAAGATGTGAATAACTGTGGGGGAAAAAAAAAAGGTGGAAGGTAAGTGGGTAACATGAATGAAGAAGATGATGCTGTTGAGATGTTCTTAGTTGCAGTTGTAATCATTGGAGTCTTTTGTTGTTATTGGAAGTCATAGCAGCTAATTACTTGTCTCCTCTTTGCCCTCCCACAGTTTGCTCTTGGTGTGGTGAATGATTTTGGCTGTAGCTATCTTACTGGTCCTGAAGACACACAGTAATAGTAACATGCTGTGTATCTGGATCCCTTTCTTGTTCTGCGTGCTGATATGACGTTTAATTTGGGAAGAACAGATGGAAAGGTGGCACTATCAGCTTTACAGAAGGGAAGACAACACCTTGAATTTAATTTTAACCCCACTGGCAGCCTCTCACGTGTCATTTGTGTACTTCCTAACAGAATTACACGTACCATGTCCAGAGGCTGTTTATTTGTACCTGTCACAAGGCACCTTGTATCGTGTTCAGGCAGTCTGTGTGCATCTGAGCATTGGTATCGTTTAGGCCCTGTTACTGACATTAGAAATTTGACTAGTTGTTTGGTTTTTTTTGCCTCGGTCTTATGTGTTGACTTGTAGAGCTGCTGCCTTTTCTTCTGAGTGTTCAGCTTCTCACTTCATCCCCAGTGAACTATTCAGAACACATCTGTCTTGTTTTGAATTTCCACTTCCTCAGGCAAGTTCTAGCTTCAAATCTTTGTCATCTGATTCAATTTACTTTTGAGCCTGTCCTATCTATTTTATTAATTTTTTCTTATGCTTCCCCTTTTCTCTTTTTTTTACCTTGGCCTTTTCTTATGGACTCTTGTGTCCATTTCTGGTACATCACTTTGTGTTCTGTCCCTTCCAGCCATTAGAAAAGATAAATCACTTAGAGCTATTCTATATATTCATGCTATCTCGTCAATCCTATTTGATCTTTATGCTGTTGATTCTTGTCCTTTAGGTTCAGTGATTTTCAGAACAGGCATTCTGGATAGCTTTGTCTACCATGTACTGCCACGCATGTGCTATGTGATGTTACTACTACAACAATTTAAAGCTTTCTACCAGCCAAAATCGGGACTTAAAAAGTCTTTTTGTAAATTGGCATACCAGAAACTTCCCTTGAAAAAGAAAGGATTCAGAGCAATTCTGTTTTCAACAACTTCAAATTCCATGAAGATTTTTTCTTTGATTGTTGTTAGCTTTCCAAGTGTATGTAAACCCATCAGTGTGATTTTTCTTGACTTTTACAGGCACGTTTTGTTTGTCTGTGCTGCCACTGAAAGCTTTTGGCAAACACCAACAGAAGGAAACTGCCCATGCTCTGCTTGGTTTCTCTGTTTCTATTCAAATTTCTGGCAAAAGCTCCAAGAGCATTCCTGTCAGCTTTACTCTGCTTCAGCTTGATAAGGCCTGGAGCCACAGGGAGGGGAAAACTTGAGAAAAACATCTCAGAATTAATGCATGTTTTTCTAAAAGTGAGAATACTCTTTAGAATGACTTACAAGGGATGTGTAGGTTACATCTGTAACTTGAACTCATTCTCTGTGGGTTGGACACCCTGTCTGAAAGATAACCATCAGGTCTAACCATGGATCTCTCAGCTTGGTGGAGTAAGAGGTGAAGGTGGTGTTAGAGCCTGTCCTGTGCAGAACATCAGACCGGAGGATTGTAAGTCACTGGAGGAACTCAAAAATGCTGTTGCCTGTAGAGTGCTGGCTGGTCACTTCCCTGTATTCCACATTGACCTCTGGCTGGTATACTGTTTCTCTTAGATTAAAAAAAATTATCTGATAAACGCATGCCCTGACTTACAGTATCAATACCTTTTTCTTTTTTTGTCTGCAAAAGGCGTTTTACGATTAGAAGTGCAGGAAGTAATGTTTACTTCAAGGGCAATTATCACTTTATCTGTTTCAATTTGAAAGCCAAGAGAAAAGCTAACAGCGAGAATATCTCTTTAAAATCTGTGAATATTGCTAAGCCGTTTTCAGTGATGAAAGCTGGACCGCAGCATTTCCTATCTTTTACTCTAGTTAACTTGCTATTCTTTTGAAACTGCATCCTTGATAATGCCATCTGCAAAGTGTGTTGTCCTTTTAGGCATGGGTATCTGCAAGTCCGATCAGGAGCCTGTGTGGAATCCTGTTATTTGTGTTGCAGTGTCTTTGCTGCTGGATGCCATTCGAGGATATAGTGTGTTGGCTCAGTTGGTATTTGGGGATAGTCATCTTGGTTGAAGTTTAAAAAAAAATAATTCTTTAATTCCCAATGAGCTTCCTTTGGATATTCCCTCCGTCCAGTTGTGTCTTTCTCTGCTTACTGTCTGGCTTAATTTATTCACAGTAGGACAGAGGGAAGAACTCTGTCAGCTCAGAGCTGCTGAGGTTGTGCACATGAGCTGGAGCAGAAATAGCTCTTACTGAAAAGAGGAAAGGATTCCTCTCTTCTTTTCCAATTTTACATTGGGTACGTATTAAATCATCTGGCACGTCTGAGCGGTCAATAATTTGATGTGTGTCTCATGCAGCCCTTTTTTTGAATGTTTTATTTACCTTTTCAAGAGAAATGGCTTTGGATGCTCAAAAATTCCGTTACAGTATTTTTAATTTAGTTGGGCTAAAAATGGTCTGCACACTGAGATGAATGAGCAACTCGGTGTTCCTCTAGATAATATAAAGTGGTTCTGAAGGTGCTTCTTTTATTTATTATTTTTTTTTAGGACATCAAATGTTAAATTGCTCCCCTTCTCTAATTGCAAACACAGGTCAGCAGGAAGGGGAAACTAGCATGAAATGTGGATTAATGTTGTTGTGAAATACAGAAGCAAATTTGGTTGAAATACAGAAGCAAATTTGGTTGATAACACTTGAATTTTCTGGAGTCTGCTACCTATACTATGCCTAGGAGATAAATACGTATACGTTTAGGCAATTCCACATATATATTGCAGGCTGTGATCAAGTTGCTGTTTCACGACTGAGTTACGGCACTGCTGTGCCCTTAGAGCACCTTGCATGCCTCATTCTCCATTAATAACCTACTGGCAGAGCTTATTAGCTTGTATCCCAAAGAGTGCTCCAAAGAAATGTGTTTTTAACTGCTGCCTGGGCCCCTGGACTGACTTTGTATAGCTGTACTTGGTCCTCGGCCAGAAAAAGCTAGTGTCTTCTTGTTCTTCAAATGTGATCGGAGTAATACAGCATGGCTTGTTCTCTCCCAGAGTGCTATCAGGGTAGAAGTTGGAGGCACAAGTGTGTCCATCCTGTACTGAAATACGTCTCCCAGTGCACGCTGCAGGTCAAGGTATGGTGCTGATGCAATGTCAGTGTTGCCTGATGAGTGGTGAGATGACATAGAATACTACAGGGATGGCAGTCAGAAATGGTTAGTAACAGCGAAACGTAATAGGCCTCTGTATGAGTCCTTCAGGAGTCTGTGAATAAGTCTTACAAGATCAAGAAGTAGATGGTAACAGGGGCTTTACCATGAAATGCTTCATTATGTAGATGTGATCAGCTTTACTTCAACTCTTCACAAGTTCTAGAGGGCGAAGTGGAAAGGTGAAGTATCTGTGGTCATCTGGTATTTCTTCAAGAGGAAGTATTTTACCTAAGGACTTTTTTTTTTTTTCTTTCAGTTTTCTGCATGTACCTCTCAGGTGCACCAGAGCTGTATCTGGAAGCACACAGCGGAAACTTCTTGCCCATCTACCAGTATGTTCTGAAGGAGTCTTTTGGGAGTCATGACCAAAATGTGATTTAAGCATGTAGATGCAGAAGTCTTGGAAACATTACTAAGCCGTACAAGCTCTAGAAGACAAACGAAGGGTGCCCAGAATGGTTTGCTGAAGCCAGTTCCATGGTTAGAGGAGTTCTGACTTACTTGGTTTGAGTGTTTGGAGCTTTATAGAATTTTTTTGAGGATGAAAAGTGGATCTTTTACAGACAGAAGGAGAAATTGTAACGTGTTGCAAGGTGAGATATTATACCTTACCTTGCAAGGTAAAGTGTTCCGAGTTCAGTTGCTTCTTGTTAAAGGAAGGTGCCTTCTCGCCTTCTCAGGTGGGCCTAATTTTCTGTATGTCTGGTGAAGTAATTTTCTGTTCTTTGATCTTTCTTTCAATGCTTGAATTTGAGAATAACCTGACAAAAATCAGCTGTGGGAGAAGAGCGAAGTCTCTTACTCTTGAGGGATGGGAAGACAAGGGAAGAGAATCTTTCTCTTGCCAGTCTGATAAAGTCTTTTTAGGTTGATGTGAGTTGTTGGTTTTGGGGGTGGGGTGTGCATTTTTGTTTTGTGATTCTTTTTAATGGGTTGGTTTTGCGTTTGTTGTTTGCATTTTGGGGTTTTGTTTTTGCATTTTGCTTTTAGCGCTCTAAAGGCATGAATTCATTTTTTCATGTGTTGAAAAGAAGGTCAAAGTTGGTCCTTACTGCCATTTAATTTCTGTACTCAAGAGGTATACGTTTGAACCTTGATCTGTGGGTTTGGATAAATACCCTTTTTCACTAATCTGTTACATTGTCTGAAAAATTAACAACTTCCCCTCTGGCAACATTTAAGCTGTTCTTCCTGTTATCAAGTCAGTTCAGACTGGTTTCCCAGCTTACCAAGAAATAGCAATTGTATGACTGAGTGAGAAACATGGGATTTCTATAGTGAGCTGATCAGTTGTGTTGCAGGGGCTGCAATGAGGATGGTTTCTGCTAGCCAGTTTTCACAATAGCCGCGTATTGTGAGGATGAAGTTGCTTGCAGGAGCATGCCAAGTGAAACTGCAGCAGGTGCCCTAATGGAAATGCTTGACAGCTAGCAGTGATGCCATCCCCTAACATGCGAAACGTACTTTTTGCAGTTACCATCCACACATGCCCTGCCAGCGCGCAAAATCTGCTTCCATTCTTTTACAAGAATAAGAACTATTTGTGTCCCTGCCAGATTCAATCTGGTTCTTAAATGTGGTGGAGAGGTTTGAGGTTACCAACAGCAATCTCAAATTCAAAGCAACATTGAAGTTCAGTTTAGTAGAAAGTTGCTGGTTCCTTCTGCCTTGTGTGATGTTTTGGGGCAAGAAATTCAACATCTGTTTTTCCAGAAGAGTGGCCGACTGCTGTGAAGCTGTGTGCGTGTCAGTGTTATAAAGGTAATGTCAGTATGGTGTCTGAAGAAATGTACGTGAAGCATTTGAGAGACCTGTCCAGAGTTTTGAGTGGATTACAAAGTTAGGAAGAGAAGCAAACGTTCTGTAACTTCTGTTGAGCTGCAAGAGAGCTGGATCTTCCACTGTGTCTGAAGCTGTTGCACATTTCAAAAAGGTTAGGTGTATGAATTGGAATATTGTCTCAAGAGTACTCTTTTTGAACCTGGACACATCGCCTACGAGGCAGCCAGCCCAAGGGACCTGTACTTTGGTGGCCTGATAAGCGTGCTTGTGGCAATGTGACTCTTGAAGAAAGGCGGCAGGAGGAACACAAGTGCAACTTCTTCTAGAGAGTCCTTCCTTGCCCACAGACGGTAGTGGTTGTCACTGCTTTCTTTTTTCAGGAGTGCAGACAGCCTAGTGGATATCTAAAACTTGCTCAACAGAAATGGAGAACCGACAGTATAGGGCAGTGTTGAACAGATTTGTATTTAAAATACTCGAAGGGACAAAAACGTTCCACAAGCTATAGCTCATTCTGTTTCTTGCTAACCGTGTTTTCTGAGGAATAGATGCAATTGGGAATGCATGTAGGTAATATATTCATTGTTGTTTTTTTTTTTCTTGAGTTACGTTATAAAAGATAGCCAAAAATAAGGTGAGGTTTGTATTGTTAAGCATGCTGCTAATCAGTTATCAGCTATGAACATGAAAATTTCTGTCTGAATGTCTTGGAAGTTTGATATTAGAATCTGTAAGTTCTTACTGATACTCACCTATCGTTGTCGAATAGTGTAAAATTCTTAATTTCTGTTCCCAAAATAGAGGAAAAAGCCCTCTGAACTCCACTTCCATCCGTATAGAGTTGCTCATAAATATGTATTTTTCCAGTATTTTTCAGTCTTGCTTTAATCATTATAGTGATTCAGTATAGCCCTCATCACTGACTTCAGGAGAATATTTTGCGGCGTAGAAGATTTTGTCCTGTTGCACAAAGCTCTCATCTTTCACTTCTGGAAATAACTATCTTTTCTCTGCATCATCCCCCGCAACTATGGGCTGAAATTGAACCAAAAGAGCAAAACTATGCTAGGAGTCTTCAAATTGACACTTGCTCCCTGGGAGGGTGAGGTTCAGTATCTTCTTTTTTCCTTTCAGATTATTGGTCTGTGTGCTTACTTACTCTAAGTGTACTCCTCCTTTTTAATTAAAGTGCTCTTCCCCTGCCCATGCTCTCCAAAAAGGAGCAGAGGAAGAATTTTTCTGTAATAACATGAAAAGAAGCATTTGGGCTGACTGTTTATTCTGTTAAGGTCTCAACAGGTAACCTAAGTAGTTAATATTTGAAGAAGGAAATTCTATGGAGCCATATTGGCTGTGCAGATAAGAGAATTAATGATTTTGCTGCTGGAGGATCAAGCTTTTTTGCCATCTAGAGGTAACAAGATTGTTTGCTTGAAAAATGTGAGATTTGGGGAGAAGGAAGGAGGAAAACGAAAATGGAGGGATTAGGGGATCGCAAGTGCAGGACAATATTCATTTTGGTAGATAAGAAAGTGAACGGTCCACTGTTCCACCTAACATGCGGTCTTCAGGGAGAGGCAACAACAGCAAGAGGCATGAAACCTGCTTGGTGAAGATTTGCATTTCAAACGTGTTGGCAAGGCTCTTAATTCCCTCTACCAGGGATGGCCAGGAAAGGCGTTTCGTCAGAACACAGCATCCTGTCTTCAGTGATTAGAGGAAATCTGGGTGTCGGAAGGAGACAGGCAGCTGCTTTGGCACCGCTCAATAATACAAAACTGCTCTGATAAAGGCAGTCTAAAATTGCGTCATGGAAGAATTTTCCCACTTTGCAGTCAAAAATTTTCTTCCTCCTGGGCTGTTTAGTGGTTTTATTCTTACTCTCCTGCTTGTTCCTGGGGGTGTAACTGTGGCTAATCCAAGTTCTTTGGTTGTGCTTATAGGTGGAGCTAAGGCAGGCCATCTTTTCTGTGTTACCTTTGCCATTAATCTGGAAAAGTATGATCCAACTTCCTGAGTTCAGAGTGAGAAAAAGCGTTAAACTACTCTGCTTCTGGAAACAATCTTACTGACAAATAAATGCATTTAGCAGTTTTACTGCATGACTTGAGTATATAAAGTCTAATGCCTGTGGTTATGGGAATACTTGAATACTGTAGTTTTAAGTTGCAAAGAGAAGATTGGCAACTTCTGCATGTAATTCACTGGAGTTGAGAGAAAAGAGTCTTACTTTTTAATTTCAGTAATAATTGCGCTGAGCTGGTGAAACTGATTAAAAAGGGGGTTGCTTGTCTACCCTCAAGCCTAAAAAGAAGCAAATGTAGGATCTTGCAGTGAGTGGAGGACTCAAGGATGTAACTCGACCATAAAAGACAAAGGATTAAGTGATATGTGGTGCTCCATTCAGGATGAAATGGAGAGATGGCAGTCTGGGTGGTTCTCCCTGCTTTGTGAACAAGATGGGAGCAACACATGATTACTGTTGCAAACAGACCATGTCAGTTTTAAAACCAAACAAAACCCCACATTTTTTTCATATGAGAAGTCGGTAACAGTTACAATTAAATTGGCTGATGTGGATGTGTGTATAAAAGCATTGATGTAAAAATCTTAAAAATCAGAGAAGCTGATGAAGGAAGAGGAAATAAACCTCACCTGCTGTATTTGATGTTATATAAGCTATAACTTTCAGAAGCCTTTGGGCTGGTTCTGTGCTGACTTGATCCTTTTTGGGATTTTAAAGTATCTAATTGGAGATCTGTGTGTGCTCAACACACAGTTGAGCTGCTTACTGTCTCCCAGATATTTTTATGTGATAACTGAACACTGGGTGTCCAGACTGGAATGTTTTTGCTGAGGAATGAGCTCCTCAGTCTACCTGTGGTCCTTCCTCTCAGCCACTGTCTTGCCACTGGTAAATGCTTTGGTGTTTCCTCTTTAATCTGCCTGGAGCTGAAAGTTAAAGACCCACAAAAGCAGTAACTTGGAAAGCAGGCAGGAACTTGCTGCTTTCAGGCATTGAAGATTGCTGTGCTCCTCAGCAATTTAATATTTGCTTCCAAAATGTAATGTTAATCATCATCATAATCTGTAGTACACACTCAGGAGTTTGAGTGTTAAGGATTTGTCACCTTGTGCGTTGTCAAGACTGCAGTGGCTACTGTCCAATGCAGGGACAAACAGCTTCAGCTGTGCACTGGAGAAGATTTGACTGAGCCTGACCCATGCTCACATCAGCACGCAGCTTTTGGATCCCCCTAAATGTTCCTTGGGTGACTCTGTCATTTAGATACTACAGCAGAAACTCGCAGGTTGACGCTGGGCATGAGCTCCAGAGATCCCCCTTCTGCCACGTACTTGTAGGGCTTTATGACTTTCTGCTTAGGATCTCCATCTTCAAAATGAGGAATGAACAACACCTTTTCTTCACACTTGCTTGATTTGTCTGGTTACACCAACAGCTTTAGAAGAAGTATTTTTTGCAGGTCTCTAATTCAGTGTAGCTCTGACCTCTAGATCTCATGTGAATAGGACCGATGCCTCACAAATATCAATGAGTCTCTGCTAGTCTTCAGCACTGTTCTGAAATTTCATCTTTACAGTTTATATTCAACTAAAAGACAAAATTATAAACAAATGTTTACAAATTTCTGAGGTTCTTCTATCTTTGTCTTCTCTTGGATTTAAAAAGACTTTTTTATCTTTGGCAAAAATGGATCTTTTATACCCTGCTTCTCTCTCTTTGGAATACAGGTGATCAGTTACATCACAAATGCAAGTTCATTGGTGCACTGCTGCTCTTCCACCTGTAAAGGACAGGAATAAGAGCTTGTTTCTCTTAACCCCTTTTTACTGGACTTTGAATTTTTAGTTGATTAGCTCACTTATATCAAATCTGGTAAAATCCAAGTTAAATCTGTGCACAATGCATTTCTAACAGCGTGATGGCAATTTGTCTTGGAGCTGTGCCAATTCCGCTCACTCTGGTAGAAGTATTTGTGGTACCAAGCACAAGTGCGTGCTTAAGGAGAGGGAAAGCAAAAGCAAGTAAACAGCACGGCAGGCCTTCTATTTGAAACTCCCTGTGAGAGCTGAGAGATTTGCAATTAATGTCCATATGTTTGTTTATAATCAGTTTTGAAAGGAGCATTAAGACCCTGTAAGCTTCTGAATGCTGAGAGACAGGAAATCGGGTTTGGAAATCTGTGTCTGAGAATTCACTTACATCGTTGTTTGTTTCTTCTCAGATCACTGCCTGTATCAGAATTTGTGTGACAAAACAATCTCAAATATGCATTTGCTGATCTTTTTTTGAAGTCACTTTAATGGCAGTGGTTGCTTGCAGGTATGCTATGCAATTTCTCAGTGTCAAAACATTGAATCCTCCACTTGTGATGATTCTTCGTTTAGGAACTTGAAGGTGCACAAGTCCATGGGACCTGATGAGATCCATCCTCGGGTCCTGAAGGAACTGGCAGATGAAGTTGCCAAGCCACTGGCTATTGTATTTGAGAAGTTGTGGCGGTCTGGCGAGGTCCCCGATGACTGGAAGAGAGGGAACATAACCCCCATTTTTAAAAAGGGGAACAAGGAGGACCCGGGCAACTACAGGCCGGTCAGCCTCACCTCTGTGCCTGGCAAGGTCATGGAGCAGATTCTCCTGGGAACCATGCTAAGGCACATGGAGAGCAAGGAGGTGGTGGGTGACAGCCAACATGGCTTCACCAAAGGCAGATCGTGCCTGACCAACTTGGTGGCCTTTTACGATGGGGTGACAGCATCGGTGGACAAGGGTCGACCAACGGATGTCATCTACCTGGACTTGTGCAAAGCTTTTGACACTGTCCCGCACGACATTCTTCTCTCTAAACTAGAGAGGCATGGGTTTGATGGATGGACCACTCGGTGGATAAGGAATTGCCTCAATGGCCACACTCAGAGAGTAGTGGTCAACAGCTCGATGTCCAAGTGGAGACCGGTCATGAGTGGCGTCCCTCAGGGGTCCGTGTTGGGCCTGGCCCTCTTCAACATCTTTGTTGGTGACGTGGACAGTGGCATGGAGTGCACCCTCAGCAAGTTCGCCGATGACACCAAGCTGTGTGGTGCCGTCGACACGCTGGAAGGGAGGGATGCCATCCAGAGGGACCTCGACAGGCTGGAGAGGTGGGCCTGTACCAACCTCATGAAGTTTAACCAGGCCAAGTGCAAGGTCCTACATCTGGGTCGTGGCAATCCCAGGCACAAATACAGACTGGGCGGAGAATGGATCGAGAGCAGCCCTGAGGAGAGGACTTGGGAGTACTGGTGGACGAGAAGCTCAATATGAGCCGGCAATGTGCTCTTGCGGCCCAGAAGGCCAACCGCCTCCTGGGCTGCATCAAGAGGAGCGTGGCCAGCAGGTCGAGGGAGGTGATTCTCCCCCTCTACTCTGCCCTCGTGAGACCTCACTTGGAGTATTGCATCCAGTTCTGGAGTCCCCAACATAAGAAGGACATGGACCAGTTGGAGAGGGTCCGGAGGAGGGCCACAAAGATGATAAGAGGGCTGGAGCACCTTTCCTATGAGGACAGGCTGAAAGAGTTGGGGCTGTTCAGCCTGGAGAAGAGGAGGCTCCGGGGTGACCTTATAGTGGTCTTCCAGTACCTCAAGGGGGCCTACAAGAAAGATGGGGAGAGGCTGTTCAGGAGGGCCTGTTGTGATAGGACAAGGGGTAATGGTTTTAAAATAGAGGGAGGTAGATTCAGGTTGGATATTAGGAAAAAATTTTTTACCATAAGAGTTGTAGAACACTGGAACAGGTTGCCCACAGAGGTGGTGGATGCTCCATCCCTGGAGACGTTCAAGGCCAGGTTGGATGAGGCCCTGAGCAAACTGATGTAGTTGGAGATATCCCTGTTTGTTGCAGGGGGGTTGGACTAGATGACCTTTGAAGGTCCCTTCCAGCCCTAACCATTCTATGATTCTATGATTCTAACTGTTGTCAGCTGTGATGCAACATCCTTTAATGTATTCCGTGATATGCCTTTTCTTTTCAACTTATAGCAGTTAAAGGTCAGAATTGTTATCTTACTCAGAAGTTACCTTGTTTGAGAACATCCCTCATGGTATAGTCTCAAGCACAGGCACTCACTGTGATCTTGTCTGTGTAGGTAAGTGCCCCAATATTGCAGTGTCTGAACAGTGATATGACATATTGTTTCATCCCTGTTCTGCCAATCCAAAGGTGCCTTTGTAAGGCTCACAACAATCTTCTGTAGGCAGTGTAGAAGGTAAAGTGCTGGTATGGGTGAATAATACAAAAAATATGATGCTTTTGACTTCAGTCAACATCTTGTTGATTGCCGACAATTTCTGTAGCTTATAAAGACAGTTTTTCATTCCAGTTGTGTCTTCTACCAAGGATTTGCCACCTTTTCCAATTTTGTCACATTAGTACATTGCATATGCATATACATATACAATTCTACAATTAAAATCTTTAGTAGAAAGTATGAAATAGTAGTGAACCAGTGAAACACCTTCTAAGGCTGACAATGAACCATGATTTTTTTCTGTAAGTGTTCTCTACCAGTTACGCAATACTTTTCTGGTGAATTTTTCTGGCCTATGTTTCTTTAGTTTGCTGGTAAGCATACAAAACAGTTGAACAACCTCCCGTCCTCCAATCAAAATAGATTGTTTCCCATTTTTTCCGTTGTCCTTTAGTTTCTCCAAAACTTAAGATCGGGCTCACATTTTTTTTCTTTCCTATAATAACTTGTATTCCTGCCCAGTTCCCTCCATCTCTTCCGTGCTTTGGCCTCCACCAGCATCCAGTTTTCCTCGAGTGTTACGAAGTGTAATCCCTAACAAAATGAGCCCTGAGTTTCAGCTCTCCTCTGCCCTTCCGTGAATCCTGAATGCTGGTCCCAGGGCTCGCTGCCATCATAATTGTTTATCTCTGTATTAACTCAAGGTAAATGCTGTTCCTCACTGGGCTGCAAGGGAGTAGATAATCTTGGGAGTAGGAAGGAGGAGAAGAGGCCATCTGCGGCCATCTGCAGCCATCTCCAAAGTGGAGTGCATGCAAAACAATCCATTGGGGTGTATGAAGAAAATTTTTGTACCGTTAATAAAATAAAAAAACTTGTAAACCAGTTCTTCATCTTTAGCTCGTCCTATTTCTATTTTTGTATATGTTTTATAGTGTAAATAATATATTAGTACAGTAGTACATGTATGGAATTTGCAAGAAAATACCCTTATATTGAGGGTGCGTGCCCATAAAAATTTTTACTGATGGAGTGTGCAATCAAAAAAGTTTGGAGACCAAAGATCTGGAGCTTTAAATTTCTTCCCTTCCAAAGATAAGTTCCAGTCCCTTGCCCAGTGTCAGAATCTTTGTCTTGGATTTTATTTATTTTTTTTTTTTTAAATCCAGAACATTATCATTTTGTTATTTAAGGGTCAAATCAGACTCTGGATTTGTTTGTAAATTTGAAAGGCAGTGTTTTGTGCTCTTTAGAAGCCTCGCATGGATTTTAATAAAGTACCTTGATCTCTTGCTGACTGCTTTTCTAAAAAGTCTGAATGTTTCTTTTTGCTTCCACTGAAATCTTTTATCTGGCTTTCCTTGACCCCGAAATAAATCCTTTATAAGTGCTGAATACTTGGTTGTGAAATGGAGAGAGATTTCTTTTGCATCTTTGACCTGTATGGCTGTGTTATTGTGACTCTCTTCGGATGCGCGGCAGGCAGACAACGAACAGATTAAACAGGGATGGCTCTGACTTGTAAATGATGAACTAGCTGAAAGGCAGCCCTTGGAGCACACAGAAGAGGATGACACTGACTTTGTCGTGTTCTTCTTCATCTTGTGCCCAAGGAGAATTGAAAATATTCTGGTTTGGGATTGCAGTGATAACAAGGGATTGCTTTTGGGTGTGCTTCCCATTAAATGCTCAGCTTTTCTCCATGCAGCAAGTGATCAGTGCGGGTGCCGACGGAGCGAGGTTATGTGATTTGGGGGTTTTGGTTTTATTCTCTGTTTGCCTCATTTAGTCCTAGCTCTAAGGCAAAACATCCCTTGGTCCCTGTGTGTTCAAATGGAACCAGAGCAAATTGCTTCATTCCCTAGATTGTTGTGAATGAGGCAAGATTAATTTGGAAGTATTTAGGAAAGTTAGAGGCTTTTTGTTAAAAGGAAAGCTGATGAAAAAAAAAAGTGTCAATAAGGAAAGACCCTTGATCTGAGTTGGAAGATAATTTTTTTGATGGAAACTTGTTCTGTAAAAAAGTAGATTTAATACAAGAATAGAGAAGTACTTAGAATACTGTTTCTGTTAGATTTTTCAAAAATGTATACATTCTAGGAGGCAAGGGAGAGGAGAAAATTTATTGACATTGGACTCTAAAAATTACTGCAGTGGTATGCATGAAAGATCTGAACAGAACAGTACTGGAGCTTTCTGGCCTTGATTGGAAAAAGAGTGGATAACTGATACTCAAACCTCAGAAAATTAGCAATGTTGAGGTAGATTGGCAACTTTATTTCTTACTTCTGTGCATATGCATCTGGCACAACACGCAAATGCCCATTCTTCCCAAAAGAAATGCAATATATTGTTTTTTCTACAAATGAGTTTATTGCCTTAGTAGAAAGTATGAAATAGTAGTGAACCAGTGAAATACCCTCTAAGGCTGACAATGAACCATGATTTTTTTTCTGTAAGTGTTCTCTACCAGTTACGCAATACTTTTCTGGTGAATTTTTCTGGCCTATGTTTCTTTAGTTTGCTGGTAAGCATACAAGACAGTTGAACAACCTCCCGTCCTCCAATCAAAATAGATTGTTTCCCATTTTTTCCGTTGTCCTTTAGTTTCTCCAAAACTTAAGATTGGGCTCACATTTTTTTTTTCTTTCCTATAATAACTTGTATTCCTGCCCAGTTCCCTCCATCTCTTCCGTGCTTTGGCCTCCACCAGCATCCAGTTTTCCTCGAGTGTTAGGAAGTGTAATCCCTAACAAAATGAGCCCTGAGTTTCAGCTCTCCTCTGCCCTTCCCTCTCTCCCTCTGCCCTGATATGCTGTATCAGACAGCGTATGCTTGCACTAAACTGTATTTTCGTGTGTAACATTGAAATATGCTGGCACTTACTGGCGGCAAAATTAGTTTCTTAAAAAGAACTAAGAATTGTCAGTAATGTTGTTCAGTGTCAATAACGGACAGTGTTACGATGAGGTCTTGCAAGGCTATACACACATGTAAGTGTAAGTTGCATGGACATGTATGTGATGTGTTCCTAATCGGAAGTAACTTGGTTGCAAGCCTAGGAAGAGGCTCTGAGTTCAGACTTCCAAACTCTCATCGTCAGAGAAAATCTGAAAGGTTAAGGCATTGTTATTTTCTTTCTCAAGTCAGTTTGAAAATCTAAAACCTTTCACCAGCCCGTACTGCAAAATGTCACATACAGGGTTGCACTCTTCACTAGTTAATCCTGCTAAAATCAAAATAAAGTGCTGCTCAGGAAACTGATGCAGGTAACTCTTCTACTCTTTTGGAGACTTTGGAAAGAAAACAAATTTAGCCTCAACACAGGTTTTGTTTAAAAATGTGCAGAACCTTAGAAAATGTTCCAATAATACAACTGAATCAATGGGAGGGAGGAGGAGAGAGATTCCTCCCAAACCTGGGCATTGATTCCTAAACAAGGTATTAATTTTCCCTAATTTAAAGCATTTGCAGACCAGCCATGGACACCTGAGGCAGAAGTGGTCTGTAACAACTTCTTTCTCTGAAGGGATCCTTGTGGACTAGTAGCCCCTTATGTTCATATCGGGTTTTAAGTGTTGTTTAAGTCCCATGGGAAGAGCCCTCTCTAGCTCTCAGGTGCACCATATAAATGCCAGTTTCATTCTGTGACTCTGGAAGACCTATTAAACTGGCACATGTTAAAATTAAGCTCACGTATGGTCTGGTATACATTAAACTTCTCTTTTGTATAGAATAGTCCAATCCAGGAGAGACATTGAGCTGTCCTACAAAAATAATAGATTTTAATTTTCATTAGGAAAACTGTTCATTAAAGAAACTCTTATAAAAACAAACTTTATCACTTGGTCTTAAAATAGTTTTAATGCTAGTCATTATTATTCTACTATTGTTTTATTTTGATTTATTAAAACCACCTATAACAAACTGAGATCACCAGTATCTTGGCTCAGACTCCAGACAGTGTTCTGACTGCGAAGGTAGCTTTTGGTAAGATTCCTCATCTGTAAATTTTTATCTTCGCTCCTGAAATTGCTTAAAAGTGCAAAGGATCAAGAATGTTACTGGTTTGGTTTTTTAGGAGTGATGGGTTAAATGAATTCAAGTTGAATTAGGCTCTCTTTTAGTCCATTTTTGAATCAACAAGTTCCCTCTATCCAGAGTGTCCCAAAGGGTGAGTGTGTGCCTTACAGCATACCTTGTGTGAGGGTGCTGGGAGCATCAGAAAAGAGTATGAGGATCAAGAACTTCTCGTAGGAATCAACATGCAATTTTATGGTCTTCTTTCAGCCTGCACCTGTTGGAGACTGGGAAAACAGGATAAGAGCATCATGTGAGATGTTCATTGCTGAGTCAGACAGGAAATGTTTTGTTAAACTAAGAAGCACTGACTCTGTGAGGTATTGTTTTACATATCATTTATTGGAGCTAACAAGAAGGAAAGGGAGAATGGATAATCTTATGTCCCTTCCGATGCTGGGAATCCCATGTTGTGCCGCATCAGACAGACCCCCAGTTGGGGCATGGCACGATGTGCAGAACCCCATCCAGGGAGAGGTTCACCAGCATTGATGGTCTTCAGCATTCTTACAGGAGTTTCTTAAAAGAAAACTTAATAATTTCTGCGGTTGAGCAAAAGAAAGTTTGGGTGAGAGCATGTGGCTTCACTTTGAAATAAAGACATGGTGATGTAATCGCCAGTGTGACAGCTCCTTGGAGTCATAGAATCACAGAATGGTTTGCATTGGAAGGGACCTCAAAGTTCCAACTCCGTGCCATGGGCACAGACACCCTCCACTACACCACATTGCCCAAAGCCTCATCCAACCTGGCCTTGAACACTTCCAGAGATGGGGCATCCACAACTTCTCTGATAAACCTGTTTCAGTGCCTCACCACCCTCAGAGTGAAGAATTTCTTCCTTAGATCTGATCTAAATCTCCCCTCTTTCAGTTTAAAGCCATTGCCCCTTGTCTTATCACCACATACCCTTGTAAAAAGCCCCTCTCCAGCTTTTCTGTAGGCCCCCTTCAGGTACTGGAAGGCTGCCATAAGATCACCTCAGAGCCTTCTCTTCTCCAGGCTGAACAACCTGGTCCTCTGGTATGATTAACTGGCCCAGTTGATCCTGCGGCCAGGATATCCATGCAGCCTCGACCTGAAGGCCAAGTGCTACATGCAGCACAGCGTAGCACAGCACAGACCTGCAGCTGCTCAGGCAACGTGCTCTGTGGGTCACTGAGTCCATGTGCAGCAGCTTCCTGGACAGGATCCCTATGGTACGCAGCGGTTCCGACAGGGCAGCTGGCGGTGTTCCTTCCCACAGCAAGGGGAAGGTCCAGCTCCCAAATGACTGCTGTGCCTGCAAGGGCCAGGTTTTCATAGATTTCATAGATTTCTAGGTTGGAAAAGACCTTAGAGATCATCGAGTCCAACCATCCCTAATCCCCATTAAACCATATCGCTAAGTAGATCATCCACCCTATTCTTAAACACATCCAGGGATGGGGACTCAACCACCTCCCTGGGCAGCCTATTTCAGTGGCTGACAACCCTTTCAGAGAAGAAATACTTCCTAACATCCAACCTGAATCTCCCCTGACTAAGCTTATGCCCATTTCCTCTTGTTCTATCACCCAACACTAATGTAAAGAGCCCTTCCCCCACCTCCCCACCATCCCTTCTCAAGTATTTGTAGGCTGTAATCAGGTCTCCCCTCAGCCTCCTCTTTTCCAGGCTAAACAGCCCCAACTCCCTCAGCCGCTCCTCATAAGTTTTATTTTCCAGCCCCTTGACCAGTTTAGTTGCCCTTCTTTGGACTCGCTCCAGGAGCTCAATATCTCTCTTAAAGCGAGGGGCCCAAAACTGGACACAATATTCCAGGTGCGGCCTCACCAGTGCCGAGTACAGGGGCAGGATCACTTCCCTGCTCCTGCTGGTCACACTATTCTTGATATATGCCAGTATCCCATTGGCCTTTTTGGCCACCTGGGCACACTGCTGGCTCATATCAAGCCGGTAGTCAACCAACACCCCCAGTCCTTCTCCACCAGGCAGCTCTCCAGCCACTCTTCCCCGAGCCTATAGCGATGCTTGGGGTTTTTATACCCCAAGTGAAGGACTCTGCACTTGGCCTTATTAAAGCTCATGCCATTGGCCTCAGCCCAACGATCCAGTCTGTTCAAATCCCTCTGAGGGGCCTCCCTACCCTCGAGCAGATCGACACAGCCTCCCAGCTTGGTGTCGTCCGCAAATTTACCGAGGGTACATTCAATCCCCTCATCCAGGTCATTGATAAAGATGTTAAACAGAACTGGACCCAGCACTGAGCCCTGGGGAACCCCACTGGTGACCGGCCTCCAGCCGGATTTTCTTTCTAGGCGTACTGTTGCATGGAGTTTGCATACTGAACCAGTTCTTTCCGGACACTATTTTCATACCACTGGTGAGTTGAGTTTCAGTACGGAGTACCAGGCTCCAGAGGTGGTGTGCAGTTTGGTGTCCTTCAATTACCGTGACCCTGCCTTACTGGCTTTCATTCTAAGCGTAGTAGAAAAACATTCTAAAATTGGCAATCTGTTGATTGAAATGTATTGAAGAAAGCCTAAAATGAGATAAAGCATTTGTTTGCGAACCAAAAGGATGATGCAGAATCAAATTTTCCAAGGAAAGCAATGTTATTTATTAAACAGCCCTCAGTGGTGGGAGAGATTTCTGTTTGAATTTTTCCTGCTTGGTTATCAGTTTTATGTTTGTGGCTTTAAAGACGTTATGTTTGTTTCTGCTCTGAAAAGTACGCACAAAGTAGGGAAGGAGTATACAATAAAAGATGTCTGCATTTCAGAATATGCTGAAGGCTGTTTTCAGATACAGTGCAGGGCTGGAAGAGATAGCCCGTCATCCTGTTCTGAAGCAGGATAAATTTAACCTCCATGGTTAGCATATTCCTGTGCTGCTTATCCTTGATTTTTCTTAATACCCTAACCTAAGGTTTTTTTTACCCCAAATTAAAGCTGTGAGTAATCTTTTGTGTGTATGTGTGAAACTGAAGAACAGTTTGTCACTGTTTCCATTGCTGTAATATACTAAACATCCCAAATTTGCAGTTCTCTACCACCACCTTCTTAAAACTGAACAAGTCTGTCTTTCCACTTTTTCCCTAATGAAACATGTGTTAAGCTGTGTCATTTTGTTCCTTTGGAATTGTTGCAGGCAGTCAGTCCCCGCCTTTGAGTATGGGATCTGAAGCTGCACCAGATTTATCAGCAGAGATGTTTGTAGGGCAGAATAAAACAGGATAACGTACTATTGTCTCATGCTTCGCATGACATAGTTATTCATATACATAGCAGTCAGATTTTCTTTTACCTTTTTTTTTGCGGCACAATGCTGTTGGTTCCTGCGTTTGTCCTTTGTTATAAACCTGAGGTTTTTTTGCAGTGTGCTGTTGAAACAATTCTCCCCTTCTTCCCTTTTTTATATTTTTTTAACTCAAGTGCAGTATTTACTACCTGTCTCTACTGAATTTCATAATAATTATTCCAAACATTTCTCCATTTGGAATTGCAGTCCTGTCTCCCCAAGCATTTGTAACCCCTTCAGCCCTCCTCAACTGTGAACTACATTCACAAAATTTAGTTATCTGCCCGTCACTAGGAAATACTGTCATCAGGGCCTCACTTCATAGCTGATACCGAATTGTTGATACTTGCTCACTGAGAATATTTTTCAGTTGTGCATCCTCCTTTTTGTCAGTTCACCTTTAGCCTTTCTCCCTCGTTTGCTTATGAGGATGTTTTGCAGGACAGTCCAGCATCAGACTGGTTTGCATCCAATAGCTGGCTTTCAGCGCTTACAAGAGATGACCAGGAAGACAAAGCCAGACTCTGCACAGTGGTGCCTGGTGGGAAGGCAAGAAACAACGGTCATAAATCAAAACCAAGAGAGGTTCCAACTCAGTATAAGACTTTTTCACCATGAAGATGGTCAAGCAGTGCAGCGGGCTCCCCAGAGAGGTTGTGCAGTCTTCGCCCTTGGAAGATTTCAAGACATGGCTGGATGAAGACATGATCTGCTGGGTCTCACTGCAAAGCTGGCTCTGGTTTGAGCAGGAGTCTGGACTGGAGACCTGCTAAGGTTCATTTATGTTTCTACCCTTTCTCACATCTCTCATAGCTCCTCTTTTTGCCCACTGTGTTTGTCCTTCCGGAGAGTTTGACAATTCTGGTTCATGTCCCAGAGACTGCTTTCAACAATTCCCTCTTTTCTGTGGGGCAGTCATCAGATCTTGCTGACAGTATATCGAAGATGTATAATTCATTTCGCCAGCTTTACAAAGCTTTAGGCTCCACCTGATTTCTGATAAGTCTGTATTGCAACGTGACATCAGTTTCCAAATATGTCATCATCCACCTGCAGTAGTTTGCTGGTGACAGCGGCACTTCTCAGCAGTGGCATGGCCACGGTGACACTGTAATTGTCACCTGGACTGTACTACTGTACCTGGAAGTGTGAGGGCTGGGAGCAGGGCCATGCAGTTAAAAAATGAACCTCCTCACTGCCTTACCACTTCAAGGCTGTGCTCATGTGCTTCCCATGGCTCCCAGCTGGCTTCCCATGCTGATGTGATGTCTTGGTTCTCCTCTTCAAATCAAGTTAATGAATCGGGTCAACACTACACAAGGGATGCTGTAGGTGAGACTAACTGGCACAACAGCACAGCTCGCTTGGGGTGGTGTCTGTCTGTGAACGTGGTATGGTTTTAACTTTCAGAGGTGAACCGAAGTGATCAAAAAGGCTTTTATGCTGAAATTTTGCACAGTCTTTAGTAAATGTGGGGATGCATACTCCTGTCAGCAAATGGTCAACATATGTCACCTCCCTCTGCTTAACCTGCCACCTTGGACCATTTAAGGTTATCAAGCCTGCCCAAAGAACTGAAAAAACAGCAGGCACTCCCTGTCTGCTGGAAGAGAACATAGGTCTGCCCCTATGGTGAAGAAGCAATTTTTCTTTCCTCTGATCCTGCATTTATCCATCTGTTTCCTATCCACCGTGATGCTCAGGGGCACATGACTGGACCTTCCCCCCCCTCACCCCCTGCCACCGCCGTGCAGCACAGTGCTTCCAGGAGGAAGGGTGCCGTTCCTGCCATGCTCGCCGCACTGGAGGGAGCAATAGCTGGTTAAAAATAAATTTGGGAGCAGATGGCAAGGCAGATTATTGTTCATCCTAGGGCGATGATGATGATGTGCCAGCTAACTGCTGGTTGTCTATCAGAATTAATCAGGAGCTGTTATGGCACATGATCAGTGAAGCCGCTGCTCCTCCTGGGAAAAGGGAAGGAAGAAGAGAGAAGCATCTCTGTAAAATGAGTTATTGGAGAAGCACTTGTTTTTGAAGATATGAGAAGCTTCTAATGGAGAAAAGACTATATCAAAAGAAAAATGGGGATGTTTTTAGCGTTTTGGGTGGTTTTTTTTTAATGTATTCGTACACTTTTAAATATCTGCAGGTATGCCTAGGTCCTAAAAAGCAGCTGGGAAACTTGGTCACCACCTTCTTGCTTTCTCGGTGGAACTGTAGGTCATCAGAAATAAAAACATTGCGGAGGTTTACAGGACCTTTATGAGCACTGTCTATATGGATAGTATGAAATGCTATCCATGGATGCGCCTGGTTTGGATCCGTGGTCCGTGTCAGAGGAAAGGACTTGTCACTTGTTGTGCTCAAAACGCTTCGCGAACATCAATTCTCTGTACGCTCACGCAGACCAGGCAAAAGCTGACTCAACCCACTGAGCTGAAAGGCAGTATCAGAGGGACAACTCCAGAGTTTTGATGGTTTAGCAATCCAGAGGGTGGTTTAGCAATCCAAAGGGCAGTTTATTGATGTTACCTTTGTTATTTGTTTTTAACCAATTGACTAAAGAGGTTGATGAAATGATGTAAGAATTACCGTATGTTTTGTTTGAACAAATCAGAAAATAAAATAGGGACTCCGTTTTTGGTTATTGTTTTTGTAATGGAAATCAACAGTAAATTTTGATCATTTAATGCACTTAGGTAACCCATCAGTTTATTTTGTTAACCTAGTAACATTTGTTAAACTAAATTTCTTGGTTTGTGTCTTCAGCTTCTATTGTCAAGGCTATCTGTCGTGACGTCACCTTTTAGTGTACATCCAGTCTGATGTCCAAAAATACGTTTTGCTGGGGTGTAATTTATGAAAAAGTTATGGTTTTGTTTCAGAAGACATTTCAGGTGATACATTAAATACTTTCTATCTAAGTCTGTCAGATCTGTACAGTCTACCTTATATAGCATGTTCTCCACAAACATGCATTGTAAAATACAAAAGATGGGATGAGAATTGCCATTTCTTCAGATTTTTTTTTCACCGTTCTTTTCTTTTATACTTTCTTTTTGAATGGTAGTGCTGGTTTAAGTTGTTAAAGAGGTGTTTGCTATGCAAAATAATCTGAGGGCTCTCTCTGTGTGTAACAGTGAATGGAAGACAAGGCGAGGCTGAAGTAAGCTTCTTCAGTACTTATTTTTTTTAATTTGAGATGTTAGCAGTAAGAAGAAATGAACTTAAAGCAGCAATAAGATAGAATGACAGAGAGAGAGGTGGTCCCTCTGGATCCTCAAAGTTTGCAGATGCCAAGGAGGCTTTTTATTGCTTTGTCTGGCATTACTCTAAGTTTCATCAGTATCTCTTTTTAACCACTCCATGAGTGAGATGGCAAATCCGTAGTGGGTTATCTGCGACAGCAGCAATCTTTAGGGCAGAAACACTGGTAAAACGTACCCAATATTAACAAGTCTTTTTCTCTTGCTGGTGTTGCAAATGATGAGGATGGAAATAAATTACTTCACTGTCTTATTTCTTGTTATGTATAGGTCATGCTGAACTGAAAAACTAGTCTTGCTGTCTTTGCTTCTGATCAGTTCTTCTACGTGCCACTGTAGGAGGGCCAGATTCTTATTATTTTACATCCCTAGTGCCTGAAATGTCCTGTCTTACCTATGTTTTAATAACCAAAATGATCTCGGAACCAGTTTATTTCCTGATCCCTGCCCTTCCAACCTGCTTTACTGGAGTGAGAGGACGGTTTAAAGAAAGGTATGTACACATGGGGTGGGTTGCTCTTTAAATCTTTTTAAGTGGTTGGCTGCTGGCAAGACAGGGATATGTACAGACCCTGCAGTGCGGAGGTGCCGTTGGTGAGCATTACTCATTTTTACCATGAAATCTGTGATGAGACATTGCAGTGCTGAAGGCAAAAATCGCCCTTAGCTGTAGAAGATCTTTTTTCTCTGAAAAGAGTATTAATTGAAAACAGCACCTGCTTTCCAAGCAGGTAGTGGAGGTGAGAGCACTGGGAATTCGGTCTTTGAAGGGTTGTTAGCAGAAATCTTGTTTTTTAACACGTACCCGTGGCACTTTCCACTGTCTCACTAGGCCATGCTATCATTTTAGTCCCTCTCACCTCTGCAGGCCCACGTGGTTCCCATTGCACAAGTCAAAAGGAAAGGGATAGATAAGGTCTTTCTCTGGGAAGGTGAAAGATAAATCCTTCCTGTGCACGTTTCTCTGAGGCAACATGGGCAATAGCTACCCAGACCTCAGTCCTGGCTTCACAAGAGGTCCTGCTCGGTATCACGGGCCAGCATTCGAGCAGCTTCAGCAATTTCTCCTGCACATTTTGCTGGCGCCCTGTTACTCTGCCTCTAATTTCTTTTTCTGACAGTTTTGTAGGCTTAGCCTGTGTTAGCTTCCCTTTATGCTCCAGGTTACCTCCTGGCATCTGTGCAGTTCTTTCACTGAGAAACTGCCCACTTTTTTCTCTCCATGGCAATTCTGGCACCATCCTGCAGTTTGGAGCTCAGCTCAGTCCCGAGGAGCCTCTCTTCCCATTTGCTCTCTCCTATTTAATGAGAAGGTGGAGTCCCACCTGCCTCAGCTGGGAAGCACTGCCCAAGCGTTCAGTGCTGCTCCCGTTGCTCTAATGGCTCCGCATGGACAGAGAGGGAAGGAGGGCAGGGAGGCACTGTCTCTGGAGGAAGCTGTGCCATCACACTTCTTTGGACTTCTTTTCACTCCCTTCTCCTGGCCCTGGCCACAGCGATGAGCACTGGCTTATATACAGGAGGTCCTGTGGGTGGTATCTGGCTTGGCTATAATCCTTTCCTAGCCATGAGAGGTGACCTTTCATGCAGCATGACTTGGACTGGTTTGGGGTGTCTCATTTGGCACGCGTTTTCACAAGGAAAGGGAAAAGATATTTCCTTTGAGAGTAAAGAATGAAGAAGCACAGGAGGTGGCATTGCTATTCAGAAGAATATCTAAAGGTACAAAAAAGAATGCATGGATATTCCAGTTTTGTTGATGGCAGGTAGCCAGTGAGGCTTCATGTGGTAAAATCTGAGAAACATGAAAAAAAATCAGTAGATCTATAGAAATACTGTGTAAGGCAGCAGTTAAAAGGTGAGACTTGAGGTAAAGGTTATGTGTGCAAGTCTCAGACTGGGACATTACCTGTTGTGTAGCTGAGAACACAAGTTAGTTGCGTAGGAAACGCTAGCCTGCATCATCGTTTGTATTCCCAGCAAAAAGTGAATTGCAAAAAGTCAGCTGGGGAGCAGTACTCGTTCTTACCACATACTGTTTTATATTTTTGCAGTGCTGGGGCACCTTTCAAAAACTGCAGGCTAGGAGCATGATCTCTTGCACCAGTAAATAGCTGGTGAGTGTTGTCCATGAGCTATTCCAGACCTTCAGGAAGGAGGGTAACATGACGTCTCTTCTGACAATAGATGGTCTTTCTTCTTAAGTAACCAGCATCTGAAAAACCTGCTTTGTTCGTTATGAAAGGCCTCCAAAGCCTCATGGAAAATAAAAAGGAGAAAGCAGACTGAAGAGCAACTTGTTCTCTTGGTGTTGGCCTGTTGTTGGACACCACTGAAGATAAGACTGGAAACAACTCGCTGGCTTGGAGCTCATTGCCTTGCTTCCTCTTTCTTGCCATTGCCAGCTGCTGCCATCCTGAGGCCTGCCACTGCTTGAAGCGCTGGTATGGAAATTCCCACCTGGAATACTGCACCCCACCTGAAATACTGCATTCAGCTCTGGAGTCCCCAGCACGGGACATGGAGCTGCTGGAGTGAGTCCAGAGGAGGCCACGAAGATGATCCAAGGGCTGGAGCACCTCTGCTATGAAGACAGGCTGAGAGAGTTGGGGCTGTTCAGCCTGGAGAAGAGAAGGCTCCGGGTGATCTTATTGCAGCCTTCCAGCACTTAAAGGGGGCCTACAGGAAAGCTGGAGAGGGGCTTTTTACAAGGGCGTGTAGTGATAGGACAAGGGGTATTGGCTTAAAACTGAAAGAGGGCAGATTTCGATTAGATATAAGGAAGAAATTTTTTACAGTGAGGCTGCTGAGGCACTGGAACAGGCTGCCCAGAGAAGTTGTGGCTGCCCCATCCCTGGAAGTGTTCAAGGCCAGGCTGGATGAGGCTTTGAGCAACCTGGTGTAGTGGAAGGTGTCTGTGCCCATGACAGGGGGGTTGGAACTAGATGATCTTTGAGGTCCCTTCCAATCCAAACCATTTTATGATTCTATGAAACACATGCTTTCAACATTGGCCCCGTTATTCTTTCAAATACTGCCTTGGGACGATGGTTTAAGGATTTAATTCTTGCTCTTTGTTCTTAAATAGATTTATTGTGTGTACATGAGCAGATTTGCATGAAATGCAGAGTCTCAGCATCCATGGCATATTCCCTTGGGTGCCCTTCTTTTTAACTGGAGTTTATTATAATGAGGAGAAAATGACATTTTAAGATTTTTTTTATTATTATTAATCTGTATTGTTCTCTGTTGGTGGCCCTTGTAGCTTTGTGGAGGAAGCTCATGCAATAGGGAATTGTTCTTGCCACACGTTAACTCTGAAGAGAATTTGAAAGTGAAGGGTTTCGGTTGTTGGCGTTTCTGAGCGACCATCTATTGAATTTGAAGCCCTTTTTGACTACAAGTAGCATAGTAGGTGTGCCAGAGTTGTAAATCTCTCTCCTCAGGGAATCTGTTGTATGTTACTAAAGGGATTTGGTAGTGACAGTGAACATGGAATAATAAATCTCTTCCAGAAAATCAGAAGTGCTGGTGTGTTTTTGCAAATAGATCTCAGGCATGGGAAGTATTTCATGTTTGCTATTGCCTGAAACAGGGGAGTCTGGAATAAGCCTCTGAAACCTTCTGTTTCCCTGTCCCTAAGTGCTTGAGATTTTCAGGGAAGAAAAGCATTGTCCTTATGTATTAGAAGGTGTTGCCAAAGGTGTCTTATCTCAGCAATACCTACTTTTATTGTTAACAGCAGGGTTCATTTTGTGCCAAGAGGGTCCAGAACAAGTGTTGAATGCTATTCTTGGCCATCTGTAATAACATTCCAGCACCACCATTTTTCCAAATTATGCCTAGGATAATGTAACTGCCAGAGTAAAATCTGCTCTGCAGCTTAACAGGGACCTTCTGTTTCCAGGACTGCCAGTCCCTCAATTTTTATACATTTACACACTGCTCTCAGGGAGGATAAATAATACATGAACATATGCACTGGCTAAGTGAAATTTCCTTCTGATTATAGAGAGACACTGGTTAATGGCAATTATAAAATACATCTCTTTCATCTATTGCTAATCCTGCTGTGTGTTTAAGAGTATGCCTTCCTCTCCTTTTTTTTGTTATAAGTTGCCATCTTGGTTTTATTTTTTAAACAAATTGTTTTCCTCGTTTTTTGTGTGTTGGCAAGTTGCAGTTTTGAACCCTCTTGAACACGTTTCTGGTAGAATTACCTCATCTGAATCAGAAATAGTGCTACTGCATGAGTGCCCTTAAATGCTGTCTGCTACATCTATATTACAATAATAGGAGCTTTGAAAAGTAACGGATTGACATTAATCCCGAATGAAATGTTTACTCTCTGTTTAATACCTGGTGCGCAATTCAATACTCTGAATCTATATTAAACAGGAAAGATATTTAAGAAGCATTATTAAGGCTCAAAATCAGGTATGCAAAAGTCAGAACTATATCTTGGTGTGCATATATTGTGAAATGGTGTTGAATTGTGTAATCAAATACTGGGTTTTGCACTTACTGGATTCATAGAATAAACCTTTTTTGAAGGCTGATTTGGAGGGTGGAAGTATGTGAGACTCCTTCCCAAACCTGTTACACATCCTGCCTCTGCCGTAGAGTCCCATACCATGTTGAAGACATCAGTGAAAACAAGCTGTCTGCACGTGAATGACTCTTGCTTGTTCTCTAATTCACCAAAAACTGTCTTAAAACCTCATGGTGTGGTACTGAGAAGTATTGATCTCGTTGCTGTTGACTCAGTGGCATTTATGCTAGAAAGTTTATGTACCTAGGAGAAACTAGATCTAGATTTGGGGCATATAAAGTTAAAAGAAATTTTTCTTCATTTTGGGGTCTTGATCACATTTGTAAACGGTAGATAACACAACTTTCTTAGGAATTCAGTTGCTGGAGAAAAATTCATAAAGAGATTAAAATCTCTCTTCAGATAACAGTGTTAGTTACGTTATTTATTCCTGGCCCATTTCTAGCCAAATAGTTGTGCTTCCCATTTTATAAATGTGCACTCCACATGCTTCTTCATGCATCTGAAGCAGAATTGTGATACAAAAGATCTTTTAGAATCATAGAGTCATAGAATGGTTAGAGTTGGAAGGGACCTCAAAGATCGTCTAGTTCCAACACCCCTGCCATGGGCAGGGAAACCCTCCACTACACCAGGTTGCCCAGAGCCTCATCCAGCCTGGCCTTGAACACTTCCAGGGATGAGGCAGCCACAACTTCTCTGGGCAACCTGTTCCAGTGCCTCACCACCCTCAGAGTGAAAAATTTCTTCCTTATATCCAATCTAAATCTCCCCTCTTTCAGTTTAAAGCCATTGCCCCTTGTCCTATCACTACATGCCCTTGTAAAAAGTCCCTCTCCAGCTTTCCTGTAGGCCCCCTTTAAGTGCTGGAAGGCTGCAATAAGATCACCCCGGAGCCTTCTCTTCTCCAGGCTGAACAGCCCCAACTCTCTCAGCCTGTCTCCATAGCAGAGGTGTTCCAGCCCTCAGATCATCTTCGTGGCCCTCCTCTGGACTCACTCCAGCAGCTCCATGTCCTTCTTGTGTTGGGGACTCCATTGCTGAACGCAGTATTCCAGGTGGGGTCTCACAAGAGCAGAGTAGAGGGGCAGAATCACCTCCCTCAACCTGCTGGCCACACTCCTTTTGATGCAGCCCAGGACACGGTTGGCTTTCTGGACTGCCAGCGCACATTGCTGGCTCATGTTGAGCTTCTCATCCACCAGCACTCCCAAGTCCTTCTCCTGAGGGCTGCTCTCAATCCATTCTCTGTGCAGCTTGTACTCGTGCTTGGGATTGCCCCGACCCACGTGCAGGACCTTGCTCTTGGCCTTGTTGAACTTCATGAGGTTCTCACAGGCCCATCTCTCCAGCCTGTCAAGGTCCCTCTGGATGGCATCCCATCCCTCCAGCGTGTCCACAACACCACACAACTTGGTGTCACCTGCAAACTTTTAGCAGATTTCAGTCTAGGATCGGATAGTAGGATGCGTCAGACAGCCTTTAGTATTGGTTGTCACTGTCCTTCCTGCCCATAATCCTTATTGCGCATAGCTGGTGGTACCTCCTGAGGAGAGGCAGAGAGGGATAGAGGAGATGCTGTACAACCCCGTTTGGTTGCGGTGCTGCGTACTCCGTTTCAAGCTACAGCCACTGCACTGACCATCTCATCGGGGCAGCACCATCCCATTTCCAGTTCTCTGTTTTTGGATGTCACCGTATGTTCTGGCTTTGCTCTGTCACCATTGACCAATGTTGCTCATCTCAGTTGCAATATACCTTATCTTCTCTCTAGTTAGACGTTTTAAAGCGAGCCTTTTCAGGCTGTTGGCATGAAGCCCAATGCATCTGAGATTTCAATGGGAAAGATGGATGTTTCATTCTAGAAGTGGGTTTACCAAATCCTCTCCAAATGCTGACATTTCCTGCACAGGTGTTTGTTCTTGTTCCGTAAGAAGCTCCAACAACAGCATCTGCGCCGGACTATCCCAGACAGGACGAATGTAAAAACATACACTTTCTGTATCGTTTTTCAAGACAGAGTACTTGATAGAGTCAGCCCTGGGCTGTGGAGTGTCCTCAAGAGCTTGAGATCCAGTGGACCATGAAACCTGTCTCAGAAAGATGAGATGTTGCATTACATTTTATGTAACACACTGTGCTCTGTAATTGGCTCTTTTAATCGATGTGTAGAAACACTGAACTACTTGCAAGAGAGAATGGTACTGCTTTTGTGTCCAGGAGACAGGTTTTCTTGGTGTGTTTCTCTGTTTTTTACCTAAAACAACTTGGTTTTTGGAAGTCAAATGTGAATACAAATGTGCTTGGAACTGTAGGTCTCCAATATGGGGAGGAAAGAGAGATGAGGCCAGGGAAGGCCACCCGATAAAATCAGCAGGAGACTCATCTTTCCGTGGGGCAGGAGCGTGTTTTCCACTCTGACATACTGGGTTGCTTTCTCATTTAGGACAGTTTAATGAGGGCTGAGAAGACTGTTTCAGTCTGGGAGTCACTAAAGATCAACAGCCCCTACAGTCTGATCTGCAATATCATTAATCCAGTCAACAATCAAGTTTTAACAATTAGCTTCGTTACTAGCTCGGTCCATTAAGGTCATTAAAAATCTCTTTGCTTCGATTTAACCCCTCAGGTTGCTACTTAGTAGGTATCTTTATATCCTAACGTGGAGCGTGTTATGGAAACTAATGATCCAGGTCTGTTGTAGCCACTCAGCCTACTATTTGTGTCTTTAATGATTCGGGAGAGAAATGCCTTTAGGTGCCATTGTAAACAGACCTCTAAATCTTAAAAATCAATGAGAAATGGAAGGAAGTTAATTGTAATTGGTACTAGCAGCACTGCCTATTACTTAGGTTGCCAAGTATTTACATTACATGAGCTGGGATCGTTTGCGGAGGGCGGGTGTAGGAATTTCTCTTTGGTTTTTTGTTCTGTTCAAAACTTTATCAACACTTCCTTTATGCTGAGTTTTCCCCATTCTATGCATCCAACAAAGTTTAAATTGCTTAGGAAAATTTAATCAAAAAGCAGTTTGGCCATTTTGAAAAATGGGCTGATGAGAAAATGGAAGAGAAATTCAGAGAAATTCATATTCTTTTATATTCTGTTATATTGTTTTGAATGACGAGTTGTGCTGTGAAAAGATCTTCCATCTCTCTGGATTGAAACAGGAGATTAATCTGATGACTGAGGCTCAAATTAGGGAGCAGAATTAGCTGATCAAGGAGTGTGGGGCAGAGAGGCACTGGAGCAGGGAGAGACTGAGGTTGGAAAAATCAGCCCAGGAAAAGAAGGCTGGACAGGGAAGTCTGACAAATGCGAGAAGCCCAGGCTGAGAAAGCAAGACTAGATAGACCAGGACTTGCTAGCAAGGAGAACAGGACCATCAGAGGGGGGAAAAGCCAGGAACTGGGATGGGAGCAGACGGGAAGAGCTGAGTAGGAAAACTCTGGCTTGGGGCTAGTAGGCAGGATAGCAGGATCCCACAAAGCATGTCTCCTCTGAGAAGCTACAGCAGGACCCAAGGTGTTTCCTTATCGTCCTCCATTTGTTGCCAGGAAGGCAAGCTGGCAAGGTGTCCTGCTCCCTCCGCAGCCGATCTGGCCGTCACTAGCAGGTTGTCATCTTCTCAAATGGCAGAGTCCCGTGCAGAGCTGAGGGCTCCAAGTCTGCAGATGAACCACGCAGCTGTCGGCACAACATCACGCAGCAGAAGACGTTTGTCTTGCTTCTCGTTGGTAGGAACCTAAGAAACCCCTGTCCTTTCCTCAAGGTCTTAATACTCTCTTTTTAACATCAACCGAAGCCCTTGGGGTTAGAGTGCTGAGATTAAAGTTGCTTATGCATCCTATACCTTTTTGTCTGCGACATAATTTTTTTGTCCCCTACGAAACATGCATTTTGCACACAGATGAGCTGTGTGCTTACAGGCAGTTTTTGTCTGGCTTACTGCAGAACAAGGAAGAAGGGTCAGTGTGGGAGTCAGGGAATTGCTTGAAGAAAGTGGCTGTAGTAGCCACAGGAACATGATCTGATCCTTTAGACCAGCTGAGTTTCTGTGTGGTCTTGGACAAATCCTTTTGAGCTCAACTTTTCAAAGGCTGTCATTAGCTGTTGTACGTAACTCGTTTGAGGAACCCGATTCTAGAGCCTGGAAGAAGATTGATAAAAAATACTGCACGCCCTTTGCTGAAACAGAAAAGCGTTTCTTAAGCATTTCAAATCAAGTACTGCTCAAATCAGCAGATACTTCTGAAATTTTGCCATCTGTGCCTTAGCTCACTCTCCATCTAATGGTAATAATGCTACTTCTAAAAGAAAGTTGTGGGAGATTTTCAAAATAAATTAGCTTAATGTTTTGTAATGCAGTCAAGAATAAAGAATTGGATGAGGATGAAGGCTGGAGGAATAGAAAGGAGCTGAAAGATTATAGTATAAAGTACAGCGTCATGCACCTAGCATCTAATGCAGATGTCTCCTGTAAACGTCAAGCGCATCAACTGAAAACTACAAAAGAAGAAGAAAGATCTGGGAACATTGCCTAGATCTTGTGATAATTCAGGTGGCACTTTCATGATCTGTTACACTGTGGTCTTAAAAGATCTCAAGGGCTGTCAGAGAAGCACTTAATGCCGTTGGGCTTTTGGGAGAACTCATCTGGACACTTGTATATGCTTCCAGCTTTACAGCAGAAAGATGGGAGCAAACTGGAGAAAGTGCTTGATGAGGCCGATAGCATGGTCGGAGGAACAGGTAGCCAGTTTTAAAAGGCAAAGGAAACTGTTTGGCTTATTGAGTCTTGCAAAGTGCAGGTGGAGGGATGAGTAAGACAGCAGCTTGTAAATATAACTGAAGGATTAACAGCAAGATGGGAGCTGGCTTAGTTGAGGTACAGTTTTTGGCACAACAGTAAATAGGTCAAAATGAATGGGAATAAGCTTAGGTTGAAAATGAAATAGCTTGGAAGTATCAGAGTAGTGAAAGTCTGGGGCAGTATCCTAAAGGACAGAGTGGAAGGAAGACACCTTGTTGGGCTGGAGATGAGACTTGAACCCTTTGAGAAGGGTGGGAGCAGGACCTGGGCTCAGACTCAGGGGGCTGTAGCCAGTTCAATGTGTTGCTTGCAGCAGATGCAGCATGCACGCTCGGACGTCGGGCATGCAATGCACGTGGGCAGCTAACCTTTTCCTTCTCTCAAGGGAAATCAAGTCATTAGGAATTAATCTCTAAATATTCTGGCTTTATACTTCAGAGCTTGAGCTGCTTTAATCTTGGTGTGCCTTGGGGAGCCAGATTACCAGTGCGTCTGCCCTGGAGAGCCTGGGAGCAGATGAGGAGATCTCTTTCAGGTGGCTGGTTTTTAACATGCAGCCAGAGAGGTCTGTTGAGTGCCTGGGCATGTGTGGAAAGGAGAGAATGCATGTGTGGAAAGGAGGGAATGTATGTGCTCTCCATTAGCATTTCCAAATTGCAGGAAAGCCTCATGTCTCTTTGCTCCAGGATATCTACTTGTCCTGATGTCTGCAGCATATCTGAATAGAAAACTATCAGTTGTGTAGGGGCAGAAGGAAGAAATATGTCGTTGGAGTGGGAACGTTGCCATTCTCAGCCTTTGGATGGTCTCCACTTCATGTTTGTCACATGCAGTTCATACCTGTAAGGAATATGTGTCACTGCTGATGTGATGTGCCATGTCTTAAAAGCCCTGGTGGCATTTTGCGACCTCTTGAAGTCTAATGAAGGAGGTTTGCAACACATAAATGCCGTCATGGCAAAGCAACTTCCCAGTTCTCTAATCACATATGCCTCTTGTGAAATGCTGCATCACCTCGAAAAAAATCAGCATATTAATGGAGGAAGCTTGTCATTTCACTCATTCCCAGATTCTTTACATAATTCATCTATTAACTTTTTTTTTTTTTTTTGCTTATTAAGAACCCTGAGGGGTAGAAGAAGTTGCAGCAAATCTGTGGTAGCTTTAGGAGTTCCGTTTCATTAGAGCTGTATTTACGTTCTGATTTTTTGGTACTCTGAATTGGAACCATTCTCCATACAATCTTAATCTTTTGCAAATACTCCTGGGGTTCGCAGATGGAAGCGTGAAAAGTCTGAGCTGTCTCGGGAACATGTTACAGGATTTTGGGGGGGGCCGTGTAAAAAGAGGAGAATTTTCCTCATTAACCCGTATTTGTTCATTTAGTCCATTATGGCAACTGAGAAGAGCTCATTATTTTAAATTGATTCAACTTGTTTGCCAATTTGTCATGCCAGTAGCTTCAGATGTGGGACAGGGAGACCAAACTTGGGCTTTGATTTTTGCTGGGCTGACAGCTTGTATAATGTACAATTTTTGAATCAGTAGGGGCAATTAATTTATCAATTTATGAGCAAAAGTGACTTCAGATGGTGCCGAGGCAGAACACTGCATCTCTACAGACAGATCTGCCTCCTGTCACAAACGGTGCGTTTGTGTGTTTTCCGAGGTGTGTGCAAGCAGTGCCTAGCCCTCACAGCCATCGGTGAAGAAGTTCGGTCTGTTTCTATCACTTACAGGCAAAGAAAGAGGTGCACTGCAAAATGAAGTGGCAAGACTCGCAAATCTGGGTAAGCAGCAAAACAGGATACCAGAAGCCCTGGCTTGCCAGCCTGTCTTATGACATCATGCCTACATGCCCTGTGCAAACCTCATTCTTCCAACTGTGTTTGTATATAGCATTGGCGACACAGCAGTTTTCAAAACTGGTTCTAATACTCATTTTTAGACATAATCTTACCATTTCCTTGATGTATGACCTATCCTCAGGCTCCTTATTAGTAAAAAAATCTTTTCCTTTCTTCATTGAGAGATGATGCTTGGTATGTATAGGTGTCACAGAACCGGTAAAAAAAAAAAAATAAAAATCACAAGGACAAGAGAAACCCAGAAGCCTGTGAGCATCGCTCTGGATATGAGCGTTCTGAGGTTGCAGGGGTACGTTCTCTGTCCAGCACTTGCAAGGATAAGTCATTACTCTGTGCTGCTCCTCTCGTGGTGGGCCATGTGGTAAGGTCCTGCTGTGCATGTGCTGCCCGAAGGGTCCTGTTCGCAGACGGAGCGATGAAACTGAAAAGCCTGCCGTTCAGTAGGATTTTTGTAACAACATTGCCATGCAACCATTTCCGATGCCTTTTTGTTTGCCCTATTTTCATAGATCCTGATGAGGTCTGTAAAACGAGCTTCTACTTAATTGCCATTCGTACAATCTCATCTTGCAGTTCTTAGATTCAAGAAGTGAATATGGAGGTTAGGTGGGCTAAGTTTTTGCATTTGCTGCTCTGCAGAGAGGACTATTTTGCATGTTTTGGCCCTGAAACAGAAGAAGAATCCATCTTTTTTGCATTAGTTACAGAGTGGAAGTGGTTATACTCACAGCTAATGCAGAGTGGGTGGTGCAGTCTGCTTTGTTGTGAAATTAGCCTGTTCATGTGGCCTGGGAGGTACCAGTGCAAGCATCTGCAACAGATGTTTAAACTCCTAAGAGTACATTGCAAAGCTTTTTGTCACAGCCCAGTTGTAGCTGACATTTAAGATGTGCTGCAAGAAAGAGGGAGTGGGATGAGGAGATGTCTCAGTAGAGGTACTGCAGCCTCTCTGGGCTTTTCAGAGCGAGAAGCTGTACCCAGCTGGGTATCACCGGATGCCATCAAACCGCTTGCTTTGTTGTCCACTTAAACAATACCCAGGTAACACTGTGTGTGGGGGCAGAAAAGCTGTTTAGCATCAAGCCGAGGCAGCAGCAAAGCACAGCTGTTTAAAAGGCTGTATGAAGAGCAGGGCCTGTTGCTTTTCTTCCAGTGCTTTGCAACTTTTTTCATTTTAGGAACTTTCCGCTGTACTTTCTGTGAGACCGAAGTGGAAGAAGATGAGTCAGCAATGCCCAAGAAGGATGCGAGGACACTCGTGGCAAGATTTAATGAACAGATCGAGCCCATCTATGCGCTGCTGCGTGAGACAGAAGACGTCAACTTAGCCTATGAAATCCTCGAGCCAGAACCCACAGAGATTCCTGCCCTGAAGCAGAGGTGGGAACGGGTCCGGTCTTCTGTCGCTGTGTCACTTCCTTGTAGTGTGTTTGTCTGCTCCGTGAGGCTTTCCCAAACCTCGTGTGGCCTCTGTCTGCGTGGAGGACTTGACAGATACCCCAAGGAACGTGTGGTTTATAAGGAAACAAAGGGCCAGCAACATTTTTTACTAAACAGGGCAGATTACTATTCTTTTGGTTGGCCTCCCACATGTAGTTAGTTTTCTGTGGGATGGGGTACTTGAACCACCTGCTGCTTGCTGAGCTGCAGCTGATATGTATACCAAGCCCTTTCCCCAGAAATACAAACTGCAACCATTTGGTAAAGCTCTGAAGGTGCCATCTACACTGTCTTCTTTCTCTCAAATCCTTATCTTTCATCTAGTCCTTTTGCTTCTACGCAGCTTTTGAAACTAAGCTATCTCCATTCTACACTTCATGTTTCAAATCCACATATAACAACATTCTAGTTCAAAGACGTTACTTGTAATTAGGATATTTTTTTCTTCTGATTTTTTCCTACTTGTTACACACCTTTTCTTTTCAGGAGGAGACCATGTTATAGTCAAAAACTCTTTTAAGTGTTCCTACCCATGGGAAATGACACTTTCTTTCAGAACATTCCTAGCTGTACAAAAACAGATTATGTTTAAATAATACAGAAAGATGTGGGGAGCTGTCAGTTTTGTCAGCTGTGGTGAAATGTGATGCACTTCTCGGTGTTTAAAAAAAATTAATTAAGCAGATGGGGGGAAAAAAAATGTACCACGAGGGGAAGCATTCCCACAGTGCCTTGGAGTGCTTGGCTTTCCTTAATGGGAGAGCAAGCAGAATACTTTTTTTTTTCCTCTCAGGCTAACCTTGAGAGAGAATGTTCCTCATATATCCATGGTAGACAGTTTCTTATTAATATAATAAAAAGTTCTTTTTCTATTGATAGTCTTTTTCTAGCCAAGAAGGTAGCTAATTTTCCTCATCATTCTGATAAAGAAACAGAAGCAATATAGAGAGGGGAAGAGATTTTTCCAAGGTCACTCCACATGTCTTTGGTGATGCAGGGAGTCTTTGAAGCCTTTATGCCCAAGCTAAATCACTAGACTTTGCTTTAAAAACCCTCTTCTGTAGCTTGAGTGGTAGAATTGGGATAACCCTACCAAACAGAGAGTGATTTCTCAGTCTTCCCCTTCTGTGCACAGGAAACTATCACAGCAGAAGCCTGGTGCAGTCCCATGATTGAATAGCAGCACCTACTTACTTGACTCTTAAATACTTAAAAAACATTGTAAATGATTAATTACTCTGTGCAGGGAATGACAAAATAAATAGGTGGCTTTTAAACGCTTACTTGAATGCAACTTACTTCAGCACATACGATGGTTTAATTATTTATTAACACTTATTAATTTAAAGCAGCTAATTGCATGAAAGCGCTGCTGTGAGATTTTGTTAAAAGTGCCAAACCCTCGGTTGTATGTTCTTCCCGTTTTTATGGAGTCTTAAGCATCCAAAATCCTTGACAAAACTGACTTTTGATGATTCTGAAACAAATAGAAAAGGTCACAAAGCGCCTGTGTCTTCTCTTTGCACTGACACAAGCAACTTAGTGTGTTTTCAGGAGAGTTACAGCTCTAAGCGACCACACTGGCATTGCGTAACTGTCATTCACCGCTGCTGGAAACACTGCAGATCTTCATTTATATCTTTCTAGGAGGCCATTAATTTTCTTAATCTTGGCAGAGCATGAATTAGCCCCACAGGTTTCGAAAGCAACCTGCCTTACCTAAGCCCTTCTCTGTGGTTTTTTAAAACAGATGGATTTTAATATCCCCTCCATTCTCTTATGTCAAAATAGCATGATTTTCTTTAACAAAAATCTTCACAGAATTAATTTTTTGTGGTCATGCTATCAAGGACCATGACTTGTCTGCTGTGAAGTTGAAGCACTTAATAGCAGCTAAGTGAAAAAATGCTTTATTTCAAACACGGCACAAAAAGAGTTATCCCCATTATGCAAGACCTTTTCTTAATAGTCTGGGTGGGATTGAGATGAAAATTTCAGGCTGTTTCCCATTGCACAGTGTGTTTTCTGTGGGCCATACCTCCACTATGTTAAGGATTTTTGTGTCACCTTTAAAGGCAGCTAACCACTCGTTAAGGGATTTCCATTAGGGTAAACCAACAGATGGGTAACAGAGCAAGTGTAACCACATCTGGGCCACTGAGCTGCCACTGTCCGAGCGGTTCCTGGTTGCGGGATGGCTGTGCAAAGTCTAGACCTCGGTGGAGGAAAGCAGGTCTTGGATCTAAGAGAGAGAGAGATTTAAGAGTGCGTTCCCTTCGCCTGCTCGCTGCGCCTGTAAGGCGGCTCACGCATCTGGCCTTTTGCTGTGGCCTGATCTGTGGTGTCCAATCCTTGTACTTTGGAACTCTTCTTGCAGGAAGTAGTATTCCCCTGGTCAGTTAGCCTTGAGGGGTTGCTGACTCCTGCCAACAGTGTGGCTGAAGATGCAGTTCCACAGATAGTGAAGTAAACTGAGACACATTTGCAAAGCTCACCAGGGTCTGGAAGTAGAAAGTGTCTAGATGCTTCCACCTAAGTGTAGGACATTGCAGTCGATGGCTTGAAGTGATTAGTACTGTAGGTGTCTTTTAGAGTTGTTACCTTCAGTTTTGAAACGTTCCTGATGTCATAGAATAAACGTTTTGCTGCTGAATGATACCATGTAGGAAAAAAAGTCCATTTCAGGCACACTTGCGGGGACCTCTGTGCAAAAGTATTATTAGGCAGTTCCTGGCACTGCTGAGCATTGAGCTGTCACGCTGCAGCCGTGCGGAGGGAGAGCTGCATTGTGTATCTTGTGAGGAAAGTGGATTACATAAAATCGTCAGGGAAACGCTAGTTAGAGATTTCTATTGTGTGGGAAGCAGAGTGGTGGTGCTTTTCACAGAACACACGCCTGTGTTGGAGAGCTGAAAGGTACCAACACTTGAAATAACATGCTGGGAAGAAGGTCTCTGTGTGGTTCCTTATGTTATATAAGCAATACATGTGCCTGAGTCTTCTGCCCCAAAATTCAAGGCTGCTGTGAAGCTCATCAAGCAGTGGTTAAGCCCTCACTGACTTAAAAAAATTGCATATTACTCAGGTCTTCTCCAGCTGCAACCTTGTTTTAAGCTTCTCGATTGGAGGGAAGGTCATTGAGTAGATAGCAGTGGCTGAACCATGCTCACTGACAACTTCTGTCAGCTCTGCTGGCAGCAGGAAAGGGACACTGTCAGTATCCTTGATGGATTTGCTCTGGACAAGAGGAGTTGTCCAGGCAGGGCTGTTACCTCTGACAAGCCGTAGGTACCACTGGCAGTCAGATGACTGGAGTTCTGTGGCTGATGGTGGGTGCGGTCTGCAGCAGGTGTTTCTCTGAGAAGATGAAATGTGGCTTTGAAGTAGAGAAGTGGTCCCGGTTGGCTTTCCCCATCCGGAGAGCAGTGAGTTTCTGTTCAGCTGTGTTCCCTGATCAATGCATATATAGCAGCACAGGCCGGAGAGTATTTTAGGCTCGTTCTCATCACGGTGCAGAAAATATTCCAGCTGGTGTCCTCTTTCCATCAGATCCAAGCAGGAATGTCTCTTTTCTCCATTGGTTTCCTGAGCTAGAAGGGACCCTGGAGGAAAACGTGCCCTCTCAGAGAACAGAGGAGGGCTGGGCTTCCACCATCATACCCTTTGCATCCGTCATCGCCTTTCTTTCTCTAGCTTGTCCGTGATGAAGACAGTTCTGTCTTGCCTGCTCCTGCACACCATCGCCACACAAAGCCCTTTGCCCAGCCCTAGTTGTCTAGTTTGGAGGTGCCCTCTCATCTTTATTCTGCTCTACCTGGCCTCCCCAGTCCTCCCAAGGATAGTGTGGACCTCCTGTATAACACAGGAGACGTGACTTACCGTGTGCGTTGTCGCTCACAATTCAAGCAGAGGTTTGAACTGTATTTTCCGTGGTGAGTTAACTCCTTCGTGAGCCTTGTGGTTAATAATGGTTCACAGATCTGAGCGTGCTGAGTCTCTGGGCCCACCATCTGACTTGTTTAAGCTTTAGTGCGTTTTTTAATGCAGTGTATGGTTGCTGGGTGAAGGTCAAGAAAAGGCTTTTCCAACTACCAGATTACTGTTTGACTATGTTTTGCTGCTGTGGCTTTTATTTCGGGGTATTCTGGGATTTTATGTTTGTTTTTACATGAGTGCATCAGCGGCTTTAGCCCTGCCTCTTCTTTCCGGTGCCTGTTGTGGAAGTTGCTGTGGTCTCATGTAGGGTTTTCCCATTAGAGATCCCCAAGTTCCCCAAACCAGTGAGCTGGTGTATAAATTCCTGCCATCACATGTTAGAAATGAGAATGTAAGTTCTTGCTGCAGATCATGGGGGATAACTAATCATAGCTTAAATGTTGCAGTGCTGGCCAAGGAAGGGCTTATTTTGAGTGCTCTGTCTTTATCTCTTTCACTTTCATGTAGCAAGGAGCGTGCAGCTGGTGCTGGTTCAGGGACAGCAGCTGGCCTTGCTGGTGGGCACCATCGGGAAGCATGGACTACAAAAGGACCATCGTATGAGGACTTGTATACCCAGAACGTTGTCATCAGCATGGAGGACCAGGAGGATCTTAACCGGTCTGCCAGTGAAGGAAAGCCAGCCAGAGAGAGGCCAATTTGGCTCCGGGAGAGCACAGTGCAGGGGGCTTATGACCCTGACGAAATCAAAGATGGTAAGAAAATTCGCAGAGCGGAAGTACTGCTCTGCTTGTGCAATGCTTTTAGAGTGCTGTCAAAAACGTGTTCCCCTGTGAGTGTACAGCTGCTGCTCCCAACACTCCAGATTTTGTCTGCTCCCCTCTGCTGTGCAAAGCACCTGTGTGCAGGTAGACATAAAAAAATCCTGGTTTATTAGATCCAGGATTGAAATCTAGGTCAGTAAAGCTGAGTTGTCCACAAAATTGTTTGTATGCTTCTCAGATGTTAATTATCTGTTACGTCTTCCACCTTGCTTGTAGACGAAGGTCTTTCAGTTTGGTCTAGAAAGCTGCCTCCCTAATAGGTCACTGCTGAAAAATAACATTTATGAACATTCAGTGACTCTGAAGCCTACCAAATCTACCGGCAGTGGTTTTGTGCTCCCAGCCACCTTCTTTCCAATTGTTTTTCAAAATGTGTTTTATATGAAGAATATGTCAGAAATAAAGCTTCTGGAAGTACAGGTGGATGGTCTGTCATCATGGCAGGTAAGTCTCTTTCTTTCTGTTTGTTTCTCGTTATCTCTGCTTTTATTTTCATTCATGGTGGGGTCAGGTTGTCCACAGACAATAGTCAAGATCTCATAACCACTAGTAGAAACACTCTGCTTCGGTGAGCGTGCTATTAAAGCTTACGCACTAAAAATAGGAAGTAGAGACCTTTTGTGATTTTTACAAGGGTGAATCAATAGGTGCAGTCTTCCAAGTCATTTGAGGATTACGGAATGAAGAGAATATGGCAAAAGGGAACCGCGTGTGTAAGCACGAGATCCTGGAACCAACGCAATGCTCAGGAGAGAAGTGCAGGTATAGCAGAAGTGAAGAAAATGGATGCGAAGTAATGGTCAGAAGATATCTAATGATCTTGTTTGCACGTAATGCCTTTCAAGCATGCCCAAACTTTTTCCAAATAGATTAAACCAAGTGAGGTGATTGAAACATCTCCTCTTGCAGTCTGCAGCAGATATTGTTACTCACCAGCCACGGTGAGTTCTCACCCTGTTTTTCTGCTAGACGTTCAATTCACCCGTAGTTTTAAATTGGCTCCTTGAGATGACTTTTGGTCTACACAGCATAAATGTTTCTCAGATGCCACTGAAGGCCATGGAGGGGGAGTGTGTCTCTCCTTAACAGCACTATGGCATCACTGCTTAACCTCCACTACTGGAGATCGAAGAGGGGACTTGTCGAAATAACCTGAAATTGCTGCTGCAACACATTTCTGTAGCTCTTGGATGACATAAACAGGGAGGAAGGAAACTTGGGACTGGTAATATAAAAGATTCACTGCTTGTATCTGGCAGGAGCAGTTCTTGCCAGCAAGAGACAGCCCTGCTCCTGAGCCACAGAGTCAGGCTTTGTGGAGCTACCCCAGGCTATGTTCTCTTCATAGCTCTCAATGGGATGAGCCACGATATTATCTCACAGAGATGCTCTCCAGTAGCCTCTTGTGCTCTACAGGCACGAGCAGCAAGCTGAGCACAAGGCTGCCAACACAATGCCTTCGTTCTTCCTTCCTTTCAAGAATTCTGCCAGTGCATTAATAATAGTAGTTGCAGCCATCAGCCATTACTGCAACTTCATTTACAATAGAAGCATGATTCAAGAGAAGTGAGGGTTGGGTCTTTTGGCCTTTATTTTGCCGCAGAAAAGGAGGGACCACAAACTCCCCTGGCTTTTGGTGCTAAATGCAGAACTTACTTCCTTAGTTCACCTGTTCCTCAGCATTTTTTTCCCCTCAAGTTGAAAAATGTAACCAGTGCCTTACTGACCCTGGGAGTAAGACTTGGGCAGCAGCTGCCTGGATGTGGTGCTGAAACCATGAGGGTCCAGGTCTTGGAGAAGCAGGCAAGTGGTGTGGATATATGAAGGCAGAATGCCATCACCTCAGCTCTGGTGATTGTTCCTAGGTAGCAAGAGAGAAAGTTTGCCAGGGGGAGTCTGCCCTGCTTTTTAGGCCTTATTTTTACCTAAGGTTCTCTGTATTTCATTTTTTGTTCTGTTTTTTTTTCACTTTTTTTTTCCCCATACTACCAGTAAGTTTATTGGTGCTGGGTGGACTCAGAGTCCTCTCATCAAATGTAGGATTAGGAGAAGTTTTCTGCAGAATACCGCTTTTTGAGCAGAATTTTACCTTTTAACTGTATGAACTGCAGACACCCTGCCTACCCAAGCCATGCCAAACCCTCCCAGCTATCGTACAGCCAAGCTTACCGCAAGAGAAGCACGGGCCATGTGTCTGTTAGCTGGAAACTGCAGTCCCCTTCAAATAAGAGGTCCAGGTAGGGAGCCAGAGGGACTGGCTGGGCTGCATTTCAGCTTGGAGGGCAGGAGCTCTTTGAACACAGCCTTCCGTGCTGTGCTGCACCGCTCGGCTGCAGGCTGTAAGCTGCATCCGCTTCATGAGATAGATCCCGCTTGCTTCCACCACATGTTCCTGTAATGAGCTTTTCCCTTTCCTGCCTTATAGGTGCACCTCTGACCTTACCAGACATGGCTGCTGTGAATGTTGTTTTATAACGTGTGGTTTCCACATACTCCCTGTCTGCCTGGATTCATCTGCTTCTCCATCTTAATCCTTATAGATGGGGAGCTCAGCAGGGCAGGGTTTGGCGTCTGTATTTATGGTCTGTGCTGGCAGCACCCCATGGTCATGGTCATCACTTCAATTCCTCCAGGCTGTGGTCATACAACTTGGAAACAAAAGGTCAAAAAGGAAACAGCCTGTGCTTCTTGACTTGAGAAACAGCACCGAGATACTTGCTGTATCTCTGACAAGTGTCATCATTAGGAGCACAGTCTGGGTATCTGGAAGCCCAGGTTTAGGTCCCAAGGACAGCTTTCTGCTCCACAGTAAGGCAAGTGCATCAGCCCATACCTGAGGGATACCTGAGTTGGACACCTCCCTGGAGGGGTCTTTTCCAGGTGCCTGTCCATCATGCATTTGTTGTCTTCTCTTGCAACATGCTCCTGGCCAAGGCTCCCATCTGGGAGCCACAGTGACTCCAGGCCTCCCAGCTCCTTGGAAATGTCAATACTTGCTCTGCTGTTAGGAGAAAAAACATAACTATCTCTGTCTTTTAAGGGAAGAGAGGAGCTGGTGTAGAGAAAGGGTGTGACTTGGCCAAGCGTGCTCAGTGGCAGTAATTCATAGGGGTCCAGAAAGCCTTCAGGGTTGTCACCAAGATCTCTCTGAGGAAACAATCATTCCCTGTGTCTCTTTGCAGGAAGCCGCGATCTGGATGCCTTCCAGGAACGTGAGGAGGGCCGGGCAGCTCTGGATGATAACGAGGAAGTGATGCGTGCCCTGCTTATCCACGAGAAGAAGACACCTTCTGCTTCCACAGTCACTGTCGGAAGTGCCGCTCCTCTCTCTGGGGTCAATGCTAGTGATTCCGAGAGCGAGACAAGCGAGTCGGAGGAGGAATCCCCTCCCCGCCCTCCCGCCACAGCCACCACAGCATATGGGCTGGAGGATGAGGATGAGGATGAAGAGTTTGAGGTAGTGGCAGAGGACCCCACCGTCACAGTGGCTGGGCGTCCGCACTCTTACAGCCAAGTGAGCCAGCGCCCTGAGCTGGTGGCCCAGATGACGCCGGAAGAAAAAGAGGTTTACATAGCCATGGGGCGACGCATGTTTGAGGATATGTTTGATTAACTGCTTCCTGCCGTGGCAGTTTTTAAAAAGTGACTTTTTAAGCCAGAGACTCCCTAGTAAAACAGAAGGCTGAAGCGCATCTTTCCTCCCCTGTGCGCAGGGACGCTGGGGCTCAGGACTGCTAATCTCAGGCGTCTTGCCCACCAGAGAGGAGGAGCAGGAAGACTGCGTGTGCCAAAACAGGTGGAGGAGGAGAAGTCTCAGAAGTGACGATGCTTGCGAGGTCAAAATCTGTCTGCTTCAGGGTGCCCTGCACAGGCACTGCTTTAATTCTCTCTGTGGCCCCAGCAGCTGCCTCCCCCCGATTGCTTTGAGTTGATTTTTGTTGCAGATCCTGGAAAAGTCCACACCCCTGCCCTCAGAGGACCTGAAGGGCTCTGTAGTCTGATCAGGAGGGCGTAAGTAACGTTACGGCCACCTGTGCTCAGTGAGGGCAGAGGAAGGAGAAGTGCTCATCTGCCGATGGTGAGCTTGAGCAGGGCTTGTAGCTGACCTCCCAGCAGCCACTGGGCACCGGAGTGCCTATTTGGAAGCAGGGCTATAGGCAGCAACCTTTCCTTGCTCCTGTTCGCTCCTTGCGAGGTCTCAGCATCTCAAGGTCAGGTGCAGCTTGAAGCACGCAGAGTGAAAGCCTCAGCGAGCATGCGCAGTTGCTCGTTGTCCGTGTAACGAGAGCCTTCCATTGATCTGAGCTGTCGGAGCGCTCTGGCTTATTGGGAGATAACCTTCCTTTTCCAGTATTGCTGCCTGTCGCTTCTGCCAAACCCTGTCCAAACTCCAGTGTTGCCGACGGTTCGTAGTGGGCAGGGCCACAGTCAGGCACTGCCAGAGAAGCAGCACAGTCAGTTTTTGTTTGCAGTCACACCAGGGCTGTATCATTTTAAGAGAAATTATGCCATTTTGAGTTCTGCTTTGGCACACTCTTTCCCCATAGAAGAACATTTATCAGTGCCTACAGAGCAAAATCGTATTTGTAAAGTTTTTCTCTTTCAATTGAAAATGTTGGTTTTTAAAATGATTGTGTTTTCCTATCCAGTACTACAGTAAAACAAAATGATAGAAGAATTTTGTGTTCCAGAGGGTAGGGGCAGTATTGTGTGCTGTTCCATTTACCTGGGCAGCATGAGTTTGCTGTTTACTGAGACTGTAAATCTGTTTTATACTAACTATGCTTTCTATGTTCTGCTAACCTTGCAACGCCTCCTTTGTGGTTTTATTTTCAGCTTCGCGATATTTCGAATCCCCCCCCTTTTTAAGTAGTGTTTTAAATTTGCTTCTAAGTCATTTTAAAGAGGAATAAATAAACAGAAACTTCTCCCCCTTGTCATCTTCCAATTTGTCACGCACCTGGTTGGGAATGGTGTTTGCTTATCATTTTAATTTACTCAATTAAAGAAAAAAAAACAATTTGAGACTCTCCTTTGAGGGAAGGACTATTTGAAATCCCATGGCACATTGTTTCTCCTCACCAGAGCTTCCTTGAATGCCTTCTGGAATCTCCTGCACTTCCAGGAAGGATGTTTCATTACACTGGTGCCATGGGAGACCCTTTTTGATCAACACTTCCATTCCTTTCCTCCTTCCTTGAAGGAAGCTTAGGCTGATGGCAGAGGTCTCACACATCATATTGCTAGTTAAAATGGTACTCTTGTGTAGACAGACTTCCAAGATCTGGTATCAAGCTCCGAGATACCAAGCCACAGAGCTGGTAAGTCAGATTCAGTGATCAGCTAACAAAGTGCTGTACCAGTTCTGTCTGCATTTAATCTGGTTAAATTCAAGCTGAACACTGGAGAAAAGCAGGTGGATTTACAAGGAGCCAGGCAGAAGCTGAGAACTAATCCTGAGTACAGTACAACTACTCATGCTTGTAACTCTCCAGTAGTTTATAACTAGGCATTTAGTCTGCGAAATCAAACTGTAGGTTTGTTAAAGCTTAAGTGAAGAAATACTGGGGTTTATTTACTATAAGAGCACTGATACCGCATCTATATCCAGCGTAATTGTCTATAAAGTAGTTATACTCAATAAACACATTTAATTGTGGTTTGTACAGCAGTTGTAATTTTCGTTGTTCAGCAAGACATGCCCGACACAGGAGGGAATCGGTGCGGTGGTTTGTAGGTCATGCCTCCCGTCTCATCCGCCACGCGCAGCCCTCAGGAGCACTGGAGAGGTCGGGATACACGAGCAGATGCCGTCGTCGTTTCCTGCCCTAACAGCTTCTGGCTCTGGGAGAGGATGGCTCTGCTCCGTTGCAGCCGGTTGAGGCTGTTGTTGAAGGACGATACCCTGCTGCTGGCCTGTCATGACAAGCACTGCTGGGATGAACATACCATCCATAGCGCCTTTTTTGACTTTTTTTTCCCTGCAGTTGAGGCAGGGCGCTGCACACATGCCAGAAGAGGAAAAACAGCCACTGCCACGAGCAAAGCCAGCCACTGCCAGCAGGTTGGTGCTAATGCAAGGGATAAAGCCATCAATTCCGAGGAAGGCCCTGGCCATTTCCTCTGTCTGCTGGACCACACGTGCTGCATTAACGCTAACCCAATAATGCTGTGAGCATGATCGAGCACTGAAGCCTTCCTGGGTGAACGTTCTGTCGAACTCCATGCACCAGTTGCTGTGTCTACTTTCACCCTAAAGTGCATTTTATCTGCTGAATGCACTTGAACGCCAGGGCTGCAGCTCAGGCTGGAAGGAAAAACACATTTCTCATGCTGCTCGTACTCCTCTCCCCAAAGGGGAGAGGCACCTGGTACCTCTCCTGGCTGGGCAGGAGCTGGCTCTCTCCCTGCTCCCGTTGCCGGTCAGGGAAACCGCAGTAGAGTGACGTTCTCCCTGGCCTGGCAGAGAGCAAGCTGAGCAGATCCATGAAGCTGCTGGTGGAGGGTAAGATCGCTATCAACACTGAAATTAGGAATGTTTTAATCTTTTCCACTAAGCTCCTGAAAATCAGCTTCCTCCATCAGGGAATCCCTATCCATCTAACTCTGCTTTTCCCGTGTCGCTGCCTCCTTCAAACAGACTCGGATTAAACAGGCTGTTGCTCTGTGAGAGTCCGGGGATTTGAAGATCGTCTGGAGGAAGGGTGGAAAAATAGCATCACCTCCTCCTGGAGACATCTAAGCAGCCCTGCCTCGGTGGTGCCTGCGGTGCCAGGACGTGCTGCGGAGAAGTTTGCTGGGGCCTGGGGAGGGAAGGAGCCAGCTGTGCTGCGGTCTCTGTCTCCAGCTGTGCTGCTGTCTCTGTCTCCCGCTGAGCCCGTCAGGAGGAGAGAGGAAATTGTCTCAGGAATCAAATGCAAGATGAAGCCTTCATGGAAATGGCAAGTTTACGAGCAGGTGGAAGGACATGTCAGCAGCAGGGCAAGTCAGTGGGCTGTCCAGTCTGCTCTCCCGCATGGGTTGTGGAGGAGAGGCAGCCGCCGCCCCGTTCCTCTGCTCTGGTGTGTGTCGGCATGAACCAGTGAGGCTGTGGGCTCCGTCCTTCGGAGGAGGAAGGTGTCACACGGGACTGCAAAAAATTGGTGTGGGCTGGTATTGCTGTGTGCCATCGGAAGCCCTGGGCAAGGTACGTGTGTCCCTGGTGTGTTCACAGGAGGCTTTGGAATATTGATCTGAGCATGGACAGCCAAGAATCTGTAAGCATCTGTAAGCATCACGATACACTCAGTTTGAAGTGTATTGACTGTGAGTCAACACAGCTCCTTCTCCAGGAGTGCGGGAGCTGGGGCTGAAGAGTAGCTTCTGTCTGCTGAGCTGCTTCCAGAATGATGATCAATATTTATGAAGTCCAAGGAGATCATCACTCACACAGTCTTGATAGGAGGTGTAGCCAGATGCTTGAAGCTGTTCAAGATGTGACTGCACAGAGAGTCATGGAAATGCCACTGCCCAACAGGAGTGGGAGCCCAAAGCATGAGGAGCAAAGTCTGGCTGCTGGTGCTCCTGGAAAGCTGCCTGCCTGCTCCCAGAGAGCAGAGCCCCAGCAGTGCCATGCTGTCGGGACTACAACCCCCCCATTCTCTATAGCAGAGCTATTTTCTCTCTCTTCCAAAGTTATCCAGGGACATCTGGGCTTTTGCCTGTTTGGGATACCGAAGTGAGCTGCCAGAAGGTGGTTTCTGCGTTTGGTTTTATCAGCATTAATTAGATTGAGAGAGAGAACGAAGCTTATGTATATTTAAACAAAAATCAGATTTTGGAAGCGCCTGCTGTATCATTAAAAAACATCTTAAGGACAGCAAGTATTCACGCAGCCGTCCTGGAAGCAGCAGACAGAGAGTCTCTGAACAAGATGCTTTGAATATAAGAGGTGTTTTTGCTTAAAACACGTTTCTGACCTAAATATAATTTAATTTCCATCCCTTTGAGCAGTTTGATGCTAACGAACCAGCCAGGGATGGCGGAGAGGAGGCTGAGCCAGCCGCATCAGAAGCGACTCGGCTCCACTGCACTGCGTTAGAGACTCCGCGTGCGCTTCACCCCGGCTGCGCGCCGCGACGAGTGCGCAAATCCTGCTGGGAGCTGGCCACAGCAGCGGCAGGAAACCTTGGGCTGCTCAGCTGGAGAAACAGGGCAGGGATCCAGCCTGAAAATTAAGGCTGATCAAATCCCATTCCACGAGCATTAACGTCTGTGTACAAAACAAAGGTACGTCTGGCAAGGAGGAAAAATCATGTCTCGCACGGATGTGATTAAAGCCCTGACATACTGCTTCTGCTTATTTTTCACCTGGAATCCGTACTGCCAGCCTCTGCCATCCCATTACTTGCTGGAAGAAGGAGGGTGAGCTGCGTTAATTTTGCAGTGAGCTAAAATTGCACGTAGAGCTGAGAAGCCTGGCTCAGTCCCACCTGGTAAAGGGATTCTCCTATCCTTAAACATTTTTTTTTCCGTGCTTCTCACAGTGGAAATCTGACTGATCTGACTCCAAATTTGGCAGGCATTGTGAGCAGAGTCCATGCTTTCCCTATGTCATAGAATCATAGAATGGTTTGGGTTGGAAGGGACCCCAAAGATCATCTAGTTCCAACCCCCCTGCCATGGGCAGGGACACCCTCCACTACACCAGGTTGCTCAAAGCCTCATCCAGCCTGGCCTTGAACACTTCCAGGGATGGGGCAGCCACAGCTTCTTTGGGCAGCCTGTTCCAGTGCCTCACCACCCTCAGTGTAAAAAATTTCTTCCTTAGATCTAATCGAAATCTGCCCTCTTTCAGTTTAAAGCCATTGCCTCTTGTCCTGTCACTACATACCCTTGTCCAAAGCCCCTCCCCAGCTTTCCTGTAGGCCCCCTGTAAGTACTGGAAGGCTGCAATAAGATCACCCCAGAGCCTTCTCTTCTCCAGGCTGAACAGCCCCAACTCTCTCAGCCTGTCTTCACAAGAGAGGTGCTCCAGCCCTTCATGTTCTCTTAACATACATTGAGGAGGAGGAGGGAGAGCAGGATGCCAAGCACCTGTTTAGTGGTTGTTATCAGCTGACCTGGGTACGCTCAGGTTGCAGTGTCTGAACCAGCCCTGTCCCATATGGGGGAAAGACAGGTTGGGTCACTTTGGTCAGATTATCCATTCCTGCAAAAAGCAAAGGTGCTGGTGGTTCTTCTCCCCGGTCAGCGCTGATGGGTCTCATAAACTCAGCCCCTCTGCAGTCACACACAGGTGTCAATTTAAAATGAAGTTTCAGTCCTCTCTTCACCACCACCACCAGCAGCAGCTCTGGCTTGCCATGTGCACCTTGGGGTATGTGGCACTGTCACGCTGTAGCAGAGGTCCACCACGCAGGTCTCAGCCATGACTACCTCTGGCTCTACCCCATCCTGGCAGAGAGGCTTTATGAGGGATGAGGTGGGTCTATGTCTTCTCCAGAAATCAGGCTTAGGATGGGCTCGGAGGGAACACCTACTAAGCTTCCTAAATTCCTACAGCAGAGAGGGAAGTGGCATCAGCCCCAGGGTGGTCACTCCCTTATACGCCATCTTTGCTGCTTGAACTAGATGGAATTTGGTAGGACGGGATTTGTTAGGACAGGATTTGATCTTTTTTTTTTCTAACCCATGTTGGTTTTGTCCCTTGGCAATATTTTGTGTTGCTGAATATCTCATGATATTTCCCTTCTGCTTCTAACAAAAAACTCCACACCACCTTTTTTTTTTAATGCAAACGAGGCTGTAAAATCTTTTTAGGAGACATATCTGCTCTGCTTGTGCTGTCACCACAGTTATTCTTCCTTTGCCATACAATGTTTTCTTCCAAGAAGAAGTGCTTTCAATGTCTCTGAGCCCTTCTGGTGATGGCAGGAGATGAAAACTATCCCCATTACAAGAGGGAGCATTGGAGGGAAATGGGGTTAGAGAGAAATATGGCCTATTATTCAATAGAAAATGACGCATCTTGAGAGAAATGTTACTTTCGCACCCTCTCTCCCAGGCCACACAGGTGCCTTACCAAAGCAAAGGAAAATACCGTATACTGAAGAGGGACTTGGCTCACGGTGCATTTATCCTGGTGCATTCCCTCACCTCAGAGCCTGCTAGGGAGGGTAATATCCTCCGAGTGTGCCAACCTCCCGGATGTTATTCAAAGGCATCAGGAACATTGTGAGTTAGCAATCAACTTCTGCAGGTCTGTGTATGAGTAACAAGTATATATAGTCATATAGGGGGCTGACCAGCCCTCCTGAATCTTGTATCCCTTTGGGAATGTTTACAGATAAGTAATTTTTGTACCATTTAGGTGGGAGCTACTGCCAAGAGCAGCAAGTAATAGTTGAAGTTTTTGTTACCTAGATAATCATGTCGTTGCAGCCTGCGCGAAGTCGGGAATAGAAGAGCCTGTCTCCATAGGTAGTAGACGTGGATTCTGCCGGTTAGACAGGTGTCAAAAGGCCACATTTTCAGCCCTTTCAATGTTTGGGTTTTTTTTAACCCTTTGCGTTCTTTGCTCCTCTTGCAGCAGGCTCTAGTGTATTCAGTGCACCAATGGACCAGGTGCTACCACGAACTGAAGACCTCTGGCTTGGAACCTGACTGACAAGCTCCTTGTGGGTTTGCTAATTCACATGCTGATGGGAAAGGTGTGAGTCGAGCCATTAGAAATACCGAAAACAAAACCAAGCCAGGTGAATCCTGTGCATGGAAGCACATTTGTTCAGGTGGTCAAAACCAATGAATGGGAGACGAACAGCTGGCTGTTCGCAGAAAATGTCCCTGTTCGCAGAAAATGTCCCATTTCTGCAAATGTTCCCTGTTTGCAGAAAATGTCCAGCATGCTTCAGGTCCACAGTGGACATAAAACTTGCTTCATGTGTATCGTAGTAATAAAAAAAGCATCAGCATTGGAAATCCGTGTTAGAAGGGGAATAGATCTAGCCTTACGAAGGTTTTATTTATATAATTTATTGATAAAGTTTGTTGAGTAGAAAGGAGCAGTGAACCAGAACCTTTCTCTGTCCCATATGAAACACCCTTTGGCACCTGGGGATGCAACCAGGAAGCAGAAATGGGAACCGCTCTGACCTGACGGCTGCCGATGGGTTGCTCTGAATGGGAAATCCAGTGGTTTTTAGCACTAGAAGGAGCCAAACATTCAGTGACACCAGCGAAGTCTGTGCCGTAGCAGAGACAGCTGCAGAAGCACAGAGCTGCTGTGATTCAGACGCTCATGGTTGTCCTCTCTGTTGGTTTGTTTTTTGTTTTTGTTTTTTTTTTTTCAGTAGCTGTGGCCGCGCTGCAGGATTCGTGGAACACGTCAGCAGAAAGACCCGTACACAGAGCACGGTCTGCTGGAGATGGTTACTCTTATTCCTTTCTGGCCTGGCCACTTCCCCCTTCTTTCCTCCAGCCTCCCATTGTATCTGAAAGAGGGAAAAATTAAAAAAAAATTTGTCCTTTAAACTGGGAGCACAAAACAGATGATACCTAAGCCTATAGCTTAATGGCAAGGAATAAAGGAAAACAGGTGGTTGCAGGTGACTCTCGGTCCATCTTGCTGATAGCATTTGCTCACACCAAGGGCTATAACTATACAAAATCACAGAATCGCAGAATGGCTGAGGTTGGAAGGGACTTCCGGAGGTCATCTGGTCCAACCCCCCTGTTCAAGTAGGGTCACCTTGAGCAGACTGCACCCAGGACTGTGCTCAGATGGCTTTTGCATATCTCAAGGATGGAGACTCCACAACCTCCCTGGGCAACCTGTGTCAGGGCTTAGTCACTGTCACAGTAAAAAAGCATTTCCTGACATTCAGATGGGGCCTTTTGTGTTCCAGTTTGTGCCCATTGCCTCTATTCCTGTTACTGGAGAACAGCCTGACTCTGTCCCCTTCACACCCTCCGTTCGGGTATGTATATACATTAATAAATTCCCCCAGAGCCTTCTCTGCTCCAGGCTGAACAGCCCCAGCTCTCTCAGCCTCTCCTCAGATGAGAGATGTTCCAGTCCCTTCGTCATCTTTGTAGCCCTTCCTTGGACTCTCTCCAGTAAGTCCATCTCTCTCTTGTATTGAGGAGACCAGAACTGGACACAGGACTCCAAGTGTGGCTTCACCAGTGCTGAATAAAGGGGAAGGATCGTGTCCCTTGATCTGCTGGCAATACTTTACCTAACACAGCCCAGGATATCGTTAGCCTTCCTTGTGGCAAGAGCACACTGCTGGCTCATGTTCAACCCGCTGTCCACCAGGACCCCTCAGATGCTTTTCTGCCAAGCTGCTTTCCAGCTGGCTGGTCCCCAGCATATATTGGTGCATGGGGTTGTTCCTCTCCAGGTGCAGGACTTACTCTTACTGAACTGCATGAAGTTCCTGTCAGCCCATTTCTCCAGGCTGCCCAGGTCCCTCTGGATGGCAGCACAACCCTCTGGTGTATCAGCCACTCCTCCCAGTTTGGTATCATCAGCAAACATGCTGAGGGAACACTCTGTCCCATCATCCAGATCATTATTGAAGATATTCAACAGGTTTGGACCCAGTATTGACCCCTGGGGTACACTGCTAGTTACTGGCCTCCAACTAGACTTCATCCTGCTGATGAAGTCAATCACCCTCTGGGCCCAGCCCTTCAGCCACTCAGTCCACCTCACTGTGTACTCATGCAGCCTATGCTTCATCAGCTTCACTATGAGGATCTTACGGGAGACAGTGTCAGCCCTTCCTGAAGTCCAGGTAGAGAATATCCACTGCTCTCCTCTTTTCTGCCAGGCCAGTCACTTTTTTCACAGAAGGATGTCAAGTTGGATATCAAGCTACTCCTGATGATACAGATGTCTGCTCAGAGGTAGGGATGCTTGGAGCAAGGGTTTTCATAGAATCATAGAATGGTTAGGTTTGGAAGGGACCTCAAAGATCATCTAGTTCCAACACCTCTGCCATGGGCAGGGAAACTCTCCACTACACCAGATTGCTCAAAGCCTCATCCAACCTGGCCTTGAACACCTCCAGGGATGGGGCATCTACAACTTCTCTGGTAAACCTGTTCCAGTGCCTCACCACCCTCAGTGTAAAAAATTTCTTCCTTAGATCTAATCGAAATCTGCCCTCTTTCAGTTTAAAGCCATTGCCCCTTGTCCTATCACTACATGCCCTTGTAAAAAGCCCCTCTCCAGCTTTCCTGTAGGCCCCCTTTAGGTACTGGAAAGCTGCTATAAGATCACCCGGAGCCTTCTCTTCTCCAGGCTGAACAGCCCCAACTCTCTCAGCCTGTCTTCATAGCAGAGGTGCTCCAGCCCTCAGATCATCTTCGTGGCCCTCCTCTGGACTCACTCCAGCAGCTCCATGTCCTTCTTGTGTTGAGGACTCCATTGCTGAACGCAGTATTCCAGATGGGGTCTCACAAGAGCCGAGTAGAGGGGCAGAATCACCTCCCTCAACCTGCTGGCCATGCTTCTTTTGATGCAGCCCAGGACACGGTTGGCTTTCTGGACTGCCAGTGCACGTTGCCGGCTCATGTTGAGCTTCTCATCCACCAGCACTCCCAAGTCCTTCTCCTCAGGGCTGCTCTCAATCCATTCTCTGTGCAGCTTGTACTCGTGCTTGGGATTGCCCCGACCCACGTGCAGGACCTTGCACTTGGCCTTGTTGAACTTCATGAGGTTCTCACAGGCCCACCTCTCCAGCCTGTCAAGGTCCCTCTGGATGGCATCCCTTCCTTCCTGCGTGTCCACAACACCACACAACTTGGTGTCATCTGCAAACTTGCTGAGGGTGCACTTGATGACACTGTCCATGTCGCCAACAAAGATGTTAAACAGCACCGGCCCCAGTACTGACCCCTGAGGAACACCACTTGACACTGGCCTCCACTTGGACATCGAGCCGTTGACTGCAACTCTTCCTCCCAGGTCTGACCCCTTGCTGCCTGGTGGCATGATCTGCAGCTTCCCTCTCCGTGATGAGTGGAGCATCTTATTCTGGTGCAGGCACAGGAGAGTGAGAGCTGCATTGCTGGAACTGGGAGGTCTCCCTTCTTCTACCCATCCCAAGGTGATGGGGCAGGGGGGTCCCATGTGCATTTCCAAGGCACTGGAAGTGGAGAGGAAAGTGGAGAAATATCAGGAGAGCAATAAACAGGGCACTTATCTCTTCCTTAATCACAGCCCAGCCTTCAGGAAGTCTGCAGGGAGAGCTAATGGATTAAATACAGATATTAAATGAAATCTTGGAAACATTTCCCTCATCTGGCAGGACCGAGAAGCTGACGATGTGAGGGAGCGCTCCCAGCACTCGCCAAAGGAGCAAGGGTCATGGTTGCTCGTAGTCGGCTGTGGGATTTAATAACCTGGGTTTGCTCTGTTGGTGCCAAGGCCAATCCTGAAACTCCCTGAGTATGTCCTTCAGCAATCCCAGATGGACTCAACAGGGTGCTTCTTCTCAACGTTGCTTTTAGCCTGAGGAGGAGGTCAGTCTGTGGTTTATTTTGCTATGGCTACTTGCTGCAGAACTTGGCCACTGCCAGAGCTGGGCCCCAGACATGAGACACATGAGCAAAGAGCTACAGCTCTTTTGCAGCCCAAGACTATGGCAGCATACTGAGAGATGCCTTGATCATTTATTGATACAAACTGCACAAAATTATGCAGGGGTGTCCTTAAAATGCTTGTTTGAGTCTCCAGGTGCCCTTTAATCAGTAAGGAAGGCTCCAAAACATGGGGCTGAAGATGAGGGGTGATATCTGTCTTGGTGCCATGAGCGGATGGGAGCTCACCAGGAAGGTTTGAGTGAGTAAAAGCATGGGTCACAACTCAGAAGTGAAGGTGGAACAACGTATTGTTAATCATATACCTTAGCGCAACGGGTTTAAATGCCGGTTACGTTCCCAGGCCATAGGATCTCACCTTTGGTGGTGCTTTCAGCAAGGGTGCAGTAAGCTTTCCTCCTCCTTCCTCTCCTGGGAACTCCTCCTCTTCAAAAACATTAGGAGAAGCAGTTGCTTTTCATCATCCCAGAGGTTTATCCAGAATGTGTGAACCAGCCCAGCCTCTCAGTGACTGCAGTGTGGCCAGTTACAGGGGCTTTTCTGCCTTCTCTTATTCTAAGTGGATGAGATGATTGGAGACCCTTTATGGCCAGATGGCTTGTAAGTGTTTGTGGAGAGGGCAGCTCTGCCCGTGGTTGAAACTAATGCTGTGAGCTCATCTCCAAAAACTAAGCTTCAAGGGCTGCGAGCAAAGCTAACACGGCTGTTGGGAAAAAGCAAAACCACGTTAATAAATGGCATCATAATTCAGAGCATTTTCTCAATATAAGGCTAAATTAATGTAATACACTTCTTAGGGACAAACCAACAGCGATCAGGCTAATCAAACCAACATTTAAAATAATCCCACACAAGTAGAAAATCCTACTTAGCTAAGTAATGATGCCAGTCATTCTATTCTTTCGCTTTCAGAGTTTAAAGAGAATCCTTCACCTCTGAAGTCAGTGACATTAGCTTCTCCAGCTCCTTCTTCCTTTCCTAGAACACTTTCCCTTGCTGTTGGAGGGTGATGGGCTAGGACATCTGTCTCCCACCATCCTCGTGCCGTCACCAGCTAAATAAAACCTCAGCAGAAGTCACGCTTCATTAATACACGCCATTAACACCTCCTGGTTGCATTATGGGAGCATTAGGTGCCGAAGGGTCATCAGAGGTTCCTTGAGCGTTACTGGGAGAACAGATCCGCCCTTACGTTTTAGACAAAACCACGCTGCACTCGCTGCTGCCGCTGTATGGGCAGCAGAGAAAGGCCAAATTATAGAATCATAGAATGGTTAGGGTTGGAAGGGACCTTTAAAGATCATCTAGTTTCAGCCCCCCTGCCATGGGCAGGGACACCCTCCACTACACCAGGTTGCTCAAAGCCTCATCCAACCTGGCCTTGAACACTTCCAGGGATGGGGCATCTACAACTTCTCTGGGCTGCCTGTTCCAGTGCCTCACCACCCTCAGAGGGAAGAATTTCTTCCTTGACATTGTCCTATTGACAATTGTCCTATCACTACATGCCCTTGTAAAAAGCCCCTCTCCAGCTTTCCTGTAGGCCCCCTTTAAGTACTGGAAGGCTGCTATAAGATCACCCTGGAGCCTTCTCTTCTCCAGGCTGAACAGCCCCAACTCTCTCAGCCTGTCTTCATAGCAGAGGTGCTCCAGCCCTCGGATCATCTTCGTGGCCTCCTCTGGACCCACTCCAGCAGCTCCATGTCCTTCTTGTGTTGGGGATCCCAGAGCTGAACGCAGTACTGCAGGTTGGGGTATCACAAAAGCAGAGTAGAGGGGCAGAATCACCTCCCTCGGCCTGCTGCCCACGCTGCTTTTGATGTAGCCCAGGACACGGTTGGCTTTCTGGGCTGCCAGCGCACATTGCCGGCTCATGTTGAGCTTCTCATCCACCAGCACTCCCAAGTCCTTTTCCTCAGGGCTGCTCTCAATCCATTCTCTGCCCAGCCTGTACTTGTGCTTGGGATTGCCCCGACCCACATGCAGGACCTTGCACTTGGCCTTGTTGATCTTCATGAGGTTCTCACAGGCCCATCTCTCCAGCCTGTCAAGGTCCCTCTGGATGGCGTCGCTTCCTTCCAGCGTGACCACACCATCACACAGCTTGGCGTCACCTGCAAACTTGCTGAGGGTCAATGAGGTGTTGCCAAGATCAAGGTCAAACTCAAGCTCAGGAGCTGCACTGGGCCGTAGCTGTTGTGGGACCGCAGGAGATGGCGGCGGCACAGCAAAGCTGACCCCGCCAGTGGGACCTTTCATAATTCAAGCAACAGTAATTAAAACAAAGCAGCAGGGTATTGTGTGGATAATAAACCTGCCTTCACAGAGCGTCTGTTCTCAGACCCCTGAGCTGGCTCAGCCCACCGGTCCCACGGACAAGCTGTGCCAGTAGAGGCAGCCCCAAGTGAAAACTGGATGGAAGGAGATAGGCGTGGAAATGAAGAATTAACAGCTAATTCATTCCAAAGCACAGCGCTATTCTAGCTGCTGAGAAGAAAATTAACTCTGTGCCAATTGAAGCCAGGACAATCAGATGTTTGCGGGCTTTGCCGTTTCCCCGTTAGGTTGTAACATACACAGTCCCACCATTGCACTATGTCAATTTTAGGTCCTTGGCTCCCTTTGAATGCGAGTAACTTTTAACTCATTACTAATTTGCCTCCTTTCATCATTTTATTTCTGAAATTAAGAATGGCCATTTCCTTCTGTTTGTGCTTCTGAGAAGCAGTTACGCCTTCGTACAGCTATGATAATCAGCATGTGCAACGGTACATAATTCAGACAGCACTTAGTGTCATTTTCTTCCTCACCCAGACTAACGTCTGGGGTTTTCTTAGTTTCATGGGTGGGTGATCTACCTGCTTTGACTTCTGGAACCATCTTCTTCCTGCCCCGGAGTCTCCAAACATGTTTTTAACCCATTTCATAGAATCATAGAATGGTTAGGGTTGGAAGGGACCTCAAAGATCGTCTAGTTCCAAACCCCCTGCCATGGGCAGGGACACCCTCCACTACACCAGGTTGCTCAAAGCCTCGTCCAACCTGGCCTTGAACACTTCCAGGGATGGGGCATCTACAACTTCTCTGGGCAACCTGGTCCAGTGCCTCATCACCCTCAGAGTGAAAAATTTCTTCCTTATATCTAATCTAAATCTCCCCTCTTTCAGTTAAAAGCCATTGACCTTGTCCTATCACTACAGGCCCTTGTAAAATGTCCCTCTCCAGCTTTCCTGTAGGCCCCCTTTAGGTACTGGAAGGCTGCTATAAGATCACCCCAGAGCCTTCTCTTCTCCAGGCTTCTTTTGCTCTTTACTATACTCCTCTGGTTTTGATCCCCAGAGCTGCAGCAGGGAATTAGCCCTTTCCTTTGGTCCTTGGCTGTGCCGCCACCCCCACTGCTCTGGTGTCCACACGCAAGAAGCTTCTTCAGAAGCTCCCTATTACCAGGGTTGCTCTTCTCCAGCTCTGGAGAGAAACGACAACGAAGTTGCTCATCTGTCATGCGATCTGCCATCTGGAGAGACTACCCCCCACACAGAAGGGAGTTAACAGGAGCCGAGGGATTCAAGCACATCTCAACAGTTCGAATATATGTGAACTTTCAAAGAGGATTAGATGTGAATAATATCACCGTGCCATTCTGGCACCAGAGGCACTGGAGATGTAAATTTAAAGATGTAGCCAATGCAACTATGTCTTCCCAGGGACACCATGTCTCCTCTCTTTTTTCTCAGTCTGGACACTGGAAGATGGATATAGATACGTGCAATCAACTCTCTGCTCTCCAAGATCCTGGAGATCATCCACAGGCTGGGCTACCCAGGTGGGCAGAAAAACCTCAATAACATGGAACGTAACAGAGAGCCAAGGTGCTGCGGGGGCTCTGCAGAGGGGGAACATGGACCCGGCAATGTTTCTTCCCTGTTCCTCCTGTTGCCCCTGGCTGCTGCACTGCCCAGTTCCCTGTGAGCACAGGCCCGTCCCTGTGCCACCACATGGCACTGCTCCCAGGGCATGAGGCAGCATGGGACAGAGACACGTGGGATGCTCTTGAGCAGCAGAAGTGCCATCAAACCAGATGCCTTTGGAGTCCATCTGGCTTTACACAGAGAATTGTCTGATGGAGCATACTCATGTGCCTCCTGGGCAGAGCTCACTGGCTCGCTGTGGCTCCATGCGGTGCAAAAGCTGCCAAAGTGCTTCTGGACCACAGCTGGTCACGGCAGTAATGGCTGGGCTGGCAGAGTAGGGCCTCCAAGCCATAACACCACCCCGGCCTCGAAACGGTGCTCATGAGAGCCAGCTCCTGTGTGTCCATCTGCAGCACAGTGAGCCCATGGCCTGAAGAAGTGGCCTGCAAGAAGATGGGGTTTGATTCTATTTTTCCAAGTATGTGTGTCGCCACAACAGTGTCCGGCAACCTGCCGTCCCACGCAGGCAACAGGCCCTGCGGTACGCGCCGGCAACCATCAGGGTGGCCCTTCCTCCTCTCCCCTCCTCCTCTCCGATGGAGATATCCTGGCACACGCCGCGTCTCCCAAGAAGGCTCAGAGCTGCTGGTTGCCCTGGCTTTGGCTTCCCACGGGCCTGGAAAAGAAAAGGCAGGCTCTTCCTCTGCCCCCGTTAATTCCCCCGTAAATTGGATCACACTGAAAGGGAAGTGGCGGTGTAATTTAATTGTCCTCCAAGCACAGTGAGGTGGAGGGGCTGCTGGCAAGGAGGAGTCCTGCTCATGAGACGCCTTCTTTATTCCCCTGTATTTTACTTGGCAGGGGGGTCTTGGCATTGGCTTCCTCTCTCCAGGTCCCTTCTGGTGCTGCCCGGGAGCGGATGGCCAAGGTTTGCCGTGCCGCAGCTTCTCCCCACAGGGAGAACGAGAAAATCGAGACGTCCTGGCTCTGTACTGGATGTAGGGGTGGGGGATGGGGATTAATTAGGCAATGATGGCACAGAGCCCTGAAATACGAAGTGCTCCCTCCCTCATCGCGGCTGTCAGGCAGCCCCTGCCACTTGGCAGAGCACCGCTAGATCCTGTTCTGTCTCCAGCAAGTGGGAGTCGAGGGGAAAGAGGGATGGGGAGCCAAGGGATGGGTGTAAGGAGTATTTCCCGCAGGGAGACAAGCTCGTTAGCAGAGAGCAGGGGCAGCAGCCAGAGTCACCACAGCTGATGTGGGTTGTGAAATGGATCTGGAGCTACACTGAAGAGCACGAGAGGCTCAGGCACACACACAAACTGCCCTGGGTAGGGAGGCACCTTGCATGCATGGAGCACCAATGCTTCTGTGTAACTGCGGCCTTTCCCCTGGGCAAACTCATGGTAACACAGATTATGGTGCAAGTTTTTCATTAGTTTGCAGCTTTGCTGGAATAGCTGCTTGCCTACACAGCAGATGGGCAGCTACTCTGCTCCAGCTGATGCACGGTAACAGGTTTGCTATCTTATTTTTCTTTGAGCTTTTCCTTGAAGACAGTGATGGCTCTTTTCTTACTCTAAGCTTCTTTGCATTCCACTAAAACTTTCTCCAGTTTCTAATCCTTCAGGAAATGGTCACTAACAATTGGGGAGCTATGTTCAAGTGATGTTTTACTGGGGAGCTACTAGCTGGTATGGTGGGAAAGGTCAAGAAAGGTGTTGAGCTGAAGTCAAGGGACATGGGGACTTTGTTTGCACTTTGATCTCATCTGAATTTATTCTGAGACTCTGACAGGTGTGAGATTGTATATGATGGCAAGATCAGTAGCAGGGGCTTCCTGCATGGAGGTGAAATGGCTGGAACAAGATGGGGGAGGAGAGTGGGAGTGACCTTGATCCTCTCTGCAGGAGGTGAGATGGGCTCAGCTCTGGATTCAGTAATGATTTACTGGAAATGAATCAAAGGCAGCAGGTGACACAGCTGGGGAACAGGGTTGGCAGAGAGATTCCCAGTCTTTGTCGGTGACGTGGACAGTGGCATGGAGTGCACCCTCAGCAAGTTCGCCGATGACACCAAGCTGTGTGGTGCCGTCGACACGCTGGAAGGGAGGGATGCCATCCAGAGGGACCTTGACAGGCTGGAGAGGTGGGCCCGTACCAACCTCATGAAGTTTAACCAGGCCAAATGCAAGGTCCTACATCTGGGTCGTGGCAATCCCAGGCATAAATACAGACTGGGTGGTGATTGGATCGAGAGCAGCCCTGAGGAGAAGGACTTGGGAGTACTGGTGGACGAGAAGCTCGATATGAGCCGGCAATGTGCTCTTGCGGCCCAGAAGGCCAACCGCGTCCTGGGCTGCATCAAGAGGAGCGTGGCCAGCAGGTCGAGGGAGGTGATTCTCCCCCTCTACTCTGCCCTCGTGAGACCTCACTTGGAGTACTGCGTCCAGTTCTGGAGTCCCCAACATAAGAAGGACATGGACCAGTTGGAGAGGGTCCAGAGGAGGGCCACGAAGATGATAAGAGGGCTGGAGCACCTTTCCTATGAGGACAGGCTGAAAGAGTTGGGGCTGTTCAGCCTGGAGAAGAGGAGGCTCCGGGGTGACCTTATAGCGGTCTTCCAGTACCTCAAGGGGGCCTACAGGAAAGATGGGGAGAGGCTGTTCAGGAGGGCCAGTTATGATAGGACAAGGGGTAATGGTTTTAAAATAGAGGGAGGTAGGTTCAGGTTGGATATTAGGAAAAAATTTTTTACTATGAGAGTGGTAGAACACTGGAACAGGTTGCCCAGAGAGGTGGTGGATGCTCCATCCCTGGAGACGTTCAAGGCCAGGTTGGACAAGGCCCTGAGCAACCTGATCTAGTTGGAGATATCCCTGTTCCTTGCAGGGGGGTTGGACTAGATGACCTTTGAAGGTCCCTTCCAGCCCTAACCATTCTATGATTCTATGATTCAATATACTGGAAAACCCGCATGGATAGATGGGACCAACCCACCTTGTATGAGCCATGAAAGAAGGCAGGATAAGCAGTGGTGCTCTGCCATAATGCTGGCAGCCTGTCACTTAAATTCCAGAGCCTTCTTCCACTCAGTGTTGGCCTGACTGTCATCCAGCACCTTGTGCCATGGCTGTAGGTGCTGGATTTCCCATTGTGCCTTGCAAGGAGAAGTGCTCTCTGCTCTTCCTCCTGTCTGGGTGTGGTGGGGGGTGTCCCCAGCTGGCTGCTGCAAGGGGGTCATGTCCTCCTTGCAACCAGGTGAGAAAGAGCTAAAGCGATGCCATGGTTCAGGCAGCTCCACATGGAGCCACAGCTGCCAGGCACAATTCAACCAGAGAGGTTTTGAGGAGAAAGCAGGGGCTGCTGCCTGTCTCAGCTCTCTGGGAGATGCCAGAGGAAAGGTGGTGGCTGTTCATAAGGGAGGCAGCTTACCTGGCACAGGAGGGAGGCTCGAATGCACATCAGCACTGAGAAAATGCTGTGGTGGCTGTGCAGGGAAAGGCATTGCTGCACCTGGTGCCTGCTGTATGGCATCCTGAGGAGAAGGGCTGGAGCTAGAAGGAGCCCAAAGCCTGGCTGTAACATCCCCAAGCAACACATAATGACTCCTAGAGTTTTGATCCACAGACCTGCTACTGCAATCCCAAGCTCCATTCCCCATCTTTCTCCTGCTCCCAACCCCTTGCATAACCAGGTATTTATTCCCCTCTTGCTGGTTGCCCAGCGTCTATTTCCTTATGCCTCCTGGAGTTCATCCTATCACCTTGCTCAGTCAGCCTGTGCTTTTTCAGTCTTGGCCTTCCTTCCTCCAGTGATGCCTTGCCTCTCCCCACGGTGGCAGGGGGTGGAAAGCTGCAGCTTGGATACTTGGCGATGAATTGTATAACTTGGCGATGACTCGTATAACTGGAGTGCTACCATGGATGGCTACAAACTCTTCAGGAGGGATAGGAGAGGTAGAAGGGGTGGTGGGGTTGCCCTGTATGTAAGGGAAGATCTAAACTGTTTAGAGTTAAATGTTGGGGATGACCTAGTAGAATGTCTGTGGGTGAAAATCAAAGAGGGGCCTATGAAGGCGGATATTGTAGTGGGTATCTGCTACAGGCCACCCTATCAGGACAGTGAGACTGATGAGCTATTCTTTAAACAACTGGGGGAAGTCTCGCGCTCACTAGCCCTTGTCCTTATGGGTGACTTTAACCTGCCTGATGTCTGTTGGAAGTATAACATGGCAGTCAGGAAACAGTCTAGGCAGTTCCTGCAGAGTGTGGAGGACAACTTCCTATCACAACTGGTTAGTGAACCGACTAGAGAAGGAGCTCCCCTAGACCTGCTGTTTGTGAACAGAGAAGGTCTTGTGGGAGATGTGAAGGTTGGAGGACGCCTGGGGCTTAGTGACCACGAGATAATAGAATTCTCAATTCTAGGGGAAGTTAGGAGGGGGAACACTAAAACGGCCAAGCTGGACTTTGGGAGAGCTGACTTTGGGCTGTTTAGAAGTCTGGTTAACAAAGTCCAATGGGAGACAGCTCTCAAGGGTAAGGGGGCGCAGGAGGGATGGTTACTATTCAAAAAGGAAATTCTGGAGGCACAGGAGCGAGCTGTCCCTGTGTGCCGGAAGTCGAGCCGCCGGGGTAGAAAACCAGCTTGGATAACAAAGGAGATTTGGGAACATCTCAAAAGAAAAAGGGATGTCTACAAGTCTTGGAAGAATGGGCAGGCATCCAGGAATCAATACAGGGAGGAAGTTAGGGCATATAGGGAGATAATCAGGGAGGCAAAAGCCCAATTGGAACTTAGACTAGCCTGCTCCGTAAGGGACAACAAAAAGTCTTTCTATAAATATATTAATAACAAAAGGAGGGCTAAAGATCACCTCCAGCCCCTACTGGACTCAGGGGGTACGTTAGTCACTAGGGATGAAGACAAGGCTGAGGTCCTTAATGCCTTCTTTGCCTCAGTCTTTAATAATAAGGTCAGCAGTTCCCAGGTGAGGTGGCCTTCGGTGTCTGAGAGCAGGGAGGGAGAGCAGATCGAAGCTCCTGTGATCCAAGAGGAACGGGTCAAGGATCTGCTCCTTCGGCTGGATGCCCAAAAGTCTATGGGGCCTGATGGTATCCACCCGAGAGTCCTGAGAGAGCTGGCGGATGTCATTGCCAAACCCCTGTCCATTATCTTTGGGCAGTCTTGGCTCACTGGGGAAGTTCCGCTGGACTGGAGGCTGGCGGATGTTACCCCCATTTACAAAAAAGGGCGGAAGGAGGATCCGGGGAACTACAGGCCTGTCAGTCTGACCTCGGTGACGGGCAAAGTCATGGAACAGGTTATCTTGGGTGCTATTAATGAGCACATACAGGTTAACCGGGTGATCAGGCCCAGTCAACATGGGTTTATGAAAGGCAGGTCTTGCCAATCAAACCTGATCACCTTCTATGACAGGGTGACCCGCCTGGTTGACGAGGGAAGGGCTGTGGATGTAGTTTTGCTGGACCTCAGTAAAGCCTTTGATACAGTTTCTCATAGTGTTCTGGTGGAGAAACTGGTAACTGCTGGCCTGGATAGGTACACCCTCCTTTGGGTTAAAAACTGGCTGGATGGCCGGGCCCAAAGAGTGGTGGTAAATGGGGCTAAATCCGGCTGGAGGCCGGTCACCAGTGGGGTTCCCCAGGGCTCAGTGCTGGGTCCAGTTCTGTTTAACATCTTTATCAATGACCTGGATGAGGGGATTGAATGTACCCTCAGTAAATTTGCGGACGACACCAAGCTGGGAGGCTGTGTCGATCTGCTCGAGGGTAGGGAGGCTCTTCAGAGGGATTTGAACAGACTGGATCGTTGGGCTGAGGCCAATGGCATGAGCTTTAATAAGGCCAAGTGCAGAGTCCTTCACTTGGGGTATAAAAACCCCAAGCATCGCTATAGGCTCGGGGAGGAGTGGCTGGAGAGCTGCCTAGCGGAGAAGGACCTGGGGGTGTTGGTTGACTACCGGCTTGATATGAGCCAGCAGTGTGCCCAGGTGGCCAAAAAGGCCAATGGGATGCTGGCATGTATCAAGAATAGTGTGACCAGCAGGAGCAGGGAAGTGATCCTGCCCCTGTACTCGGCACTGGTGAGGCCGCACCTGGAATATTGTGTCCAGTTTTGGGCCCCTCGCTTTAAGAGAGATATTGAGCTCCTGGAGCGAGTCCAAAGAAGGGCGACTAAACTGGTCAAGGGGCTGGAAAATAAAACTTATGAGGAGCGGCTGAGGGAGTTGGGGCTGTTTAGCCTGGAGAAGAGGAGGCTGAGGGGAGACCTGATTACGGCCTATAAATACTTGAGAAAAGATGGTGGGGAGTTAGGGGAAGGGCTCTTTACATTAGTGATGGGTGATAGAACAAGAGGAAATGGGCATAAGCTTAGTCAGGGGAGATTCAGGTTGGATGTTAGGAAGTATTTCTTCTCTGAAAGGGTTGTCAGCCACTGGAATAAGCTGCCCAGGGAGGTGGTTGAGTCCCCATCCCTGGATGTGTTTAAGAATAGGGTGGATGAGCTACTTGAGGATATGGTTTAATGGGGATTAGGGATGGTTAGACTCGATGATCTCTAAGGTCTTTTCCAACCTAGAAATCTATGAATCTATGAATCTATGAATTGGAAGGAACCGAAAGCAGGGTCACTCTAATTGCTGCCATCACCACACTTGTCACTAAAAGAGGTCTGCTGTTGATTTATAGATAACCTGAATTTAAACAGTCACATACTCAACATGCAGCACCTGTGGGAACCTCTCACTAGCCCTTCAACTGCTGCTGGACACTAGAGACCATTACCTGCCTGAGATGGTAGCTACAATTACGAGCACGTACTCTTTCATGGTTTGAGTTGTTCTGTGATATCTGCCCTGAAATTCCCAAGCTGGTCTTCAGTTCCTCTTCCCCATCAAGACCAAAAGGTCTTACTGGTAATGTATTCCTCTTTCTTCACTTTAAAATGTCTGGAGTAGAAAGTGTACGTGCTTCTGGCTTCCTCTCCAGGTCTCTTGCAATTTAATTAATCCCAAGTCACATTTGAATATCTTCTGAGACAGAGGCATGATACAAATCCACTTGCATAGGAAAAGGCATGTGAAGATAATTGCTTCTGTGCCTCTTTAAATAAGGGAAGAATGTCTATCGCATGGAGACTCACTTCCTTACATATTTCTCATTATTGTTTTCATTTAAATCCTATAGAATAACAACGTAAGTTGACGTGCTTTTTGAGAACTTTGACCCCTGAATTATTGCTGGATCAGATACTTACTGCTGGCCAGTGTTCAGCCTACTGCAGGTTGACTGGTTCTGCAACATCAGGCTGAGATGGATGGGTAAAGATCTCCCACGTGAAGAGCAGCCCTCACCTGTCTGGATTAGGCTGGTAGGAACTGCTTTGCCTTTCTGAAATCCTGCCAGAAGTAGATAGGAGCAAGGATGTATCTGGTTCATCAAGTGACTTCATCTGCTGTGGGACTAAGCCTTGTGTCTCCTCAGCAGCTGTGTGCTCATGGCTTCCAGGTCCCCTTTCCAGCCCTTCTGGAGTAACTTTTTCCTGGTTTGGAGCTGAATATTCATCTTCCAGCCAGCTCTCCCAACTGGTTAATACCCAACCTGTGCGTAAATCAGATTCCAAGTTCAAACACCATCGTCACCAAGGACACAGCTGCTGAACAGGCAGAATAAAAAAGAGATGCAAACCAGAATGGCAGGCAAACACAGTCAGACTTCGACACTTGAGGTGGTTATAACCCTGACTGTTTACAGTGAGATGTAACATCCTTTGAAGATGAACAAACAGTCTCGCAACTAAACAAGCAGGAGAAATAATGACAGCTAAAAACATGCCTGAGATGCCTCTGAGCCTGGCCACTTGAAGGATGGCTTAGAAAGGAACTGACGTAAGTCTGACAAACCCAGTCCCTTCCTTCTCATGTGAAGGACTGCAATATCAGACAACCTAAAAACTGCAACCTGACTTCTTTTCTGGTGCCCATAAGACTAAATCCCATTGCCTCACCTCCACCTGACCTGCAGGATGTCCTGCTCTGTCACTGCTTATGATGGGTTCTTCTTCTAAGTAAGCTTTGCAGAGAACTTGCTGCACAGAAGTCCCTGCTGGGAAAAGCTAGATCTTGGTGGCATTCGCCATGACCTTGAAAGCTTAAGGAGTAACTCTTTCTGTATATCCTACACATAAAGGATATCTTTGAGTAGACCAAATTGAAAATACTGTGCCTTGTTTTGTTTGCGCTTGCAGCACTATTCTCTAGATCTGTATGAACGACAAATCCCAGGAAAAAACACTCTCACGATAAAGGTGAGGCTGTCAGTATGTGCACCTGTGTTCACGCATTTAATAGAGAGACTATTAAATGACTTGTACCAGAAAGAAATGGCTGGCTTGCCTCTAAGATGTTCTCCTCCACACAAGAGGTGAGGTACGGAATACAGTGCTCTTACGTGAGTTTGTCTTAGCTCCCGTGTTTATGTACAACTAAGTCAACTCAAGGCTTACCTGGTTTTAAACCTTATGAAACTGTCAGGCGCAATACTGCAGCTTTACAACTGTGACTTGATAGCACTGGAATCTACGTGCCAGCTGGAGTCTAAAGGATTACACTGGGATTTAATGTTAAAACACGTGGTGCTGCTAGTACCTGCTGGCGGAAGGAGTTCGTCTATTCTGCATTGAAAATGCACATCCGAATTTCTCGTCCTCATTGCTGGATTAATAGCCAACATCAGGAGATGGTGAGAGCGTTTCTGTCTGGTGCAGCACTCTGCCCGCAGAGTCTGCGGGTGGAGGCGGGGAGCAGGAGCGAGCCCGCGATCCTGCTCTGGGCAACGTGGCACAGACTCACAGCCTAGGTGCTAGAGCAGCAGCGGGAGGCAAGTGTGTCCAATTTCTTTTCGGGATATGATTTCCATGCTCATCAGATAGTGTGAAGTGGAATAAATAGAATGAATGAGCTCTTGGGACCGTTGCAGACCGTGCTGGTAGAACTTTTTAGGCGGAAGCTGCACTTTTCCACTCTTAAAGGATTCACCAAGTGTGCAAAGGAGGGAAATCCCGCTGGTATCTCACGCCTTCTCCAACCATCTCCTACATCAAATGCTCACCAATGATGAGATTGGAAGCAAAGGTGGGAAGAAAAGTTCAGCTCTCCCACTGGAGAGAGGATGCTCCAGAAAAATAACTTCTGAGCCTGGTGCTGCCTCAAGAAGATTGAATGAAATTTGGAAGTGATCATAAAGGGACACAGAAGTCTGGCAATTACACGGACAGGAGCAAGGTGCAGAGCAGGACCTTGTAATAGCTGTGTATGCCCATATCTTGAAATATGAGTTGCCATCCTTCAAGATACATCATCCCCGAAGGGACATATTAGCACTACAGGGTGACAAAACCCACAAGGCTACTGTCACTTCAGTGTCTTGTTTCCCTGATTCTGTGCAATGGACCTGCCCATTCCATTTTTAGCCTCCAAAACAAGGACATTTTAGGGGAGTGGTATGTGCTGAGGTGACCCCCGCCTCAGCACAGAGTAATGGACACCACGAGCAGTGATGGAGCTGGGAGGACCCAGACCTGGGTCCAGCAGCACTGCCAGATCCTAGAGTTAGACAGGGAGAAGATAGAGAATGGTTCCTGTAAGAGAAAAGACTAAATAGATTGACTGTTGCCCAGGAAAAAAAAAAAAAAAGATGATGAAGCCCCCAGAAAAAGCATTATTCACTTGCTTATGTGGTTTCACTGGATGTCCCTAGTTCTTGGGCAGCATCTTTGCAACCACCAGGTAAGGCTTTTTTCCACAACACGCGCCATGCACTATGGAACTAATCACTGTAGGATGTTATGAGGGCTGAAACATAAACATTTTGAAAGAGACTTGAAAAAAATCAGCAGATGAAGTTTGGTGTTAGACAAGATGTAACTTCTGATAAAGCAACTGGCTATTTAGGGAAGGAGACATTCCTGTGGCCCTGGCTTTTCACTCCCTCCTAAGCTTCTGCCACTGATTAGACTGGCAGCTGACCCCAGTGGTCTTTTGCTCTCAAACAATATTTTTTGGTTTTTTAAGATTAATTTTTTAGGTTTGAAATGAGAAGATACGAGGCTCTGCCCTTTCCAGTCTTGTTGTCTTGGGCACCAGTAAGACGGTTTGTGAGGCAGCTTTGGACACTGCACTGCTCCTGGGACGGTGGACCATGACTTACAAGGTCTGGTTTTCTCCAATGTACAAAAGCTCCCCAGAGCTTTTTTAACTCTGACACCATCATGGCCCTCTCATCAAGAGCCATGATGTGGATCTCATCCTACAAATTCCAGCCCTGATTCTGGAAGGACCCACTTCTGAGATGACAACTTGTCGTGGGTTAGGCCGATCCGGCAACTAAACCCACGCAGCTCTCCCAGTCCAGTAAAATGGAGAGGAGAGAAAAATGTAATAAAAGAGCTGAGGATCGAGACAGGAACAGAGGAACACCCACCAACCACGGTCCCGGGCAAAAGAGGCTGTTTTCTTAATGCAAAACTATTTATTAACAGCTACCTACAAAGAGAAAAGCAAACAAAAACGGTTACTTGAGAGAATAACAAGAAAACAAGGCCAGGTCTTAAAACCAACACCACTCCCCCCCCTTTTGCCTCTTCTTCCTGGCTCTACCTCCTCCCCCCAGCGGCGCAGGGGGCAGGGAATGGGGGAGTGCAGGTCAGTTCATTCCATGCTGTTACTGCTGCTTCTCTTAAAGGAAAAGGAGTCCTTACACCATTGTCCCCTGCTCCAGTGGATCCCCTACTCACGGCGAAAGCGTGAATCCTACCCGCTGGGGGGCAAATCCTTACCCCATCGGATTTGCCCAAGTGCGGTCTTTACCAGTTCTGGACCTTTAAGGAGCTGTAGCCACTCACTCTGGCGTGGGTCATCAACAAACTTTAAATGTGCTCCGGTGTGGGTCGTCATACCGACCTTAAATGCGCCTCCGTACAGACTGAGATGCGTAAATGCAAAATGCGTAAAATGCGCTTCGCCCTGTGCCCATGATTCACAACAGTCTCAGGCATCTCCTTTAACAAAGCACCTCCCCATCGGCGGGGGCATCCCACGGACTCTAGATGCGAACCGTACTCGGGCTCTGGCATCTCTTCTCGACGTGGATCCTCCACGGGCTGCGAGTGGATCTCTGCTTGCTCCACCGAGGACTTGTTTGCAAAGGGGCTGCTGGCAAGGGGGACTCAGCCGCGGCACACGTTGTTCCGTTCCATCTCCACTGACCTCTTATCTGTGTGGCCGTTTCTCTTAGATTTCAGTCCTGTCTGGGTGAACTCAGTCCGGTGGGCGCCCCGGCAGCGGGGCTCTCCCCGAGTTCCCCAAGCGGCTCCGCCGCCGCCATCCTCGACGGGGCGGGCACCGGCACGGAGCGGGCACAAGCCAGGCCCGGCCCGGCCGGGAGCCGGGAGCGGGGGCGGGGGCCGTGCCCCGCCTCTCCCTTCTCCTCGCTCCTGGGCACCGGCACACCTTTCCGGTTCCTTTGTCCGACGTAAATAGGGCAATTCGCAGAGGCGTCGATTGGCTCAAGCCCCGAGGGGGATGGGAGTCCGGTGTGATGGGCAGCTTCTGCCACCCGGACCTCCCCCCCCACTTCAAACCATAACACAACTGTTTACTCATTTCACTAAAGAGACAGTCTTCACAGTGAAAGAAGGAGCTGGAAAAAAAAGAAGAAAATTTTAATTAACGGTCCTGATGGTTTATGGAAGAAATGCAGTAAGAGACACCTTTGGTGTGAGAAGGATATGAAAACCATTTGAAAATTATTTTTCCTCCTTTGAAAGCAAAAAATAATTAACTCTGAAATGCTGGTAATGTAGTACCAGCTCTGAGTGGTAGTGCATATATTTAGTACTTTAGTTCTTTGGTTCTGAGAGATGCTAGGAGATGAGGTTTAAAACAAGTATATTATCTCCACATCAAAGAGGTATTTTTTTCATTTTAGAGAGAGTTCACAGTCACAGAAAAGTCAAGTTTTGCATGAGCCATAATTAACAGCAAGGATGGCTAATGGGCAAAACAAATCTTTGGAAATGGATGTTTAGGAAAAGTTTTTGGAGAGTTGCATTTGCTGAGATTAATCTGAAATTCTTGTCTAGGTGTCAAAGACTCCTGGTGGGAATATTGAGCAAATGGGAGTATTTTCCCTGATCAAAAATCATTAAAAGCATAATCTCACTGTGCTTCAGTTATGTTTTGTCAGTCACCTCCAGACTTCAAGGCTCAGCATATTCAGAGGCAAAACTTCTTGGCCTTCAGTGCTTTGGGAAGACTCCCTGGCTCTCTTATACAATCGATTGTTCCAAAAGAGGTGAAAATGAAGTTTAACTATGTGACTATTCAGCAGAGGCATGCTGTATACCATCCCAGAACAAAAGTGTGGTGAGGTGCACAGATTTCCTCAGTACAATGCGATAAAAACAATTTCCAGCCCCTGCTCTGTGGTGATAAAGCCATGTCTTCCTAAATCCCAGTGAACAGAAATGAGGCTGGGCTTGGCTAACAGAAGCCACACAGGGGAAGGAAAAAGTGTAGCTCAATAAATGAACTTCACAACCTAATCACAACCTAAATGAAGTCGGGAAGGTGCTCCAGAGGCCGCGTAGTCCAAACCCTTGCTCAAAGCAGGCCCAATTAAAGCAGGTTATTTATGGCTTTGCCCAGCTGAGTTCTGACTAGCTCCAAGAAGGGAGATTTCGTAACTTCTCTGGGCACCGTTTTGATCTTTGCTGACCCTTATAATAAAGAAGCTTTTCCCATGCCATGTCCAAATTGCTCACATTCCACCTTGCACCTGTTGCCTCTTTTAACCCTCTTTGGGTTAAAAAATTGATTCTGCAACTGGAAATCCAAATTTAGTATTAGCAACACATCCCTGGTCTCAAGATAAGAAGTATCCATCCCCCTCGGTGGCAACAAATGTCCGTAACCAGGCTGGGGATTTTGCACAGGGTGCAGTGGGTATTTCAGCAGGAATGATGTAAGAAAGGAAAAAAGAGTTTTGGCAGATAATTAAAAATAAGAATAGGTGTATGTGTCAGGTCAGCCACGAGTCTGGACTGCCACAAGTCCAGGCTCTGAACGTCCTTCAAAATGCAAGTGTTTCTGCACACCACAGCAAAGGTGGAAGTTGGGCATGAAGTTTGGGTACACCCTGGTTGTGAGCAGTCTCTGGTTGCGAGCAGTCCCGCCAGCATTGAGGTACGGCCCCTTCCCTTTCTGCGGGATGGCAGCAGATCATGGGGTGGGAGGAGAAGTGTGTACAGGACTCTGCGACAGTACTCAAGGCAGGAGAGCGTTGTCGAAGTAAAGCTACCTGGAGAAATGACATCAAATAAGAGCTTAAAGACTATAAATGCCCAACTTTTGATGCTCCGTGGCTCTTGCAGGTGGAGGAGGAAGGCATGGGGATGGATGCACCCGGGAGCTGTGGGGGAACACATGTTTTCTCCGGGCTGGTCATCTGCTCAGCAATTATGGGAGTTCAGCAGATCCCTTCTTTATTGCTGAGTGGGTGGGCGGAGGGGAGGGAGGAACAGAGCTAATGTGGTGGGTTTTAAGAAGCATCTGCAGAGTGTGCTGAAGGAAAAGCGAGGGCCTGCGGAGCCCTCCCTCCCACCTGCCACGCCAGCAGGTATGCTGGCAGGCAGCGAGGTGATGTCTTCACGTGGCTTGAAACAGCTTGTTGAATATTGTTAAATGACTTAAAATTCTCAAGGAGATTTGGATTATGGTACAGACTTTCAGTACTTTTACTATTTATATTTGCGACCAGTGTTTTTTTTCTCCTTTGTTATCAGGCTGAGACTTTCCATATATTTCTGTGACAAATCATTCACCCTAATTATTGTGCTGTTTAGAAAAAAAGCAAGAGGCTGGCAGTGGGAGAAGGTTTTGCTATATTATGCATGCATATATACATATTCCATTTTATTCTAATGAACTGTTCCAGGCACGTGAAAGGCTCGGGTCACCTAGAAGCAGATGCCAACACAGAAAATCTGTTTTAACAACAAAGTCTGTTGTTAAAGCCAAGTCCCCGTGTCCAGAAGATTGAATTACCAGGTGCAAATCTCATGCCATTGCTCACAACATGTGCATGTAGGATGCTTCTCTTCATAGCCATCTCTTCTCTTCCAGTATAACTCAGAGTTATAGCTCTGCTGTTTTGCTACATCAGAAATCACAGAATCATAGAATAATTTGGATTGGAAGAGACCTCAAAGATCATCTAGTTCCAACCCCTCTGCCATGGGCAGGGACACCCTCCACTACACCAGGTTGCTCAAAGCCTCATCCAACCTGGCCTTGAACACTTCCAGGGATGGGGCATCCACAACTTCTCCGGGCAACCTGTTCCAGTGCCTCACCACCCTCAGAGTGAGGAATTTCCCTCATAGTGAAGAAATCCTCCTGAGAAGTTATTTTCAATGCATGTGAGTGTTTTTTCCTTTAGCTTTTGTTTTCAGAAGCAAACAGGCAATTGCCTCAAAAGTAAACCTCACAAAACTCACATGGACTTCACGTAACTCATTAATGTTAAAAGACTTGCCACACCACACTGCCAGCATTGTTAAAACGTCACCTGTTATTTACACCGCCGCAACCAAACGTTTCATTTCCAACTGCAAATGAGCAGCAAGCTGGACGAACAAAGGGAGACAATCTTCCATTTCATAACGTTCGGTGTGAATTGAAAAGTGCTTACTCTTGTTTCACTCAAGGGCTTAGTGCCTCCTGTGTAGTTTTCATAGGGAGGAATAGCCGCCACCACCACTGCTAATGAAGAATTGAGGTTCAAACATAAAGTAGCAACTCGCTGTAGGTCACGTGTGAAAAATGCCTTTGCCTGTCCAAAGCTGCTGTATTTCTCCAGCTCCTGGGGGATTTTTCTGGCACTCCTGAAGCTAAGCTGCCAGCAAGTTATAAACCAAAAAGCATTCCACTAGAGCTTGTCTATTCTCCATCAGCTCTGCCCAGGCTTCCTTGCCCTGCAAGCCATGTATCAAACCCCCTGTACAGTGAGAAGCCCTGTGCTGCTCCACCCAAAATTGCTGAGGAGATGTCAGGGAGCAGTTCCCCAGTGGGAAATGACCCATTTGCGTACCTTGCCTCACTTCCCAGCCCTCCACCAGCACTTCCAGGCTGCGAGGCAGCTGTTGAGTGCCAGGCTACTCAGGGCTTTCGGATGTGGCAGCCCACCCCTGTATCTGGGTCTTGGGTGAACGGCCAAGTCCCAACAGAGGAGCTGGATGCTATAGGTTGGAAGCCAGCACTAGTGAAACAATCTTGTACTTCCTGGGGGTGGTAGACAGATTGTCTTTTAGAAAGGGTAAAAATGAGGCACTCGGAGAGGTAGAAGCTGGTGGCTCCCTCCATGGAAATGCTGACAAACTCGGCTGTGTGTGGACAGACCGCTTCCGAGCCTGCAGTATCTATTTGGTACCTTACCAAGATGATTGCCAGAGGTCAGCTACAGTAAAACAATTATTACAAGGAAAAACATTAGCATGAGAATATTATTTTTGAGGAAATCTAATTAGATTCCCCAAAACCCACAACCAGTCATTCTGAGAGTGGCTTCTTGATTTCAAATCCATCTTAGTAAAGACCAGGAGTGAAAGTAGCAACCGATAATGATCATTACAAACCTTATTATGTATAACAAATGTGAATAACAGGAAGTCTGATAGCTGTGCAAACAAGTCACCAGCTAGGAAAGAGACAGCTGATGGGGGAAGATAAAACATTAATGAAAAAATCCTGGGTTTAAGAATTAAGGGCAAGAAGGCATTGTTTAAGTATACTGAGACCTAATCAAATCCTTGCTATCATACAGGAGAATAGGATTCAAAGGGACCTCTCGGATCATCAAATCCTCCTGCTATCTGTAGTGACATACAAAATAATCTGCATTAATATAGTGATATTAATCTTAAAGTAGTTCTTTTTGTCCTCAGATCCCAAGAGGTCGGGGAGAGTGTAGAAACCACTTTAGAACCCAATAATTTGGTTGGTTATAACCTCCATGTGATTTGATATTTAAACTTGTTTGTTGGCATTTCATACCCAATTTTTCTGACAAAAAACCATCGCTCATCAAGTTCAGCAACTTCTCTTCCCTTTGTTTGTCCCTGTAGGTCCAGTGTTAAAGGCAGAGTTGCAAATCATGTTATGCAAAAAGAAGAAATATTCATCGAGTATTTATGTTCTGTATTTGGAAAGAAATGGGATGTGCTTATTTCTCAGGAAGGAAGAAATACTTTCTGTCTCATCAGTAGCATCAGAAGATGTCAAATAGCAGTCATGACAGCAATGTACAGTAGCAGTACCAGAAAATTTGCGACCAAGAGTATTGAAAGAAGTGTCTGAGAAGCTTCCTGAATGACAGGCAGTGATTTGTAAAAAATATTGAAAGACAAGGGAAGCTACAAAGGACCAGAAATGTGCTGAGGTTACATTCTTGATTAAACAGCATGAACCAAGGTTGTCCTCAGAAGCCATGATGTCCCCGGCACTGCTCCATGGCAAGTACAGAAGACTTAGTTGTATGTCTGTCTGGTCTTTCCTGCAATAGGCTGAGCACCTGTGCAGCTGGAACAGTATGTCTGGTGTCATGCTGGCCAGCAGCATGCCAGCCCCTTCAAACTGTGAGTCCGTACTTAAAAATGAAATCGTGATGGCCTGGATTTCCCAAGCCCAATTAGTCTGACACCAGTCCCAGGCGAAATTATGGCTAAGCAGATCTGAGAGGCGAATAAAGCATTAATGAATGGTATAGCACAGTCAATGTCAGCCAATGCCCAAACCTATTTTCTTAAAAGCAATCAAAGAAACCTCTTATAAAAATGAGATTTCATATTTATCTAATTAAAGTTATTTTTATAGATTGCTGGAAATCAAAGAACTCTATTTGACAGTTTCATGTGTCCTTCTGATTTAAAAAAAAAAAAAGGCAATAAAAAAATCTGTAGCCTGTACCAAACTGATGAGATTAAAGATTGGTTCATAGATGTCCAAGTAATTGTCAAAGAGGTCAGTAAGTAGTTTTCATGAGAGCCTCAAGTTTAGTCCAGAGAAGATCAAGAATTGGCTTCGGCTGTGTTCTATAAATACATGTGAGGGCGACAGCTTCTGGCAGTGGAGAGGTCTATCATTCAGCTAAGCTAGATTTGTAAAATAGCGTAGCTAAGACGGGTGCTACACAAGTTCCAGGTAGGAAGAAGAAAAGATTTTGAACAGGGAGCAGCTGACCATTAGACCAGCTCATTAGGCAAACAGTGGGTTCACCACTGTTTGAAACCTTAGGCTGCTGTTTGCCCAGAAAAACTCTGGGCAGGCAGCCCCTGTGAGAGCCGGTGGCCAGTGCCAGGCACCAAGTCCGGCTCAGGGGAACTCTGTGTGCCTCACTGTTTCCAAAAGGGGCATGGGTGGCTTTCCATCTTCAGTACTTCAGTTTAATTCCACAGCACATGGGAGCAGTGTCAGCTCCCCAGCTGGTGAGCCCTTCCGTTCCCAGAGGACCACAGAGCACCAGCAAGAGCATCGCACCGCGGGCCAGTATTTCAGAGTGCCCGTTGCCGTGCCTAAGCTTTGTCTCTCTTTCTTTCTCTTGGTGGTGTCTGGGGCAGCCATTGAACCTAGGGGCAGATATAACAACAAAAAAAACCCCAGTTCTTATCTTCCCTTGACTGAACTTGAGGCTCCCATGAAAACTACTTACTGAGCTCTTTGACAATTATTTGGACATCTATGAACCAATCTTTAATCTCATCAGTTTGGTACAGGCTACAGATTTTTCACGATGCCTCTTGCGATAGTGATCATCTGATTGTTGCCTGCGTGCACTGTTTTCAGACAGCTGCCTGGGCTGTTTCCAAACAGCTGCTTGCCAACACTGCAGATAGCTACACACTTGAATTTCATTATCTGATCTGTTGCACGGGCATCACTCGGCTAGATGTTTGAGGTCCTATCACGTTACTTCTGGCACTGCAATTTCTGTGATGTTACCTTGGGAAGGGAGGAGTCTGCATAACCAGCTCCCTGAGCATCTGATCTCAGTAAAATATCACTTCTGGGACAACCTGAAAAGCATGAAATGATGGGTCAAGGGGTTTAAACTACAGACAGCCTTGGCTGACCAGCAATGCCCACAGGACTCCCAAATGAGAACAAATGCTTTTCTGGTAGGAAGATCACCTTGGCCCTGCCAAAGACACCAATGCCATCTGGGATCGCACTGCACCGCATGGTTGCTGCTTAATGGATAAGCAGGTCTCCGCTTTTAAAACAAAAAGATGCACAAAGGGCAAACTTGCGGTAGTCATGGTAAAGGTATCTCAGGCACATTTTCCATAAGCCAGTAGTGAAGTAGCATCAGTGCAGACCTGTGGAGTGAAAGAGTTGATGTTTGGGGTGGAGGGCAGAAGGTTGGTTCAGATAAGCTCTAGTTTGGACCCAGGGACTAAATCACCATTAGGCATGCACCGTTAGCAGCTGGATCACGTTAGGCGTATTTCTGGAGCACGTCTTTGGCTCCCATTTCACATGAAAGGATTCTACTTGTGTGTTCCACGGCTGCTCCACGTCGCAAGCCAAAGCAGGAGATGGGAGACAACCAGGAACATCTCATCAAAAAGTGCTCACCTAATCCAAACTAAAATGCTGATGTTGAGTCACCTACAGGTGCTCACACTGCAGTACGCAGGAGACTAATGGAGCTGAATATTTAGGGTTATCAAACTGTGATAGAAATTGCTACCATTGGCACATTTTTTCTTATGGGGAAGCTGCTTAACAGGGAAAGCTTTTTTTCCCTTCAAGTCATCACAGACGGTCATCTGACTTTGTAAGGGTGCCAGACTCTCATGTCTGCTGTTAAAGTGATGGAACTTCTGTTCCTAATCACACCATGTCTGATAATGACATGGGAAGGACAATCTTGCTGATTCTCTTTTTTCCCTCACTGAAACAGGTAGCTTGAACAACATGCAGGTATATACTACATGGCTTCTTTGTATGTCATTGAAAGGAAATATAAATGCCACGAGTACATTCTTTCTTGTGTAGCTGACCCTCTATGAAAATGCTGAACCTTCGCATACAGAAATGTCTCCTTTTAATGCAAAATCAGCGTTGGGCATATTATGCAGAATCTGACCCAAAGCCTGTTGAAGGCTATGGAAACTTCTTTTATCTTTGACGAGTCTCTGAACAGACTCAGAGAGCTGTTTCCCATGATGTGAAGCAGACTGGCTTAGATGTACCATGATAGGTTTTTCTAAAACGGCCACCAAATTAAGGAGTACAGAGTGAGAGACAGCATGCAGGAGAGACCTACCTACCTGTCCTACACATTGCAGCAGAAAAAAATCAAAACATCTGTCAAGACACACAGGGTTGAGCCTACAAAGCTCTAAGCACTCTTTGAGGTGATGAAAGTTCTTATCTCTCATTGACCTCTTTGGAGAATTAAGCACCGTGTCAAATCCCAACGTCAGTGAGGCAACAAGTCTTTTTTTCTACTCTTTTTCCTCTGGACATCAATGGCTTTGTTTTGCTTCCTTCTATTCTGGCTTTGTTTTGCTTCCTTCTGTTCTGGCTTTCTCTATGTTGCAGGTAGGAAAGGAGAATGACTGAAGTATGCATGCCCAGACATTTTTAGTTGGCTTATGACACAGCATGAATATGCTGTAATGGCAGGAGTTTGTATATATCTTCAGAATTTAATTTCAATTCTTGTTCTTTATCTGCCTGTCTCTTCTAATATTCACTGGATACGAGGAAACTACATTGCATTTGGTACATTAGGTAGGGGATGGTTACTGGCAAAGTAGTGATGATCAACGGATGACACAATTCACATATATGAAAAGACATTTTAGTTACTCAGAAGCAGCACTGAAAAATCTACATCCCAATTAAGGTGTAAACTGTGCGGCTTGTAAGGTGCAGGGAAATGGTTGCAAGCCTCCTCTGCAGAGACTGCTTGCAAAATGGCAGCAAAGGGTGCTGTAACAGTAGCAGGGGGAGAAAACATCACAAATACGACCAGGATGGGAATAAGTGATACCATCACCACTCACCACCCATCTGTGTGAGCTTGTCTGTGGCTGTAGAAATGGCAAAAAAGTCCGAGTTTTTCTAATGCCTGTGAGCACGGATTGCTGCTAACCACCTTTCTGCACACCAGGGAGCACGACTGTATCCCTGTGCTGTAGCTGGCTCCCATGTGCTGTCAGGTACGATGCAAAAATTCGATCCCTCTTCCCCCTAGAAGTCTTTTTCCTTACCTAACATCAGCTAGCAGCTTCATGGTGGGTCAGTCACAAGTGCCCATCTCCCCCTCCATCTTTCTCTAATCTCAGCTGAAAATGTCACTGGTTTTCCGTGGTCTCTTAGCATCCTTTTTTTTTTTTTTGTTCCCTACACTACTATTTATTATTTAAAGCAGTATTATTTAACTCTGAGCATTTTGGAGATATGGTTTCCGTGAAAGAGGCTGCGCAGCATCACTGTGCTGAGCTGTGAAATGCCACCACCAAGGGTGCCTCCCTTCTCTGCTGGAACAGCTTTCTACCACCAGACTCTTTACAGTTCAGAAACATCACCTCCGGTTATTCTCAGGTGGTTTTTAAGTCTGTAAACATATGTCCCTGTGTGTATACTTCCATGTTTCTGTGGGATGTGTTGGGAGGATGTGATACCCTGCCAGATAACCTGTAGAGCCTTTGCTCAGCTGCAGCTCTCTGCCCCCTGTGCTGCTTATCGTGCACCCTTGGCTGCTCCACCGGCACACCAGACTATTTCCCAAAGAGCTTTTGTCTGTCACGCTGTATCGCAGATCCCAGCTGTGGCTTCTCTCCCCTCCACACCTAAACTGGCCACTTTCTCCTGTGGATTAAGCTACAGATTTGTGGTAGTGCGCGTGTCCAAAGGATGAAACACACTGGCTAACCGTTTCACGAGCTCTGACTGTCTTCTTCAGCCTAGAAGATATTTGTTTTTCTTTCGTCTGGGAGGAGACTGTCTCTGTTACTTCTACATGCTGACTGTTCTTTCTGCTGATCCATCACGGGACCATTTAATGACTACTGCTGAATTTTCCATCTCTGGGATCAAGGGCTGTTGTGTGATTTATTTATTTTTTTGCCTGTGATTTGTTAGTCTTTCTCTGACTTCTCCCCGTGCCACTCCTCTTCCTCTCATTCAGCCATAGGTTTGCCAGAGCCTTGGGCTATGCGTGTTCTGCTGATCTGTTTTAGTTCCCTGTCAATTATTCCTTCTTGTTTACAGTAATGGCTCATATCACATTTTATTACTGTGGCTCATGTGCCTTTCACATCATTGCTTTTGAAACACTAAATTTATTCTGAAATGTGTCTGGTTTTTAGTCTAGCCCCTCACTGTTCCCTAAACCCAGAGGGCTTTCGTTGCTGGTTTTGCATCTTTTTTGCTGGCTGCTGGCTGTGTCTGAGTTCCGGGATTATTGCTCAAGTTTCTGTGTGTAACATGGAAATGTTTATCCTTCTCTTCTCTGACTTCCAAGCCTTTTAGCCACCTCTGCCCCTATCTTCTCTCCCTTCTGAGCCTTAAAAGCTGTGCTCCCTTGCCGGCCATTGTGTTGAATGCAAAGATGAAATGACTGGGGTGTGTGAAAGTGCTTGCCGACACTTCAATATTATCTTTTTCTGCAGGATATCACAGTTAACCTTGCGTCTCTGCTGCCCTTTGCAGCCACCTTATTTTCATTTTGAGAGAATTCAGCACTCGCAGCAGCACAGGATTAATATCTCTGCCACTGCCGTGTAAAGGCAGAGAGCCAGCTCCCTCTCCCATGGCATTGCCAAAGTGTCTCACGCTTGGCCACCTGTATCACCGCACAATTAAGGGCAGCGCTGAGCTGTTTATCCCTCTTGCAGTTCCTCCAAGTCGGTATTCCCTTCTGTCAGGAACCTTTTACCTCAGACACTGAAGCATGAAAAACATGAACTGCCCAGAGAGGTTATAGCCCAGGAATGGCTCAATGCTCCAGTGACTTTGGCAAAACTGAATTTTACTATTCCAGGGGTAAGGGTCTTGGGAAAAGGAGAGAGAAAAAAGGATAGGCCTGGATGGAAGAAGTAGGAGAAAACCCTCGAGAGATAAGTTTGTTGCTGCTGAGAAGAGAGGATGGCTACTTCTACCTCCAAGACTTGCTGTCGCCCACCAATTCCAAAGACTCAGACACTTCTTTCAGCAACACCATGTAATTTGGCTTTCCATGGATTAGGCAAAACCAGTCTGAAAAAATACGATGATTTTGCTACCCCTAAGAGTCTGTTGTCCTAGGTGACAGTGTCTTCTCTACCTCTAGAGCCCTTCCATTTTACCTCCTGGCAGAATTCTCTCTGGAAAATTATTTTAAGGAGATCAGGCTACAGGGTGCATCCATAAAGTGGGGGAAACTGTCAGACCTACCTTTCTTCCTGTGAGTGGCAAAAAACAGGAGAAATTTGGGGAACATTTCATCCAAAGTATGTATCTGGCTACTGCAAGAAGAGAAAGCATCTCAGGAAAGGGAGAGCTCCATTGAGTGAAACCACAAGCCAGAAGATTGGTTAAAAAAAGCTGTTTCAAAATCTCCTTTATGTTCCTGAAGCTGGAGGGCAGATCCTCATATTCATATGTTGCTGTTCAAGACAGACAATTAGACAGAAGTGCCGTCACTCAAGTGGTCTTAAGTAGAGACACAGGAAAACTCTGCATAGGAGCTTGTAACTGTGGTGAATCCTCTGCACAACAATCGGTTAATAGATGTTATCTACTAACAGCAGATAAGAGATCTCAAAAGGAAGAGTCTGTGACACTGAGCAACCGATGGAGTCAAACCAGAACAACCCAAGTTTCCCACCTTAATTGACATAAGGCAACTGTTGTGTAGCCTCTGCTGCTGTATAGCTCCACTAAAAGCATGATACTGGCCTGTATCATGAGATACAGAGCTGAGAAAGCTGACTCCAGGAGGCTTCCGAACTGTCTGTGCCAGTGTGGCCGCTCTAAGGCAGGTCTTAGAGATTTCCATCACAGCTTGCACCTCTCAACGAACTTGGAAGAATCCTACACCCTTTCTGCACCTCAATTTGCCTTTTCTAAGAGATAGCAATAATGATATTCTCTTATTACAGAGACGCTGTTGAGAAGGTATTCGTTCATCTTAAAAAAGTGGTTGAACACCCTTCAGTTACTACAGGAAAGACATGCAGAGTATTTTGGTTTATTGTATTTGTCTGAAGATTATAACACTTTACTTTCCACTAAAAAGGAAAATACCTTTAGGAAGCCTTACCTAATAGCAGCTAGAAAGCAACAAGACAAATCACAAAAAACAAATCTATGAAGCAACTATTTCAAGATGAAGACTTGGGAACTTGAATACAGACTATTACTCAATGTAGCACAGTGAAGTGTAAGCTGGGTAACCATCTGAATAACCACAACCACTGGTGATCACTTGTGAGCGTTTCCGAAAGGGAAGTGTGGCCCTAAATCTTATCTGTTGGGAAAGAGTATCAAACAACTTCTCCTTTCGAGAAAAGAGATTACTTCCTCTCTACACAGGTAATGTAGGACAGGGAACTAGAACACGAAGAACACTACATCAATAGCTAACAAATTGGTAGAGGAATTAATAAAGCAGTTGTTGTGTAAGAAGCTATGGCAAAATAAGGTGATAAATAGCCAGCAACTGGGGCTTATAATGCATCTAGCAAACCAACTTAATTACATCCTTTGACAGGATAACAAGCCTAATGGACAAAAAATACTCCACAGTAGCGTTTTGTATAGTTCCCTGAGACGTCCTTATACGTGGGTTACCAAAATCTGAATGGTACTTCTCAAACTCCAGCTTTTCCAGCATGTGCCAAAGGCAGGGAGGTGTGTCACGCCACGCAGTGTTTTACAGACAACACACAGTCATTTTAAACTACAAGACTGCTTTAAGGATAATTCTTCCACCTAAAAATCTACACAAGCCACTGCAAGAAAAGTGGATTACAATCTTAAATATTCCAGAGGGACTCAAAACCACAGCTATGCAGATGTTTTGCTATTAGAGCAGCCAACAGAGGTGACGAATATCATCTTGGCTTATTTTGCCATCAGATGGTAGTCAGCAGTTTGCTGGAGATGGACAAATTGTTGGAGCTGTGGACACTCTCTTTCAAATTCATCAAGAAGGTTATTGCCCAAAGGTCCATACTTCTCTCCTCCTTGCTGCCCATGATGCCACTTACCTGCTTGATCTCTCATGCTGGGAGGTGGAATTGTTTGTGCACCCTCACCTGTTTCAGCCAGCATAGCACAAGATCTTTCCCTGGCCTTCTTTATAATGCATTTTCAGGAAATTTGCAAGGGGACTAGGAGAGGCGTAGAATGGTGTAAATCTAAGTAATGCCATGTCATGTCAGATGCTCTCTGAAGAGCTTATGGAGCTCTTTTTGAAATGCTAGCCATTGTCAGTATACTGGCATTCCTACCGTAAAAGGTATTTGTTACTTATGTCCCATTTTTGAGTCTATAAACACCATGGGATCCAGTGGTCAAAAATTGCATAGCTAGCACAAGGACTTTTGTTAGTATCACTGCTAGGAGCTAAAAAAATGAGCCAGGTGTGGCATGGATGGCATGGATCAGATCTACTGACATGAAGGTACTAGAAAATTCATGAACCTCACTGTGGTCTTGCTACTGGAGGAGGACAAAAAGCCATATTGTCAGGAGTGGTCACACAAGAACACAGTTTGGTTCATTTCTCCTGAGAAGGTGTGGAGCAAGTGATTGGATTTCTCCATCTTCTACAGGTTTCTGGAGGCATCTGGAGTCCGTGGGATGACCCACGCCAACATGAGTGGCAGCAGCTCCCTAAGAGGCTGAGACTGGTAAAGCCCGAACTGGTGCAATCCATGGGGAAGGATTGCAATCCTGCGGGCAGGACTTACGCTGGAAAAGTTTGGGGACTTTTTTCCTCATGAGTAGGTATGGCACCAATCATTCTTACCCAGCTGGACTGAGTTGAGATCAAGGTACCTATCCTGCCTACAAGAGGCAGGCCATTTCCTCCTGGCTGCGGAGGATGCAACAGCGTCCTTGGTGCTGCAGCCCAGGCTGGTGAGCGACAACTGGTGACCCCGACGTGATATATCCGTGAGACCCTGGGAAGCCCCGACTCCCTCGCCGAGCCAAGAGCCCGAGCCAAAGGAGCCCGAGCCAAAAGAGCTGGAGCCAGAGCCGGAGCCGGGAGCTCGAGCCAGAGTCCTTTGGAGAAGAAGGTAAAGCCGCAAGCCCCGACGTGGTGTTCGCGGGAGGGAAGCGTGCTGGAGTTGGATGAATGGGCCGGGTCTCTGCTCACCCATAAAGCCTTTGTGAAAACAAAAAATGGTAAAACAAAAAGGGGGAATTATGGCACCAATCATTCTTACCCAGTTGGACTGAGTTGAGATCAAGGTACCTATCCTGCCTACAAGAGGCAGGCAATTTCCTCCTGGCTGCGGAGGATGCAACAGTGTCCTTGGTGCCGCAGCCCAGGCTGGTGAGCGACAAGTAGGGGATCCACCGAAGCAAGGGAAAAATGGTGTAAGGACTTCTCCTCCTTTAAGAAAGGAGAGGCAATAACAACACGGATGAACTGACCTGCACTGCCCCATTCCCTGTCCCCCTGCGCCGCTGGGGGGAAGGCAGAGCCAGGAACAAAAGGAAATAGGGGGTGGGGAGGTGTTGTTTTAAGATCTGGCCTTGTTTTCTCTTTCTCCTCTCAAGTAACCGGTTTCGTTCCCTTGTGTCTCTTGTTAAGTAACTGTTAATAAATTGTTTTGTTTTAAGAAGAAAGCCTGAGTCGTGTTTTGCCCGGGACCATGGTTGGTGGGTGCTCCCTCTCGGTTCTTGTCTCGACCCTCAGTCCAAAAACCACGACAATTTTGGCGCCCAACGTGGGGCTGAGGAATTTGAGATAAGGATGGAGATTGGGAAAGGTAAGGGGCAAAACATGGACTCCACAGTGGTGAAAACAGAGGGGCCTTGGGAGACTTTGATTGTTGTGTTTGGTGAAGGGACTAGGAGTGGATTGTTTGTGGAGTGCGTGTTCTTGTTCAGTGTTGTAACTGAAGTTGTGCCTGGGTGGGCAGTTCGCAGAGGCGAGGGGTGGAATGTGGTGGTTCGTTGGGGGGGGTGTTCTGGTGGCAGGCGAGGGGATTTGCTCCCTCTGCCACCAGATCTGAGTCCCATCCCCCCCGGGGGAGGTTGAGCCAAATCGGCGCCTCTGCGAATTGCCCTATTTAAGTTGGGACAAAGGGGCGGGAAAGGGGCTTTTTGCCCAGGAGCGAGGAGAGGGGCGGAGGGCGCTGCCCTCGCTCCCGGCTCCCGCTGGGCGGCCGCTCGGGCCCGGGCCGGCGCCATGTGCTCAAGATGGCGCCGGGGGAGCCGCATGGGGGACTCGGTAAGCGCCCCGCTCCCGGGGTGCCCGCCGGGCCGAGCTCCCCCAGAGGGGATTAAGATCTAAGAGAAAACAACCACAACGACCAGGTCAGTCAAGATGGAGCAGGAGGAGGGGTACTGGAGCTGAAGTTTTCCCTTGCAAATCGGTGTGATTTGTTTTGTCTCGACCCTCAGTCCAAAAACCATGACAGGTCTTGCTACTGGAGGAGGACAAAAAGCCATATAGTCAGGAGTGGTCACACAAGAACACAGTTTGGTTCATTTCTCCGGAGAAGGTGTGGAGCAAGTGATTGTGTGAAATATGTTCATTTGATTCATGTCAATATGGGACAATAGATGGATAGGTGGCAAGAAGTGTGCTTATTCAAGATAAGTGATTGTCTTAGTTTAAGATCTCTGTGAAATGCAAAAACGTAAACCTACGAAATGCCTCATGATGCTACTAACCAGGAGCCCCAATTGTGAAATGGGTTCACCTGATACATGGTAATATAAAACAATGTTAGGGCCGCACAGTGAAATATGACCTTCTCTGTATAGGTAACCTTTAACCATTCTGTTCGTTCTTGTATAACCGCAGCCCTAGAGAAAGCAGAATGGTATGGATATAGTTCTCGCTTCTTGCAAAAGCCACCTAACGTTTTGGGTTTTTTTTTTCCTCTTCTTTTGCTTTACTGCCAGTTGCAAGGTGTTAGACAAGAGGGGCCTGGGGGCCTGTACGCGCTTAATCTCTAATCTCGCTTGACCACTTTTAAGTCAGCTTGCTTAAATCATGTATCTGTAAATTGCATAACCCTTGTGTAAGATAAACAGGAGACAAGATGGAGAACAAAGACGGTCCTGATGACTTTGAAGAGCAGAGTCATGATGACTTCACTAGTTTTCTGGGGAGGTGAAAAAGTCATCACGAGGAAGACATACAGCCTTCATCCCTGAGACCCCTACTCACGACCACCAGGAGACACTGCGCACGCGCAACTGGGAGGGTTAGGGGTGGAGACTATGGAGATGACTTCTCTGAGCTCATTGTAATAAGACCACCTTTTCTCAGAAATAATTAAGAATATGTATTAGTAAAAGGGATATAAACCAGAAATAGGAACTATACGGTGTGCGTCTTGGTGGAGCGGAGACTCTCAGCGCACCCAGCGCTGTTTGCTTGCTTTTATTCACCTAATAAATTGTAAACTTTAATTGGAGTTCTGTTTGGGACTCACTCATTTATCACAATTGGATTTCTCCATCTTCTACAGGTTTCTGTTCTCAAGTGCGCGCTATATGACTCGCTGAGTCTTCTCTTATCTTCAGGGCAAATAACAAGGAAACACGAAAAGCCTTTTCTTTGGGAGATGATGACAGACTGTCCACTATAGGAGTATCAAGTGGGGTGCAAATCTGGTGCTACACCTGCCTTGTACAAAGCCTGGTGAAAAACAGCCATACACCCAGGATAAGTCTTAGTGGTGGAGAATTAAGCAAGGAGGTCTCCTTGTCCAAGCAACCCCTCTCAACTTGAGAACAGACTGTGCAGAGCCTGACTGTACCTACAGGATAGAAAGATGGAAGCACGTACATTACTCCATTGAGTGAGAATATACAAAGTGTGAGCTAGAGGAACGAGCTGAAATCAATAAATTGAAGTTCAACACTGATAAATATAAAGGAAAAGATGAATAAACATGAGTGCAGCGAAACGGAGAGATCACACTGAAGAGTCGCAGGGTTAATGAGAACATAGTCAAGGGGTAATTGATAGATGTGGCTGGCACAAATGCACAAAATGCGAATCAAATGGTTATTGGGATTAATAGGTATCATGACTTTGAGCAAGTAATGTAGCTGGACACTATCAAAACATGTTTTGGTCAGCACACTTCAAAAAATACCTAAGCCAAATGGATAGAAATGAGATGAAAGAATGTGAAAATCAGCTAATCTGGGCCTATTTTATTTGTGTGAAAAATCCCCAACACTCAGTGTAAGGTTTTCTTAATGCTGATATGAATAAGTCTCTTAACTATACAGCTTAGAGGAACTGGACCTCTGCTCACTCCATGGGGAAAATGGTATCAGCCATTTCTAATTAGCCACATTTGCAGGAATTATAGTTTTGTTTACTCATGGCTTCACATGCCGTGTTCTTTTCCTTTATTTATGAAAGGACCAACCTCTAACTAGTAAAACATTCCTGCTGTGACTGTGCCCATCGAAAGGCACAGGGCATGTACATATAGGCTTTAGAGAGGCTGAACCACAGACTTCCAATAACCTTCTGGACTGGGGACAGGGATGCAAAATCACTAAGGGAAGAGAGCTCTGCCTACGAGCCTCTAAATCACTGGCAAGCTGCCCATGCTTTCCAGACTCAGACTAGACCTTGGGACAATCCTTACACCTCCCAAGGCTGGCCTGGTGATGGTAAGGTGAATTCTCAGCAAAGGTGCACAGGTGACACATGCGATACCTGACTGAAGCAGCACCGGTGACATGAGTTCAACCTTTTAGACAGGTGTTGCCAAACTCAGACGGAGGGCAGACCAAACCAAAAGCGATGAGCCACACCAGAAGGCACAGATGTATCTGAATCAGAGAAGACTGATAACTAAGTCTATGTGCCCCTGATACCCACAACTGAGCAAGCAGCAAGTCTCTGTTCTTCCATATATACAGCAGTAGCTGCTACACGATATCGAGGTACACACTTTGGTTTTGAAGTTTTAGATTAGGGTGAAAGTGAGTATGGGCTACCACCTTGCCAAGAAAGAGAATGGGATGGCAGAGGAAACAAAAAAATCCCACAGGACAAGTTTAAGTTAAAGTTAAAGAAGTTTAAAGTTACAACATAACCAGGAAACCTTATAGGTAAGGATAGACACTGTAAACATGACCGTGAAGTTTTAATCATAGAATGGTTAGAGTTGGAAGGGATCTCAAAGATCTAGTTCCAACCCCCCTGCCATGGGCAGGGACACCCTCCACTACAACAGGTTGCCCAAAGCCTCATCCAACCTGGCCTTGAACACTTCCAGGGATGGGGCATCTACAGCTTCTCTGGGCCACCTGTTCCAGTGCCTCACCACCCTCAATGTAAAAAATTTCTTCCTTATATCTAATCAAAATCTCCCCTCTTTCAGTTTAAAGCCATTGCCCCTTGTCCTATCACTACATGCCCTTGTAAAAAGTCCCTCTCCAGCTTTCCTGTAGGACCCCTTCAGGTACTGGAAGGCTGCTATAAGATCACCCCAGAGCCTTCTCTTCTCCAGGCTGAACAACCCCAACTCTCTCAGCCTGTCTTCATAGCAGAGGTGCTCCAGCCCTCGGATCATCTTCATGGCCTCCTCTGGACCCGCTCCAACAGCTCCATGTCCTTCTTGTGCTGGGGACTCCAGAGCTGAACACAGTATTCCAGGTGGGGTCTCACGAGAGCAGAGGGGCAGAATCTCCTCCCTCGACCTGCTGCCCACACTGCTTTTGATGCAGCCCAGGACACGGTTGGCTTTCTGGGCTGCCAGCGCACGTTGCTGGCTCATGTTGAGCTTCTCATCCACCAGCACTCCCAAGTCCTTTTCCTCAGGTCTGCTCTCAATCCATTCTCCACCCAGCCTGTACCTGTGCTTGGGATTGCCCTGACCCACGTGCAGGACCTTGCACTTGGCCTTGTTGAACTTCATGAGGTTCTCACAGGCCCACCTCTCCAGCCTGTCAAGGTCCCTCTGGATGGCATCCCTTCCCTCCAGTGTGTCCACAACACCACACAGCTTGGTGTCATCTGCAAACTTGCTGAGGGTGCACTCGATTCCACTGTCCATGTCACCGTAAAGATGTTAAATAGCACTGGCCCCAGTACTGACCCCTGAGGAACACCACTCGTCACTGGCCTCCACTTGGACATTGAACCATTGACCACAACTCTTTGAGTGCGACCATCCAGCCAATTCCTTATCCACCAAGTGGTCCATCCGTCAAATCCATGTCTTTCCAGTTTAGAGACAAGGATGTCGTGTGGGACAGTATCAAATGCTTTGGATAAGTCCATGCAGACGATGACAGTTGCTCTTCCCCTATCCATCAGTGCTGTAACCTCATCATAGAAGGCCATCAAATTAGTCAGGCAGGATTTGCCCTTAGTGAAGCCATGCTGGCTGTCACCAATCACTTCCTTATTTTCTATGTGCCTTAGCATAGTCGCCAGGAGGATCTGCTCCATGATCTTGCTGGGCACAGAGGTGAGACTGACTGGCCTGTAGTTCCCTGGGTCTTCTTTTTTTCCATTTTTAAAGATGGGGACTATGTTTCCCTTTTTCCAGTCAGTGGGAACTTCACCAGGCTTCCATGACTTTTCAAATATGATGGATAGTGGCTTAGCAACTTCATCCGCCAGTTTCCTCAGGACCTGCAGATGAACCTCATCAGGTCCCATGGACTTGTCCACCCTCAGGTTCTTAAGATGGTCTCGAGCCCGATCTTCTCCTACAGTGGGCAGTTCTTCATTCTCCCAGTCCCTGCCTTTGCCTTCTGTGACTTGGGCCATGCAGCTGGAGCTCTTGCCAGTGAAGACTGAGGCAAAGAAGTCATTGAGAACCTCAGCCTTCTCCATATCCCAGGTAGCCAGGTCCCCGGTTTCCTTCCAGAGAGGGCCTACATTTTCCCTAGATCTCTTTCTATCACTGACATATCTATAGAAATTTTTCTTGTTGCCCTTGATGTCCCTGGCCAGATTTAACTCTATCAGGGCTTTAGCATTCCTAATCTGATCTCTGGTTGCTCAGACAATATCTTTGGATTCTTCCCAGGCTACCTGTCCTTGCTTCCATCCTCTGCAGGCCTTCTTTTTGTGTCTGAGTTGGTCCAGGAGCTCCTTGTTCATCCATGCAGGCCTCCTGGTGTTCTTACCTGACTTCTGCTTTGTTGGGAGGCACCGCTCCTGAGCTTGGAGGAGGTGATCCTTGAATATTATCCAGCTTTCTTGGGCCCCTCTTCCCTCCAGGGCTTCATCCCATTGTACTCTAGCGAGGAGATCCCTGAAGAAGCCAAAGTCTGCTCTCCTGAAATCCAGGGTAGTGAGTTTGCTGAGCACCGTCCTTGCCTCCCTGACAATCTTTAACTCCACCATTTCATGGCCACTGCAGCCAAGGTTGTCCTTGAGTGTCACGTTCCCCACCAGCCCCTCTTTGTTGGAGAGAACAAGGTCTAGCAAAGCACCTCTCCTTGTTGGTTCCTCTACCACTTGGAGAAGGAAGTTATCATCCATGCATTCCAGGAACCTCCTGGATTGCCTATGCCCTGCTGTGTTGTCCCCCCAACAGATACCGGGGTGGTTGAAGTCCCCCCATGAGGACCAGGGCTCATGAACATGAGGCTGCTCCTATCTGTCTGTAGAGAGCCACATCCACTCAGTCTTTCTGATCAGGTGGCCTGTAGCAGACCCCCACTACTATGTCCCCTGTTCCTGCCCTCCCTTTAATCCTGACCCATAAGCTCTCAGTTGGCTCTTCTTCTGTCCCCAGGTGCAGCTCCATGCACTCCAGCTGGTCTTTGACATAGAGGGCAACCCCTCCTCCTCTTCTCCCCTGCCTGTCCTTCCTAAAGAGCCTGTAAGAATGATCGACATGTCAGTCATTCTTGTTTCACAGTGTCTCAAAGACAGCAGCAGAAACAAGGACTACTAAGAACAGAGCAATCCTTCCAGGATAGACCAAGCCATTCAGGACTACAGCTGAATGCCAGCACAAGTAAGGTACATGATATCAGCATTTGAATTCTACCCAAAAAAGTACACTTAAATAGCAGTAGCTTTCACTGGACTGAATCAGATAAAATCTCTCGTCCTTGAGACCAGCTTTGTCATTCTGTTTTACTTATCCAATATTTTCTTCTATTTGAAGAAATCTCAGAGAAAAATCATAGAAATTAGTGAGAGACTAAGTTACTAAGAAGTAGTAATGTAAATCAGTATGTTTTCCACAGATAAAGCATAGCCACTTCAGACTGGCAAGGGGCCCTACCTTGTGATGTCACCTCCTAACCTCAGTCAAAATGCATGACCAGGGCTGTCAGGTGGTCCCTTATGAGAGCAGGACAGCTGTGAAGTTTGACCTTACGTCTGAGTTTCCTGAAATTTGAAAGCTACTGTGGGCTGAGGGACTTGTTTTAGAACTGCTCCTGTCAAACAGAGTTTGTGACTCTCTTACTCTCTTAAAAATAGCTCAGCCCTAGGAACCATACACATCCATACCTGTTTGCCAGGTATGGTGAGGAGGAAGAGTCAGGAGAGACCATCAGTAATCGCGGCCACTCATAAGCTAGGACCCAGAAAGCAGGTCTGCCTGTGCTGTCCTTCTTGCTCCTTCCCACCTCGTTCCCCAAAATAATGGAACACGTGACAGAGTATTTGGTCACCTCTCCATTGTGCTTTGTCACTGCTGCCCATGATCTTGGCAGTTTATATCTATCCAGGGAGAGAGGAGGCGAAACACACAAAAAAAACCAGAAGGAAAGATGGAGGAATGGATGAGAAACTAACAATTTCTAAAACAGTAAAACCTTGCAGGCAGGTTTTATGGCATCATGGTGGATGGCTGCACAATGAAGAGCTGGCTGGCTTCCGTTGTTAGCAATACTATCAGCAATTTCCCATCCAGCTGGGAAAGATTTTTTGTTAATACACATCATGATTTTAATAGCATGTGTGTAGGTGGTGAAGAACTGGATTTTTTTAAACTTTAGAATCAAGGTGAGAGGAGGCGAGCACACTACATGAAAGAAACATGCAGTGTCAAAATACTCTCATCTGTTATCCCCCAGGTCACACTGGCAGATCCTTCCCACCTCCCACCTACTGACTGGTCTGAAAGTTGAGAACTGTACCCTGCTCTCAGCACTTGTTTTTTTGAGTTTATTTATTGTAAAAACTGAGCTAAAGGTGGAGAAGATGTACTGCTGAGTGTATCTGTTAATTTCAGAGGTTAAAAAGTGATTGCTCATGCTTTGTATCCAAAAAACGTCAACATGCAGACCTCAATGTAAATGGGCCCTATGGAAGGGAATCTGAACAGTGTTTGTGTAGTACAAGATGCAAAGGAATGTGCAAAAAGGCAAAGCTCATCAAAGACAAGGCAATTGATACTTTCACTGTTAAAACATGTAAATGCAATAGAAAACTGGAGCTTTGCACTCTGATAGCTGGGGTTTGAAGCACAACCTGCTTCATCTTCACAAGAATGTTTTTACTCTCCCCTTAAGACAGGGAGACTAGCTCCAACGCTGCTTTCGTTTGCACTTTGGCCAGTGGTTGCTGAAAGGGGCTATCATTTCCCCTGTCCCAGCTGTGCGATCCTGCTTCTTTCTTTGCATCAGCTCTAAGCTCTAGAGGTTGTCGCAACTGCGAGTTGAGCTGGGCGAGCAAGCTGATCTGTCAGAAAACTGACACAGCCAAAAAGAAAATAGTTTCAGCATGTTGATCCGAGTTATACTTGTGACCTCTCAAGATCTGATACAAGGGGTGGAGTACAGGGTGAGGGAGAGACGGCTGGTGTAATGTCAGATTAAGTCAGGCCACGACTGCCCTACTATCATCAAAATGAAGCCCAACTGAGCGGTCATCCATTACTCCACTTAGAGACACTCAGAGCAGTAGTCTGTAGTTTTTTCTTCTTTATAAAGTAAGGGGAAGATTGATTCAAAACTCAGGTGGTTGGCATGGTGCCACTGCCATAACTAATACAAAAATGTTAGGTCCTGCACTAAGTTTGCTGGCCCACAGATGTGCTAAGGACTGCCCTGCGCTCACCATAGGTCAGAACAGAGATCCATTCATGCTGCTGACTGTCCACTGAATGGAACTCTGTGTTCAAATATGGCATGGCATATGCTGTCTCTAAGGATGGCATCCTGGTGTCTGTGCTTCTGCGTCAGTCATATTTGGTCAGGATGACACACACTTTCCAAGCCCTCCAATGTGGCTCATGTCTGAAATGTTTTGCGGTGGTTCCATAGCCTTGGCCTTAAAACTTACTCTCCCTCTGCAGGTTCCCTGTAATTTCATCTACAAACCCAGATCCTACCATCACCACTATACTGACAAACACAGCACTGCCTGGTGTCAGTTTCCTGTCCAAACTGACAACTCATCTTTTGTCTGACATAATTTTAGGGCTAGCTAGCTGTCAACTTCAATTCAGTATGACCAAAACAGAAAGTTGATTTTGTTCTTTCCCCTCCTGTTGTTTCACCCTTCTGTTTTTCCCCTCCTCTGTTACTCCCTCTTCTCTTCCCAAATCAACATTGAAAACCTGTGCCCTCCTTCTAACATCAGTATCTATTCTGAATCAGCTTTCTCCCATGCCTCTCACCCAGGTTCTGTTTAAGTCTTGCTGGCTCCCATTATCCATTATCCTAAAATCCAGTCTGTCCTGTTCATTGACCCAACTACATCCCTCTCATGCTATCAGTTTATCAGCTCCTGCTTATTAGAAGACAGTGAAAACAGAGATTTTATTACTACTACATTGTTACCATACTATTATCCTTCTACTTACAGACTGAGCAGGTTGCACGGCAAAAGAAAGTGAAGCCCAAAAAACAAGTTTCAAAAAACATTTGTGATGCAGCCAGAAAAAAGCACAAGAGCATAACTTGTTTCACGAATTCTGTACCTATGAGTTGTGCCAGGCAAAAACTGAGACTAAGTATGTTTTTATACTTCACGTTGTCAAAGTTTCCTTAAAATTAATCCAAGTAATGTTTTTATCTCAGCATGATAGCAAGGGGTTGTAAATATAGTGTGTGGTACTCAAAAGTGATTTTAATGTAGTATGAGAAAGATTGTAATATAAGGTCTTACCTATCTCCCGGTATTTTATGTGTAATTGTTCCTAAAAGTTGGAAAAATGTCAAAAGTGAGTTTAATTCAGCTACCTTTCCTGAGATAAAAGAGCATCTTCATAAAATATAATGACCCTTCTCTTCGAGGAAAAAATTTTTGAGGTAGTATTCTCCCAGAGCTCAGCAAACAGTCTTAGGGGATTTCCTTGCTTGATGAGTCTAGTGTGAGCAAATGCCTTAGGGGAAGGTAGAACAGAATAGCTGCTTAAGAAGATTAATGCCTGGATTCCTTATGAGCTACTTATGGGAGAGGTGATCTCTTATGTGCGAGCCAAAGACAATTAAAATGTGTCAATTAGCCTGTCAAATACAACATGTGTCCAGAGATCAAGCTTTTATGTATTCACACCAGAAATTGTGAAATAAAAGGGAGGAGGAAGACCTACTCGAATCATACAGGGCAGATGAAGCCTATGAGTCAGTGAAGAGGTAGAATACTTCCTTCAGGTTCCACTAGTCCCACACTTGTGAGTAGGTAAATGCTGATGTGTTGGGTCTCATCATGGGTGTACGTCAGGACAAAGTACAGAGGCAGAAAAATGTACAACCTAACACTGAAACAAAACCACTTGTTGAGTGGGAGGAGTCAAATCCCAACTATGAGAACAAAGAGAGAATCGTAAGGAACTCAAGTCTTTTTTTCTTCTAAATAAACATAGTGGCATCAGTAGCATGAGAATAGCCCTTAAAACATTGAGGTTTTTGTCCTAAGGATGCAACACAGATTGAATTTTAGAACAAATCTTTGAAAAGAAAAGACGAATCCAGCTAGACAAAATTGGTTTTGGAGAGTCAAGACTAAACGCAGTGATCAAAATACCACGTCAGTCAGTTATGGGTCTATTTTAAAGAATAGCCTGATGAGAACTAGAAACCTTCTTTATTCTATCAGTCGCTCAAAATGCATTTCCTTCCAAATGTGTCTAGAACCTGCACAAGCATCAATGTATGTAAATTTCGAGATGAAAGCAATAATTCATATTGGTAGGAAAGCACAATGCATTTCAAGTGCGTATGCCAATCATCCTCCATAGGTTATATTGCTGAGCAATGAATAGGAAGTGTACGTGCATCTGATCAAAACTGAACATCTCAGCACACGATCCATAAGGTGTCTGGGGATCTTCATGTTCGAAATGAGCGAGAACTTTGGGTTTAAAACGTGTCTGTAGTAAACACATGGCCGATGCAAAGCAGGGCTGGGATGCTGTGTTCATGTTAACCAAGAATGGAAAGTTTAGACACCTCTCCCTCTCCCTGATTTTTCAAGAAATGCTGGGCTTATCAGGAAAAGGTCAGAATCTGTACTGTCTGAGGGATAAGAGTAAGGAGCCTTTGATGAATCACCCAAACTGCTACAGCCCCGGCACCAGTATGCAAACTTAAATACAGAATAAATTAGTACTTGTATCTGTTACACCTATTTACCATCAAACCTGCCAACAGATGAAACAAGTGACTAAAATATGTGACGAATTAAAGGCAGCATACTTTGGTTTGGGTGCATGTTTTTAATAACTGTCAGATTCTTAGTGTTATTCTTTAGACCAGGATTTATAGTTAGATTTACTTTACAGAAATGAGAAAATAATTCTCAAAAATACAGAAAACCGAATTCTGTTAGGAAGAAACTATCAAAATGCTCCATATGATGTATCAGTTTGAACACTCTCCTAATGCTGGATCCAAAGATTAAATGTGATTTTCCTTGTGAATAGAGATAAGCACGATGTGACATACGAGTGGGCTATGCAATTATTTGCTAGTCACTTAGCAGAACAATAGAGAGAAATATTTTTGAGTACTTTTCCCGGTTTGGGCAATAAAGCTTGCCTTTATGACACAGATGGGATAAGCAAGCACATCGACCTGATGTATCCCACCTAGAAGGCAGTGGGTCTGCCCCAGAGAGACTTGAATTTGCAATGTGGGAGCATGGTCTCTACCAGATATTTCAGAAAATTTCTCCTGCAGCTTCTCGGGAATCTCTTTTGGTTCAATGGTGATCAATCAAAGCTTGAGATGCAGGACAGCTGCGCTTAACTCTCCACTGACAAAGGCCTCAAACTGGCCAGGGTTAGGATAGGCTTTCACTGATTGTCTGGCCAATATTAAGCTCTCCCTCACATACAGACTTGCTAGCCCACTAACTGTAGTCCCTCAGCCTAACCAGGTGGCCATAGCTTCTGTTCAAGTTTGAGAACCTGATTTACATCAGGTTTAGAGGTGGAGCTTGGTGGCCACCTCTGTTCCTTTCCTGTCAAGAGCATGGGACCTTCCCTGTCCTTCAGTTCTGTAGGGCAGAGGCATCTCCCAGGACCTGTGCCAAGACATTGCTTTCTGGGCTCTGCTTCTCCTTTCTTCCACTGATGAGATGAGGAATCAGGGCATCCTGCCTCTTATTTTGTTTTTCCTCAGAAGATAATATTGTCTGGTCATCTCCTGCTTGAGATGCCTTATTTTGGAGTACAGTGAAACAGGGAGCCTGGCACAACTGCAGTCTGTCCCTCAAAATGTAATAAAGCCAAGTTCTCTGTTTTTTTAAATGAAAGAAGTGAAGCTGGAGTTGAACAGAACTGACTTGCTGGCAAATCCTTTATAAAGGACAGGAGCGGAGGTCAGTGACAGATAGTTGAGGCTAGTTTGAGTCAACAGGAAGACTGAATGAGTATGTCAGGTTTAGAAGATGGTTCTAGTAGAAATAAAATGCAAGCAACATTCTGAAAAAATAATTCTGATATTTTCAAAGCAAACATTTCCTATTTTAATTTAGATTTAGAAGTCTATTACAGTGTGTTTATAAATATTTTAACACTGTTTTGAGCTTCTGAACTGGAAAAAATTATACCTAGCACCCTAAACAAAATATCTTGATTATAACATCAGGAAAGTTCTGCAGTGGCAGAACAGGAAGTGGAACAGACTTCAGCAGTTTGGAACGTAAGTAAAAAAGGAAAGCCTGCATATGTATTTTCAAGAACAGCCTATATATGCTCTCCAGGGTGACCCTACTGACAACCTGGCTTGGATTTTTGGGGAACATTGTGTATTAATTCTCCTTCAAGGAAGGATCACCAAAAATATTAATAACAATCCCTCATGGAATGTGCCAAAGCAGAGCTGGATGGAGAAGGGAGATGACTTTGACCCTGCCTCAGGAGCACAAAAGAAAAGGGTAAGCTGAGATAGTTGCTCTGCAAAGCCAGCTGCAAATATAGCTTCGATTCCGCTGCTGACACGTTAGAGAATATATTTCTTAATTGCTCTCTAGAGATGTTAGATCTCTTCATATCAGTGGTTATGGGGCACTACCTGCAGCCAATTCACTACAGCCAACAACACAGATACTCATTTTTTCTACAGGTGGGTCAAAATGCATTGCCACCTCAATGGTAATCTAGGAAAAAATAGCTCTTATCATACATTTCCTCTCTGAAAAAATCCTTAGGTGATAGCTAATTGTTACCAGCACCCTTTGTGGTCAGGAGATCCTGGACCTGAGACAAGAAAACAGAGCAACGGTTGGTTGGGATCCATTGAGACTGAAGCTATAGAGCAGAAAGGCCTGGGCGGAAGAGTTAAGCTCAAATTTGGCCTGAGGTGGATAGCAGGCATTTTAATTTTCTTCAGCACTTGAAGAAATGTCCATTTATAGGATTACACACACCACACAAATCGCAGAGGGACAGGCTTTATGTTCAGCATTGTGTTGCAGATCAGCACTGCACTAACTTCTCGGCAAGGATTCAGAGCCCCTAAGACAACTCAATCCAATCCAATCCAGGCACTACATACCAAATTCCTGTTTGATATATCACATTGGCATAAAAGATCTCTGACTGAGAGAGCGAACAAGAGTTGAGGAATAATACAGCTGTCACTCCTGGCATGAAGAAACATATTTTTAACTTCTAGGACTGATTGGATTTTCACTGCTAACATTTCTGCCAGACTTTCTTTCACAGAAGCATCATGACTAGGATGGAGTATTTTGTAGGATACTTGCAGAAAAGACAGAATGGTCCAATCTGCCTTCAATTTGTTTTTGAATTAAGATTAAAGGGGAAAAAAGGCATGATGGAGGCAGGGGGAAAGGAAGGCAAAAGAGCCATTGCAGTGATCAAATTCACCTACAGACTAGATCAGCGTGATGTAATTCTGACAGCTGATTAGGTGGTTTGCAGTCCTTCTGCAATGAAGGACCAAGGCATGGCTGTGGTCAGGATGTGACCCTGGTTTGGGGGGATAATGCTACAGAATATTAGCTTTTCTTCATAGACTTCACAAAAGGGTTGAAAGTCTGACTGCAGGTAGCATTTCTTCCCTGGAGTCTTCTGATGAGGCTGTTTATTATGAAGTATTGCTTAGTCTGGAAAAGACAAGTGTATTGGTCTTGCAGGTCAATAGTAATGTATTTACAGAACATCTCAATTGTTAAAAATGAAAGATGCAGACATAAAACTGAATGCTCTTAATGACAGAAGGACTGAAACACTGGAATGTGAGCTCCGTTTTCCCTTTGCTCTTCCTATTTTCTCTCTCTGCTTTCATCTTTACAACTCTTCTTTTATGCAAATATCTACGCTAAATTTAAGACCATCTATATGAATTGCATGTCACCTGCATTTGGACCAAGGTTATAGCAGGGCTAGACTTTTCCATGAAGATTTTTTTGCACAGAGACCAAGGATGTGATATCTGATGTTTTGTGAACTGACACATTATATTTTTGGCTCCTATGATTCATTGAACTAGTTTGAGTGAATGACCTTTTTACCCTATAATTTAAACTGAAGGATATTGAAGGGCAGCTGAAATTTTCTACAGCTAAAAAGTCTCTTTTCTGTGAGTATTGGAAGAAACCCCCCAAAAATGCAAACTGTGCTGATGGCTTTTCTACAGAGCAAGAGTAGACTCGTTAAACGTATCTTTTTTTCTTTCTACCTTCTTATGCTCTTCTTTTATAGTCTCTTGTAAGTGAAATACGAATTCAAAGATTATGTTTTAAACTTGCAAGACTGTGTGGGTTTGAAAGCAACCAAGACAAGTAGCCCTGTCCTAACTGAGACCTTTGCTACTGCAGAATCTAGTAAAATGAACTAACAATTTAAAATACATTAGCTGTCACTTCAAACACGACCAAAAATTTGCAAAAAAACCTCAGAGCAATAACGGGAAAAAGGCATAAAACATCAAATTGGTAGCAAAGCTGATAACAAATAGAATATTCACTGTGAATTACAGTCTTCCTGATTTGCTAAAGTCTTATTGATTCTGCTTTATTAAAGGATCTTGTTCTCTCCAGGGATTTAAATACAGTAGATTATCTAACATGCCCGACTAATACCTGAAATTCCTTATCTGAAAGCTTATCCCTGACAACTTGGAAATCTGTCATGTCTTGCTGATGTTTTTTGAAGGGTGACCAGTCAGTTTGGTGACCTGGCTATATACTACCTGGATAGGGACACACTTGGGAAAGAACCACTAGCATTTCTTTCTATTGAGAACTATCACATTTTCATAGCTTTTTTTGGAAAGCTGTTCTGAGAACTAATAACAACTGACTTTGAAAAGGCATCAGTTCCTGCTGTTTTGCAGCTACTAGAGAAGATGAAAATGCTCGGAATGGAAAAAGCATCAATGAAAATACTTTGCAAAAAATTCAGAGAAGGTACATATTGATCAAAAGTCAGACCTATGTTTGGTGGAAATTAAAACTTTAGGGTAAGAAAATAACAACTTTGCTTTCTGACAATCCCTGCCAGTTACTAAAAATACTTTAATGAACCATTGCACTTTTAGATACACTGGATGTGTACAGGCTGGATTGCAAACCTGGGTTATTATAAGTTCAAATAGCTTGGCTCACAGCAGGACCTGGGAAATCAAGACAGCTTTGTCTAATCCTTACTGGAGGAGTAAGAGGAGAAAGAGGTAGCTGAGCTACGTGACAGCTAGTGATCTATAAAATTAAGTGTTAATAAAAGGGCTCAAGAGGAAGAACTAGAAAACTGAACATGGAATACAATGCAAGCTGGCTGCAGAGAGAAGACCAAACATCAGCCTGAGAACTACAATAAAAGCTGATAAGAAATCTGTGGTGACATGGTATACGGCATATATTAACTACCCTTGTATTTACGCAGCCTCTTAAACCAGTTTTGTGTCCCAGGCAAGACCTCACATTGTCATGACTAGAACTCCAGTTATCTTGATTAGACATTCCAGAGTTTTGCATATTTGCTATAGAAAAGATACAGCAAGTAACTGCTGTGCAGATAATAATCACTGAGGCTTTAACTCTTCTGTGGCTTCTGTTACAGCCTGCACCCCACAATCGATTAGGAAAAGACCCCTGCTTCCACTGCAACCAAATCCAGGCTGAGTCTCACCTTAGCCTTGGGAGAACCCTTTGCAAGAAAGACATTTCTCTACCTACCACAAGCAGGACAGTCTGTAGAAACGAGTCAAAATTTTATGCCCTGCTGTTTAGGTGCTTGTGATAGTTCTTCACTGAGATGCACAGCCTCTCCTGGGCAGGGCACATATTTAGAATATAACTCAACAGGCGACCATCACGATGAAGTTATATTACATGCCTGAACTGAACTAAGTTTAACAAAAGGGAGACTACTCTCATCTTTCCATGCAGGCCTATAGTTCTGCCTTTCTTTGCACTGGCTCTGGTGCTTGTCTGACCCTGCAAAGAGCTAATCCAGCTCATTACACCAAAAGAAAACTATTGACTTTCCCAGCAAATTAATTTATTGCTGAAGAGTCAAAAACCCTAAGGGCTCAAGTGGATGCAGGACCTTCCCCTTCAAGAGCTGCGAGAATGGATCACCTCAAGTTGTAACAGATAACTCTGTCTATGGGCTAATTTACACCTGTACTTGGCCCACTGTGCAAAATGGAGTTCTTATTACAAAATTGCATTCTTAGTTTTATACGGACACTTCCACCTTGTCACAGCTTCTTCATTCAGAAATCTAGTCTCCAAGCATGCACAAAAGATCTAATTTTTACGGTAAATATTTTTCTCATGTACTTCTGAAGAAAAAAAAAAGGATCATGTATTAATATTACATGAGCATCATGAATTATTTTTCTATCCATTGACACCTATGGAGGATGAAAATGGCACTGTTGTTTTTCAATCAGCAATCTCTGAGTATCCAAAGATCATAAAATATTAAGAGACTTCCAGCTTTCTAATGTTAATTTTTAACAGCTTGCCGTACAGCTACAAATTCACAGGGCCAAAGGAAATCTTGTGTTATTCCAAGAATCAAGCAGAATGACCCAGGTAGTAATAGATGTGGCATCTTCAGTAATCCTAGACAAAACAGTGATGTTATGTGAATTAAAGCAGTCATGCTATGTGTGATTCAATCAATAAAGAGTTAAAGGGTAAGAATATAATGAAAGCAAGTCCACATGGCGTTATGGAAACAAGTCTTGACAAGCAGGCCTGACTTCACTTTTTGATAAGATTACAGGTTTGTTTGATCAAGGTAACCACATGGATGTGATAGACTTGGACCTTCCTAATGAATTTGATTTAGTACTGCTTGACATTTTGATTAAAACATTAGCATTATATAGCCTTAATAAAACACATTAAATAGATTAAGATCTGTCTAATTGATAGAGTTCAGCAAGCTGTTCTAACCAGATACTCAGCACTGACGGGGGATATTTTTAGTGGGGCTCTGCAGGAAGGAACACTATGCTTGCTGCCATTCGATGTTCTGGAATTACATAGAAACATGGATAATATTGGCAAATGTCCTGAAGTCTAATGAGGAATGGGCAGCTATGAAAGTCACAGTTTTTCCTGCATTGGCACAAATGGGTTTCTGGTATTTAATTACGTCCTTTCTCTTTAGTTCAGCACAGGCACAGAAGCTCTCTTGTAGGGTATAGTTGCAAGGCTGTGGTCTAGTCAGCTGCTGATGGGCATACACTGATTCTCTCAAGGGTCATTGATTTCAACTACTAATTCACATAATATCAAAAGGAGTAGTATGAATCATTTAAAAAGTGTGAACTGTGAAACCAAGAGCCACCTACGAATGATCTTCAAAAGGCAGAAAGTCTTATTGCACACTTCTACATGTCCCCATTTAAACTGGCACCAATATAAGTCTGAGATTAAAATATGTTTGCAGCTTCACAAAGTCAGGAAATTCTAGCTCATTGGCTGAATTTGCTATCAAAAAATAAAACAAGAAAGCCAGATGAGGAAAGGAAAAATACCCAAAAGGGAACAGATCAGAGCATTAATGATCAGTCATATACAACACATACACAATCTCTACTACTATCACTTTTTGGTTAGCTGATCTAAGCACATCTTTCCTGGTTCTCCATTTTCTTGGTCAGCTCTTGAATCTGACTGAGATCACATAATGTTGAATTAGTATGTCTCCTTTGCCAGGTTTGATTCTGACCAATCTTTTTAGTTTTTTTTACTACATGTAGTCACAAGCTTACCTAAGCAACGTGTACACTGTTAAAGATGCTTTCTTTCTCAGCAAATCTTGCTAGCAGTTACCCTTTTAACATTTGGTTTCTGTTTGACCATGCAGAATAAGATGACTGATAAACGTAAAAGATACTATCCAGAAGAAAGCACTGAAGAATATACTCTCTCCTTACTGTCTAAAATATAGATTCAGATACATATATCCCACAATGCATTGAGATATCTTATTTCATTTGTTATGTATCAATTTAACATCTAAAATCTCTCCCCATTGTCATGGTTTAGCCCCAGATGGCAACTAAGCACCATGTAGCCACTCGCTCAGTCTGCCTGACCCCCCCTGCCCCGCACACCCCCTCCGCTGGGATGGAGAGGAGAAAAATGTAACAAAAGGCTCAATGCCCAAGATAAGAATAGGGAGAGATCAACCACCAACCATGGCCATGGGCAAAACATTCACCACCTGGGGACAAATCAATTGCATTCATTACCAATCACATCAGAGAGGATAACGAGAAACAAAGCCAGATCTTAAAAACACTTTCCTCCACTCCTCTCCTCCCCCTAGCAGCACAGGGGGATGAGGAATGGGGGATGCAGGTCAGTTCATCACACACTGTTTCTGCCTCTCCTTCCTTAAAGGGGGAGGACTCCTCACACACTTCCCCTGCTCCAGCATGGGGTCCCTTCTCATGGGAGACAGTTCACCATGAACTTCTCCAATGTAAGTCCTTTCCGTATGTCCTGGGTTTAGCTGGGATAGAGTTAACCTTTCACAGGAAAACTGGGAGGGGGCATAGCACAGGCAGCTGACTGAAATTAGTCATAGGGCTATTCCATACTGTATGTGTCATGCCCTGAGACCATATATTGAGGGAGCCAGCTGAGGGAGGGGCTTTTTTTGCATCTTGGCTGATTGCGAGCAGGCCGTGCATGCAGGGTTTCCAGCTTCTGTGTTTGGCGCGGTGAGCATTTGTACCGCTCCTTTTGTACTACTCTCTTTTCATTAATATGATTGTTGTTATTACTCTTTTCTCATTTTTTGCACTGTTCTATTAAACTGTTCTTAACCCAGCCTGCAAGTTTTACACTTTTTCTTCTGATTTTCTCCTCCCATCCCACTGAGGGGGAGGAGGCGTGGTTGCTTAGCTGCTGGGTGGGCTAAACCATGACACTGCAGAACCAGACTGTTCCAGCACAGGCTTTTCCCACAAAGTCACAGCTTCTTCGGGTGCAGCCACCCGCTCCTGCGTGGGGTCCCTTCCTGTGGACTGCAGACACATCTTTGCTCCACTGTCATACTCCAGCAACATGGAGGTCCTTTCCCACAGAGACAGTCATAAAATCATAGAATCATAGAATCACAGAATGGTTTGGGTTGGAAGGGACCTCAAAGATCATCTAGTTCCAACCCCCCTGCCATGGGCAGGGACACCCTCCACTAGATCAGGTTGCTCAAAGCCTCATCCAACCTGACCTTGAACACACTTCCAGAGGCAGCCACAACTTCTCTGGGCGACTTGTTCCAGTGCCTTGCCACCCTCAATGTAAAAAATTTCTTCCTTATATCTAATCGAAATCTCTCCTCTTTCAGTTTAAAGCCATTGCTCTGTGTACTGCCACTCCATGCCCTTTTAAAAACTCCCTCTCCAGCTTTCTTGTAGCCCTTTCAGGTACTGGAAGGCTGCTTGTGCTGGGTTTGTGTGAAGGGGTTCTGGTGGCAGGAGAGGGGATTTGCTCCCTGTGACTTCCCTGGTTTCAGAACCGGGTCAGACCCAGCTCTGGCCACCAGATTGGACTCTCATCCCGTCGGGCCAGGGTTGAGCCAATCCGCGCCTCTGTGAATTGCCCTATTTAAGTTGGGACAAAGGAACCGGAAAAGGTGCTTTGCCTGGGAGTGAGTTGGAAGGGAGGAGGGCACTGCCCTGCTCCCCACCCCCGGGCGGTTCTGCTCATGCTGGGCCGGTGGCACCGGCTGCAGATGGCAGCAGCGGCGCTGCCTGGGGAAGTCGGAGTGCCCCATGCTGGGGTGCCGCTGGGCCGAGTTCACCCGAAGAGGACTGAGATCTGAGAGAAACGGCCACAGACACTGGGTCAGTGCGGATGGAGCGGGAGGAGGTGCCGGAGCTGAGTTTCCCCTGCAACTGGTGGCGAGACAGCAGCGGCCCCTGCAGCCATGGCAGACTGTGGGGCACAGACCCACTGCAGCCCGGGGAGAGCCCGTGCTGGAGCAGAGATGGCTGAGCCCAAGGGAGCGCGTAGGGAATGGGACGCACGACGAAGTACAGACGCATCTGAAGTCCATGGACAGACCGACGCCGGAGCGGGTGGCAGCTCCATCAGAACCCCTGACCCTGCGGTAACAGCCCGCGCTGAAGCAATTTGATGGGTCAGGATTGCATCCTGCGGGAAGTCTGGAGAAGTTGGAGAAGTCTGTGGAGTGTCCCGTGGGGAGGGGATCCACTGGAGCAGGGAAAGAGTGTGAGGAGTTCTCATTTAAGAAAAGGAGCGGCAGTAGCAACATGGGATGAACTGACCTGCACTCCCCCATTCCCTGTCCCCCTGAGCAGCTGGGGAGGAGGCAGAGTAGGGAAGAAAGGAAAGGCGGGAGGAGGGAGCTGTTGTTTTTAAGATGTGGCTTTGTTTCTTGTTATCCTCTCAAGTAACTGTTAATGTTTCTTGTTATCCTCTCAAGTAACCATTAAATTGAATTGATTTGTTCCCAAGTCGAGTCTGTTCTGCCGGGACCATGGTCGGTGGGTGCTCCCAAGCTGTTCTTGTCACACCCTCAGTCCTTTTATTACATTTTTCTCCTCTCACCTCACTGAGGGGATCTGTGAGCAAGTGGCTGTGTGGAGTTTAGTTGCCAGAGTCGCCTAAACCAGGATACTGCTGTAAGACCACCCCAGAGCCTTCTCTTCTCCAGGCTGAATAACCCCAACTCTCTCAGCCTGTCTTCATAGCAGAGGTGCTCCAGCCCTTGGATCATCTTCGTGGCCTCCTCTGGACCCACTCCAGCAGCTCCATGTCCTTCTTGTGCTGGGGACTCCAGAGCTGAATGCAGTATTCCAGGTTGGGTCTCACGAGAGCGGAGTAGAGGGGCAGAATCACTTCCCTGGGCCTGCTGGCCACACTTGATATCCTCTACGAACTTTCTTGGGCACAGGCATCTCTGCTCCAGCATGGGGTCCTCCACGGGCTGCAAGTGGATCTCTGCTCCACCATTAATCTTCGTGGGCTGCAGGGGGGGCTGCCTGCCATCTCACCACGGGCTGCAGGGCAATTCCAGCTCTGGCACACCTCCTCCCACTCCTTCTTCACCGACCTGGTGTCTATGTAGCCATTTCTCTCAGATCTCAGTCCTCTCTCTGCTGTAGCTGTGCTGGGCCCAACCAGCCCAATGAACATTGGCACTCCAGCAGAATGAACTTCGCCCAGCTGGCACCATGAGTGGGACACTTCGAAATGCTCCGAGCCGTGCTGCTATGGTCATCATTGGTCAAACGGCAGTGGCCCAGTGCAGGCAGCTGCCCACACAGGAGGCTGAGGGCCAGGCACCCACCTACCCGCTCTCTTCACTGCAGGTCCTGCACGGTGCAGGTTTGTATGTCTCCTCCGTAAATGTGGTATTCACAGGGGCACTGCTCGGCTCGGCCCTGACCAGGGGCAGGTCTGACTTTTGGAGCTGGGAAGCTTCCAGCAGCTCCTTCCAGGGGCCATCCCTGTAGCCCCTCTCCCTCTACCAAAACCCAACCACATAAACCCAGCACGCGTGTTTTCATAATTTTACAAACCTATCATTAAAACCTATCTCTGTCCTCCCTAGAACTGTGGGACTGTTACGTTATCAGATTTTCTTCCTCTAGCACTCCTTGGCTTCTTGTCTATTCTCTTTTTTGCAAGTCTGTCCATGACATTTTATTCATCCTAATTATTTCATTTTTAACGTTGTCTTTCCCTTCCCTATTTACAATTCATGTTGTTATCTTTCTTTTGGGTTTTGTTAGCTGTCTTTTTCTTTTCACTTGCACGGCCTGTGGTGAACCTAATATCAGTAGGACATGGGATTCTTCAAATAGCTTCAATTGTTTTGACTTTTCCTTATTCTCCAAAACCCGGCACTTGCATCTTTACAGATCTGCTTACTCAGTCTCATTCTCTTTTTCATTTCTGTCTCCTAGCCATGGTCCTCATATATTTATTTTGTCTCCTATGAAAAGGTCTGTTCCTTTTTTTCTGGCTATAGAAACCTATCAAGCTTTCCAGTTTCATCAGCAATGTGTCCTTTATTTTTCATGAGGACTTAAGTGAAGCTACAGTTATTGTTTGAACTTCACTGGAATCTTTTTATTGTTCAGATGGGGAGTACCTGTGAATACACAGGGACGAGCTGAAGTTAAAAAAAAAAAAAAAGTAGGGAGCTCAGCATAAGGAGCTGATATAAAAACGTGTTGCCTTGCTTCACATAACTGTAGTATTTCAAAAAGCAGATTAGGTGTCAGAGTATCAGAAGTGTACTAAGCTAAGCACTGCTGAAGAAGCTGCAAAATGTGGTGACCAATGTGCATCACCCCTATGATTTTATTATACAAGAAGAGGTGTGATATATTTAGCACTGTTCAAAAGAAGTTTGTTCCTCATATTGCTTTATTCCATTTCAAGCTTCCAACTACACTGACAGCACTGTGCCTTGAGTCACTTTTAATAGCTAACTTGCTTGTTTCTGACCTGGATAACCTTTTTAAAGAGTTGTGTACACTATGTTGTTCCTCGTGCTGCATCACACTTCAGAGGCCGGAGATGCCATCCCAGGTCGCGTGCTTCCACGACTTTGGAGCAAGCCTTGCTTGGGGCATCACTGAACCACCACGGGCCCAGAAGGGCCACAGCGGGTCCTTTTATTCCTCTCAGGAAGGAAAAGAGGATTTGCGCCTGAGGAGCCAAGTGGTATCAGCAGATGGGCTGGGCACCCCACAGGCAATGCGTGCTCTCCCTTGCTAGGGCCCTCGCTCCGACACCGCCGGGACCGTTACCTCCGGCGACATTTTGTGTTTGTTTGGCCTCCCACACGCCGCCGAGGCTGAGAACCGACTTCGGCTCGCTGCCCTGACAAGAACTAAAGAGGGCTCCGTCCCCCCGCCCAGCCCCGCTTCCGCTCAGGCCTCCGCCGCGGGTAGCTCTCGGACCTCAGCACGGCCGCGGCGCTCCGCACGCCGCGGCGCCGGGGCCCGCTGCCGCTCCCGCCGCCGCCGCCGCCGCAGTGGGGCGGGGCCGTCCCCCGCTGGCCGCGCTGCCCGCAGGTTCCCCGCCAACCGCCTGGCCCCGCCCCTGAGCGCCGCACGCCCGGCCAGGCTTGTGGGCGGGGCGTCCCGGCGGGAAGGCGCCTCACAGCTCCGGGGCGGGGAGAAACCCCCGCTGTGGCCTTTCCCATTGGTGAGAGCGCCTGCCCATCCTTGCGGCCGCCCAGTCAGATGCCGCGGATCACAGCGGCGCTCGGCCATGCTGTCCCTACCACAGCGAGTGGCGGCCTGAGGCTCCGCCCGGAGCCGACCGACCGCCAAACCGTGGAGAGCAGTCCCCGCCCTCCTCCCCTCTCCGCCATTCACATCCCAGGATTTTCCTGCCCATGGCAGGGGGGTTGGAACTAGATGATCTTTGAGGTCCCTTCCAACCCAAACCGTTCTATGATTCTATGATCCGCCCAACTTGCCCTCAGCAGCTAATCGGAAGCTGCCGCTGCTGTCAATCACCGACCGTTCTCCCGCTCTCCCTCCCTCTTGCTCTTCCCTCAGGGGAGCCGGGCGCGCGCGCCGAGGGAGGGGCGCAGGCGCCCGGTCGCGCGCTGGTGCGGCGGGCGGGCCGGGCGTGGAGGGCGGGCGTGGGGGAAGGAGGAGGGGGAGGAGGAGGAGGAGGAGCTGCGGCTGCCGCCGCCGCCGCCGGTGGAGATTTCAGTACCTCAGAGAACGGCGGCGAGCGCGCCGGACGGGCGGCAGCCGCCGCAGCCGCAGCCACCGCCGCCCTCCGCTCCCCTCCGCTCCCCTGCCCTGCCCCGCCCTGCCCCGCCCCGCTCCACTCCCGCCCCGCCCCGCGCCAGGCACTGGCGCCCCCGAGGAGCTTTAGAAACCGCCGCCTCTGAGCGAGCGGCTGCACCAGGCGCGTCGCCCGGGTCACCCCCGGCGCCGAGGGAGTTGGGTCCCCCTGGAGCAGCCCCGGGCGCGGTGACAGCACAGGCTCGGTGACCGGGCGGGAGGGCTGAGGGGGTCCGTCGCCTCAGGGACGGGACAGGTGGTCGGCCCGGGACGGCTGGGCTGGCTGAGGGGGCTGCTCGTTAACGTCGCTCGGTCCTCACCGGGACGGGGGGGGGGGCGAGGAAGGTGAGGGGCTCCCACCGCGGGAGGCGGCCGCGCAGCCGCCCGGCCGGCAGCCCCAGGGGCAGCGGGAGATCAAGGGCAGCCGCGGCTGCCGGCGCTGGCTGGGGCGGGCAGGGATCTAGAGCAGAGTCGCGGCGGCGGGGGGAGAGGGGTTGCAGGGAGCGGGAATCCGCTGCTCTGCAGCCCTTCGGACTAAGAGTCCCCTGACTGGAAGGGTTTGAGGGGAAGAGAAGATTGCATGTAGCCGCGTTTTTGTAGTTTTGTTAGAACAGTCCAGACCGGAGGCAAGCCTTAGGCAGAACAGATAGAGCGATGGAGCCTACTGTTTCGGATGCCGGCTTGAATTTTTTATTTCCTTTTCGGTTTTAACAGCTGCTAAATGTGGATTTTGTGAGAGAACCCCATGGCCATTGTTCCTTGTTTGAACGTAAATCTTAGTTCTGCTGCTTGTGGATTTTTTTTTTTTTAATTTATTTTTTAAAAGCACCTTTCCGGGTAGCTTTTACTTCTGACAAAATGAAGCCTCTGTATTTTTCGATCAATTACACCTAATATTGACAGTGTATTCGATAGAAGGGACTAAAGTGCTGCCTCACTCAGAGGACCATTAAAGACTTTTTCTGTTGCTACATGTAGCTGAATGTGTTACGACACATCCTTTTTCCACCCCCAAATCTTCTGAAAGATTTTTCCAAAATGAAGAAATTTAATTTTCGCAAAGTTTTGGATGGTTTAACTGCCTCATCCCCCGGTGGAAGCAGTGGTGGTGGAAGTGGGGCTGGTGGTGGCTCTGTGCACCCAGCAGGGACTGCAGGAGCCGCAGGGACTCCGAGAGATGAGATCCAGGAGACGCTCACTTCAGACTATTTTCAAATTTGTAAGGTAAGGGCTGTAAGTTTTTTTTTACTATGGAAATAATAAAAGCTACGAGGGGTATGTGTGTGTATGGGGGCAGTAATATGATACCAATAAGCCTTTTACTTGAGAACTGCAGTGGTTGTATAAGGACTTTGGAATGAAAAGACGGAGATCTTGTTGATGTGTTTTTTTCTCCTTGCTGCAGAGTTGGGGTGGTCAGTAAATTCATAAAAATCTTGATCTCAGCGTTCAGGGCCAAATCCTGAGTTCACGGTTGGACCCCGAACTAGTAACAAGATTTTGGGTGGGCAGGAAAGCAAATCAATTGGTGCTAGTACAGATAACATTTACAAGTCGTTAGAGATTCAAAATCGTATATATCTGCTTCCTTTGCTTACTCTTCTCATCCTCTTTTCCTTTCTCCTTTTTTAAGAAAAAAGCACAAGCTAAAAATAAAAGACAGTGCAGGGATTGCCAAACTGCTGAACCTAGCACTTCAATTATTTGTGAGGAATTGGGTGTAGATTCAGGTTGGTTTTTTACCATTGGTTCTGAAGATTATGATTATATGACAATAAACTTAATGGGACAGTATAAATACCAAAAGCTGCCAAATTTGTTTGGCATTGTTTTTTAAGTGGGAATTTTCTTTGAGCGTAAGATATTCCTGTGTTTTTTATGTTTTATATCTGTTTTCTGCAACGAAGATTTCAGTGTTGTTCTTAAATGCATAACTAAAATCAGTACAAACTATTTGGTACTTCTGAACAGCCCTGGCATACAAAACTGTGCTAATGAAGACCAAAAGGGAAAGGAGAGGTTATATTATGATCCTATGCTGTTATCTTTAACTTTGACATTCATTCATACTGAAAGTTTCATTTTCTTATTTGTTTTGCTTAGAAGCTTCAAAACTAGAGTTTTTATTTAGTGCAATTTACGTTATTAAGAGTAAATAAACGTCATCTATTAAGTATACTTTCCTTTTATTAACCAGATATCAATTTATTTGAAATTTGATTATGGCCAACTCCAGCACATTCTTATTTCTTTTTGTGTTTTGGGAAGAAGGAAGAAATACAAATAAACAGGACAAGCCTGTAAGACAGTTTGTGTGCAGCCCTGGTCCTTGTGAGACACACAGCTTTCCTGGCGGTAGACACCATGATCTTAATTCTATTTGGTTTTCAGTTACAGCTAGCGTCAAAACTCTTAGGGAGTTCAGGAAGAAGGATGAGCCCCCAAGACTTAAAGAGTCAGAGACCTTTGTAATGGGTGCTACATAATTCTAATTTCTGGAGGTTTTATAGTTCTCTGCCACCTTGAACCAAAACAGGTTCAGGCCTTTTGAGTCAAATTATTCTGTTGATAGAGTGCCAGTGATCAGTGCATTAAAATCATTCCTGTTTCCCAGGTTTGAATTTGACTCCTCCTGCTTATGTACACAGTAATTCAGCATTTTGTGAGACTCCAGGTATTCAGCACAGCAGTCTCCCGTGTTTGTCACTTCAGTAAAAGGATAATGTAAACAATCAGGATATATTAAAACATCATTAGAAGGTCTGACGTTCTGAGACTTCGAAAACTCAACATGGTTCTTCATGTTTAAGTCATTTGATAGGGCCAAAGATCTGTATCTAGTATGAAATATTTTTAATTTTTACGGTACATTTGCAAACATAGGCAGGATAAGGTGAAAAGAAATTATTTTTCTACTTAATCTCTGTTATTTCCCTTCTTTGGCTTGATATTGCTTGAGGACAGTGTAATGTTCTGATAGATCTGCTTGGAAATACATCTCCTTGGCGTATAGGAATAGTCATTTTGAGAAGATTTCAGTGGGCAATATTTGCCTGCCTTAGGTCTCAGGCTAAAATGCTCTCCACAAAGTAAATATTTGTATTGGAAGGCTTTTGCTTGCTTGCAGCAGCACTTGCTTATAAATACATGATACTGCAGAAGTCTGTAGTATACAAGAGACCAGCTTCTTTTTTTCATGATACGAAAGCATGCTGAAAGCAAACTTCCAAAATACTCCGTGGTTATGTGCTTATAAAATACTGCAGTGTTTGTTCAACAGGCTCGACTTAATCAGCTGTATGACAGTTTTGTAACGTTACAAGCATGTTTGAGGGAACCATCAAACCCCACGGGCCCCAGCCCCGTGTTACGTACTCTGCAAGTGTTCCGAAGGCAGCGGGACTCGGCGCAGGCGCAGCTTTCCTCCTGCCTGCTTCAGGGTGCAGGGTCTGAGCCGTAATTTGTACCTCCGTCAGTTGGAATTAAATTAAAAATACAGCATGACACTTATGATCCAAGCTTTGTCTCTCCCGAGCTTTTGTTGCATAGAGCTTTTGGTGTTTCAGTTGAGTGTTTTCATGTGAAGTTACATAAGTTATAGAGGCTGCTTGTTTAAGGATCCATGATCTGTGATGCTGCTGCACGCAGAACTGAGTAAAGCTAATGGCAGTTTGGGTTTGCTATGATCTGCAGGATCAAGGCAGATGGGCTCACAGGCTAAGTAGCACCCCAGACTGGTTTTCCTTTCTTTGCTGATGATAAAATCGGCATTTAGATATGAAACATAAAAGCTGACTCATAGTTAAGAATTAAAGGGCCTTACCCTGCAGTTTTTGTTTAAATAAATTGCCTTTCCGAAGTTTGTGGGAGATCTGCATCGCTAAAAACACAGATTCAACCTCTGCCAGAACACTGGTTTTATTGGTAATGCACCTCATTTCGTTAGTAACACACCTGAAAGCTGTCTCCCATTTTGTGACATTTTTAAGATGCTTATTACCACAGTGTCTGTTTGAGAGATAGATTAGAACTTCATAGAAGTAAACTGAATATTTCATTTTACACTGAGAAGTTCACAATGAGTTACTTTTGGCATTTATATTTAAATCATTAATGTAAACTGCTGTATTGAAGGACTAAAATGAATTATTCTTAAAACTATTACATACGAAATAGTTGTGGCCTTTTTTGAGCATGATAAATTTATGTGTTGGTAGCTGTACTAACGAATCAGTGGCACCCTTTTCAAAGTATTCATGTAATGTAAAATATTGTCAGAACTGTATTTTGTGACATCAGGAAACTGAGGTCTAGTTTATGGTATATCTAGGGCTGCTCTTGGGATTTGTGTATCCAAGTGAAAATCATGAAAATATTGATTATAGTTCACATGAATTGAATTGGATGTGTGAGACAGCAGCATCGTGCCAAAACCTAAGAACAATCCAGTAGGGTATGTTAGTAAAGTTCATATTAATTTTAATGAGGCTAGACCTCGTTTCCTTGGTTTTGCTCCTCCATATTTTCCCTCTGTATCTATGTTTTTTTCCTGGCAAGGATTTTTTAGGCTTGCCTATGTTTGTCCCTAGCATATAGAAACTAAAATACAGCACAGGGGAGAGATCTCCTATTAATATTGGAAGTGAGAAGATCACAGTTAGGATGCTGTAAATCATTTGAGTAGAACTTTGAGCAGAGAGTGGGTTGAGAGTAGCTCTGAAGAGAAGTATTTAGGGGTGTTTATAGATGAGAAGCTCAACATGAGCCGGCAGTGCGCTCATGCGGCCCAGAAGGCCAACCACATCCTGGAATGTATCAAGAGAAGCGTGGTCAGCAGGTCAAAAGAGGTGATTCTCCCCCTCTACTCTGCTCTTGTGAGACCCCACCTCGAATACTGCGTCCAGTTCTGGTGTCCCCACCATAAGAGAGACATAGATTTGTTGGAGCGTGTTCAGAGGAGGGCCACAAAGATGATCCAGGGGCTGGAGCACCTCTGCTACGAGGACAGGTTGCGGGAGCTGGGATTGTTCAGCCTTGAAAAGAGAAGACTTTGGGGGGACCTAATAGCTGCCTTCCAATACCGGAAGGGAATTTACAGGAAGGCTGGGGAGGGACTTTTTACAAGAGTGTCCACTGATAAGACAAGGGGAAATGGGTTTAAGTTGAAGGAGAACAGATTTAGATTAGATCTTGGGAAGAAATTCTTCAGTACGAGGGTGGTAAGACTTTGGAATAAATTGCCCAGAGAAGTTGTGGATGCCCCCTCCCTGGAGGCGTTCAAGGCCAGGTTGGACGGAGCCTTGAGTAGCCTGATGTAGTTGAGAGGCGTCCCTGCCCATGACAGGGAGGTTGGATTTGATGATCTCTGAGGTCCCTTCCAGTCTATGCCATTCTATGATTTTATTACTTTTGCAGAAGGTTGATTTTTAGGGTATGACGCAGTTGGGACAAAATGAATAAAAATGAAGATGTATTTTTTTTTAGCGTAGAGTGCATATTCTTCATGAAAACAAGTCTCTCATAGAGACCTACTTGAACTTTTCTTGAAGAACAATCTTCCAGAAACATATCAATATTCAACAGTAGGGGTGAATTTGTAGAGCATGATGTTAGTAACTTTATGCAGAAAACGTTTGAAATCAAGACCTCAGTTAAGAGCATAGTAACAGCTGAACTCTACTAGATGTGCAATGAATCTAGCCCAGTATGTTTTCTTGAGCTGTAGGCAGCAGCTGGATACCCTAAAAAAGGTTCAAGAACAGCCAATTTAATAATCTCCCAGAATTATTCCCCAAATGCTGATGGTTATGGACTGCCTTTAAACCCCAAAGCATGAGATTCGTATCTCATGATACCAGTGGTCTCATGAAGACCAAAACTGGTCTTCAGTGATATTACTGGGTCGTCTTGCTACCTAATCAACATCCTTTTGAATCTTGCTGTATTATTCCTGTTGATAGCATAGTCATAGTTCCAGTATACACATGACCCAATCTTTATACAAAACCCATGGAGGCCAGAATAGTTCGAGGTTTTTGTTGAGACTGGTGTGGAAGCCCATGGCCGATTACAGTTGTGCCTTCCCAACCCTACTTATCTAGGACAAAAACAGGCCTTCAAGATGCATCTAATCAGTAGCCAATACCTTAATTATCTGGATTTCCTGTAAGATGGTCTTAAATTTTAGATGGTAATACTTTATTTTGTTGACCTTTGAAGATGAACATTTAGCCCCTCTGACAGCAGTCAAGTAGGTACTTTAACTGCAAATACAACATGAAGCTACAATTCAATGATAACAGAGAGAAGACAAATTTTGGAATGACTGTTTGGAATGACAGTTTAAGAACAATTCTGCAGTAGCACATTGTTGCTCACCAGCCTGGGCTGCGGCACCAGGGACACTGTTGCATCCTCTGCAGCCAGGAGGAAAATGGCCTGCCTCTTGTAGGCAGGATAGGTACCTTGAGTTGATTAGTAATTAGTTAATTAGTTCATTATCTCAACTCAGTCCAGCTGGACTAATAATGACTGGTTGCCATAATTCCCCCTTTTTGTTTTCCAATTTTTTTTTGTTTTCACAAAGGCTTTAAGGTGAGCAGAGACCCGGCCCATTCATCCAACTCCAGCACGCTTCCCTCCCGCGAATACCACGTCGGGGCTTGCGGCTTTACCTTCTTCTCCGAAGGACTCTCGCTCGAGCTCCCGGCTCCGGCACTGGCTCCGGCTCTTTTGGCTCGGGCTCCTTTGCAGCCAGGGCTCTCGGCTCGGCGAGGGAGTCGGGGCTTCCCAGGGTCTCGCGGATGTATCATGTCAGGGTCACCAGTTGTCGCTCACCAGCCTGGGCTGCGGCACCAGGGACACTATTGCATCCTCCACAGCCAGGAGGAAAATGGCCTGCCTCTTGTAGGCAGGATAGGTATCTTGAGTTGATTAGTAATTAGTTAATTAGTTCATTATCTCAACTCAGTCCAGCTGGACTAATAATGACTGGTTGCCATAGCACATAGTTCTATTTTTGGTTTTGAAGAATAAAAAAAAATCATCTTTGTTATATCATCTTTGGTTAATCTGTGTTGCTTCCTTTGGAAGGTCATTCGTGGGGAAAAAAGAAAGTGTGTGAAGTGCTACATTTCAGAGAAAACCCATTTTAAAATAAATATTAACCTTCACTTGTAAGTGCTTAGAGTTCCTTTGATCCTTAAATGGTAAATAAGATGATGTTGGGAGGGATTTTTCCTATATCCCAGCATTTGGATCTAATGTTAGGTGAAAAACCCTATTCTGTTTCAACTTCAGAGTCTAAATGACACTTCTGTAATTAGATGATGGTAATTTTATGAAATGTGATAAGCAGAATGTATTTTTCTTTTTTAAATATTTATGTTAATTAGAAATAGGACTCATCAGTGGTAAAGAGCACATGAAAAGCTTCTGTTTTTAAGAACTTTGAAGGTTTTAAGCTATCTATAGTAGTATAACTGGACTCCCTTGTTTTGCTTTTTGCAAATACCTATCTTTTCGCATCACTGTTTGTGATTGTTAATCAAATATAATCCTAAATGTGTTAATGCATACCCTTCATGGCCAACACACGCAATTACAGCTTCAAAACCATTTTAAGACTTTCAAGGTTGCAAAACAAAGCACTCAAAAGTTCCAGATTTCTGAAATTCAGTTTACTTGCACATACAACCTTTAATTCCAGCATCTTGTATTCCTTCTATGGGTCTAATTTAGTAAAACGAATAGTGTTTGCTCAATGGAAAGCACTTCAGTGTTTCTTTGTGTACTTAGAACTCAGAGCGTGCCTGAATTTTAAGTTCCCTGTGGACTTTCACAACAGAAGTGCTCACCACTGTAGTCTTGAAAGCTTTATAAACATTAATCAATTGACCTTCATGATGTTGCTGTGAGATGGAGATCCTATTCCTGCTATATAGATGAGGAACTGAGGCACAGAAAATCTCAAATGCCACATTGTTTAGTGTCCACTGTTTTGAGTTTCCAGCTTGACCTGCTTTGAATCTGATCTTTTTAGCATATTTAACATCTTTGTACCTCTTATGTCTTCCCATTATGCCTCCCATTGTTTCCGTATTCAGTTGCAAGTACTCCGCACATCTACAGAGTAGTCTTTAGGCAAGTTATTCATACAGTCAGTTTATATTGGCAGTATGAATACCCTCTGCTCTGCTCTTGTGAGACCCCACCTGGAATACTGCATTCGGCTCTGGAGTCTCCAACACAAGAAGGACATGGAGCTGCTGGAGCGAGTCCAGAGGAGGCCGCGCAGATGATCTGAGGGCTGGAGCACCTCTGCTATGGGGACAGGCTGAGAGAGTTGGGGTTGTTCAGCCTGGAGAAGAGAAGGCTCCGGGGTGATCTTATTGCAGCCTTCCAGTACCTAAAGGGGCCTACAAGAAAGCTGGAGAGGGACTTTTTACAAGGGCATGTAGTGATGGGACATGGGGCAGTGGCTTTAAACTGACAGAGGAGAGATTTAGATTAGATATAAGGAAGAAATTTTTCACTCCGAGGGTGGTGAGGCACTGGCACAGGTTGCCCAGAGAAGTTGTGGCTGCCCCATCCCTGGAAGTGCTCAAGGCCAGGCTGGATGAGGCTTTGAGCATCCTGGTGTAGTGGAGGGTGTCCCTGCCCATGGCAGGGGTGTTGGAACTAGATGATCTTTGAGGTCCCTTCCAACCCAAACCATTCTATGTTTCTATGGTTCTATATGTCCACCATAGATAGTCAAAACAGCTCTAAATTTCCTTCCCATCTCAAATGACTACAGATCTAGCTTCACATTCGACCTGTGAATTGTACCTGAGATGTATGAATATCATCGGCCTCCATTATCTGAAACTGGTCAATCACAAAACGGAAACATGGTTAGCAGCCACATGTGAAAAGCTGAATTCATGGCCCTTGGCTTGATGGTTTATAAAACTAAGTGATAAGAGCATTGATAGAATTTCCTTTCTGCAGTTTTCTATCTGAATTGTACCTTGCACCTTCCTATTTTGTACCAAGTAGACAAGTTTGGCAGACAACAGCTCTTTAATGGTTTACTTTTGGTTTGTCCGTAGGACAGACCAGACTGTACTATGCATGGAGTAAGGCAAAAGTCCTGTGGCAGAAAAAGATAATTTAATTAATCTCTACAAGAGAGAAACAAATTCGTATTACGTAGATTATCTTAGTTTGGGTATGTTCTAATTTTTCTGGGTTTTTTTTTATTTATTTTATTTTTATGGTTGACCTTGCATTTTTAGCAATGTAAGAATCATGGAACATCCTGAGTTGAACAGGACCCACAAGGATCACTGAGTTCAAATCCTGACTCCATGTAGGGCAACATTAAAGTTAAACTATTTACTGTAATTTTGTGTGCCATTTCAAGTGGGTATTTTGGGGGTTTTATTTTGGTTTTTAATCCACGGGTTCATTAATTTCAATCACATGGAGTCCTTGGACAAAGAGTTGAAATTCAGGATATACTTTTTCCGCCCAAGAAAGAATGTCCCTCCTCACTGAAAGTATATATTAAGGATAGCTTAATATTCTCTCTGTTCAGGGATCACTTTTTCACAGACACTTGTTCAGGGACCAGACCATCATAACAGAACTCCAGTCTTCCTTTCCTGAGCTGATGATGGGACTGGGAGATCCCTGGATATCCTCGAAAGTGTGAAAAACCCATAGAACATACTGAGGAACACAGTGTCTCCACGTTTACATAACACAGGCCTGACCCCTACGATGTGGTGTGGTGATGCCGTCTCTCATTCTGTGAGAACTGCACTGAGTTTATGCCTGAGGCACAGGGCTTTTCTCACAAATTTAACTCCCATCCCCAAGTTTTCTCTTGTTGTCTCTCCTTTATTTTGTGTTCCACCATTTTTATCCTTCTAACTGTTAGTCCCTGCTATGGGGAACTGAACACACTGCATATACTGTACCTCACCTGTGGGCCACCAGTTAGTTAACGGGAAGTTTTCTCACTGTTGTACTGGGAAGAGTGATTTTTGAATCGCTTCTGGGAGGATGGAGGAAATTCAGCCTGATTGATTGGCCCATATCTCAGTGTTCTGATTGTAGAGCTGTCGCGTAAAACATCGGTTGTATAAGCAACTTTTTTTTTCTTCTTTTTCTGAAATTAAAAAATGTATACTTTTTTTTTTTTTAAAGAAATAACTGAGAAATTACTTGGAGGCTCATGGATAAAAATATGAAGTAGTGGTGGATTTTATTTTTCCAAGTAGAAATACATATACTATGTAACACATGCAGCTGTCCTCAGCAGAGTGAACTAAGTCTAAGACAGACCCCGTTCTCACTTGGTTGATTTAGATGAATTTCCATTCATATCTGACTCTTATTCTGAAACATCTGATACTCCCTGGTGTATGGTATATGCCCAAATCCCTTTTGGAAGTCTGTGTGAAAATACTGTGAGAAGTTAGTATTAGTGCATCCACTTTATGGAAAAAAGAAGGTAGTTAGAAAAGTGAACTGATGTACTCTAAGCTACATGAATGTACTGTAAAATTGGCTATTCTAAGAAAAAGTGTTTATAAAAAGCAGCTTATAGGGATATATTAATTTATCACAATATCTATTAGAATCATGATGGGGAAGGTTAGAGGACTGTGATTAGAAGCGTAGGTAACGATCATCTGTGGAGAGGAGAGAAAGCTGAATTGTTAGGCACAGATGGCTGGTAAATATGCTCAAATGTAATAAGATGTTATCTTTGTGCAGTGCTGTGCCCATTCCCAACAAATCACCAGCAAAGACTATGAATAGTAAAAAATACTAGAGACAATCTGTCACCCGTAGCTAGGGTCAAAGTCTGATGAGGTACAATTTTATGTTTCCTTTGAAGTTAAGTTGTATATGGTACTGGAAAAAAAAGGAGTCTCTTAATGCTTAAGGCTTTGAGTTGATGAACGCGTGTACTCAGAAGTAGCTCGCTGAGCTCCGTGATATATATGCAGATATAGGTGTATATGGTACCATGGCTTTTTGCAGAACTTGAATCCAATCAATTAAAAATAATTGCTTGTATTTCATTAAAAATCTACTATATAAGAATGCTGTGAGGTCAAACACTCAGAAGTCAAGTCCCGTATTCAGCCAGTATTCACCTACATCTCTGCATGTGGCAATCTAGTCTTTATTGCGTCTTTTTATTTTCTTGAAGTGCCTGCTTGTATTTTGTTGCTATTCTCCATCACGTTTGGTTTGAATAGGACACAACATATGGGAAGCATGGAGGCTATCCTGTGTGTGTTCTTTGCAACAGTTCCTTTGAGAAAATCTCTGCATTATCCACTGGACATCACAAAAAGTCATACTGAATAAATTATGAATGCTCATCTTGGCTTTGTTCATCCCATTCCATCTATTGTATCCCTTAAGGATGGATATGTGCTTTCAGTTGCACCTGTCCGGCATCCGTTGTAGTACAGATACATCCCATCGTAGCCTCAGAGAAAAGTTGATTGTAGTGGGTCCATTCATCGTTTCTCCCTACGTATATTTTTAAATGCTCACTGGATGAGGCAAAGGCAGGAAAACTGACATGTGGTTACGTAAACAGAGATCTGATCCTTGTGATCTTTGGATGTGGTGTCTTCATTCGTGTCTGTGAGCTATGCCTTGAAGTGTTACGGGCAATGCAGCAGGGGACAGTGATGTGCAAGATCTGCCAGATTTCACTGCTGTTGGAGGGCAAAAACTGGCACAAAATATCTCCATTTCATTTGGAATGTATCTTCACCATATGTGAGCTGAGATGTGGGCCGATATCGAATAGAATCATGGAATCGTTTGGGTTGGAAGGGACCTCAAAGATTGTCTAGTTCCAACTCCCCTGCCATGGGCAGGGATACACTTCACTACACATCAGAAAAAAAGTCCTCAAATTGCATACAGTATGCATACAGAAAGAAGGTAGGAGAAGATTAATTATAAATTAGTAATAAATAGTAAACAATATTGTAAACACTAGTAATGAAATCTGGTAATAGCACTTATATACAGGAGTGCCAAATTATGTTGCAAAGTAAAAGATTTCCACAGAAATACACCAATAATACAGATTATCTGTATATCAAAGAGGGGTTTTAACACTGTGTTTCTGTAGCTTTTTAAGAAAAACCCAGCCTTCAAAAACTTTATCTTCTATAATGGATTCCAAGTAGCATGGAATTTTCTTGCAAATTTTTTTTACTTCCCCAATATGGCTGATTTTTTTAAAATTAAAATATTCTGAAAGCAGCAAACAAAATATCTACTTCAGAACAGTAACCACAATCAGCCATAACAGAACAGGGTGTAATCAGCCTAAAGTAGCAAAGTTCCAGAAAACCCAAAAATGAGAAGACATGCAAAATTAATTAGTTATTGTTATGTTGGTCTGGTGTAACTTTAATAAAACCAGATTTTTTAAAAAATTTCTCATTAAAATTACAAAAATATGTGATTTTACAATTTTTGTAAATACCCGTAAACCAGATCTCCATCGGACAGATGATATTCTGAACCAACGAGTTCACGTTCTCAAGTGATACGGTTAAATGATGCAACAACAACAAAATCCATGTGAATTACTGTTTGGCTGTAATGACTCTCCATTTGGACAGAAGTTTAGCTTAAGTAGGTAGGCCAAACTAAGCTTTGAAAGCAGTGTTTTAGGGTTAGGAGTTTTTTAATTATGTTACGTTTAAAGCTGAAGCCAATTACAGTTTTATTAAAGTCTGTGGCATTTTTCTACAGGATGATGCTCTGTTTCTTCTTGCCTGTTTAAATGGCAAGAGTGGGAAGTCATTATAGTATATTTACTGAACAATAGATGCAATTCCTTCATTAAGTTCTCCATTTTCCTCTCTTTTTGTATATTTGTCAGTTTGGTGGTTTTTTTTTTTTTTCTTTTTTTTGTGGTGTTTTTTAAAATAATAAAAAAAAAACACCACCCCCCCCAAAAAAAACCCCAACTTGCTAGCGTTCTTTTAGAAAGAAAAGGAAGGGAAGAGGTGAAATAATTTTGCATATAATGTCTTCTCTTGAATTTAGGATTTCTCTGAAAGGGGTGATAGCTACCTTGGGATGATTATATTAATGTATTACTCTGTAACTTATTTAATTAACTTATGCTGTAACTCAGTGCCATGGTAAATGCAGCAAGATGGTGCAGTTGTCAAGCAGTTGCTTGGCCACAGCAACACAGATGTAACTAGATCACACAAGTAAGATTAAAATCTCACCACTCTGCTTTGAGCAGAGGGGGCTGGACCAGGCACTCCGCAGAGTTCCCTTTCAGCCTCACCTGTGCTGTGAACTGGGAATAATGCAGCTCAGGGATCAATTTGATTTATTTGTGGATTTTTCTGTCTAAATTACATTAATTTTTGTATTGTTGGTACACTACAGTACATTTCAAAGAACAAGCATGAAGAGAATGCTTTTTGAAATTCAGAAGGCCTTTACTTTTCTCCTGTGGTTCACTTCACAACTCTTTGCACCGATGTGAATCACGTGCGAGTAGGTCCGTCCTTATTTGATAGCCTTTAACATTCGGTTTGCAGAACTGAAAATGACAGTGGAAAAAAACAGCTCTGAAGTTTCTGCAGAGATTTTTGTCATGAAAAGAGGAATTCTGGTGAGGACTGCAAGATTTCTTCTTCATTGTAGTTATTTATTTTTTCAACTAATTATCTGGAAGACAGCTTTGGATGTACTTTCTTTTTCAAGGCCAAGCAATATGAGGAAATTGAGAAATTATGTTCTGTAGAGCTAGCGTGTTTCAAAAAGCAGTCATATGTCTGCATACAGACTTTAAAAAAAAATGGAGTGAAAACAATATGTATTAAAAATGCAGACTTGATACTAATTTTTGCGATTTTATGTTTTAGTATTTTAAAATACATTAAGCTGCTTCCAAGGGGAAAAAAGATTTCATATGTTTGTAGTACAAAAATTTATAGTATACAAGTCCGTTCATTTCAAATATGCTAACATATCTCTCTGATTTTTTCATAGAAATATAATTATCAGCGTATAATATGTGTGAAACCAAACTGTTAAAGTTCAGGTTGTGTTTGAAGTCTACTTTATGTCCAGGACAGACATTTTCTCAAAATTTTACCATAGCTTATTAAGCGACCTTTTATGACAAAGTAAGTTTTGTAATTTAAAAATTAAAAGTTGAAACAAATTTGCCTATCGCTGAAAGTCCTATTCTTCTATGCCAAAAGTTGTATATGTAAATAGTATGAAACTTTTTATTGTTCCCTGTGCATATCTTTTCTTCCTGCCCATGTTCCGTGTTTCAGTAACACTCATCTTTTTCTCCGGTCTACCCACATTTTCTGTGTTTTTTCTCTGCTGTGTTTTTCTCCACCAATACCGATCTCCTTTTTCTCCCTCTCTCAGCTGCACTGCTGCTGGTGAAGATCAGCAGCTCAGAAGAAGTAGCCTGCTGGGACAAACCAATGGTCCATGTCACCCAGCAGCCAGTCTCTGACAGTGGCAATATAATAGATCATTTAGGGAGAATAATAAGTTAGATCTCTTTCTGCAGTCCATTCCCTTTCTAATCTCCTGTCATCCACCATCACTGGATTGGAGATGTCAGGGAGTGTGTCCTTAGTCAGTCCTTTTAGAATCCCTTTATCAATAATGTCCATGAATTTGTCCAATGCATTTTTGAACCTGCTGGTTCTGTCAGCCTTTGCAACCTCCTATGGTGCCAAGTTTCAGAACTTCCTTACCTGTTGTGTAAAAAAAGTTGTGATTTTTTTTTTCCTTCTATTTTAAATTAATCTTTCTTTTGTTTTGAGTGGCTCTGTGGTTTTGTCAACTAACAGTTCCACATTAGCTTACCTGCTCTCTTGATTATGTAAATCTCAACCATATCCCCCACAGCCTTCTCCCCTCCAAACTGAAGCTGCAGCTCTTTTAGCCTTTCCTGATAAGGCTTGTGTCCACCACTTTGAGCATTAGTTGCATTCCCTCTGTCAGCTTGAATTTGACTGCTTCTTCAGGTCTGGAGACGAGAGCTGCATACAGTACTCAAGTAACAGGCTCACGAAGGCCTTATCTAGCAGCAAAATGATGCCCTTTGTGTTATTCTTTATACGTTTCCTGATGATGTCCACCATTATTTGGCTTTTTGGGTTGCTGCTGCACGTTAAACCAAAGACTTCAGAGGAATGCCAGCCATGCTAGGAAATCACTTTCCTGAGCTGTAAATGCTAGTTCCAGATTCAGCATCATGTAAGCCTAGTTAAGGTTATTGTTTTTTCTCTAGATGCCTAATCTTTGTCTATCCACCCTGAAGCTCATTTATCACCTTGCCCACTTATTCACGCTAACGAGGTCTTTCAGGAGTTGGTTGTCATTGGACTGAATTAGCACTATCCAAAGGAGCTTACTATCAGCTATGAACTTGGAGATTTCAGTGTTTCCTATCTTTTATAAATAATTATAATTATGAATAAAGTCAATCCAAGCACTCATCCATAGAGTACCCTACTTTTGAGTTTTCTTCATGGTAAAAATCCATTAAACCCTATCTTTTTTCTGTTATCTAACCAGCTTTCAGTCCACAAAAAAAACTCTTCTTCAGTCCCATGATAACTTTGTTGCTTTAATAACATTGCTGTGGAATGTTATTGCAAGGCTTTTGGAAAACTTACATATATTCATATCCCCTTTATTTACATGCATACTGACAGTTTCATAGAATTAGAGAAAACCAGTCAGACAGAATTTCCCATTGTAGAAACTGCTGGCTTCTGCAATGACCTTCATCTACGTGCTTAGGTAGTCTTTATTTTACCATATTGCCAAGGATCAATAGGACATCAGCATTCCCAGTCTGTAGCTCCGGAGTCCCTTCTGTAGATGGCATTTTCTATGCAACTGTTTCTAGCTTTACACAGAGTAAAAGAACTATCTGTGGGTATCTTTATTTAAGAAGAAAAAAAAAAGATAATTTTTAGAATATCCTGAGAACATACTGAAAAGCCCTGGTTCCTAATGTAGGTTAAGAGCTAAACAGAATCCATGGCTTGGGTTTGACATTTTGGAAAGTCTTAGCTAAACTGAGAGTTTTATATAAAAAATACTCCTTTGAAAAATTAAAATGTAACTGAAATAGACATCTTCTCAAGATTTATTTATGTCAGTAAATCAGTTTTGCTGCCAGATGTTACACAAAACAGGGTATCTGTAAAATATTAGTAGAAAAGTTGCAAATTTTAAGTTTATACAAATTAGCAGAAACAGTTTTGACTCTAAGCCCTGTTACTTAATCAATACAGTTTAAAATTGAGTTTAGTCCTGTGTTTTCTGGAGCTATTTAGAGAATACAAAAATCACTTTGAAAAAAAACATGTCTTTGCAGTCTAATATAAACTATCATAGAACAAAAGCTTTCAGTTCTTCTACTGAAAAATTGCAGTTTACACCATGTGAACAATTATACTGGATAACTGTGTATTATTACTGGTGTGATTTTCTTTTTTAAGCTAATGAAATATATTATGGTTGTTGCTCACCAGCCTAGGCTGCGGCTCCAAGGATGCCATTGCATCTTCCACAGCCAGGAGGAAATGGCCCACCTTTTGTAGGCAGGATCTCAACCTTCAAGCCAGCTGGGCAATAATAATTGGATGCCACAATTCCCCCTTTTTGTTCTACCAGTTTTTTGGTTTTAGAGGAAAGTAAAGGCTTTACAGTGAGCAGAGACTCAGTCCATTTGTTCCAACTCCAGCACACTTCCCTCCCGTGAATATCACATCAGGGCTTGCAGCTTTACCTTCTTCACCAAAGGACTCTCGCTCCAGCTCAGGCTACTCTGGCTCTGGCAAGGGAGTCACAGTCCTCAGGGTCTCTCAGATGTATCACGTCAGAGTCACCAGATGTTGCTCACCAGCCTGGGCTGCAGCTCTAAGGATGCCATTGCATCTTCTGCAGCCAGGAGGAAATGGCCCACCTTTTGTAGGCAGGGTCTCAACCTTAGTTAATTAGATTCAGTTTCAATTCAAGCCAGCTGGGTAATAATAATTGGATGCCACAATTCCCCTTTTTTTGCTTTACCATTTTTTTGTTTTTAGAGGAAAGTAAAGGCTTTACAGTGAGCAGAGACCCAGTCCATTCACTCCAACTCCAGCACACTTCCATCCCATGAATATCACATACAGGGCTTGCGGCTTTACCTTCTTTACCAAAGGACTCTCGCTCCAGCCCTGGCTCCGGCAACTCTGGCTCCAGCAAGGGAGTCACGGTCCTCAGACGTATCACATCAGGGTCACCAGATGTTGCTCACCAGCCTGGGCTGCAGCTCCAAGGATGCCATTGCATCTTCCACAGCCAGGAGGAAATGGCCCGCCTTTTGTAGGCAGGGTCTCAACCTTAGTTAATTAGTTAATTACATTCAATTTCAATTCAAGCCAGCTGGGTAATAATAATTGGATGCCACACATGGTATCTTAGACAGAAAGAGATTGTTGTTAAGTTCTGTATAGCATATTAAAATGTTCATTAGTAGAATACTGGCAAGCGCAAATAATTTCCTATATTCCTTTAGGTAAATTGGTTGTGTAAAGATTAGTTTAATGATATATACCTGCAATTCAGCATAAAAATATTTGCTTAAAATGATTTAAAAGAGAATAACAAAGCTGAACAAAGAGACAGATGCCAAAAAAGGAGACAGAAGAGAAAGCTGGTTAATGTGGAGAAAAGCAGTCCTGGCTCCATCTGCTGTCTACTTTTTCTCTCCTTCTATTTTTTTGGGCACTTTCTTGCTAAGGCATTCGGGGTAGGTCGGTCCTATATTTCTTTGAACACATTGATGTTTTAGGATACTTTTCTTCTGCTTTTGCCTGCTATTGAGATAGTTTAATTTTGGAAGAAAATCAACATTTTCTTTTGCATTTTGTGTTCACCATTGACAGTTTTGGTCTATACTGTTCCTACTAGACACGGCACAGATTAAGTAGGAGCATAGTTTTTTTTGTCACACTAGGATCAAGTTAATTTTGTGGCCTTCCCCTCTTTTTCATCTGTTAGTAAATGCTATAAAGAGGCCCAGACAGTTCTAGAATCATTGCTCACTCTTACGCCTACGCTCACACCAGCTTTATAAATGCATAACTGAAAAACCTGCTTCAAGTGCAAGATTTTTATGTGGAATTTTCCCACAGTCCTTGGGAATAGAAGGGTTGTTTGACCAAGGCTGAGGAGAAGAGTCTGGGGGTCCGAAGTGTTACAGCTCGTCCCTCTGCTTCTGTTGAACAGGCTTGATCTTCAGAATCACTTCTGAGGCTGCTCTAATTTGTGCCAAAATCTCAATCATAAAGATGTCTTTTTCTGGCTTAGCTGTGTACAGTATAGCTTAGCTCTGCTTCCAGATTGGTTTTGTCCTTTATTTAGAGTTCTAATAAATATTTTACTTTAAGATTTTCATTTACTTGGATGTTCAATAGACTTGAACAATATTTTTTTAATTCTACAAATGGCAGAATTTTGCATTCACAAGAACTTCTCTATTGGAATTAGTGTAAATACTCAAATTTGGAAAATGGCTGCAAAATAGAAATAATACTTTTGAGTCAATTCTAGAGTAAAAAAACTTTTACTGAACTATGATCCTGGAAATATGTACATTGCTGTGCTTCTAAAACATAGTTATGTCTCAATAACAGGACTGAATTAAAATTTCCAGATGAAAAACCTGACTGTAGATTGCAGAAATACTGAAAATACAAAGCACGTGCTAAATACATAGGCAAGAATGCAAATAAATCTTTAAAAATATTCATTTGCCTTCTTAGATCTAAAAAATAGTACTGAAAGCTCCAGCTATAGCTAAACATCAGAAAAACTTACTGTGACTGAAATTGCTAGAAATTCAAACTAATTATAGAGAGGATTTCTAAAAATTAATAATAATAAAAAAGATAATTTGTGAAATGTTTTTTTCCAGATAAAGAAGAACATTTATTCACAAGGATACAGAAACCTCAAATATAGTAGAAAATTAGTCAGGCAGTTAGGCCAAACATTCAACACTAGAAGATACTACAGTTCAATTCCTGATGCTTTTGTGACGTGAGAGATAAAACCATTTTTATAGTATGTAAGTCTAGTTCCAGCTCAGATGTCAGAATGAAAAAATTTTATATTTGAGTAATCCTACTACTTGAGAAGATGAGAAGGTTAAAAAAAACCCAAAACACAAAGCAAACCAAACCAGAAACAGTTGTGGAGATCTTTGGTAAATGTCTACTTTAACAGAAAAAGTGAGTTACTTTTCTACAGCTTACTGAAGTATCATGTGTTTCTGGATTTTTGCAGTCTAGAAACTAATAATCAGACGTTCTTTTAAAAGACATCCCTTATCAGCAATAATTAAGATATGAGACGGGTAAGATTTCTCTTAAGGAAGTGGTTATATGCTGAAAAACATACACTTGGTTGTTCCCAAACTACTTGGGAATATCAGTGCAAGTGTTTCCAGCTGTCAGGGAAGAGTCGGAGTGATACAGCTGTAGAAATCATCTGCTGCCTTGTACCCAACAGGTCTGTAATTAAGGAATCCCTTTTGTTGAAGTGGTTCCATAGGGACTGCTGAATGCTTCAGCAGGCACAGAAAATGAACAAGGCAATTTCAAGGAAGAAAAAATGTCTTGAAATATTACATTTTATTCAGTTCAAAGTACTTCCTCTTCATTCCCAACCAAATATTAATAAGAGTCAATCCTCGAGTTCAATATTACATTATTTTAAATAATATAAAACATTATTATTATACTAAAAAAAGATATTTGTTACCCAATTTTAGATAAGCAGTCACACACACAAAATGAATTACAGTTCATTTTTATGTGTATTTGTGTAGTCTGGTCTAGTTATTTTCTTTTTTTTTCTTTTGTTATTGTTCTCCCTCATAAGAATTGGGCAGGTCATATTGGTCAGAACCAATTTAATATAAATATATATATATATATATCCAGGTTAATATAACTTAAAATATTATTTGAGACAGTCTTTAAACTCAAAGATGTGTTGCGTTATGCTCAGGTCATCTGTTCCCCAAGGTATCTCTGCAAAAATTAGAATTAAAAGCATAGTATTATAAGTGAAGATTAAGAAAGGGCGAGTGGTTCAGTTACTCATTTTGAGAACATCTTCTCTGGCATCTTTGTTATTTTTAAATTGATATTAAGGAATTTTACCTCATAGACTCCATTCAGTTTATTGGTTTATTGGATGTCTTCCTCTGGATATGTTCCATTTCTTTCTGCTGAAGCTGTTCTATTGAGGCTGAGGTTGTTTGTGACAGTGTTTTAAAAGCATGTTACTGTGTCTTTTTTTCAATTTACAGTTCAACTGCCTTGTGTGTTGAGATTGTCGTTCAGTGTGCCACAATGTACCAGTTACATATTGGCATATACTTTGCCATCTACTTTGTTCCAACAAAACTGTGTAAAACATTACTAAAGAGGATGTCTAAAAATTGATGTGAGTGAAATTCACCTCTGTGTTCAAAATACTGTCTCTTTTCAAATACTTTTCTTGAAATGTATTGCAAGTACTACCACATGTAGCAAAATACAGATTCTCTTCCTATACACATACCTAAAACATATATGCCTTGTGGATGCCCCGTCCCTGGAAGTGTTCAAGGCCAGGTTGGATGGGGCTTTGAGCAATCTGGTCTAGTGGAAGATGTCCCTGCCCATGGTTGGAACTAGATGGTCTTAAGGTCCCTTCCAACCCAAACCATTCTGTGATTCGATGCTGTTGTCTGTGGTTACAGTTCAGTCACTTTGCTCATTTGTTCTGTTTCAGACGGTTCGCCATGGTTTTCCTTATCTACCCACTGCCTTAGCTTTCGACCCAGTTCAGAAAATTCTGGCAATTGGAACGAGAACAGGAGCCATACGAATGTATCCTTTCTCATTCAGAATTTGCACCGTTTCTATGTATTTTTAATACAGTGATGTGAATCATCTTCCACAAGCACTCAGGTAAGGTAACAGTTTATCTTGTTATGTTCTACTTCATTTTGCTTTACTAGATGAACTGGAAAAGGATGTGCTGTTGAGGAGTTACCATTAGGTCCTTAAGGTGTCCAAAGAAAATTTTTTGAAGGAGGTTTTGGCATATATTGGTAAATTAAAGCAGAATTAATTTTTATTTTTCAGCGTGAAAAATAGACACTTTCCAGTATGTAAAGACAGACTACAAAGTGGTAACGAGGAAGTTGTGAATGTGGTGCTAGCAATAAATAAATGCATTCCTGCAGTGCAGCTAGGCGGCAGCAGATGTCGTCACTGTAGATATCTATGTATGTGATACTCTTTAGACTCTTCCAAGTGAGTGGTGGGAAGTAAGGGATTTTAGGGCAGAATTCATCTCTTCCTGGAGGAGAAGGTGAAACATTCTAAAAGTTCCTGTTTGTCTTCATTAATCATGAAGGTACATCAGTGCCAGCACTTTATGTATTTTTTTTGATGCAGTAGGAATTTTAGGTTAGAAGTCTGCACAGAATAAATGGAATATAAATGTAATGAAAAATTGAAAACTTTGATTAAAAAAAAGCTGAGGATATTTAAATGTGATGTATTTCAAACGTTTCTCTGCACAATTTTCTTAAGTTTGTTGTGGTTCAAAAGGATTCCAATTTGGTGAAAATACACATTAAGCAAGGAAAAAAAGAAGAATATTACAGGAAATTTTAAAAGTTGCAGGGTACGGAAGTAATAAACCAATATTTTGTACAACCTTTTTGTACCTAAATAAATTCTGGGTTTAATGTAGGGGACAATGCTACATAAAATACTAATCTAAGCTTTTCTGGTTCTTTTGCTACCATTGTTCTGCAGGTAACTATAAACCCGATGAACTCAAAGGCAGGTTACAAAATAGAGAAAAATATCCTCCTGGAGAACCAGTCTATCCTCCATGTAATGTGACGGAAACTTTGTGTCCTCCATTTTTGGATGCTCATGTTCTGAACAGTTGCGTTTCCATCAGCCTCATTTTCTATCTGATCCAGAACTTTTCACAAGGTTGAACCAAACCTCTATTACGTGACAAGCTTGGCTTTGGTAGTTCTACTCTTAATGTTTACCTATAGCAAGTAGATTGAATATATTCTGTTGAATTATGAAGAGGAAAATCCTCTTGAATTTTGTGCAGTTTTGGGGAAGTGCAAGTCTAGTAGTCGTGCTTTCCTTCTTTTGGGAGGCATGCAAGGTTTGAAAGCTGGAGCTTTGTGGAAACTTCACTGATATCTTCTATGGGTGGGGGTATTGGGAATTTAATGGGTAACGTAGATGTAGGAGGAAGACCTTGCAGAAAATTGAATCCCGAGCCCACGACTTCTTTCCATCTCAGCAACCTTGCTTTTGTAGGAGCAGTGCTATTACTGGCTAGGCATCCTATACCCTCATAAATCCCTCCTTTAAGAAAAATGCAGGTACAGAGCCTGAATTAGTACAGGTTCATGTAGAATTAAGTTAAACTTGCATGTCCCCTGCCACAGGAATTGAACATGCAGTGGAAAATTAGCTATATCCTTTTAATATTATATATTATATATTTTATATATACATATATAAAATAACCTTATATTAAACTCTCTATGTATCTTCTATGGCAATGGATTATAAAAGGTGAGAGGAAGAAAGGAGAAGAATGTTTTTCAAAGCACCCTTTCCTTTGATATCTATTCTTCAGTTTTGTTAGCAAATCCCAGACTCGTTCCCAGAAAATTTTCTACCAGTTGTAGTATCTGAATCAAAGAAAAGCATCGAGATTACCAGGGAATTAGATTATTTATTTTTTAAAGAGATGTCATGTCATAACATAAATGCTTCTCAGCTTAGGCACACAGAGCCTGGTTTGCTTAATCGAGCACTGAGTTAATGGGAGCTGTGCTTTAAAGACAGAGGGTGCCATAAAAGGAATTACATATTTATTCATTTTAGCTAAGGCTTCTCCACTTGGCTCTCAAAAGTTCACAGAACATATTATGTAAAAAGCCTAGTTGTGGACTAATAAGTATCCTGTAAAAATACTTTTTTAAACAGAGCTGCACAGTTTCATTCTGCCATGAATGTGTTAGATAACAGAAGGAGAGAATTCGTTCCTCACATACATTGTGTTTAGCTGGTGCTTGTAGACAGTACTGTGGATGGAGTGGAAGGACAGACTATTTGACTACCGTCAGAGAAATGCACCCAATTATTTATTTTTTTATTTATTGGTGGCGCCAAAATGTCGTAATTTGGATCAGATTCTGTTGTGCTGGGCAACACAAAGGCATAGCAAGATAGAATTTATGTTTAGTATTCATGTAATGATGTAGAATGAGCTTTCCTGTCTCCAGCATAAGTCACATAATGTCATTGTTGCTTTCCTGTCTCTAAAAGATTCACAAAGTATTGGTATTTCTATTGGTCACAAGTTAACAAGTCTCTTTCTAAAGGAAATGAAGTGTGTACCTCTGTGTTGAGAATTAATGTTTAACATCACGCCTTCAGGTGATCATTTCAAATGATCCAGCAGCAGTGCTAAAATTGACTATGCTAAATTGGCCTGAAATAGAGTATATTATTCATAAATTGCCATTAGAGTACAGAGATAAATGAAAGTTCATTTTGGTATGACAATTGATTTGTCTTCTCCTAGATTTCTTTTCAGGCTGCTTTAGATGCAACTGCTATAGCCTCTCTAGCAGTGGGAGTTGCTGTTGCTATGCTCCACTGATCCTTACAGTCTCAGTGGGATTCTCAAGGAACTTCAAACAGCAATGTAGGTTTTACCTGCACTGATGACTGCTGGGTACTGGCTCCTCATAGGAACAGCTATGCTCCAGCCCACAGAATGAGGCTGCGCTGCAAGTCATCGATGAAAAAATATCTTCCTATTACCAATAAAAAATCTGCAAATAAAGGGTAAAAAAATCCCACTCTTGAAACAATCACTATGCCATTTGGTAATTCTTTTCTTTTGTCCTAAACACAGCAAGTTTTATTTCCCCTCTGAGGACTTTTTTCCTGTTTGAAGCCTGTTCTCAGCTCCCATACCTTTGATCATTGCTCAGATCATTGCTTGATACCATTCTACCTGAACTATCCTTGCTTCAGGCAAACACATTCAGATGAAGAGGGGCTATGAAATGGAATTCCTTTTCTTATCGTCTCCATATCCTTCTTCCTAGTCCCCGTCTGGAGAACCTTCTGACACTACACGCAATAAAATGACATGTCCAGTCTCTGGTTACTGTCAGAGAAGATCCTGTATCACCATACAAGGGAGTGAGAAATTAAGACACTCAGTCAGACTTAAGTCTCTTCCTCATTTCAGAGGAAAAAGAGAAGTCTGGAGGTTTGTTACATTCCCTAACTGGACAGACATACTAAAATCAGTGTTGTTAACAATGATTATTCCAGTATCAGATCTGAAGAAGTGGCATGTTGCTCTCAGATTTCAGGAGGCATATTTCTATGTTGTCATTTATTCAGCTCACAAATGCTTGTTAAAATTCATTATAGGTGTTTTCCGGAGTCACTGAATCCTTTCCCTTGGACTTCTTCCACCACATCAAAGAAGTGCTTAGCCAGCACAGCCACCTACTTCAAACATGTAGAATAGAGCATCTACATATTTTTATATTGAGCTGCTGATTATTTGGTGGTCAGCTGCAGAAATTCCGAAAGAGTCTCTTCTATGGCTATTGTCATATTTGCTTATTAAGAAATAAGAGAAATTTTGTCTGAAATCAAGCACAAAGAAAACGACTTACTGGGTGCAGAATGGCCTCCACACCACTGGAAGCTTATCCGTCATCAAACAGGTTTAAATTAGTGATACATCTTTGGACATGTTTTAGTCTTCTTTTTTGTTGTCATTAGGACATATTCTTTAGACTTGTGGGCTTCATATTGTCATGGATGCAGGTTACAGGGCGTGCAGATCTCATTTTCACTGTTTGTTGCTTGAGCAAAAAAGTGAGACATCCACAACACATGCCAGGCCTTTCTAGCAGACATAACAGCTTGTGTATTCCAGTGTTATCAGACAATATAGTAGCCATTTTGTACCTGAGCAAACAAAATTATCCTGACTCACTAGCACCTGAAAGTGGAAGGGTTGCACTGCCCCCATCTTCCGCTTAGCTGCACGGCCCTGACGCTTTCCTTGCTCTGACTCTGGTGCTCATCAGATATTTCTGTAAGCAACCCAGTTCACTCACCTGGCAAAATGCTAGTTCTTTATCGCGGTGTTACTTTTCTGCCAGGTTAGTGAACTGAATCTGGTGTTGCCTCTGGTGCTAGCCAGAGTGATGCCTAAGGAAGCTGGAAGTAGTGCATAGCTGGGACTGGACAGAGAGGGAGAGAGAGGAGAAATAGAAAATTTGGCAGTGAGGAGCATGTTTTTAGCTTGACTTGTCTTACAGTGTGAAATCGTGTCACAGAAATCCAGCTATGGCAGAATGCAGTTGTCTATGAAATTTGCTACAAAATGCAGAAATAGCCTTTCAATTTTGAGTGGTATGGGAGATAGGCTATCTTTTGCTTATGTTTAAAAATTCTTCTTCATGTAAAGGCATTTGCAAATCACAAAAATTCTACAGGCTCCGCTCAAGACAGATTCCACTATTTGGATCGTATTTGGAATAATTTTTCTGGCCTGTTTTATGCGTTTCTTCCCATACTTCAATAGCAAGGGTGATTTCTGAGTGTCAAATATGGTACAGTAATGCTTATTCTAATAGGTTTATTTTGTGAAAAAAAAACCAACATGGCTTGAAGGTGGCCAAGAAGGCCAATAGCATCCTGACTTGCATCAGAATTAGTGTGGCCAGCCGGACTAGGGAAGGAATGGTCTCCTGTACTCAGCACTGCTGAGGCTACACTTCAAAGACTCTGTTCAGTTTTGGGGCCCTCACTGCATGAAGGATACAGAGGTGCTGGAGCATATCCAAGGAAGGACAACAAAGCTGGTGAAGGATCTAGAGCACAAGTCTTGTGAGGAGCGGCTGAGGGAACTGGATTGTTTATCCTGGAGAAAAGGAGGCTGAGGGGAGACCTTATCACTCTCTACAACTACCTGAAAGGAGGTCATAGCAAGGTTGGTGTCAGTCTCTTCTCCCAAGTAACAATTGATAGGACAAGAGGAAACAGCCTCAAGTTGTGCCAGGGGAGGTTTAGATTGGATATGAGGAAAAGTTTCTTTCCTGAAGGGGTTGTCAAGCATTGGAACAGGCTTCCCAGGGAAGTGGTTGAGTCACCATCCCTGGAGGTATTTAAAAGACTGTAGATGTGGTGCTTAGGAATGTGGTTTAGTGGTGGGCTTGGCTGTGATTAGTTAACAGTTGGACTCAGTGATCTTAAGGATCTTTTCCAACCTAGATGATTTGATGATTCTATAAGATTATCTCAGTTCTTTCTATGAAAGAGCCAATAATCATATATTTGATTCTGGAGTTACTATCCCAAGTAAAGGGGAAGGTGAAATAGCCCTACTGAACAGCATGGATCCTCAGCAGCTGGTGTACACAGAGAGACCATATTACTGAGAGGTAAAAACAGGCTGTTTGTGCGCTGTAGAAAAAGAAATCAGGCAAAGAAAATAAATAGCACTAATTAAATCATCGCCTGCAGAGTTCTGAGGAGGCATGGAATTTTACAGTGGTTAAAGGAAGTGTGGTAAAGAATGTTTGACACTGGGTTGGATGTACTTGAAAGAAGATAATATAACTTGAGATTTTAGTCTGTGAGAAGGATGGCATAACATCTAAATATAAAGTGTGACAAATTTACTCTCCTTGGAACCTCTGCCTCTTAATCTAAACAAGGTTTCAGTAGATCTACATCCTTAAAACCAGCCAACTGTGTTCTGTGCTGCTTACTCTATGTCATTTATTGGGCAGATGGAATGGGGAAAGCACAGACATGATCATAAAACCAAAGTTCTGTTGTTTGACTTGGAAGAATCTTTGATATGTTCCATCTTTATCTCATTGTGGAATATGTTTGGGATTTTTCCATAGCACTTGAGTGATTCAGGAACGTAAACCTCACTGAGAGTCAGTACTTCTAACATAAGTTCTTCTAAAAATCCCCCTGGGTGACAACTCATACACATCTGTATTTTTATATGCATAGACACCTAAATAGGTTATTACAGAAATTACTTTATTGTCAATCTACATGAAAAAAAATGTGATAAAAGATACAAAAATAATCAAATTTACCTGTTATGATTAAATCTGACAGAACCAGAGTTTGGGGAATTTTAAGTCTATACTGAGGTTACTATGCATCTGTTTGCGTGTACACTTATATGTCTGTACGTATTACGACTCGGCATATATGCATAAACTTGGGTCCGTTGGTCTCCCAAACCTTTTTCATGCTTTTTAAGTAAGCAAGTTAAATATATTACAGTTAAATGCACTGAGCTTCCTTCACTTTCAGTTAGTATTTGTCCAGGAGGTAAAAATAGAATCTGACATCTGCAAACAAATATACTAAGAAAAAAAAAGATTTTCATATATTTGGAGATGCGTGTAAAAATGGCAGACAGGTGGATGGATCTGGCAGCATTTTAATCAGAGCTGATGACTGCATTTGTGATCACTATGAAAAAAATGCTTTTGAGATGTTTGTTTCAAGAATTTTATTGAGTTTAATAAAAAACCCCCAACTTACTGTGATACTGAAATGATGACTAGTTGTGATAGTAGACCATTTCAAAGAAGTGATGTGTCTTAATCAGACTTTGTGTGAGCTTTAGAGCTTTCCCTACCTTTTTAGTCCAAAACTTTGTCATCAGCAGAAGCCTTGTCAGGCATAGAAGTAATGCACATCAATCTGCCCTCCTTTCCTGTCTGCTAATTATCTTTTTAGACAAATATCCATGACCTGAATTTGGCAAACATCCTTAAAACACAGAAATTTGTAGTCATACTGTGCACTTGGTTATTTATTTTGACACTCTTCTTTTGCGTTTATCTAGTGAATACTCTTCGTGGCAGATAGAAATTATATTTCTTCAAATAACTTAGGAAAATGACTGTCTAGCAAAAAAGCAAACCCAAAGTACATAGATACAAACATACGCTGGGGTTCTTTTTGTGTCGTGAAAAGAGACCTATGTCTATCTAGCTACAGGCAATCATTCAATTTAAATTCTTTCCTCTTAAAGTTAGGTGCCTTTCTTTCACATATGTTCTTTGTGGAGGGAGGCCATGGACAAAAAGGAGCTGTGGAGGGTTGAATGCTCGTTACGAGCCAGAAAGGCTACGATGACTGTGAATAATTGTCTCTGCATCGGGAATAGCAATGTAGGGGATCTTTGGAAGTTTCTGGAACCAGAGATCCATTTGTGAGGATCTTCTGCAGCGAGGAACATGAACCACATGTTGGTGATTCAGTACGAGGTGGGACAGACAGTTGCACGCTATTTCAAACAGAAGCTTAGGCATAGGTTTAGGACAAATGTGTAATTTTTCCTGAGGTCTGAAAAATGGGGAGATGGACAAAACAGAAAGTATGAGCTCATTCAGAAAAGGGAGACAGAAAGGTTTCCTTGAAGAGCTTCTTTTCCCTCATCTGGTTTCTTTGATGAGTTTCTTTTCCCTCATCCACGGCCAGCTCAGTCCTTCTTTCCCTAACTGTGACCTAGTTTTGCGCCAATTCTCATAGTCCTTGTGTTTCTGTTCCCCAGCCCTGACCTGTCTTTTCTTAGTGGCAGCAAACAAGCAATATTCTTTTGATCTCCACCTTTCTCCTGACCTGTGCTATGCCCGAATGACGTATTTTTCTAAGGAAATAGTTCAAGTCAAGAACCAAGGTGTTTCCTGAGTGTTTCAGATGCAGCGTGCAAAGCCACACGAGTACAGAAGGAAGAATCAAAAAATAGCATCACTGGAGAAACCAAGTTTGTCCAAAAGAGATCTTGGATCAAGAGCTCCCAGAAAGTGAATAGCTGAAGCAGCGAAGTCTTAGGGGACATCAAAAAGTGTAAGCATAGCATCAATCTCCTCATCCAGAGGGAGTGCAGAGAGGGCAAATGACCTAGAAATTTTGGAAGCCTATCCCTTTTCAGTGTTGGTGTGAAGGAGGTCAAAGGTAGTTTAGAAATTAGTATGTAGAAGTCATCACCACCTAAGCACATTTCTACCAGCCCACTCAATCCTCTTCTGGACATGCAGTAAGTTCATAGCCTTCCTCAATAAGCTTGGAAAGTAGCATGTACACGAGTACCATCCTCAGTGCCTGGATCGTTTGCAGAATGTGGGAAGTAGTGTTTCAAAAAGAACTGGTCCTTCCTATTACTGTCTGAATGTAAAGGCTGCCCTAAATCCTTGCAAACATTTTAGGAGGGACAGCAGGCACCTATGATTTGGAGAGAACAGGGAACATTAACCTCCAGTCTCTTCCATAACACCTTGCACTCAGACGAGAACTTTGGACTTCATGCCTACATGTCTTAAGGGCCAGTCAAACCAGAAATGGGCTCCGTCATTGTCAAGGCATATTCTCATGACCCAGCAGCATGGAGGTTATGCAGCATCTGTTCTGGTATAGACAAGCATCCAAACAGTGTTACAGATCCTGACTCCGATGGTAAATAAGGCATTAGTCTTCATCAGCTCTAAGGCACAGATATCATGACTTCTGGTGAAGCCTGTTAAGATGCTTATAAGTCTGCAATGGTGGGGCTCAAAGTTTTGCATGGCATGAGGAGGTAGTTCATGAGGTTTAGGTAGTTATAGCAACCATGAATTGTGCATTAGATGGAAACATGGATTCTATGAACTGGCTCTCCATGGTTCAGGAACCCATAGAGATAAAAGACTCAGATGATTTTGTTGCTATCTCCTGCTATTACTATTTGAAATATGATAGTTTGAAGGATATCTGAGGCAATCAATCAGCACTGGTGTACTTTTTGCAAAGTGGTTACTAACTGAAAAGAGTTGGAGTTGCAAGGCTCTACAGGATGATTGACACTCTTGAAAACAGGCATGAACTTCTGAAACGACATGAAAGTCATGGTAACAGCTTACAGCAGAGGGGCTCTGCATTTCTGCTCCACTTCATTTTGCATCAACTGCTGATTGTTTCACATCTAGGGGATAATGCTATCCCACAAATCCAAGCTTGTTTTCTGGGGCCAGGACCTCCAGTGAATCATACATGAAGCAATCATGGTGGCAAGGACTCCCAGAAAATCATTCTGCCTATCTTCTTCCACAGAAAAGGAGCTCCAGGAGGATGGGCTCATTAAAATATACTTCCAACATGCCTTTTTCAGATGCAGGATTAAATCTCATTCCTCTTCTGAAGGACCTCACAGAATATATCATCCAAACTTGTACTGGGGAAGCACGCCAGAAAGCAGATACCATTTTACTGCTCAGAAATGGTACAAGTAGGAGCAAGAAAATTAGAAATAAGAAAGACTTTATCTGGGCAGCGGTGGCATGTGCAGTCACATGGGCAATGAAGTGCTAATGCCATCTGTGAGAGAGACACTGAAGGCAAGTGTGGTATCACTGGATAGCCTGTAACTGTGTAAGCAAAGGTTTGTGGGATAAGTCCCTCTCGGACTAATTTTCAAACCAGCTGTCAAATTTGAATGCAAATCACTGAATGGAGTAAACTGACAATGTGAGAAGTCTCAGCACAAACTTCTGCTCCTATTATAATGTAGATATAGCAATGTTCTTGGAGATTTCTTTTGGAAGGAGCCATGAATGATGCAAGATGGTGAGTCTTATCTACCTATTTTCAATTAAGATCCACTTTATCAGCATGAATGTCTTTCCTGAGGAGATACGTACATTTTCAGTTGCTAATCAAAAATAATCCTCTGGCCACACAGTAAACAACCAATGTTGGTGTCACATTCCATAATGTCATATACAGGTGCCAGATTTATCAATCACCTTGTAAAGTAATGGAAGAAACTCCGGAACAAAATCAGACAGGAAGCATGCCTTTGGTGTGAAATACCAGGAAAGCAGCTTCAGTAGTTTGGGAAAGCAACTTTATTTGGGAAGCACATGGGTAGAATTCTCTGTTCATTTGATGTTTTTGGGAACTTCAGTGTGTCTTGTTTTAATGGGTTAGGTGCTTCAGAGGTGAGAGTGTGACGGGAGAAATAACTAAAAATAGGAAGATGGACAACAATAATGTGCAGACAGTTCCTAGTTTTCTCTCGGCAAGGTGAATCCTTCATAGTTAGTGCTGGCTAAAACTTAACCAGCAGAAGGTAATGGAAGTGTATGGCCACAGCAGCTGCAATCATATGGCCGAAGATACTTGCTCTTCTGCTGAGGAATGTACCTTTCAGGTTCTTGCTCTGGCCCCACAGCATAAGGGAGTGCAAATTCTGTCTGTGCCAGGCTTCCAAGTTATGCTCCGTGTTGTTACAGTGGTGTCATGGGAACCTCTTCTGATCTTGTGTTGATACGCCAGTATCAGTGCAATAAAACCACCATAATCACTACTTGTGCTGGGTTCGTATGAAGGGGTTCTGGGAGCGGTTCTGTCCCTTCCCGGGCTCCAGAACCGCTCGACCGGTGTCTGCCCAGTCGGACCCCCAGCCCCTCGGGCCCAGGCCGAGCCATCAGCACCTCTGCCAATGCCCGAGTTAAGGCGGGAACAAAGGAACCGGAAAAGGTGCCTTTACCCAGGAGTGAGGAGAGAAGGGCAGAGGGCACTGCCCCCCGTCTCCACCCCTGGGCGGTTCTGCCCCCGCCGGGCCGGCGGCACCGGCTGGAGATGGAGCGGGAGGAGGTGCCAGAGCGGGGATCGCCCTCAGCCCGCGGTGACGGGCAGCGGCCCCCCCAGCCATGGCAGACTGTGGGGCACAGCCCCACCACAGTCTGGGGAGAGCCCGCGCTGGAGCGGAGATGGCTGAGCCCGAGGGAGGGCGTAGGGAATGGGACGCACGACGAAGTACAGATGCATCTGTAGTCCGTGCGACGACCGACGCCGGAGCGGGTGGCAGCTCCCTCAGAACCCCTGACCCTGTGGTAACAGCCCGCGCCAGAGCGATTTGATGGGTCAGGATTGCATCCTGCGGGAAGGACTCACGGTGGAGAAGTCTGTGGACTGCCCCGTGAGGAGGGGATCCACTGGAGCAGGGAAAAGAGTGTGAGGAGTTCTCCTCCTTTGAGAAAGGAGCGGCAGAAACAACAGCAGCCCCCCATTCCCTGTCCCCTGCGCTGCTGGGGAGGAGGCAGAGCCGGGAAGAAAGGAAAGGCGGGAGGGGGATGGTGTTGTTTTTAAGATGTGGCTTTGTTTCTTGTTATCCTCTCAAGTAACCGTTAATGAATTAAATGGATTTGTCCCCAAGCCCGGTCCATTCTGCCCGGGACCACGGTAGGTGGGTGCTCCCCCCTGTTCTTGTTGCACCCTCAGCCCTTGTGACGTGTGGAAATAGACTCTACAACTTGGGAGTTTGTAAAGTAGGTATGTTTATTACGCATAGATGCGTAAAGCCGTGCTTTAGATGGCTACTTATCTATAGGATTCTTGCTTGTGACAGGGCTTCAGTATTTTGCTGAACTATTTGCTGTGTTGCAATGCCCGACTAAGTGTTATTTTCCATATCACTTGTGTGACATTTTTCTCCTCTCACCTCCCCGAGGGGAGCAGTGAGCGGCTGAGCGGTGGCTGAGCCGGTGCTGGGCTGAACCACGACACTACTTTAAAGACTAACTACGATAAACAAACACACATTATTTAAAGAATGGTCTGTCTGCCATTGTGCAAATGTTGTGCTAAAATACTTGCAAGCCAAAGCCAATACTTAGCAAGCCAACTCAGTGATGCTGAGTTTTGATAAGAGAGCAGTCCCTTCCTTTCTGTTCTGTCCTTCTTAGTCTATGAATGTTTGCTTTATAGGCACTCTGCTTTAGGTATTGCATCGCAGATTTTGCAATTACAGTGTCTTTCCTTAATTGTTTCTTGTGTCGGGTTGACCCAGCCAGCAGCTAAGCAGCACACAGCCGCTCACTCACTCCCCCCAGCAGGACAGGGAAGAGAACTGGAAAAGCAAAAGCTAGAAAACTGAGTTCAGATAAAGACATTTTAGTAAGAGAAGCAAAGCTGTGCCTGCAAGCAAAGCAAAATAAGGAATTAATTCCCTACTTCCCATCAGCATGGAGATGTCCAGCCGCTTCCTGGAAAGCAGGGCCTTAACATGTGGAACAGTGAGTCATTTAGGAAGACAATGCCGTATCTACAAATGTCCCAGCTTCCTTCTTCTTTCCCTGAGCATCGTGCTGAGTATGATGTCATATGCTATAGAATATCCCTCTGGTCACTTTGGGTCAACTGTCCTGGCTATGTCCCCTCCTCAACTCTTATGTGCCCCAGCCTGCTCACAGCAGGGGCAGAGTGGACAAACCAGAAAAACTCAATGCTGTGCAAGCACTACTTCACAACAGCAAAACCTCTGGTGTGTTCTCAGCACTGTTTTTGTCACGTATCCAAAACACTACACCATACAGAATGTTATGAAGAACATTAGCTCTATTCCAGCCAGACTCAGTACACATCTGGAAGATTCTGCAGTACTGTTGAACAGTTGTGGCTTTCAAACAGTGGTGACTGAAAATCTGGTGATCTTAACATGCTTTCCTTGTAAAACTGCTGACTTGAGCAAATGCAGGATTTCACAATCTTCTCTCCGATTATTGATGCTTTCTAGTATACAGTATCTGGGATTTTTTCATTTTTCTAAATGGATATTGGCAAGTCTCTGGGTATATTTACATGTTGCTATTCAAAATTGGCTCTAAAAACACTCATAGATAACATAAAAAGGAAATATTGGAATTTGATTCTTTTGTACTATGCTTGATTTCTGTTTTGGTGTGGTTTTGTTTTTTTTTTTGTGATTGCTCCAAGAAAGCTAAAGCTCTAATCACCCGTTACAATGCTAGATTTTAAGGAGCTATAGCAGGTGCATTTTGAATTCTCAAATTTTTAGAGTTTCTGTTTTGTTATTTACCTGTATTTTCTACAATGCAAAATTGATAGGTCTGTGACATTTTATTTATGTATTTCAGCTGCTTCAGTAAATAAATAAGGATTGGCTGGACTGTGTGGTCTGATCTGAGACACTAATTTCAAATGCACTGTGCTTTTATTATGAGATGAATCAATGTGATGTGTGGTAGAAGTATACTAACATTTGAGTAAATTCATGTAGTAGGCATGGACGTGAACAACTTTACTCAACTATATAGTCTCTTGGAAGCCTATGATTAGAACTTACAACATGTTTTAAATTATTATCTTTGTTTTTCCCTATTGTTTGCACCATGTCAGTTTACAGATTCAAATAATTTCTCGATTTCACATGTGGATAGAAGTTTGTCTCAGTTCCCATTAGATTGTAACAGAAGTTCGTTTTCACAGCAGCTTCATTAATTTGTAGAGTTTGAGAGATTTCATTTTACATAAAATGCTTAGAGCTAAGGAGTGGTTAACATGATATGTCAACACTTGATTTAAAATGTGTGATTTGGTTAGGGCAAGTGTTTAGGTGCTGTTCATGAAACCAAGCAAGCAACGTAATGTTTGTTTCCCTGTAGTGTATTGATAAGAGGCTCCTGGAAGGTAAGAGTAACAAGATTCTTTACCTCTGTCTTATCCCCCTGTGGAGAGTGACCTAACCACCAGAACATAAATTCGGCATAAGTAGCAGTGTCTTTCTTTCGTGGTTTTTGAGAGTTGTCCAACAGGTATGAATTGAGCCACTAAACTTCTATGAAATTATAAGTTGTCACTGTCAACCTTTTTTCCCCACTATTTTCAAGCCAAAATGATTTGAAAAATTCACCATTCTTTCACGTTTTCATTTTATCCATTTCTTCCTTGTTTGAACAATTTCTCATGTTACTTGTTCATTAGGACTGCAGAATATTTTCTTTGCATTATGGTAATGTTATGGACTACTTGTTTGTTCTCTGATTTCAGTTTGGTGAGGGTTGGTTATCTTCTCTTTCAAGGTGTGAGAGAATTTGTTTATTTATTCCCTGAAGGAACCAAGTCATCCAATTTATATAGTTTTTTTAAGAAATCATATGAACACTTCAGATACGAGTATACACTCTCAGCAATACATCTGCTTACATGGAGAACTTAAAAAGTTAAGAGAGGTAATTTTTACAGAATCACTATATGAAGGTTACAGCACATGAAGCCTAAAGATCTGACTGAGTACATTGCTTTACTCACAAGAACAGCCCCATTGAAATCTGTAATATCAAAAACTGCACTGGAGTGCCTAAGTAAAATTTAAGTGGAATTCAGGCATCTGAAAATGAAGCTGAACTTCTGAACATCTCTGCTCAGTTTTCTAACCTGCGAAATGCCCAGCCTCTTCAGATGTTTTAAGTGTTGTTTGTGTAGACACCCACAAGTGCCTTAGTTTTAAGAGGGTCAAGCAGCTCAGCATCCGTCTCATGATAGAGCACTAATATGATTAATGAACTAGACACTTCTCCAGCAACCTCTGTTAAAGGATTAAGATCTGGCAGCCCTTCTCAAAGCAAGTGTGCAAGATCAGACTGAACATAAAATGCAGTGGTAGATGCCACTTCTAACAGTTTGTGCTCATCGGGTATCCGCTGACTTGTGCTGCGAATGTACTGACTTGAGATATGGGAGCGTCAGTTCCATTTTCTCAGCAAAAAATTTAAACCTACACATCCTGTTACACACAACATTTTTACTACCAGACCATATATACCTGTGAGGTATTTTTCATCTTAAAGCGTTCCACTTTGCAGGAAAAGCAATCATGACTGTGTCTTTATAGGTTAATGATTTAGTCACATAATTTAAAGTAGGAATCTTGCACTCGGGTCTGTGCTCAAGAACTGTTTATAAATTTTATTTTGAATAGTGATTAATAATTATAAGGTCTAAAGTTTCTCTTATTTTTGTAGATCATGTTATCTTAATCTTCTGCACCTTCAGATTCCTTAGATGATCTCAAACCTGATCTCCTACAGCAGGCAGTTTTTCATTCTCCCAGTCCCTGCCTTTGCCTTCTGTGACTTGGGCCATGCAGCTGGAGCTCTTGCCAGTGGAAACCGAGGCAAAGAAGTCATTGAGAACCTCAGCCTTCTCCATATCCTGGGTAACCAGCTCTCCCTTTTCCTTCCAGAAAGGGCCTACGTTTTCCCTAGTCCTCCTTTTATCACTGACATACCTATGGCAGCTTTTCTTGTTGCTCTTGATGTCTCTGACCGGATTTAACTCTATCAGGGCTTTAGCATTCCTAATCAGATCTCTGGTTGCTCCGACAATATCTTTGGATTCCTCCCAGGCTACCTGTCCTTGCTTCCACTCTCTGTAGGCTTTCCTTTTGTGCTTAAGTTTGTCCAGGAGCACCTTGTTCATCCATGCAAGCCTCCTGGTGGTTTTGCCTGACTTCCTCTTTGTGGAGATGCTCCACTCCTAAGCTTGAGAGGTGGGCCTATGCAAAGCTCGTGAAGTTCAAGGCCGAGTGCAACGTCCTGCACGTAGGTCAGGGCAATCCCAAGCACTATGGCTATCACCCAGCTGGCTTGAATTGGTAATTACCTAATTAAGGTTTAGGCCCTGCCTACAAAAGGTGGGCCATTTCCTCCTGGCTGTGGAAGATACAATGACATCCTTGGAGCCACAGCCTAGGCTGGTGAGCAACAAAGCACAAGTACAGGCTGGTTGGAGAATGGATTGAGAGCAAGCCTGAGGAAAAGGGCTTGGGAGTGCTGGTTGATGGGAAGCTCAACATGAGCTGGTAATGTACACTGGCAGCCCAGAAAGCCAACCGTGTCCTGGGCTGCATCAAAAGCAGCATGGGCAGCAGGTCGAGGGAAGGGATTCTGCCCCTCTGCTCTGCTCTCATGAGACCCCACCTAAAGTAATGAGGGTGGTGAGGCACTGGAACAGGTTGCCCAGAGAAGTTGTGGCTGCCCCATCCCTGGACGTGTTCAATGCCAGGTTGGATGAGGCTTTGAGCAACCTGGTGTAGTGGAGGGTGTCCCTGCCCATGGCAGGGGAGTTGGAACTAGATGATCTTGAAGGTCCTTTCCAACCCAAACTGTACTGTGATTCATATAAGAAGGTGTCTGATGGATAGAGGCTCCTATAGATTTAGAATTTACTAAGCAGAATTTTTGGAGATAAAAGTTATTGTCTTTAGCAAGGCCTGGAACTTACCTTTTCAAGTCCTTTGGCCTTTAATAAATGGAGCCTTTAACTTGGTTCCTGCTGTTCATATCTGTAAAATGGAAAAGCATCTGCTAGTGTCAAGAAGTCTTATAAAATGTAATGCATGGTTGTCAAATTCTTTTAAGATTAAGAATACCAGAATTATATTCGCCAGAGCTACAGAAAAAGAAAGTCCTTAAATGCATCCACAACAGAGTGATGAGCACTGCTACAAACATCTGTGAATTATACTGTGCATTTTGATCATGCCTCAGCAGTGTGTTGTTTGTATAAACTGAATGAATAGCCATTCTTGAACACATATTTGTCAATTAAAATAAAATTTCGTATAAAAATGGACATAAAATTAGTTAAAAGATAACTCACTCATCATCTGGACCATAAGCTTTTCAAGCTGCTGACTTCTTGAGTAGATTGTCCCAGCTAAAAAGAAAACAAAGCTCTCAACTGTGGTCACTGTCTGACGCAGCAGGAGAAACAAGTTGTCCTGTGAGGACCACCTGCAAGAATGTCTTCTTTTATGCTCCTAAAGTTCATAGCTTAGGGTTAATTGCAACTCTCAAATGAAAGGGAATAGCAATGAAAAACTGTTTTATTTTATATGTTCCTTCAGTTTTAGTTGAGGGATCATTCTTTCGTACTTGAAAGTAGAATCACTTCATTAGGCTGACAGTTTTTACTACAGCAAAGCTTTCTCAGTTTCTTTTAAGAGTAGATTAAATCACAAGGCAATCAATACCTGCAATAAGAAAACAGTGTAATTTTCAGAGCTGCTGAACAACTTAAGGACTTGATTTTCCAGTCATTTAAAAAAGCCCATTCAAACTATTTTTAAAGGAATACAAATAATGCTATATGCTACATATTCCTAGAAGTGGGCTACAAGGAAGGACAGAAAAAAAACTAAGAGTCCTTACTAGTTTTGTTTAGAGGAATAATTCTCTTCTGATTTCAAATCCATTAGTTAATTTAATTCTGAGCAGGCTGGTAGAATGTTGTACCTTACTTGCCTATTTCAGCTAGCCAGTGCCAGGACTTGCCTGTTTTAGCTAGCCATAGCCATTGCCAGGGCTTCACAAAAAGGCATTAAGAGGCATAGTATTAAGAGTGAATATTTTCCTTCTAAGCTCCTACTCTAACTGATGAAACTCTGAAACATAGAGTTAATAGAAGTGCAGTGCAACCAGGTCTGCACATTCCATTCATTCATTTTCCATTAGTCCTACGTCAGTTCTGGCCCTAGACCTCTCCATCTTTGCTTCTGCTGCTGTCAGGATTCCTCACCGACTGTATGCTTCTGGGCCTGATGAGAAAGCTGTATCAGAGCCCTTGGCCCTACTTTGCTGTGTGGTGTGCTCTAGGGAAAGGAAGAAACACAGACGTTCCATTTAGAGCAGATGAAGATGAAAGAATAAAATCCAGCCTCTCTGAACTACTGCATTCTTTGCATTCGTTTTTCCATCTTCTGTCCTGTGAGGCTGATGGTATATCATGAGGAGAAAAAGAAAATTTTGGTGGTTTCCTGAAGCAGTCTAGTTGGTTGCCTGCTCCCAAAGTAGAGGAATCAAAGTGTCCGCTCCCATTACCCTAGCTTGTTTGAAACTTGTTAGAGGGACTGAAGGTTTTTCTGCTCTTCCTAGAGGGGTGTCAGGTACGGCTAAATTTATTCATGAGGGGAAAAGCTACCAAAACTGCTGCCACTGATTCCATTGGTACTGAAGAATGGTTTAAAGATCTCTTCTGCTTCACTAGTTCAGATTAGGATCCTGAAAGCTGGCAACTGAGAAACCGTAAAAGCCCTCTTGAAGCAGTTCTTATAATGTGTTGCAGTTTCTGATGGGACAGGTGAAGCTTGTGAATGAGGTACGAGAGAATGCTTACAGTCTGTGTGCTTGTTGTCATCTTTGCTCTCCGAAACCAAGACTTCCACTGCTGCCTAATGGCTGTCTGGCTACTGGTTTGTCTTGAAGCACACCTAGATGAGGATCATGCTACAGAGCTGTGTAAACAGAACTCTGAGTTTGCAAAGATAAGGAATCAGTAGTTAAGTAAGGATACGTTATCTGTCCTTGATTCTGAGATTTCCCATATTTAAAACTTCACCAGTGTGATCACCAGCTCGTAGTTTCACAAGGTCTGTGCTTTGACAGAGGACGGGCAGTGAAAGACTATTTATTACCTTGTATTTTAAAGCTCCAAGCCAGGGTAAATATATTGCACTTCTGGGCTCTGTGATATGATGTTGGCATCATGATTGTAATTAATACACAAATAGGAAATCAAAGTTGTACCTGCAAATTCACCTCTTGCAATCTTTTTGAATTCTTGGCTTTAATATACAGTCTTTAATATTCCTTTAAAGCTTCAGTGTGATCATATAGTAAATAATTCTCTAGTAACTAGAGTTAGTTTTGCACTAGTGTAAGTATCATAACTTATTTTCTTTATTTAAATATATTTAAATGTATTTTAAAACAAGTGCAAATATTGAATTAATGGTTATGTAAAATTAGCTGAATTTCAGGAAAAAAAAGGCTATATAAAGTAGCTCTCAAATAAAATCTGAATTAGAAATAGCCAAACCTATTAAAACCATCAGTTATTTGCCTTTTAGTTAACAGCTTTACGTTCCTAATTAAAACTATAATTGGTTATCATGCTGCTTGCTAGAGACACCTTTAGAGTCCAAGTTTCAAGTCAATACTTCTCTTTTTTGCTTTCTCTTCTTCCTTAGTAGGGAGTAGAAAAAACTAATATTGCCTGTAGTTCCAGCACTGGTTTTAGGGAAAGTCCGTCAGTGTGCCATGAAGCTGTAAATGGCCATTATGAATGAAGTTAAGCCTGGTATCAAAGACGCAGAAGATCAAGTTTAATCTGCCCATGTTGCTGCTTCTGATATTATTCAGTGTCTTGGATGATACCAAAAAAATTTACCTAAGCTAGATAGTTTGAGAATTTGATACCGAGTGTTTTCAAGCTGCTTGAAGAATCAGCAGAACCTTTTGGGAGGCACAGGCTCATGCAAGCATCTTTCATTTAAAAAAATTTCACTTACAAACTTTCTTAAATGCATATTTAGAAAATATCTTATTTGTCAACCAACTACGAGAGCAACTACAACACTACCAAGTGTTAAGTATTTTTATCTGTCCATGGAAATGATGTGGTCTTTCTTTTTCAGTTCTAGTCCATCTATGGTTATATAATCATAGTACGTATGCCCTGCAGCCTTGTGCCACTGCTCGTTGGAATTATTATTCGGACACGATTCTGGAAGTTTAGGCAGGGCATTTTTAACAGCAGAATCTTGTAAAGTTATCTTTTAAAGAGAGATTGAACTGTGAATCTTCATGTCAGATTCAAGCTCATAAGCATGTAGGATCTCTCATGGGGCTTTTTTATTGCAACAATTGTGTTCCTCAACCATCTACATACAGGTAGTCACAGGGATTCACAGATCTCTTCCTGGAGTTCCTGCTGTAACTTTAGGTTCTCCTGATGTGCATAAGCAACTTCACTTTTTTTTTCTTCTAGTAGAAGTGATGTTGAATTTGTCAACATTGCACATGGCTGTCATCTTGCTCCTCACCAAGTTTGTTTAGATTTATCTAAAAGTCTTTGCTAAACTTGCTAAACCAAATGACCTTGTCATATGTTTAACTCTTTAGGTCTTTAGCAGATGAAAAAATATATCAAACTTTATCAGGTGTACACTGGAATGTTGTGACTTCAGCCTAAGTGCCATTGCTTTTGGTGACACTGTCTTCAGAATGCCAAAATTGCTACTGAAAATGGACTGTGCTCCCCTGTCTCCCACCCAGTTTTTAAATGCTTTTCAATTTCTTTAAAATCCTACTGGGAATTTTTGAAATCTATTAGAATTCATTTTTTCAGTTTATTGACAGTTAGTCGGACCCTTTTAGTTCCTACCATTTTTAATCAATGTGAGTATTTTCTCTTATTCCGTGTCTCTTCAGTTTCTGTATTGTTTTCTGGTTAAGGACACTCTCTGCAGCCTTTTGCTAACTGTGGAAATTTTTGTCCAGTTTCCTGACCTTTTACAAGACCAAACAGTACCAGGAGATGAGTATCACATAAGCTTTTTGTGTGGAATTGTTATTTTCTAAGGAATAATGATTAGAATAAATTCTTTATTGTTATATTTCTTATTTTTTCATTTAAACAGGTTTGCTAGGTGCCAGTGTAAGATTTACTGATTTTTAATTTCCCAGATAATCTCAAGTACGTATTATCGCCCATGCAGTTTTGGAGGATTTTTTGCCGGCATCCATTCTGCTTCATTCCAATGGTCCTTCCAAAACATGATGTAAATATCATCTAAACCTACTAGTAATTTACTTCAGACATTGTCTGTTTGTTTCTGAACCTGTTTCTGAGATCATCATCTCTAGTAGTATTACCTAACACAGAATAAAAAAAAAAGAAAGGAGTGTACATGAAGGATCCTTCGCCAATTCTCTGGTAAAAGCTGAATCAAAGAAACGCTGAAGTGTTTTAATATCCTTGTTTGATTGCTTCCTTTAGCCCTGGGTAACCCAGGAGCTTCCTCAGGTTTTGTTTTGGTTATTGTTTTGTAAGCTTTCCGTTTCCAATGTGATCGAAACATTTCACATTTGGTTTTTTCCTTTACCTCTCTTAATACTCTGGACATTAGTCTAAATCTAGAGCAGCTCTTCAGAGTTGAATGTGATTATTCCAGATGGATGTTGTACTTTCCACCTCCTCATAGCCTGACTGCATTTTCCCCCACGTCTTATTCTCCTCATTAAAAAAATAAGATTAAATGTTTGAACAAGAACATATATTTGCTTTTTATGATAATGGGCAAAGGCTTGTATTAAAAATCAGTTTTGCATAAAGAAGTGTGGGCTGTTAGCGCAGCTGCTGTTCTTATAATCATAAAATCTGCATTGTAAATATTTTCTTCTATCTTCTGCAGGAAAAATGGCATGCGTATTGGTTCCATCATGTTTAATAGGTAACATAGCCTTTACCTGAAGTGAATTTGGGCTTCCAGGGACTTTTCAAACTAAGAGATCTCTTGTTAACCAATGCCTGTGGGTGTAACACCAAGCAAAGTGCAGGGAATCATACAGTCCTTCTGGATCTCAGTCAGTTTTTTTAAAAAGGAATTTTAAACACTTGAGAAGTATCACATGTAAGGGAAGATTTCACTGCTTCCATTTTGCATTTGCAGGTTTGCACTGGCTTTCAAACAGAACATTACTAAATCAATATTTTATAATCTGTGCTGACGTGAATTAAAACTGCAAAAAGCAACACTATAGAATGGGGAAAAAGCAGTATCTTTACTCACCAAGTATCAAAATGATTAAAATGGATACTGGTAGAGCTGTCCCAGATTTACTGATGAGCAAACTGAGGCACCAGTGGGAAAGAGATTTGACCCAGTCTTTAATGAGTGGTGGGTGAAGAGCATAGATTCCTTGATTTCTAGGCACTTCAGCCACAAGCTGTCTAACTCAGTGGCGTTTAGCCTGGAAGCTTGAATACATGTTTCTGATGATACTCTTATGTGTTGTCTTCTAGATCATAAGGAATTCAGGATTGATTCCCATATCGTTCTGGATTGTGCTGCTGTAATAGCAACCTAACAGTGTAATGTGTTAAGGATAAGTCAAGTACATCCTATACCTTATTTTCTCCATATACTTTGCTATTGCTGAGGCTTGATCCATAGGTTTTAGATTACACGTGACAATCATTGGGTGGAAATTGTTCTCAGGGTCGGGTTTTGAGCACTCTGATGTGCTCTGATGTGCACAGGCATTTGTTTACTGTTTTGCTACCTGCAGAAATGCCATATAAAATTCTGCGATAAATAGATTGATTGACTTTCTTCAAATGTAAGAAGAGGTTGTAAAAATTTCATCGCCCAAATGTGCGTCACTGTGTGTTATTTTAGTTCCTATCTGAAGTGAGGAAAAAGGAAACAGTATACACACAAAGAGAAAATAAGATATTCTTGGCAGTTGTATACTTCCAGATTGCGTTTGCATTTGGGGGCAGGGGATCTGGGAAAATGCTGTGTAATGTGGCCAACTGTCAGGAAAATTACCACCTGTCTCCAGTCTTGATCTTAGCTGTTCAGAATATTAACAGAACAGAAAAATAGTGATATTCCTGTAAGTGAAAACAGTCGATGAGTTGATCTTTTTTAATAGGGTTACAAACTGTTTATTATCCAGGTAATAAAAGGCTGAATAAATTGTACTGTGTTTCAGAATATCAAAGCCTCAGGCAGACAGAACTGGCTCCTGATGTCTGTCTGTATGTAAGTTTTTAGGTTCTGTAAGTCTACATATTAAAAACCTCCATTTAAATTTCCCTTTAATCTCACTAACGCTCCTTTCATTTCAGTCACAGTGGCAAATTTAGTCACTACTGCTTATGGGTTCAAAGAACCCCCAACCTTATCATCCATACTGTAGAATCCCATTGTTTGTTTCTTATACCACCTTTCCCCCCACAGAAGATGGGAAGCTTCCAGGTTCTCCTTTGTCACTTCTTCCCTGTCTTTTCTCCCTGGAGGATAAAGCAGGGTTAACCATTGCACATTCACTGAAATTATAGAGGCATATATTAAGACCTCAGCCTCTAGTAGCACATTGCTGCTACTACCATAGCCAATCTAGAGTCCTCAAACTACTCAGTGTGAATCATATCTTAAAGGAAGAACTTTCACAGGCAAGTCCTCTTCCTCTTTCCTGCCTCCAGCTGTGTTTTGTTACTAATTTCAATCACTTGGGCAACCTCCCCTGCCACTAAATCACATAAAGCTACCAGGTACTCCACATCTTATGACTCTGAAATGCTGCTTCTATTCTGCTGCACTCTTGTGTTCTGCAGAACTTTAGGAAACCAGTAGGTGATTTTCTGTAGCTCTGCATGTGTAATGTTTGTGATATCTCCTTGGACCGAAAGCCTGGTATTTTCCATATGGCTATTGTGCTGAGATTTAACAAGAGGAGATAACCAGGAGAGAGGGAAGCTGAAACAATGTCATTGCAAGGTGAGGACACAGTCTTCCCAAAGTCTGCTACTGTAGAACGCTGTCTTGCTATTACAGGAACATCTAATATTCAGTTCCAGCATCTTCAGATTACTTGTTCTCTTTTAAGTGTGGTATTTCTGCTATTTCACAAATCTGAAGCTGTTTTCCTGAATCTTCTATCAGCAGATACACACATTAAAGCTGTATTAGCAAATCCAGTAGTGCTTTGCTCCTACCTGCCTAGCACTCTGCATGTTACTATTCCTCTGCAAGTTTCTTGGCTCTGATAATTACCTCTCATTCTACAGTGTTTCAGAAGTTCTCAATATCCCCAGTGAGACTTACCCCATTTGTTCATCTGCACGGGCTGCCAGGTTTTGCACAGAGCTGTGACCTTCCCTTGCTATGGTTTGCAGCAGGATATGTTGTACATACACACTGATATTTGTGAATATCAGCTGAACACAAAGTATTTGCAAGTAAAGGCAAAAGCTCAATAAATAATTTGTGTTAAATATAGAAGTTTTTAACTTCTTTTAATGCAATTGGATCAGTTGAAAGGAGGAGGAGAATAAATATCATCTGACTTGAACAGTTCTCTGAATTCATCAGCAAGTCTCCAGAGATTGTTCAAATACCCTTGCACTTTCAAGTAGGTTTTTTTTTCCGGTATTTATAAAAACTTTGAAACTTGGAGTATAGCTCCACCAGCAGTGGACATACCTGAGCTGGATACCTGGAGTACAGTTGTAGTAGGAAAGAACTCAGTGACTGAATTTACATTCTACCTGGGAATGTGAGTACATGTTGGGATGTCAGCCCATACTGATCGCCATGCTGCTGGAGATAACATGTTTTAATACTGGAGCGTTGAGAGCTCGTTGTGAATTACCTGCCTGAGTTGTAGTCACATCTTTGCTTGCTGTACGATTGTCTTTTTGTAACTAGAGGCTGTACTCTTTTCATACTTTACAGTAAATCATAAATGTTTAAGACAGCTTTTGAGCAATTAGTGCTGCTTCTGCTCTGGAAGTTACGAATTTGTTACGTGCAATCATTTTCATAATGTGTCACCTTAATTGATTTCAGTCAGTTTGGCAAAGAAACGCAGTAAAACTGAAGACACGTAAGAGTGCAGTTTTCTAGTTGCAAGAATAATGTGCAATATGAATTCTAATCTGTTTTCCTGAAAAAAATAACAAATGGCTTATTCCACTCTATTCTTAGCCTGGAAATATGCTGACACATCTAATGCATCATCAGAAGTACTTTACACGTGAGTTACCTTGGTTAGCGGCTCGCTGGGTCCCCACACTTGTGCTTCCTATTTATGAAGTGACTTTACACTTGAATGCAATTTGTTTCATAATGCTTAAAGGCGAATAACCCTTTACAGCTATTAAAATGTGAAAAAACCTTTTTCTACAAGTGGGGTTATTTTTTTCTTCAAGGATGTAGTCATCATGCATTTCTTATTCATCCCTTGTGCATGACCTATCAGACTGAAGTGACTTGTGGAGAGGAAAAGTGGTCCCAAGGTAAAAAAGTAGGAGCAGCACTAGAAGAATTCTGATGCAGATTTATTTTTAAAAATCTGCATCAGAACACCATTTAAGGGAATGAATTCTTGACTTCTGACCACAGGGAAACATTTTCAGAACAAGTTGGAAAATGCATCCGTGCATCATCTTGTTTATCTGTAACCATTCTCCTCGCAGAATGTGATTGTATGTACTTGATATATTTCCTGGAAATCTTGAGGATTCCTGCCTTAGTGAGTTCGTGGGTTGCAGCTGGGGTTGGTTGTTTGGCCTTTATGGAGAAGGTCACCTGCCAAGGCTAGGAGCCACCTGGGTAACCAGAAATAGTGAGCTGTGCAGCATACGTGAGCTGGATAAGGAAGTACTAAGGAAGAGCAGTGCTGCAATTCCTGAGACTGTCCTTTCCACCGCTGCTTTCTCTCATTAGATCTTCTCAATTATTGTCATTTTATCCTTTTTTTTCCCCCTATGTGTTGAGGGGAAGCTTAAGAGGGGTCTGTGGGAAAATAACTGAAATTGGAGGGGGATGGGAGAACATTGTCCCCCGAAATTCAGCTACATCTCAGCATAAACTAATATCAGAGCAGCTCTGAGATGAGATGCAGCTGCTGCTCCCAGGAACAAACAAGGCCTATGTAATATCCTTGAAATGGGGAGTAGAGTGATACAGAGGTATCACGGCTCATCCTTGTTATCCGGGATAAGGAATAGCAAATAAGGCCTACATAATACCCTTGAAATGAGGAGTAGAGTGGTACAGAGGTATCACGGCTCATCCCTGTTATCAGGGAAAAGGGGCACCTGGTGAAGATAAAGATGAATCACAACTGCTGCCTCAGCAGTGATGGTGAAATCGTGTCCTTTAGCTACCAAATCACACCTCCACCCGCCTCCGAGCTGCGACTACCCCTCGCGAGAGAAATTACACCAATCCTAATGAAGTTATGTATGACTAGAGTCACTCGAGCTCTACCTAAAAGAAATGAAAAAGGTATAAAATGGCAAAAGACACAGGGGATGTTAGCGAGAAGCCCCTCCATTGAAACGTCCGGGATCAGTCGATGGGCTGAACCTCTCTTCTCCCCGCCATAGGGACACCTATTGGGCTAGCTATTTAGTATTATCACTGCAGTATTTTAATTAAAGTTCTTCTTGTAGTCAGTCACTATCACCGGCTGTCTATGAATCTATATCCTGTCACCAATAAAATCTTATACATATATACAAAAGTTCTGGAGACTTTTACCCTTATTATAAGGAGGTTGGGCTATAGTACTACCGACCAGCAGTACTCACCAAAGTTATATATTCAAAGGTTCTAGGAACTTTTGCCCTTATATAAGATTGGGCTGTAGTATTACCAAACTGGTGTACTCGCCAAAGATATATACAAAAGTCCCAGCAACTTTTGACCTTATTATACAGACCGGTCATTTTGACTTCAAAACGTGACAGGGTCTCATTCTAGCACCGTGTTGTGGGTTAGGCCGCTCCGGCAACACAACCGCCCCCTTCCACAGTTGTTAACTCACCCTACCCCAGCCCCAGGGATGAGGGAGAGAATTAAAGGATAAATGGGATACTTGTGGGTTGAGATAAGAACAATTTAATACAGATGATTTAATATACAGTGTAGATGCTCACCACCCCCTCGTATGCAAAGCCCGTCTTGTCCCGAAGCTGCAACCCCAGACCAACGCGAGGCCCCGAAATAGAGAGGGGCAGAGGGAGAGAGAGAGTACTGAGAGAGAGAGAGAAAAAAAACAAGAGAGCAAAAGCGCAGCAAGCGCAAAAGAGCAAAAGCGACGAAAGAGCCAAAGCGCAAAAGCCCTTCTGTCCAGCTGCCCCTCACTTTTATACTGGGCATGACGCTGCATGATATGGAATACTAATTGGCCAGTTTGGCCCTCAATCTTAAGTTCCACCACAAATCACAAGGGAAATCGTGTCCCCCTTGTCCCAACTATGCTCCCCCCTTATCCCGCCGTGCTTCTGCACTCCGGCACACTGAAAAGTCCTTGGAGTATCACGTCCAACCACAAACATCAACTTGCTATCAGCATTCTTCTCAGAGCAAGCCTCTGAGTAAAACCAAAACACAGAGCTCTTCTAGCTGCTAAAAAGAAGAGCTAACCCTGTCCCAGCTAAAACCAGGACACACCGCCACAGGGAAGGTCAAAAAAAAAGCACTGAAATAATGAAATTATTTCACTTTAGTAAGTTCCTAAGAATACCCAGATCCAGTTCTTTTATCCTTTAATTGGATTTCCCATTTCCCTTACAATGCCTGTTTCAGAATTCCAGATTAAAATAACTCAAGATAAGCAATTTTGAAATGTAATCCAGAGCATACTACGCCACAGTGAATATTCAAATTTAAAAATGTTCTTCTAGATATCTACTTGATACACCTAATACAAATTTGGAATTCCAGTTGTTTGGATTAAATTAAACTGAAAGTTGCAGAAGAAAAGAAAACCTTGCAGCAAAAAATGTGTTCTCTTTGCTGCTTTAATGTGTTCAGAGCCAACTCACACATTAGATGAAGTCACTTTTGATTTAAATGCTTCAAGGTATTTTCTCCTTTTTGGGATATTTCAGCCATTAAAATTTATATGAGTGGTTATATATTTGCCTAAAGCTTCAGATCCCTCTCCATCATCCCTGAGCTCAGTGAAAGCTTTTCTTGAAGTTCTAATCACATTATTAGTTTTATTCTGTTTGGTAGGTTGAATGACTGGAAACCTCTTTGTTGAAACTGTTCACCAAAACCGCATTTTTTTCTGTTCTCATGCAAATGGTGCAAGGAATAAGAAAAAAAAAAAAGGTTGTTTTTCTGTTTGCATACTCTTCCTTTAGACAAGGCATTAATTTACAGTCTTTTCCTTTGTAAAATACGATTAGAAATAGGAAATAAGATTAATATTGAATCACTCGCTCGTTGCTTTTACTTGCTGACTTTCTGCTTTTTAATATACGCTGATATTAAGTATTGCAGTTTCACTTTTGATTGTCATGTAGTAATCCAATAATACTGTGGTTCCAAAAAGCTACAGAAACAAATTTAAATCAGAAACAAAAATGCTAAAGAGGAGTTAAATATACTAAAGTATTGGGAAAACCCACAAAGGTATTGTAGACTGTAACAAGCCTTGTATTAGATTTCTAGTCTGTTGAGACAGGTAAGAATGGGTTGATTTTCTTCTGAAGTAACAAGCCAAAAAATCCACTGTCATTTAATTTAATAAGATTTTTTTATAATGAACACCTAGAAAAATTACAAATTTCCTCTTTTTTTTTTTTTGATAATCTATTTTTGGATTTGAGGAGTTCAAGACTGAAAGATTAAAAGAGTTGGAATGTAATATTTAACATTGTCTCAAAGGGTGCAGCTCCATAATTGATTTAAACTAATCTGCGTGTATTCCTACTTTGAGGACTGGTTCCATTCATTGACCTTCACCACCAGCCAGAATTCCCATCCCTACCTCATGCTGGCTGTTGAGCCACATCTGGGAAGTGGGAAACACGATGTGGGGAGAAGGAGCTGTGGAGCTGCTTTCCAGCACAAATGGTACCCAGTTGTGCTTGTGTAACAGTGTCAGCACAAGGGAGATGGGACTCTTCAGCCAAGGGCAGCAGTGAGAAAGTCAAGAGCATCACTTTTGTTGGCAGTGTGGACTTCAATTTGAGACTAATCATGAAACCACACAATAGGATTTCCTCCTTTGCTGTTTAACCTTTGATGTTATGGATGAGCTGAAGGTATTAACTAGATCGATTTTCAATGTGTCAGGCATCTTGCAAGCATGGTTTACCATCAAGAAGACGAGGTGAAGCAGGAAGATAAGATGTAAAAGCAGGAGGGAGTTAGGTTACAAAGGTCCATATAAAAAGATATTTCAAAAGATTGAGTGCAATTATGTAACTGACAGTCTAGATTTTATTAGCATGTCCATTGGTCAGTGAAAATGCAAAATTCAATGAGGAACATCTCTGGTTTCGTCAGCTTCTCTTGGGATGTAGGATGGCTATTCTTTAATCAGAATTTCCACATGTAAGGCTTGTCTCGACAATTTTTTTCAATTTCAGAAGGATATCTATACAAGTAGTACAAAATTCCAAATAACTTTTTGCCATCATCTTGAGTAGAGTGATGTCTGCATGTACTGCTTGGTTAATCAGTTTTAAATGATACCATAGTTGTAAGCTTTAATGTTCCCATTCAGGCGTTATGGGAGAATGTGACTTTGCCCTTCCTAACTTTGATATTTATATAGATATTTCTAATCACACTTTTGGTTTATATTGTTTTAATCCCTTCAGATAATACAGGTGATCCAAAAACTCCAATGTAACTCTTAATCCATCATTTTAATATTTTCCTGAGTCTCTAATTTCCATCCTCCCTTCCCTTTACCCTTTCATTTCCTAGTGCTTTGAGGAGTTGTCATGGACACTGAATCATCACCATTTTGCAGTCCAGTACCAGAAGTGAACTACTGTTGACATCATTCCTGCATCAGTTAAAAGCAGATTCCCACAGGGCAAATATTGCGTGTGTACAAATTATTTACAGCTTCTGCGTGGTCAGTGTTGATAATAAAAGCAGAAGAAAGATCCTGAGAAGTATTCCATGCAGAGATTTGCTCTTTAATTTTGACAGTATATTGGCAGCTGCATGATCTTCACAAAGGCTAGAAGTACAGAGTGCAGTTCTTTTTAAAAAATCACCGTCAGCGGCTGAGACAGATGCTCTTTAGAATGAAATGTAATGATATGTGGCGTTCAAGTAGTTAAAATGGTTTTTCACATGTCATCCTGTTCCTTATCTTATTCTATTTAGTTAATTTTGTCAGATCTTATTGTATTACTAACTGATAGTTTGTCATGGAATAGTGAAGAGTTTTACGACTCTGTCTTTGCTCTGTCCCTTTTCCTTTTCTTTCACTGTTCTCTAACTCTAAGGGAACACTTACCTCTTGTGAACATGATTTGATGCATAAGAACCTGTTCTTCATCGAATGGCTGAGTTTTACAATGTTTTGTAACATCCAGATATCTCTCTTCAAGCTTTTGTTCCTTTTATTTCCATGTTGCAGTTTCATTATTGGTGACGAAAATCTTTTATATATATATATATTGAGTTCTCAATCAAAATATTTTTTCGTGTGTTTCATCAGTCAGGCATAATTTTACAGTTTAATATCAGGAATCAAACAATATAGGCGTAATAGTTGTACAATATATGTGTGCATTGTACAAAATAATATACATGGAAAAATGAGACCTTGACTTCCAAATTGGCTTAAATTCAAAAACGCTGTATATTGAAACAATATTCCAGTCTTGTTTCTTAACTACTAAAAGGTTGCTGAACTCAAAGCAGTTGAAAGGTACTCAATTACCTACGTTATGCTTAAGTTTTATGCTTCAAGTGGCTGTCCAGGGAGTTGGCTGAGTACGTGCCCTTGGATCCTCAGAATGTAGGATGCATGTGGCTAAGGCAGCAGCTTCCTGTGCACAAGCAGAAAAGACCTCGGCCCGTTTGTGTGCTGGGTGTTGCCCTGTAGCCTGGAAAGACAGAAGAGATACACGGGAGGGAATCGAAACACCTTCAGGATAGACAGCTGTCATACTTCGGGATTTTCCTGGAGTCAGGGAAAGTTTTTACCATCTATACTTATTTCCTAAAATGCTTGAGCAAGGTACATAGTTCCCCCGCTGACCTTTTGTAGTCTTGGAAAAGGATTCCACAGCCCTTAGGTTCATAAACAATTCTTTTAACATCCACAGAGGCAAATCCTTCGAGATTATTTTTTTTTCCATAGTTCATCTTGCTTTTCATCAGTCTACAGGCTTTAATAGTAAAGATTTAGTTATCTGGACTTCAGTTCAGGATTGTATGAACAAGATTGTATTTTACACCTGATTATTTGTTGTCTTTTTTCTCAATCACTCTTTATGACAGAATCTCTTCACCTGTCTCAAATTTTCCCCTCCTAAATTTTTTTCACTTTTTTTCTTTTAGTTGTGAGTGACTCAGGATGTATGGGCAATGCAAAAATGTGTCCATAGGAGGGAATGCTTGTTGAGCTCCAAGGAATGGAGTGTCTTGCCTCCAAACTACTGAAGTCTCCGTTTCCTGAGATGTCACCCAGCATAACACTTGACCAGGGTCCACTATGGGCCTAAGATTTTTGTCTTTTGTTTTCTCTTTTCACTTCAAAGCCTTTGAAATGATGTGAGGGCTGTGTTTCAACCCTACAGCACAGTGGTTTTATAACACGAGACAAAGGAAGCTCCAGAATATGGTAGGAATGCATGCAGTGGTATTTGAGGATGAAAAACCTTTGAGGATAGAGCTGCAGGACTGTATAGGACTGAAGAAACCAAACCAGGCACAGCCTTTTCACGTTGTCTATGGAGAGTGCTCCTTGCAATATTCCTTCCTCTGAACCACTCCCTGGTTAGGCCTCAGAGTGATCTAAATGCATCTCTTCGAAAGAGAGCCTGGTAGCTAAGCAACAATTGCATCACATGGACAATCAGGGAATCTGCTCCTAGCTTTGCTTCTGGTTATTATTTGACTTAGCAAAGATGCAGTAATCTGCCTCCCAAGTGCTCCTTACATTTTGGACTACTTCCACGTTCATCTATTGCGTTTGTATTCCCTTGGATTTAAACACTAGAGGCAAATGCATTTGATGACAGTTGTCTGAATCAGGCAGTCTGACTACTTAAGGTAGCTGCCGAATCAACCAGGAGTTATGCCAACTGTGGCAAAGTCGATGAAGCCTTTTCCTGGGACCAGGCACCTTAGTTACAGACTACGTTCCTCTGGCTTGTCAGCCAGCTGCTGTTGCCCAGCATGAATTTATTTTACACTCATTGAATTACTGAAGTCACCAATACATTAATTTTAAATATTACACAAGATATCTGTTACATATACATTTCATGATCTTTGGTACCCATCCTGTCTTCCTACGCTGTCAAGTATCATATCAATACATGAACATATGATGCTTTATTATTTATTTATTATTACCTTATCAGTAAGAAATAAGACTTGATGTGAAGATATAAAATGCACAATTTGCCCTTTTTCACCAAGTTCCTTTATTATTCATGTTATTTAAAAAATCATAACTTTGTTCCATGTTTCCAATTTGCTTCTTTTTCAAATTCAGCTTTCAGGAATTGCTTCTTATTATGGCCTTCTCAGATTAAAGAGGTCTCTAGCAGTAAATTATTTTTTCTTGAAGCAGATTTATAGACAATAAACAAATAATCTCAGTCTTTTTTTTTGATAAACAGTACTGGTAGCTTATATACTCCCTTTGTCCTTGATTCTCTTCTATCCATTTTCCCTTTCTGTCTGGAAATATCACAATATTTCATTAACTCTTTTAGCATTATCTCTAATTTCATTGTCAAATATCCAAAGGCCATGGTAGCCTTTGTTTTTAGAAGTTCATATTGAGTTGCTTGTGTGTTATGATTCCTGGATCCTACTTTTCAGGATTCAGTCTTCCATTTGGTTTGCCTGGGCCTCAGGCTCTGGAATTCAGCAGGACTGACTTTTCTCCTTTTTATTTTTCCTCGGAGAATAAACCCTTTGTGTTACTTGCAGATTTTACAAGCACTAGTTTAACTTTCAAGTTACTAGTGAAACGTCTGAATAATCTTGGTCTACTCAGCAACTTTGTGGAGCCTCAGTAGAAGCATCATCTCTATAACGACAGGAAGGACCTCATGATACCTATCTGATATCTTTATTTCTGGTAGGCTAGCAATGCATATTAATAAAGGCATTTTGGGACCACTCAGTGATCTCTGAGGAATGGACTTTGGCAGCCTTGCCTTACGTCTGTTTAGGAAGGTCATCCTCACTGGTTAAAAGGTTTATTGTGTTAGTGATTTGTACTGTGGTTTTGGTGTGTTTCTCAATACATGCTGGTGATCTGTAATACATCCACTCGAAAGGGCTACATAAATTTTCCTATAGGTTGGGAAGGTTGGTTTGGAAGGTTCATCCCATAGTCATCTCATTCATTTTAAATTATAATCTATCCCCCCAAAAAAACTATTTGTCTGATGAAATACTGTTGGCTGGTTTTCCATATGCAAAAATGCAGAGAAATCTCTATGGGGAAGCAAAGAATTTGATTGTAGGTGTTTTCTATTTGAGGAAGTGACTTCACGTTTACATAGTTATCGACCTTCCATGTCAAAGTTTTGTATGGCAGCAGGATCTGTGGTTTGGGAAGAGGCAAGAGCCAGTAAGGAGCATATATTTATCAATACCGTAAGAGAATGAAACCATCTTTATGCAGGGCTCTTGTCTGAATGTGGCTTTGTGCAACAGTTCTGCAGCTCAGTGCAAGAAGGGAGAATGTACAATCTACACTGTGGAACAGTGCTTAGTGTTGACATGTTTAAAGCACTATTCAGTCTCTTTCTAACTTATATCACAATAATGTAAGAACCACGTAACAAAAACCCATGACCTGTATTATGTGAAATATAAAATCATCTCATTGTAATAATCCCCTTTTGCCTTAAAAGCTCATTATGAATCACTTTCTTTTTAATATAATCCTTAACAAATCATCACACACAAAATCAGGAAGGCTATTGTGTTTTCCAATAATTTGTTCATTTGCCTTTTGAAGATATTCCAAAGATGCTGCTAGCTAACAGTTTGATTACGTGAAACTATTTCCTTTGCTGCTTCTGAGAAAGATATTATCGAATTTATTAGCACCAAAAATGTACTCCACAAGTTGATATTTACAGATTGCCACAGTCCAAATTGAAGCTGCATTACTCTTACTCCTAGTTCCAGAACAGCTATTTGAGATCATGTTTAGACGTTTTCTGTTTCTGCAGCCCAGAAAGATCAGAGTTTAAAACTAGTATCATTCCTTGATGTTTCTAGGTTTTAAGAGTGAAATCTGTCTCACAATTGCTGAATGCAAACTTGTAGGCAAGCTGCAATAAATCAGTGCATCACTCAATTATACTGACTCAAGGGAACGTTTAAGTGTTCCCTCAGTGAGTTTATGTACAATGAATTCATCATTGTTCATATATCTGTTACCTAGTGGTGATATTATATCCAGAAAAGTATTTATTTTGAGATAGAGAGGTTGGAAAAATAATTTTTATTATGATAGTAAGAACAGAATATGACTCAAGAAGCCATGTGTTTGAAATAATACATTGTCATATCTGCCATTATAATTGTAATTCTTTCTCTTGGAAATACTCTAGAGGTGATCTTTAATTACCTGCATACACAATATTTTTTCCACCATTAAAATTGGCAGATGAATTATGTTTGGGATAAGCTATATATTCAGTAGTTTTATGAACATTACTTGGTTGCTTGCCTCTATCATAGTTATTCTTCTGTTTTCAAAGGTTGCAAAGAAAACACTGGTGGGTTTTTTTGGTGTTTGTTTTTAGAGTACTCCTTGCTGTTAGCACAAACTTGCTGCTATTGTAATTGTACTACATGGCTTCCCAGGCATGGATGTGGCATGCACTTAGTCTACTTGCAGCCCCAAAAAAATCTTGGATGAGTTACTGCAGTTTTCTATCTGGGTAGACCTAACTAGCAGTACCTACTGGCTGATGTTTGGACATCTTTAAAGAGGAGACAAGGGCATTGGTGACATCTGTTAGAGAACAAAGAGTGAAGCAGTCTGCTCACATTCAGACCAGCGTCTGGACAGTAGCCTCCTGCCCACTAGGGAGCAAGGGAAGCTGCTAAGTTTCACTTGTGTACCGGTCATGACTCCATTTGATCTCCCCAGCTGTTGTACTCTGTGAAGCCAACAGAGGGAATGAGGTGAGGGTTTATGCAGAGAAGCAGAACAGCAGTACCTTACATCAGCAGCCACCCACAGCTGTAAAAGAAACTCTGACCCAGACTTTTGACAGCATTATTTTGGGAGAGTGGTAATCTTAATTATCAGATATCCCTGAGTTCTCCTGTTCTGTTTGTCTTTTTAATTCCATAGACATTTGTTTTCTTAAATTTTTTTTTTTTTGATTCCCACTTCCCCACCTCACCACCCTGAGCGAGGGGAAATATTGCTCCCACTCACAAAGTTTCCAAAATTCCTGCGTGTTGCACTAATGTAATTTCAGTAGTTTTAGTATGAACTATTATGAGTTCTTCAGACTCCTAATGTCAGCATTCTCTGGTGACTAGGTGTGGTGGTGACTCATGTTACTAGATTCTCTGTAGAATCTAGTCACTAGATCTCTTCTTTTTTCTTTTTTTTAACTCCTGGGAGAAAATAGAAGAAAAAATGGCTGATCCACTATGGCATCCTATTATTATTACCCAGCTGGCATGAATTGAGTAATTAACTAATTAACTAAGATTTAGACCCTGCCTACAAAAGGTGGGCCCTTTCCTCCTGGCTGTGGAAGATTCAACAGCATCCTTGGAGCTGCAGCCCAGGCTGGTGAGCAACATCTGGTGACCCCAACGTGATACGAACATGAGAGACCCTGAAGACTGCAACCCCAAGCCGAGAGCCAGAGCCAAAAGAGCTAGAGCCAGAGCGAGAGTCCTTTGGTGAAGAAGGTAAAGCCACAAGCCCCGACGTGATATTCACGGGAGAGAAGTGTGCTGGAGTTGAAATGAATGGACTGGGTCTCTGCTCACCGCAAAGCCTTCTTGAAAAACCTTTGAAAACAAAAAACTGTAAAACAAAAAGGGGGAATTATGGCATCCTATTATTATTACCCAGCTGGCATGAATTGAGTAATTAACTAATTAACTAAGGTTTAGACCCTGCCTACAAAAGGCGGGCCATTTCCTCCTGGCTGTGGAAGATGCAACAGCATCCTTGGAGCCGCAGCCCAGGCTGGTGAGCAACAATCCGCTGAGTTTTTGTATGCTTTGAGGCATATTCCAAGAATCCCTGGTAGCACAGCTCCTGCATGGACCACCTTGTCCAGGAGCTAAGGGGTGGTACTATCAAGGCTTGCACATAAATGGAAATTCTTGGCTCAAGCATTCTCGAATATTAATGTTTGTGAGGATATAACATATGGCATCATGTGCCTGTGCATCCTCCAATCTATTCCATGCAAAACCACCACAAATTCAAATGTCTGCATTTTTCATTTCAAAATGTACAGCTACATGTGCAAAAGGCAAACTGTTACAATATTCTATAATGATGACCTTAATGTTGAGATACCCATTTATTGAAAGTGACATCCTAAAAGAACAAGAGGTGAAAAAAGCCCGTTCAAATGGAAACAACAGCAGAATAGGACTAGGAGAGCTATTTAGAAGTAGCTTCACCTTACTGGATTGTGAGGATAAATCACCATTTTGGAAAGGTATGGCAATGAAATTTAAAATGGACCTTCTCACAGTTTTACAGAGGTAGCATTGCATATTTGTTTTCAAGGCATGAAAGTATTACCACTGGTCTTTCTCCTCAAAGTATCAAAATGAAGAAGGGCAATGACAGCTCCAAAGATAGACAACATGATTAAAAACCACTGAATAATGCTTTATACAAATGCAGAAATGGCAAATGGGCATCTCGACTGCAATGTACTGACTGAATTATTAAATAGCTGAGGAATGAGCAGAATTTTGGCAGGCTTCTTAAACTCATGCAGGGTTGGCTTTTTCCTTAATTACTGCTCTTTCTAGGGGAAAAATGCATAGATTTTAGTAGTTTGTGTCATCTATTTTGGTTAACTCATTGCTATTACTAGAATGAGTTCTCAAAACACAACATTTCGGGAATCTCAAAACCTATAGAACGGTCTGCCCTCTGCTGCTTTCCCTAATAAACCAGAAATCAGGAAGACCTGAATTCTCATCTCCTTTCTTCCTTTGATTTATTCTTAAAATTTTCTTGTGCTTCACAGTCATAGAATCATAGAATCGTCTGGTTGGAAGAGACCTTCAAGATCATCGAGTCCAGCCATTCACCCTGCACTGTCAGGGTCCCTAAACCATGTTGCTCAACACCAAATCTACACGTTTTTTAAACACCTCCAGGGATGGGGGCTCCACCACTTCCCTGGGCAGCCTGTTCCAACACTTCACAACCCTCTCGGTAAAGAAATTCTTCCTGATATCTAACCTAAATTTTCCCTGGCGCAACTTGAGGCCATTCCCTCTCGTCCTGTCATTCATAACGTGGGAGAAGAGACCGACCCCCATCTCCCTACAACTTCCTTTCAGGTAATTGTAGAGAGCAATAAGGTCCCCCCTGAGCCTCCTCTTCTCCAGACTGAACAGTCCCAGCTCCCTCAGCTGCTCATCATAGGACAAGTTCTCTAAACCCTTCACTAGTTTTGTAGCCCTCCTCTGAACCCGCTCCAGCACCTCAACCTCCTTCTTGAAATGAGGGGCCCAAAACTGGACACAGGACTCCAGGTGTGGCCTCACCAGTGCTGAGTACGGGGGGACAATCACTTCCTTGCTCCTGCTGGCCACACTGTTTCTGATACATGCCAGGATTCCCTTGGCTTTCTTGGCTGCTTGGGCACACTGCTGGGCTCATGTTCAATTGGCTGTCGACCAGCACCCCCAGGTCCTTCTCTGCTGTGCAGCTTTCCAGCCACACTTCCCCAAGCCTGTAACGCTGCAGGGGGTTGTTGTGGCCCAAGTGCAGGACCCGGCACTTGGTCTTGTTGAATTTCATACAGTTGGCCTCGGTCCATCAATCCAGTCTGTCCAGGTCCCTCTGTAGAGCCTCCCGACCCTCAGGCAGATCAACACTACCTCCCAATTTAGTGTCATCTGCAAACTTGCTCAACACTACCTCCCAATTTAGTGTCATCTGCAAACTTGCTGAGGGTGCACTCGATCCCTTCATCCAGATCATTGATAAAGATGTTAAAGAGAACAGGCCCCAACACTGAGCCCTGCAGAGCACCACTGGTGACCGGCCGCCAGCTAGATTTAACTCCATTCACCACCACACTCTGGGCCCGGCCGTCCAGCCAGTTTTTGATCCAGCGAAGCATACACCCTTTCAAGCCATAGGCAGCCAGCTTCTGCAGAAGAATGTTATGGGAAACAGTGTCAAAGGCTTTGCTAAAATCGAGGTAAACAACATCCACAGTTCTTCCCTCATCCACTAAATGGGTCATTTTATCATAGGAGATCAGGTTGGTCAAACAAGACCTGCCCTTCATAAATCCATGTTGACTGGGCCTTGTCATCTGACTGTCTTGTACATGACGCATGATTACACTAAGGATGATCTGCTCCATGAGTTTACCTGGTACTGAGGTCAGACTGACAGGCCTGTAGTTCCCTGGGTCTTCCCTCTTACCTTTCTTGTAGATCGGCGTCACGTTTGCCAACCTCCAGTCAGCTGGTACCTCCCCTGTTAGCCAGGATTGTTGGTAGATGATGGAAAGTGGCTTGGTGAGCACTTCCGCCAGCTCCCTCAGAACTCTTGGGTGGATCTCATCCGGCCCCATAGACTTCTGCACATTTAAGCTGTGCAGCAGTTCACTTACCGTTTCCTCTTGAAAGAAACCTTGATAAAGCTCTCCATCTGCACCGTTTGGTTCTAGAGGCATATCACCCAGTGAGTTGGTCTGACCATTAAAGACTGAAGCAAAGAAGGCATTGAGTACCTCAGCCTTTTCTTCATCCCCAGTCACTATTTCTCCCATTGCATTTAGCAAGAGGGGGAGATTCTCCCTAACCCTCCTTTTACTGTTCAGGTATTTGTAGAAACCTTTCTTATTGTCTTTTATGTTAGCTGCCAGATTAAGCTCCAGCTGGGCTTTTGCCTTTCTAATTTTCTCCCTGCATCGTCTCACAGAATCCTGGTAGTTTTCGTGAGTGATTAGCCCCTTCTTCCATAGGTCATAGTCTTTCTTTTTCTTCTTGAGCTCTAGCCAGAGCTCTCTGTTCAGCCAGGCTGGTCTTCTGCCCTTCCGGCTTGTCTTGCAGTTCACTGGGACAGCCTGCTCCTGGGCTCTGAAGATTTCCCTCTTGAGAATTGTCCAGGCTTCCTGGACCCCTTTGCCTTTCAGGACCAACTCCCAAAGGACCCTTCCAACCAGTCTCCTAAGAAGGTTGAAGTCTGCCCTCTGGAAGTCCAAGGCAGCAGTTCTGCTGACCCCTCTCCCTACTGCTTCTGTGACTGAAAATTCTATTATTTCATGGTCCTTGTCTTTGTTGGCCAAACTTAATTACCCTGTCTTGAAGGTAGGCTTGTTGGGACTTAAAATATCTGCCTACAATAGTGATGTGATTTTGAATCATTCTGCACACCAGGAATGCCCTCGTGAGACCTCACCTGGAGTACTGCATCCAGTTCTGGAGCCCCCAACATAAAAAGGACATGGACCAGTTGGAGAGGGTCCAGAGGAGGGCCACGAAGATGATAAGAGGGCTGGAGCACCTTTCCTATGAGGACAGGCTGAAAGAGTTGGGGCTGTTCAGCCTGGAGAAGAGGAGGCTCCAGGGTGACCTTATAGCGGTCTTCCAGTACCTCAAGGGGGCCTACAAGAAAGATGGGGAGAGGCTGTTCAGGAGGGCCAGTTGTGATAGGACAAGGGGTAATGGTTTTAAAATAGAGGGAGGTAGATTCAGGTTGGATATTAGGAAAAAATTTTTTACTGTGAGAGTTGTAGAACACTGGAACAGGTTGCCCAGAGAAGTGGTGGATGCTCCATCCCTGGAGACATTCAAGGCCAGGTTGGACGAGGCCCTAAGCAACCTGATCTAGTTGGAGATATCCCTGTTCCTTGCAGGGGTGTTGGACTAGATGACCTTTGAAGGTCCCTTCCAGCCCTAACCATTCTATGATTCTATGATTCTATGAAGGGAAATGGGTCTGTGAGCAGTATTTCTTGCACTCAGGTGTTCCCATCACCGCTGTGAGTACACAGCAGCTGCTCTCACCAGTGCTACCATTGTACACCAGGCAAGTGGGATACTGCAGTATTAGCAGGACAAAACAAGTAACTTACTGTTGGAGAAAAAGACATGGGAACATGGAAAAGGAAGATTCATTGTAAGTTTCCAGAACTTTGAAAATCTAGAAGATTAAGCTGCCACTTTTAAATAGTTTCTGTATTTCTTTAATGCTTCAAATGGAGAAAAAAGGGAAAATGGATAGATCTCCAAAGAAAATAAGTGGCAGGAACTTACTTTTTTATCACTTAAAGATTTTCTAACTAGGTACTGTAAGGAAGTCAAAGAATTCCAATTAATTATTTTTGGACATCAGTTAGAGCAGCGCAAGGTAAGAGAATGGAGTAGACCACTTTGTAAAGTCTTTTGATCTGTTTTCTCTGAGTTCTACCTTTTTTTTTAATGTTAAGAAGAATATCTTGGCTGCATACAATTTGAAAAATTACATAAAATATATTCTTCTACAACCTCGCATGTAAACATGGACTACTTTTCTATTCTATGTAGCCATTTGTAATTAAAATCTTACTTTATCTATGTGTGTGGTTTTACTATGTTAATACATTAATTAATTGCTACATAATTTAATACATTTTTCTTTCCTATATGCAATTAGACATTAGAAACTTAGGTCTAGCATCAGTATAGTCAGCATCATTCAAAAGATCTTTGCTTTCCAAGTTAAAAAAGAAAAAAAATCATTCTGTTTTGCTAGCTTTTGGACATTTTACTTGAATAAGAATTTGACACATTTTTTCTGTGTGCATCAAGAGGATGACCAAATGATAGATGTGGATTAGGATTAAATTCAGGGAAATTGGATTCCTGTTACCATCCATACACTCAGTTCTTTAGTTTTACAAACTGTGGACGTTATAACAGTATGTCATTTAGAGATGATTTGGTCTAGAAATGATTATTGTTGCAAAAACTGAGTACAGACAGCTTCTGACTACAGAAATTCTTAGATCAGTAGATGAAACTGAGCTTGTTTAGCTCTAAAAAATCAGATTGCTTTTTACATTGTCTAGACGCATAACTTCAAGGGTATCAACTTAGGCTCATAATTTGAAAGTTGGGGCGATTCTTGCCTTCTTGGCTTAGCAAAGGACAGAAAAGAAATAAGTGCTTCAGCAAGGATTAGTTGGTGTTGCCACTATTGATCTGGTTCCTCTTGTGACCAAAGGTCATGCTGACTGCTAAAAAGAGAAAGTGGTTGAGCAAAAGGCCACCGGCTTTGAGCGCAGTTGTTATTAGAGGTGGCTCAGTAAATATTGTCCTTTCAGGTGTAAGCTGAGCTGGGATTTCTGCAGAAATTGTCGCTTCTGTTTTATTTCACTGAGTTCAAGAAGCCAATTCTGAGTGCGGAACTGAATAATAGGAATAATGTAAGGTTTAGGAAAAGTACAGATTTCCAGTATAGCACTCATATTCTGTCAGTTGACTTAAAAAAAATATATATGTTTTTATATAGATATGTCTGTGTATGTATATTTGTGTAGGTATAGGTATGTAATTCCCAAGGTTTTGTTTTATTGAACAGATTTGGCAGCAATTGAAAAGGGATTAAGGAGATACAAAGTGTGATCGCCTTCCTTCAAAGCTTGTGTTTGTGGTGAAGGATCTCAAAACAAGAACCAGAGCAATATTTATTTGGCTGTATTCTCCGGTTCATCTGCACAGCATAGATTTTCCTGGTTGTTGCCTCAGGTTAGTTGCTTTGTCCACATGTTGCAAGAGGAAAAAAAAAGGATGAATAGGCAATGCTAGATTCTGATAATGAACTGTTATGCATCCATGGTTTCCTTAGAAGTCTTTGATGTCCTTTGTCCTCCTTTAGGATTTTCTAGTGTCTTCTCTTTGTACTTCCATCTTGTTTCCAAGGTCTCCAGGAGGTAAACAGAAGGATTTTCACTGAAAAATTCTTCTGTATGCTCGCAGCATCCATGTACATGTCAGTCTGATGTGGAGGTTCAGTAGTTCAGAAATAGAATTTCATAAGCTGGGTATTGTTTGTTCCTGACTGTTCTCCAGGTTGAAGTAGCTTCCTTTCTTTTTCTTCCTTTCTAGGTTCTTTGGTCACTGTTCTGGTCGCTGTGTTTTAACTGGTTCAGGCAAATGCACCCTGACTACACAGGGTGCTGCAGTCCACTTTCATGTTATCCCTGATCCTTGTAATTTTTGGCTAGCTTTTTAAAGGAAGTTTTTTTCATTTTCTTAGTATTTCGTGCAGTCCAACTGTTTCCAGGAGTTACGTTATTGGTTTCCCCACCCATTACTGAGTTGTAGTTTATAGTGGGAGGTGACCATATCAGCATTGTAGAGTCAGTTTCACAATATGGATTCTGCTAGTTAAATACTGTGTCTCCGGAGCATTGAAAGTGGTCTCTGAAAAAATCCAGTGACTACTGCATCTGAGGGGTGGAGAATCAGCACTGAAAACTTACTGCAGAGTGAGTCAGATGAAACACAATGAAAGAATATTTTAGGGATTTCTACAGTTTCTGCAACCATTGGGAGTGACATTGACATTTTTCAAGGTAAACTTTGTGTCTCTGGAGATTGCTTATACAAGCATTATGCATCATGCAGCCTCGCTTAAGCTCTTTGAAGGCTTTAAATGTTCCGTGGTCTTCATTTGTCCCCTACAAAAGAATAAATTTCACCGTGACTGAGGCAGTGTCTTTACTTGTTGAGCAGACATTGACTACGTGCCAAGTGCAGCAGTGAACAAGTTGAGTTTGGTTTGCTTACCTGGGGATTTTTTTCCAGGCTGGATGACTTTTAGTTTTGTTTTCTAGAACTGTAGAAGAAACGTCTCCTGAACAAAAATCCACGAGAAAATGAAATGGGGAGACGTGGCGTCTGGGGTTCACTACCTGTTTTGGAGGGGCAAGTCAGCAGATGAGGTCTCAGCTTGTCAGTTCTGTTTACATGTGACTTATATAGGGAATCACAGCGCATGACGGCATGTCTAGCAAAACAGGATGGATGTATTACATAGGCAGGACAGGACCAGAAAATGGGGAGTGTGCAGTGAGGGCTTCAATTTTGGCAGAAGTGTATGGGCTTATGGGTGACGAACTATGGCACCAATCATTCTTATCCAGCTGGACTGAGTTGAGCTAATGAACTACTAATTAACTACTCAACTCAAGGTACCTATCCTGCCCACAAGAGGCAGGCCATTTCCTCCTGGCTGGGGAGGATGCAACAGCGTCCCTGGTGCCGCAGCCCAGGCTGGTGAGCAACAACTCGTGACCCCGACGTGATACATTGATGAGACCCTGGAAAGCCCTGGGAAGCCCCGACTCCCTTGCCGAGCCGAGAGCCCGAGCCTAAGGAGCCTGAGCCAAAAGAGCCAGAGCCAGCGCCGGAGCCGGGAGCTCGAGTGAGAGTCCTTCGGAGAAGAAGGTAAAGCCGCAAGCCCCGACGTGGTATTCGCGGAAGGGAAGCGTGCTGGAGTTGAATGAATGGGCCGGGTCTCTGCTCACCCATAAAGCCTTTGTGAAAACAAAAAAATACTAAAACAAAAAGGGGGAATTATGGCACCAATCATTCTTATCCAGCTGGACTGAGTTGAGCTAATGAACTACTAATTAACTACTCAACTCAAGGTACCTATCCTGCCCACAAGAGGCAGGCCATTTCCTCCTGGCTGGGGAGGATGCAACAGCATCCCTGGTGCCGCAGCCCAGGCTGGTGAGCAACAACGAACGGAGCATGCTGTGGAATAACCAACTGCTAGGAGAAATATAGGGTGGTCTGGGTGTGGTACCTTCCACAGGCCTGTAGAGATTTTTGATATGTGCCTCATAAAGAAAGGAAGTATTGTACATTTATTTTGTCAGTGCTGCGTTCTTCACATTGGAGACTGATGTGCAGACCGGACACTAATGTCCTTAAGTAGAATGAATCACAGAATCGTAGAATGAATCACAGAATCATAGAATGGTTTGGGTTGGAAGGGACCTCAAAGATCATCTAGTTCCATCATTCTAGTGAAGTGAAAGATCTTTTTCATTAACAACTCAAAGATATCTGTCTAGTTCATGGATTTAAAATACCAGTTTATGTTCTATATAACACTATTTTAACTCTTCTGAAAAAATAACATCGTTATACACGTTAGTACATGATTTTTGGAGCTGGGTTGAGGTAGGATCATGCTTAGCCAAATTGTCTCAGACTTTAGCTTACAGCTGTGGAAAGATACTACAGATTGACTAATCCATAGTTAGCCGGGCTAATGTCTTCAGGGAGGCTAGGCTGAAGGAGTGCACCCTCAGCAAGTTTGCAGATGACACCAAGTTGTGTGGTGTTGTGGACATGCTGGAGGGAAGGGATGCCATCCAGAGGGACCTTGACAGGCTGGAGAGGTGGGCCTGTGTGAACCTCATGAAGTTCAACAAGGCCAAGTGCAAGGTCCTGCACGTGGGTCGGGGTAATCCCAAACACAAGTACAGGCTGGGCAGAGAATGGATCGAGAGCAGCCCTGAGGAAAAAGACTTGGGAGTGCTGGTGGATGAGAAGCTCAACATGAGCCGGCAATGTGCACTGGCAGCCCAGAAAGCAAATCGTATCCTGGGCTCTATCAAAAGAAGTGTGGCCAGCAGGTCGAGGGAGAGAATTCTGCCCCTCTACTCAGCTCTCGTGAGACCCCACCTGGAATACTGTGTTCAGCTCTGGAGTCCCCAACATAAGAAGGACATGGAGCTACTGGAACGAGTCCAGAGGAGGCCACGAAGATGATTCGAGGGCTGGAGCACCTCTGCTATGAAGAAAGGCTGAGAGAGTTGGGGCTGTTGAGCCTGGAGAAGAGAAGGCTCCGGGGTGATCTTATAGCAGCTTTCCAGTACCTAAAGGGGGCCTACAGGAAAGCTGGAGAGGGACTTTTTACAAGGGCATGTAGTGATAGGACAAGGGGCAATGGATTTAAACTGAAAGAGGGCAGATTTAGATTAGATATAAGGAAGAAATTTTTTTCATTGAGGGTAGTGAGGCTGTGGAACAGGTTGCTCAGAGAAGTTGTGGATGCCCCATCCCTGGAAGTGTTCAAGGCCGGGTTGGATGAGGCTTTGGGCAGCCTGGTGTAGTGGAGGGTTTCCCTGCCCATGGCAGGGGGGTTGGAACTAGATGATCTTTAAGGTCCCTTCCAACCCAAACCATTCTATGATTCTATGATCGGCCATCAGAGCTTAGAGAACTAACTTAAGTGTGAGGTGACAAGTTTTCCTATCGCTGTCACTTCAAATGTGCCTTTTCCTAAGTTATTACAAGGACTAGCTATTGGTTAAGAGTGTTTTACTCTGAAAAAGTGATCTTTCTTGATCACCACGCTCCTTTTTTTTTTGGAAAAAAAGCAGCCAATTGAAATGTATACTCTGAAGAATGTTTTTCAGTCTCTGCTGAATGCTGCGTTTGTGCTGGGGAACAATCAAAAGACATTAACTTGCAGAATATATACATGCTTTCACACTATATGAGGGGTGATGATATTTAGAAGGACCGTAGAAAATACTCTAATTTCAAAATATCAGGCAGATCTTGTATGGTGTTGCTTACCTGACGTAATCTGTGTTATTTTTTTGTCCACCTGAAATTTTACTCATTTTTTTTTTAATAATGCAGCCTATATCATTAGAGAATCAAAAGCATTTTGTCTGAAGTCCAAGAAATTATTTCTGTGTTATTTTTTGTTATCTTAATTTGTTAGCGAAAGCCAGGGAATTAGCAGCATCAGGGCATCAGGTGAGAACTCTGTGTCTAATGAAAAATCAGTCAGAGTTGTTAATGGTTACTAATGTCCGTTGTCTTGAAAAATCGGTGTTGTGCTTGGGAGATTTTTATTTTTTAGTGTCCAACAAAATGTTTATTTTTAAAGGTTTAGGTGCTTTCTTTGAAACGAAAGTAATTTTATGTAGTTCTCTAATGATACAATAATAACTGTGAGTTTTGTCTGTTTCTTTCTCAGTATTAAGGGAAAAATGAGAACTTCTAAACCACAATCACATTCATGAACTACAGAAAGAACCCTCAAAATGAGAGGTGCTATTAGAGTTGAGGAAAACATTCCTCAATTTCTTGGTGCTTGACTACCCTGTAAGGCTGAAAGTATTTTCATTAATGAGTTTTCAGATTAGCCAAGCTTTATTGGTTGAATACAATACCTTGAATGCAGCCATCAACAATTTTGTACAAATTGTTCTGTGGCTAATAGAGTAATTCTATAGTTAATGAACATACTCTGGGAACCTGCTTTAGCACTGTGTATGTGTTTTTCATTACCTTCAGTCTGGAGATGATACTGGATTTCTTCTCTGGTTAGAAGTCCAGTTTTGAGTATGATACAAGTCCGACAGCCGACATAACTGCTGTTTTGAGCCACAGAACACACAAGAGCAGTCTATAATTTAGAACGTTCTACCTATCTTTTAAATCGCATGTTTTAGAAGCCAGAGCGGGGGAGGGGAGGAAGAGACAGCACAGTAATTAACACTGAGAAATCTGTCACTTGGACAGAAATGTTCTCAAAGTATCCTAAAAATTTATCTGGCAGTTTCTCTGCTGCACAATAGCAGAGACTTTGATTATACCAACTAGATGCAGACCACTACTTTTCTGGCAGCCTTCCTGGTCAGAAAGCACACGAGTCTGGTTATAGGTGGCAGCCCAAACCACCCCAGAAGCTCCAGTACTCTCGTGAGTAGTGGCATCTGTGGTTTGTGTACTGAGGACTTCACACCTGCCTTACCATGTCTAATCTGTACCTGAAAAGAAGGTACAAAGAGAAAGAGTTTGTGTTTACTTTTTCTGATTGGAGGCATACTCACTGCCGCTGGACTTGATGATGACAGTATTGGGAGATCTCTCTTAAGTGACTGCAGGAAAAGGCCAGTAGATTACTTCATCGTCAGAGACAAGGTTGTCTTCTCATGAAGCAGTTTGTAATTTAGGTAAAGATAAAATGGATAACTTTATTTCCTATGAAGAGGTGGAATGCATGCCTCATTTTCCTGAGAAGTGAATCCATGAGATAGCTCTCTGTTTATCATTCTGTACCTTAATGTAAGGGTTATTTAGGGAAGTGGTTAATTGCCTTACCAACAGGAGTGGGTGTTAGTGGTAGTGAAGTTGACTGCTACATTACTGGTTTAATTATGCACTGGTGGTTGAGGTATTTCTTGTAGTGGAGAATTACAAGTCTGTGAAAACTAGATACGGACTATGTAACCAGGAGGCAGTGCTTATTAGGGAAGCTTTCACTCTTTTCTCTTGCTTTTGTCTTTTTTTTTCCTCTTGCCTTGTCTTTTTGGTTTTGTCAGTGTGAAAGACAACTGTAGAAATCTTGATAGATTTATAGAAGAGATACAAAAATGATTTGGCTGGAAGAAGTGTGTTATAACAAGAGACTTGAGGATCTCAGTCTGATTTAGTTTACTAAAAAGAAAACTGCGTGATGGGTTTACTGCTTTGTACATGTCCTTTCACAGGAATGAAATGGCTACTTAAAAGGTTTTCTAAGATAACAGAGAAATGTATTAGTGACTTGAAATTAAAATCTGACAAATTGCCTTAATATTTTTAGCAATGTATGTAGTTAGTCTTTGAAATGAATTACCAAGGATAGTCATAGGTTCTTTATTCTATGAAATCTTAAACTTTATTGCCTTTCTATAAGACAGGCTTCTGTTAAACAGTATTGCATTCATTGAGGTAATACAAGGAGTCAGACTAGATGTTTTCATGCTTCAACAACCAAGAAAATTTGCTTTTTCTCCATTAACTATCAGAGAATATTAGTCCTAAAAATTTAATAGCAGGCAGAGTAATCTTTTTTTTTTTTAGTATTTTGGTGGTGTTTTTTTTTCCTTCTTACAATTTGTTTTAATGCTGATCTAGCAATTCTAGCATGGTTTGTAAATTTGGAACTGGAAACAGAAGAGAGCTAATGATGAAAGGATGTTACAGTAAGAATTTTAGTTAGACAATCAATAATTGACTACTTACTTGTACCTTTTATAATAACATGAATATTGGACAGTGATCTGAAATAAATTCAGTGCTATAAAAAGTAAGAGAATCTTGACAAATTAAGCATGAATCTGGTTCAACTTTCATAATCTATTTTGCAAATAGATCTTAATGAAGGACACTTTGACGTGCAAAGCACCTTCATTCAGAGCTTGGAATTTGTGGTATTTGCTTCAAATGAGGCTTAAAACAAAGGAGGAGCTGCCCTGATTTATGCTTTGCCACCTGTATTTCTGCCAGGCCTTTGATAGTAAACAATTACTGTAGCTTTGCTCTTCACCATTTCCTTCATTTCCTGTGAAACCAGGGTCCAACTATGGCACTTGCATTGCACTGGAGGAACAGGATTGCTGATGATATAATCGTGGGACAAGCATGGCCAGCATCTGAGTATTTTGTATCCAAAGATAATGTCCATTATGGGAAACAGGATTATAAAAACATTAGAGTGCATTAAAGCTGGATTTTGTTAAGTAAAGCAGCAGGCATAATGCATCGGTCATCCACAAGCATGAATATCTTGAAGTTGACAGAAATTTAGGGTATTACCTGTATCGCTTAAAAACAATCCCTTCCCAAAACCACAAGGAACAACAACAAAAAACCTTTCTCCATGAATTTGTAAGGGTCAAAAGCTATTTTCCTCGTTCAGCCACCATAGACTGTAGTAGTAATGCGGCAGAATAGCCAGAATGGAGGAGAGTCAGTTACCAAAGGGAGCTGTGCCAGAGCCTGACCGACACGCTGCGGAGCGGCAGATCTCGGCGCACAGGGGCTTTTCCAGAAGAAGTCAGGAAGCGCCACGGGAGCAAAGAGACCCTCCCAGGAGCCAGCATCTCTTGCGGGAGACGAGGACGTGGCCTGGGCATTGCCAGAGCAATGGGGGTCCCTCCCATCCCTATAAAAGACCAGCTCTGGGAGCGCAAGAGGAAGTAGAAAGGTTGAGGAGCATCAGGGAGTCTGAGAAAGAGAGAGATTGGTGGTGTCAGGCTCTGCCCGACCTGAAGCAAAACCAGGAAGAGCCACAAAAAGAACCTCAAGAAAAAGGGGATTCTGGTTCCTCGCCCCACATGGCGGAAGACAGTAACTCAAAGGTAAGCCACGAATGGAAACAAGCCTGTGCTCGGGGTAACAGGCAAACCCCCTCCTTGCCCACCTCAGCTCCCCAGGTGCCCCTGCACAACAGGGATAAGGCTCTGGAGGTGGAAGGCCCATCAACGGATGATGCGGCTGAGGGTCCATCTGCACTGGAGGTGTCACCAGGGTCAGAGAGGACTACCCCCTGTGTCAAGACCACTTCCACAGGGAGGAAAAGAAGGGTAATAGTTATAGGCGACTCCCATCTGAGGGGGACAGAAGGTCCAATATGCTGGGCTGACCCTGCTCTGAGGGAAGTCTGCTGCCTCCCTGGAGCCCGGGTTAAAGATGTCGCTAGGAAACTTCCTAGCCTGGTACAGACCATGGACTACTACCCATTATTGCTCTTCCATGTGGGGGGTGATGAAACTGAAACATGGAGTCCATGGTTGATCAAGAGAGACTTGAGGACCCTGGGACAGCTGGTAAGAGGATCTGGGGCACAGGTAATCTTCTACCCTTCCAGTTGCGAGCAGTGACACTGGAAGAAGCAAATGCATCCATTCGATTAATATGTGGCTCCGTGGCTGGTGTCATCGCCACAATTTTGGCTTTTTCGATAATGGGATGGGCCACACGGCACCAGGCTTGCTGATACCGGATGGGACTTGTCTTTCTCAGAGGCGAACAAGGGTGTTATTAGCACAACAGCTAACAGGGCTCATTGACAGGGCTTTAAACTAGATTCAAAGGGGAGGGGGGTAATATCAAGCTTGATCAAGATATGCTGAAAGCACCTGAAGAGCAGCAGAAAGGAATTCCAGCCAGGAAGTCTGGGGTCCAACTTAAATGCCTCTACACTAATGCACGCAGCATGGGGAACAAGCAAGAGGAGTTAGAAGTGTGTGCGCGCCTGCAGGAATATGATCTTATTGACATCATGAAGACATGGTGGGATAAATCCTTTGACTGGAGTGTCAGAATGGAAGGATACAAGATCTTTAGGAAGGACAGGCAGGGGAGAAGAGGAGGAGGTGTTGCCCTCTATGTCAAAGACAAGCTGGAATGCATGGAGCTGCACCTGGGGACAGAAGAAGAGCCAACTGAGAGCTTATGGGTCAGGATTAAAGGGAAGGCAGGGATAGGGGACATAGTAGTGGGGGTCTGCTACAGGCCACCTGACTAGGAATACCAAGTGGATGAGGCCCTCTACAGACGTATAGGAGCTGCCTCACGTTCGCAAGCCTTTGACCTCATGGGGGACTTTAACCACCCCAATATCTGTTGGAGGGACAACACAGCAGGGCATAGGCAATCCAGGAGGTTCCTGGAATGCATTGATGATAACTTCCTTCTCCAAGTGGTAGAGGAACCAACAAGGAGAGGTGCTTTGCTGGACCTTGTTCTCACCAACAAAGAGGGGCTGGTGGGGAACGTGACGCTCAAGGACAGCCTTGGCTGCAGTGGCCATGAAATGGTTGCGTTCAAGATTATTAAGGAGGCAAGGAGGGTGCTTAAAGTACTTAAAGGGGTCCTAGAGGAAAGCTGGAGAGGGACTTTTTACAAGGGTATGTAGTGACAGGACAAGGGGCAATGGCTTTAAACTGAAAGAGGGGAGATTTAGATTAGACCTAAGGAAGAAATTTTTTTCATTGAGGGTGGTGAGGCACTGGAACAGGTTGCCCAGAGAAGTTGTAGAAGCCCCATCCCTGGAAGTGTTCAAGGCCAGGTTGGATGAGGCATTGAGCAACTTCTTTCAGTTTAAAGCCATTGCCCTTTGTCCTGTCACTACACACCCTTGTAAAAAGTCCCTCTCCAGCTTTCCTGTAGCCCCTTTAAGTACTGGAAAGCTGCAATCAGATCACCCCGGAGCCTTCTCCAGGCTGAACAGTCCCAACTCTCTCAGCCTGTCTTCATAGGAGAGGTGTTCCAGCCCTCAGATCATCTTCGTGGCCCTCCTCTGGACTCACTCCAACAGCTCCATGTCCTTCTTGTGCTGGGGACTCCAGAGCTGAATGCAGTACTGGCCATTGACTGCAACTCTCTGAGTGTGACCATCCAACCAATTGTTTATCCACTGAGTGGTCCATCCGTCAAATCCATGTCTCTCCAATTTAGAGACAAGGATGTCCTGTGGGTCAGTATTAAATGCTTTGGGCAAGTCCAGGTAGACGATGTCAGTTGCTCTTCCCTTATTGACCAATGCTCTATCTATCAAAGTAGAGACTATCGCTGTCACTTTACATTATTATTAATAAGTCCATCAGGTAATTAGTGTGCAATGACTGTGAATGCTGAAGATTAGAATAGGCTGCGGGAAATATAAATGTCTTTGTGAATTGGATTTAAAATCTGCTTTGGTGTGCATGCCTTAAAAAAAAAAAAAATCAAAATTTTGCTATAGAGTCATAGAAATCCTGTTGAGCAACCAATGCTGTGTAACTGTTTGTAGTCAGGGAAATGCAGATCTTAGTCCCAAGAAAAGCTTTGGTGTGGTGAATTTACGGTTCTCTTGACAGGATCGGCATGGGAAATGTTTGTTTATAGGCTAAAGCTGGGGCTCCTTCTCAGCAGTTGGTTGTTTTAAATGGCCTTTCTTTTTTTTACGTATTAAGATGTGAGTATATATCCTCTTTAAGAGAGATCCGTCAGCAAATTTAGACAGGAAAGCTTCCAAGGATTGTCAGTGTTTGTGAGTACATCTTGGAAATGCTTGTTCTAATACACCAGTACTCTCAGTAGACCTCCTTGTACAGCTCCTGCTTTGTCTGTACAGATATTGGCATTTCCTTGTGCAAACCTAAACTCTGAATCTTGGTACCTATTCTTTGAAGATTCCGAGTCCTTCCAGAGTATGGAAAAAAAGAGAGTGGTGGTGAATGGAGTTAAATCTAGCTGGCGGCCAGTCACCAGTGGTGCTCTGCAGGGCTCAGTGTTGGGGCCTGTTCTCTTTAACATCTTTATCAATGATCTGGATGAAGGGATCGAGTGCACCCTCAGCAAGTTTGCAGATGACACTAAATTGGGAGGTAGTGTTGATCTGCTTGAGGGTCGGGAGGCTCTACAGAGGGACCTGGACAGACTGGATTGATGGACCGAGGCCAACTGTATGAAATTCAACAAGACCAAGTGCCGGGTCCTGCACTTGGGCCACAACAACCCCCTGCAGCGTTACAGGCTTGGGGAAGTGTGGCTGGAAAGCTGCACAGCAAAGAAGGACCTGGGGGTGCTGGTCGACAGCCAATTGAACATGAGCCAGCAGTGTGCCCAAGCAGCCAAGAAAGCCAAGGGAATCCTGGCATGTATCAGAAACAGTGTGGCCAGCAGGAGCAAGGAAGTGATTGTCCCCCCTATACTCAGCACTGGTGAGGCCACACCTGGAGTCCTGTGTCCAGTTTTGGGCCCCTCATTTCAAGAAGGAGGTTGAGGTGCTGGAGCGGGTTCAGAGGAGGGCTACAAAACTAGTGAAGGGTTTAGAGAACTTGTCCTATGATGAGTGGCTGTGGGAGCTGGGACTGTTCAGTCTGGAGAAGAGGAGGCTCAGGGGGGACCTTATTGCTCTCTACAATTACCTGAAAGGAAGTTGTAGGGAGATGGGGGTCGGTCTCTTCTCCCACGTTATGAATGACAGGACGAGAGGGAATGGCCTCAAGTTGCGCCAGGGAAAATTTAGGTTAGATATCAGGAAGAGTTTCTTTACAGAGAGGGTTGTGAAGTGTTGGAACAGGCTGCCCAGGGAAGTGGTGGAGTCCCCATCCCTGGAGGTGTTTAAAAAACATGTAGATTTGGTGTTGAGCAACATGGTTTAGGGACCCTGACAGTGCAGGGTGAATGGCTGGACTTGATGATCTTGAAGGTCTCTTCCAACCAGACGATTCTATGATTCTATAATTCTATGAAAATGAACAGTCCATGTTGAAGTGAACTGGGGGTTTTATTTTTGTTCAGTGTTGGGTTTTTTTTTGTCTGGAATGTGTCAGAAAGTAAACTTTTTGTTCCACTGCCGTTCCTTAATTTTTAGATACTTTTTGCATTACAAAGTTTTGGTAGTCCTGTGCTGAGTCTGTGACTTTCTGGTAAGAATGATCTCATTTTTCTGCCTCTTACAAGCACTGATCAGCTGAATCCTTCTTTCCTTGCGATCTTCGTATTTCCCCTCGCCTCTTTTAAACATTTCTCTGTATCCTAGTGTGTTTGTGTGTGTGCACTTGTCTTTTCCAGTCTGATTATGTTTTTTGAGCTGATTTAGCAAATATGTTGTGTTCCTGTCCCATAAAGCCTTCTCTAATAAATATATGTTCCTTTGGAAAGTTGATAGACTCCAGAGCTTCAAGTATTGGAAATGTGCTCGTTTCGGTAGGTTAAGCCACAGGGCGAATGATGACAAGTGAAAATGGGCAGTCCAATTTCAAAATTCAGAATCACCCCAATGTTTTCCTAGACAGACATCCTAAGCAATGTGATGATTATCTGCACTGAAGTGAAATGGAGATAAATGTCTCTCTTCCCCTAGACTTTGCTCCATATCAACCTTTTGTATTTATATTCTTTTATCTGCCTTAAAATTAATCTAGATGCTAGTTTTTATGCTAAGTTTGAAACAACAGTGCTAGGAAAAATAAAACTTTTTTTTTCCCCTTTAGATTAGTAAATTTGCTTTAGTAAAAAAGCAAATCAGGAATGTAGAGTTGCAGAAACAGTGTCTATGTGAAGATGCTCTTGATATTTTAATCTGCTTGTCAAGTCATGCAGGCAATACAGGATTAAAGAAATGTGCTTTTTGTGATTGTTGTTTGTGGGATAGCATAGAATAGGTCCAGCTTTTATGTTACTGAATGTTTAGGTGTGTTTGTTAGGGTTTAACAAAATGAAAGATAACAGTACATTTCCATGTTTAACCTCCCAAAGAAGATTTCTGGTTTGTCTTCCACATTAGTGAGAGTCAAAGGCTTTAACTAGTTGGTAGTCACCCTTCCTCGTCCTACCTACAGTTTATATATTGAAACTTCAGTATGACTGTGTGAGTAATATCTCCAGCTTCTGAAAATCAGCGTGGGGATTAAAACAGGTTGATTATAGAAAACATTTATTTTTTGCTTAAAGGAGTTCCTTTTGAATGTCTGTTGTTCAGATGCTCCTAATGGAATTATTATTATTGTTTCAGTAGAAATTTTTCATTCTTTGTTTTGTTTCTGTGTTGATTTGTTGATGAGCCTAAGCAAAATAGGTTTTGGGGGATCTTAGCACCTGATGAGAGTAAAATCCAGGACATTGTTGCTGCAGGGCTGAGCACAAAATGGCCCATGTTAAGTAGTCATATATGTGCTCCTAATTGCTTCTGCTTTGACCGGATTGAGAGTAAGACAACAGTATGCACAGCAGAGCTCATCTACTCCATAATTGCTCATGAAACACAGAACTGTAGTTGTGTGGGACTCATTGCTGTGAAACACGTGGCATGAAGAATTAGCCAGAATTAATCAGGGCAAATGTTAATTGTTCTAACACCACTGAACAAAGAAGTTTTTCCTCGCACTATCTGTATTAGCCAAGATAGATAGTGAAACACTTTCAGATATTCCTACGGAATTGACCATAGGACTTTAATCGGCTTACTGCTAGTCCAGTGGTTGGGTATTTGGGAAAACATACGGTCTTGTTTTAAAGATTTCCAGTAATGGCTAATTGCCGTCTCTGTTTAAAAGAGAAGGTGCAGCGTGTATTCTCAAGCTCTGTCATGACATGGATGAAGGATTAATATATTATTTTAGTTATATAACTTTTCCATAGCAACTACAGGAGAAATTACTATTTGGGAAAATGTCTTTTTATTTTTAGATACATTTAGTTTGACAGGTCTTTTGACGTTTTTTAAAAAGACTTATTTTATGATCATTTTTTGTTCTATCTTCTGTTGTCACCAGTTGTTCTTCATAACTGGCAGCTATGAAGAAAATCTGTGCCTTTTGATCACTGTTACAAATTGCTAAAAATTTAATGACCGCTTAAAGAAATCAGTGCTGTAGAAAAATATGAGAAGTCTTAAGTTTTGATCTTATGTAGAGTTTATATAGATAGTCTTCCATTTTTTGCTTGAAGAGCACAAACGAAACTTCCTAAAACTTTCTCTAAACCTGTTATCAAGAAATCTGCTAGTAGAGCGTACAAGCAGGGAGAACACAAATACTAACACAACATTCATGCTTAAGCTTTGAATGCAGTGGGTTTTAGTATAAAATCATTGTAGACAGTTGCATTTGTTACCAGAAACTGCACATGTGGTAACCTGCATGTGTTAGGTGTGTTCTAGGTGTACAGATACACGTGGAACAAATACTGGCTTAAATATTAATATCTGAAGGCTGAGAAAAAAGAGGTTAAAAATGGCTGAGTTAAAGCTACCTGTATGATTTCTTTTGTAAGAGAGAGTCTGTTACGCCACCATCTGTGCCCAGTGCATACAGATGGCTGGCAAATGGTATAATTTGCATAGTCCATCTAAAAGGCAGTAAATGGAATAAAATGCAGTTGTGTTATCAATTTTCTGATCTATATCTCTGTATGTTGTCACGCAGGCTCTTGGTTATGTTAAAGTGACTTTCTGGCTTTCGGACATTCCAAAACAGCCCTCTCTTTCATGGCTCAGTTTAGTTTTCAACAACCTACAGTATTCTTTAGGACAAGAGTATTGCTCTCTCCCAGCTTATTCTCTCTGTAGCTTTTACCAGATGTGTTTGTACACGAGCTTTACAAATATGCTTCTCCTTCTGTTTCTTCTGTTTGTCATACCTTTGACTAAACTTGTGTCTGCATTTAAATTTCTCTGGATCAGCAGTTCCTGCGAATATAGAATCATAGAATCGTAGAATGGTTAAGGTTGGAAGGAACCTTAAAGATCATCCATTTCCAATCCCCCTGCCATGGCAGGGATACCTTCCACTACACTGGGTTCCCCAAAGCCTCATCCATCCTGGCCTTGAACACTTCCAGGGATGGGGCAGCCACAACTCCTCTGGGCAACCTGTTCCAGTGCCTCACCACTTTTCACTAAGTGAAAAATTTCTTCCTTATATCCAATCTAAATCTCCCCTCTTTCAGCTTAAAGCCATTACCCCTTGTCCTGTCACTACATGCCCTTGTAAGAAGCCCCTCTCCAGCTTTCCTGTAGGCCCCCTTTAAGTACTGGAAGGCTGCAATCAGATCACCCCGGAGCCTTCTCTTCTCCAGGCTGAACAGCCCCAACTCTCTCAGCCTGTCTTCATAGCAGAGGTGCTCCAGCCCTTGGATCAGCTTCGTGGCCTCCTCTGGACTCGCTACAGCAGCTCCATGTCCTTCTTGTGTTGGGGATATATATAATCAATACAGTCTTCACTCCCTTCTACAGGTTTCAGTTTTTACTCATGGTTGCCTTTCTTGTTTTTATCTGTATGTATCAGTTGAGCTTGCTGAGGTTTATGACTACCTGAAAAAAAAAGAGGAAGCTCACGGTGCATGTAACCTCTTAATGTTGACTGTTACTACTGTGAGAAGTACAACCTCAAAATATAGAGCTTTCAGGGTGGCTGCCTGGCAATGCAGAGCTTTTGGAGACTACTAACTAATGGTTGGAGGTGAATTTAGAGCTAAGTGATTTCTGTTAATTATTATATGTGTGTGTGTATATTTGCATACACAAAAGGAAATTGAAAATTATTGATATTCCACAAATGGAATATGAAATTAGTCACCTATATGTTATTTGTGAAACATTGCTAGAGTCATTACCTCTAAGTATCTGCTTTTCACAATTTGCTATTTCAGGTTTAGGGTTGATTGAGTTCAGTCACACAGTGATTGTATTTATATTCTGTTTCTGGAACAGATGATTCCCAAAATGACAAAGACCTAGGAAAGCAGTCTCACAAAGAGATGAAAATATATAGCCCTATGAGTGTTGGTAATGCTTGTGGTGTCTGTAGGTATTTTGGGAAATAAAATAGCTTCTAAATTCATAGGAATGGAAGAATTGTGAATAGTGTTGATGTGAGTTTGCATTTTACTTGACTAAACGGTCATATTTTTGACAGCATTTGTTCAGCTATCCAACTGTAGTCTATATATAGAGACTTGCCATTAAATACAAACTCTCTGGAAGTGCTTTAATCTGGAAGAAATCATAGAATCATAGAATGGTTAGGGTTGGAAGGGACCTCAAAGATCATCTAGTTCCAGCCCCCCTGTCATGGACAGGGAAATCCTCCACTACACCAGGTTGCCCAAAGCCTCATCCAACCTGGCCTTGAATACCTCCAGGGATGGGGCATCCACAACTTCTCTGGGCAATCTGTTCCAGTACCTCACCACCCTCAATGTAAAGAATTTCCTTCTTATATCTAACCTAAAATCAAAGTTGCTGAAAGCAAATTTTTCAGCCTGTATGTATCATAATGGATATTTAATTGTTCCTAAATTTACTTTTATGTAATTTGCATGCATGAACAGAGAAATCTATGCTAAGAAAAATAAACAAAGGTCATTGTAGACCAAAATCTCGTGCTTATTGGTGCCAAAAAAGTTTGTCTGTATTTATAAAACACATCACAGTCAGCATCCTAAGAGAGCAGCCAAGTGCAGCAGCAGTATTTCACCTTTTTATAGTGGAGGGGAAAGTAGAAAAGCTCTTTATTTAGCAGCTGAGTGAACTCAAGACATAATGCAACTCATTGTAAAACTGAATCCTTCTATGTTTAAAACAAAAAACACTAAGAGTTACTGTTTAGTGAAGCAATGTCCAGTGAATCTGCAGCAAATGAAAGACCATAAATCTAGGATTATCTTGTGTGTCCTTTTTAAGGAATTTGGTGGGCTCGATTACATGTAGTTAACAGAATGAAACTTGCTAGGGGGCACTTATTTTTTGCCAAGTAATGCAGAGGTCTCAAAAACCATAAACACGATTTCTTGATTTGCTAAGGTAATTAAGAGGTGTCACACACACGTATTAAAAAAACTAGATTGAATTTAAGGAATCATAACGCACCGTATACATTTTTACAGTGTATTAAAGAAACTATTACCAAGATGGTGTGCCTCTTTTTGATACTTGAAAGAAGTTGAAAACAAATTCTAAAACATTTAGAAAAAACCTAAGAGCTATTCAAGAGCCAAAAAAACTGCTGTGTGACATGAGAATAAAGGAGCTCAGGGTTTTTGGTTTTATATATGCAGAAGATGGGTAAGATACAGCTTGATCACAGTTTCAAAGCAGGAAATTTCTACTAATAGAAAGTTATTTAATTTAGCGCGGAAAGGCATAATGAGATCCAAAGGCTTGAGACTGAAGCTTAATGTATTGATTCTACATATAGCATGACATTCTTAATAGTAAGGATAACTAAACATTGCAACAATATACTTCAGAAATCATAATTCAGAAATCGAGTTACTACTTGAACATGTACCAGTCAGTGTAGATCAGATGATAGGACTCCTTCAAGCAGCAGTGCTACTTCTGCAGTTCCCCGCAATTCCCAAATGTTTTAAAGGAGAGGCTATAAATGGGGGTTACCCATTTCTATGTGTGTCTTTTAATAAAACAGTAGATGTGAGACCATGGTTTCTGCTTAATAATTATAACCCTATACTAGAGTGTTCATTTCTGTGCATAGATTGTTTTCAGTCCTGGAAGAAGTTAGTGAAGTAGTTGAAAAAAAAATAGAGTTGCTTATTTACATAGCTGGGTGTCATTTTCTTCTACAAAAGATTTTTGGTTTTGAAAAAGGTGCCATATGTAATTTAACAGTTTTCCCTTGACAGGGGATATTTGTTAGCTGTTTGGCATGCCTTGGCAGGAGGTCTTTCATGATACCGTGTCTTCAGTTCCTCTGCTTTGCAAGGAGGAATGAGTCAGGCTGCAGTCCTTGTTACTGCAAAAAGATTTAATCTGAAAGCACTTGGGCCTGACATTACTAAAGACTCACTCATCTTAATGAAGAAAAAAATGTCTTATCTCTGGACATTCTGGTCCTAAGAAGTTAAAAACCTGCTGAAGGAGTCACTTTTAAAGTCTGGACTCTTGATTCTCAGTGAACTCACAGGACTTTCAAGTCTTTGGATTCCATTAGTACTAACGTCTGAGAAGAGATGAGACATCAGATGTATGAGAGTCAGAAAATAAGAAAGTTGTGGGATGCTGTGGAAACTTCAGTCATAGATCATGTTTATGAGAAGCTTTGCCCATTGATACCTCTCCTGTGTATATAATTATTCACTGGCAACTTTGCTTTCCAGTAAAACATATCCACAAATGCGTGTGCTCTGACATCAGGCATTCAAGTTACAGTGAGTATGGATATGATGTGAGAATATCACATAAATACTAGCTGATCTTTATACAAGTGACCAAAAGCATTTGGAATCAGGTTGTGTTTTTGGGAAATGGAAATTTTCTTCAACTTGTGATGGAATGGCCCGAGACATGAGAGTGTAAATTCTTTGTTAGTAATGAATGTCATGGAAGACTGCATCTTGGAAGTTGAATTCGAGTACTTAAAATTAGGCATCCTAACAAATGATTGTATTATTTTTCTTCCAAAATAATGGTAAGCTTTGGAATAACAGGATATTGAAATACTCTATGCAAAACTTCTGTATACAAGTGCATACAGAGCAAAATATCCTATTTCACACTTACAGATCTTAAAACTGGGATTAAATGTTGTTTTCAGAAAGGATATTTCTCAGTTACAGTGTTATAAGTCACACTTTTGCTGCTTGATGCACATAATTCTGATTCTTGCTTCGCTCTGGATCCCAACAGACATCCAGACTTGGTTTTCATCTTTTTCCTTTTTATGTATAAATTAGGATAATCTGGCATGTCTGTGAAGGCCCCTGGGAGATCCAACATTCTGATAAGAGAGAAGATGGTGACAGGCTTTTATCCTTGAAACCCATGATGTATACTTTGAGGTGTTCAGATGTATCAGTGTTAGTCCTCCATTTAGGATCTTCAGAGATATTCCACTTTCCCTGATAGCAGAGTCGTTATTTAATGAAAAAACAAAAGTGAAAGCATAAATTGAGTCCAAAGCCTGTACTATAGCTACTTCTGCTGTATGTCCTGGTACAATACACTGGTATGAAAAGATTTGATGAGTTTGTACTCCTCCATGCTTGGCAGCGAAGCACAGAATTTGCAGAAGATGGGCTAAAGTGCCAAGAACATGCGCCAAGTCATCATATCTCTTCAGTGAGGAAAGACCTCACTGCAGCTCCCAAAACGTTTGAAAACCAGCATCAGTAAGTAATAATGCTGCTATTTAAGCACCAGTCCTTACTTCAGGGCAGTTGGCCAGGCTGCAGCAGACGGCACAATTTCTCTCTTAGTGATTTGTGGAGTATTTCAGGGTGACCACTTATTCAAATTAATGTGAATTATTGGAGAGGGCTTTGTTTGTTTGGGATATGCCGAATGAAATCATCTACTTTGTTAGGATGTTTCCTAGAAAACTGACTAAGCATGATACTGATGCTGAAGGGTGACAGATGCTTAATCAGGGCAATACTGGTGTAATTTTCATTAGGGACAAACGTTAGCTAGTGCCATGTGTTTATACTGAATATAAAGCTCAAGTTAAAGGAAAAACATGTTAAAACTTCCACTCAGTTTGAAATCCCCGGTGGGTGGGTGGTTTTGTGGGTAGTCTTGCTTCTTCTCACCTTACAAGTAGTAGGGATCAATCTAGAAAAAGAGTGCCACAGAGCAGTCATTCAAAATGGATAAAGGGATTGCCATCAACCTTTAAACTGTGTCCTAGATAACCATGTATCTCTATTATCCATTTTAAATGATCGTTTAAATGATGCACAGTTTTTTATTATTTTATGTTAGGATTGTATTCAGGACTACAGTTTGGAAACAAGTGGCAAACAGAGGTACTTAAGTTTTTTTCTCGACCTTGCCGTCCTATAATGTAGTTACGATGTTTTATACACAGCTTTTCATCTGTAGATATCAGTACATTGAGATCACTGTCAAAGGAGATATTGTATTCTTTTGTAAAACCCTATCTCCAGCTTACAAATAGGGAAATGAAGGTACAGGGAAGAAAAGGTACTTTTTTTTTTTTGGCCTAACGTTACCCAGTAGACCAGTTGGCATAGTCAGGAGCAGAGCTCAGGTCTCTAAAGGTCAGTGGTCTCCATTGAACTGCTTGTGTAACAACTGGAAGAGTAATTACTTAATACTTTGAAGTTTTAACCCTCAAATTTGCTAATCTATTGACTTTACTTCCCTGAGGCCAATTTTAGAATAGTTTAATCCAAGTCTCTTTACCTGTGGAAGGGGAAGTGAAGATTCTGACAGTTGCCTGCAGTATGGATGGACAGTTGGCATTTTTGTTCAGGATTTTACAATATGCTAATATTATCCTAGGTAACAAGTAGCTAGGGCTTTATGTTGTAAAATCTTGTTTCTGATCATAATCTTGATGTTTGGAATACATATAGAAGTGTTTCACCTGTTTCATGCAACATAGTTGTTAATAACATATTTTGTATTCCTCTCTTCTGTTTTACTTTTATCTTCCATAATTTTCTGGAATAGCAATTTCTTGTTAAAGTTTCTGACTCAGATGGGAAAGGCCATCATCTAAGTCAGGGAGATGACAATTCAGCACGTAGAGAAGACGACCCAAAGAGAACAGACAGAAAGCTACAGTTATGATATATGGTGACGTTCATTCCAAGTGAACTAGCTGAGTTGCCAGAAGCAGTGGAACTGTGGTTTCACTCAGACTGGGGATTGGACTGGGGCACGTAGTACACAGCGAGACGGGCAGCTCTGCGTGGCACTGCGTTGTACTTGTGTTGATGAGACAGAGGGCAATAGTTACATGTGAGCTTTTATGTAATGTGAAATGACTCACTCCAAAAAGCTTTTTCTCAGATTTAAAAATGAAAGCCTGCTGCAGAACTGTGTTATTGACCTTAGTCTTAAACTATTAATTTTATAATGTCTTCATAAGTACAAAAATCTGATACATTCATGTGCTATGTGAACCAATAATGTATAAAAAGAAATTTAAGATGCATCCTGCTGATTTTTTATGTTAATTCATATACTTTATTTCACAGGCAAAAAAATAGACAAGAACAGATCACTCACAATTGCATGTGTTTCCACCTGATGGTGTTGGTACTTTAATTAGAACAGTGGAAAGTCAGCATGAATTCTTTTGTTTTACAGAAAGCAAGAAGAATTGAGGTTACTTAAAGGTTAATTGCAGTTTAATTGATAGTTTTTTTTTTTCTTCTTTACTTGTGGTGATAACAGGAATGTTAGAATCCTTGACTTTGATGGCAACAGATTGGGCAGGCCTGGTGTTGATTGCTACTGCCAACATGAAAGTGGTGCTGCAGTCCTGCAGCTCCAGTTCTTAATCAATGAGGTAAGGACATAATTTACTCAGATTCTTCTGTATAAATTTAGTTGGATAAGTCAATTCGTGTATTTTAATTGAGTGATACAACTTTTCACATTGACAAATTGTGCCAAAAAGTAAGTGGCGTACATCCAGAGGACATTCAACATACAGCCTTTTATAAGACTATTTATGGGACTGCATGCAGGAAAAATTATTACCTTCATGCACATCAGTATAAAGTACTGAACAAAAGGCAGTCAACACGCGAATGTGCACAGGTAGATGTAAAAATCCTTTAAATTACCAAATACACTGCACAGTCCTGTTTCAAATAGAAATTAATAAATGAGCTACATCTTTCTGTGGAAAGGAATTGATGGTTATTGCCTGAAAACTCAATAGTTGGGGCTATGCTGCTACTTGAAGCAAGGAAAAGCCATTCCAGGGGTCATCAATCAAACCAGCATGCTTAGTCTTTGTAAATAGTTTGTCGGAATCAAGTTTAGACAACATGGAGAAACAGTGACAGATTATGGCTCGCTCTGTGCAGAAGATCTCTGGAGATGGTAATAGGCGAGACTTTCTGGAGCATGTAAATCTGTGAGGTTTTTTTTTTTCTGGAACCTCATAACTTGACCAAATTATAAGCTAGTCGTAGTTCAGTTTTAATTTTCTCCCATGATATAAGGAAACATGTTTGACAGTTTTAAGTTCTCTTTCCAAGCATGAAGATCTTAGAGCTTCTCAAGGAAAGAGTTTTAGTTTTGTGGGTTTTTAAACCTGAGAAAAAAACCTGTTTGAAGAAAGTACCTGACCCACAGAAACTGAGGAGGGAGAAATGAAACTTTAGAAACAATCAATCCAGTGGAATTCTCTGGAGGAAGGCAGGGATGAAAACAGGGAGAACAAGGTTTGAATCAGTATTCTTTCTTTTCATTAGATGACCAGCAGAACTCCTAGTGCATAGGATTAATTTGATTTCTGTAGTGGAGATTCTCTCTGACATAGGTCCAAACCCTTTGGGAGATGAGAATTAAAGCATGTATTATACTGTATTAGGGAAGTCTCACCTTCATAAATTTGTTGTGCATATGTCAACATTGAAAAGAAAAGTTGCTAGGATTAGGAAGAAAATCCAAGATGCAAAAAGAGAAGTTTATCAGCCAGTCATAGTTGGTGTGAACTGATCTTTCAGTTACATCCTTGCCCTTGCTCGAAATAAAGCATTGCCTTCTGTAAACCACTGCAGCAGCAGTAGAGAGCTTCCTCTGCGTCCATATTCTCATGGCATCACTGTTCCATGGTAAGGAGAAAGATAGTAGGGACGAGGTAGAAGTTCACTTCAAGTTGTCCAGGCAGATAGAGGTCTGGACCTTGGAAGATGTCCATTTTTGGGGCACCAGAAGCAGAACCAGCCTTCAGAGTATTTCTGATGTGTGATAAAGACTCTGTCTTTTTGTCTACATCTCTTAGTTCTTCCTAGGTCCTTTCCCCCTGCTACCTGTCCCTACTTTCTTATCTGCATCTCCTTTTCACAGTTCCAGTTTTGAATTCCATCTTGTTGATGTGACTACTAAACTGTGCTTAGCATTGTCACTTGTGTGCATGTGTGTTGTGTGCACTAATCCCTTTTTCGTTTAGTTATTATCCTTCACGCTCACCTTTCTAAGTGTTGTCTGTCTTCCTTTTTGTTAATCTCTACGCTTGTGTGGAAATACGTGAGAGTTCACATGTATAACACTGGTATAAAGTTTAAATTGATGGAGTTTTAATTTATCCTTGGCTGATCTTGTACTAATTTAAAATATTTTCTTTTACCAGATCAATTCAAATTGACTATTATTTATTGTAGAATATACTTTTTCTAGAAGGCAAGTGTTTTTCATGAGCTGTATCATTTTCTACTGATAGATCATAAACAGTGAGGATCGCTTAAGACTACGAATCTGCAGGAAAGCAATATTTTGTGCTGTATTTTGTCTGTTCTAGGGTGCTTTGGTCAGTGCAAGTGCAGATGATGCACTTCATTTGTGGAATCTCCGACAGAAACGACCAGCTATCCTACATTCTCTGAAATTTAACAGAGAAAGGTAAGACTATATGACACAAAAAATCTCATTTAAAAAGAACCCCAAACTTACTTTCTGAATTGTTAATAATACATGCTTATTAGTTTGATTTTTCTAAAGGAGGATATAGTTTTGCCTTGAAATTTTTTCTTCCGTTGTTTGAGTCTTGTTTTCCTAGAATAAAAACATTACTTTCTCTTACTGTTGCCTTCTCAGAAGTAGAAAAAATTTTGTCTGCTTTTTGTCAAAATGTTTTTCATTTTACCTTCTATTTGCATGAACTGGTGTGAACAGTAGTGTGTATGTTTTTCTTAATACCAAATACAAGCACTGTGATCCATTAGGCTGATCTGTTGTTCAGTACTAGCCAGCTGGCTAGTATCAAGGAAATAATCCTTTTCTCTACCTTGAAAGAATTTTGTTTTTTTGTAAAATCCTGGAAGTTTAGCAGAAAGAAATTGTGAAATTGGGAAACTATGGTAAATGTCAAATGAATCAGACACTGTTTTGCTGAATTTTACTTGATCAGTACCAAATTGTAGAAATCTCTACTGAAAATAGATTAAATGAGTGGTTGTGTTTTTCAAACTCAAACAGAAGCTGAGCACTTGAATCTGTATTTAGTCACCCAAGTAAATCCTGCTACAACATTATGGTGCTTGAATGCTACTCTTTTATTAATATTAAGAAAAATTTTCGTGTTTCTATTAAAGAATTAGGTCAGTAGTCAACAGAACAAGCTTCAGCACATAAACGCGGCAGTTGTTTTTTTGTGAGCCCTTGAGCAATACAGTTATTCTGTACTTCATCTTTGGGGTGGATTGTTTTGAAATTTGAAAAGAAGTATAATACATAGTATGTTTTTTACTGGAAGTTTCAGTGATATTGTAATTCTCTTAGTATATACATTAACTGTTTCTTGAGGTGCAGCAACTTCTTTTAGATATTTATGTGTTTGCTTATGCAGTGAAAATTACTTTGCCAGAGCTATGAAGTAAACAGGATCATCAAAGCTTTAGCTCCAACAAATCTGAAAATTATTATGGAAATAGACTTTTTCTTTGTTGTTTATTATTCAAATAAATACTATGTTGCAAGTTTTGTTGTGAGAAGTACAACTTAATAATTTAGATATACATCCTAATTCCAAAGAGTTATAACCTATAGCAAAAGTATATCAAGTGTTCTGGGACTGCATGAGAGAAGATGAAAAAAGAAAAATTATATGTATATTTACTAGCTGCTTCTGGACAGTACGTCATCATTTTACATGTGTTGAAATATTTGAATCTTGATATTCTCATCAGGTGGGTACATTAGCCACAATTTGCCAGTGACTGTAGAATCATGGAATGGTTTGGGTTGGAAGGGACCCCAAAGGTCATCTAGTTCCAAACCCCTGCCATGGGCAGGGAAATCCTCCACTACACCAGGCTGCCCAAAGCCCCATCCAACCTGGCCTTGAACACTTCCAGGGATGGGGCAGCCACAACTTCTCTGGGCAACCTGTTCCAGTGCCTCACCACCCTCAATGTAAAAAATTTCTTCCTTATATCTAATCTGAATCTCCCCTCTTTCAGTTTAAATCCATTACCCCTTGTCCTGTCGCTACATGCCCTTGTAAAAAGTCCTTCTCCAGCTTTCCTGTAGGCCCCCTTTAAGTACTGGAAGGCTGCAATAACATCACCCCAGAGCCTTCTCTTCTCCAGGCTGAACAGCCCCAACTCTCTCAGCCTGTCTTCATAGCAGTGGTGCTCCAGCCCTTGAATCATCTTCGTGGCCTCCTCTGGACCTGCTCCAGCAGCTCCATGTCCTTTTTGTGCTGGGGACTCCAGAGCTGAACACAGTATTGCAGGTGGGGTCCCACGAGAGCAGAGTAGAAGGGCAGAGTCACCTCCCTTGACCTGCTGCCCACGCTGTTTTGGATGCAGCCCAGGATACAGTTGGCTTTCTGCGCTGCCAGCGCACGTTGCCGGCTCATGTTGAGCTTCTCATCCACCAGCACTCCCAAGTCTGTCTCCTGAGGGCTGCTTATTGTAGAAGTTATTCCAGTACATCTTGGTTTAGTTCTTCCAGCCAGCAACCTTCAATACCACCTAAGGAATCAATACTTAGAAGAATGCAGTGACTGTTCACCTGTCTGCCCGTCATTTCTCTTCAGAGAGACTAGTGTGGTATCTTGTTTGAGATTTTATCAGAATTTCTTGATACGCACATTTGGGCTTTGCTGAGAACAAAGCATTTGTTATCACATTTACCTAAATTTTCTTTTGCTTCCGACAGCCTAAAACATTGGGAAAATATTTGGAAGCAAGTTATTTGGAATGCTGGAAACCTTTGCATAAAACCAAATTTGTGTAATGACAGTTTTGAACTGAGGTTTAAAAAGGATCTGACAATGTCGTTATTTGTAACAAATGCATAGTAAGCTATACTGCCTTTTATCAAAGTCTAGTAAATTGATAGTAAAAAAACAACTAGTAGTTATTTTATGCATATTATCAATAACTGGTACAATCACTACCATTTAAATAATTTTTTTTAGTACATCAAAGGCTATGAGGCAAATATCCTGTTGCAATGCTAATATTGTCAAAGAAGTAAATCCAGTTTTAAATTTAAAAAGAGTTTCCAGTAAATATGAAGAAATAACTCGGTAGGCAGTTCTTTCCTTCTCAGGAACGCTGCCCTAAGTTTTGTTTTTTTGTATTCAAGCACTTGGCTCCAGAATTAAATGTTTTCATTTTTATTATATTTTGTTTTAAGATACATGTCAATAAATTTCAAATCATCTAACTTTTCATTTTCTAATCTTGATTACACATTTAGTATGTCAAATTCAACATCAGCATCTGGGCACGTAGCAAAAAAATAAAGGCTAAAACCCTAATTAACTCTCTCATTAATTCGGAACATTTTTTTTGTGTATATTCCTAACAGGGTTAAGCCTAAAAGAGAACTTCCATTTTTTTTCTGAATATATTTTTTGTGTTAAAGCACAGAAGTTGTGAGTCATGTGGTGCTCAGAGAAACAGCAAATAATGGCTGCTTTAACTGTAAGAAATTTATGGCAAAATGGATGTAAGGGGAATTTAGGAGGCAGATAAATCAATAAAATGAAAATCTATTTTCCTCAAGAAATTCAAATGTCTGTCTGCCAAAAATTAATGTCTCTTCACTGTTGGAAATGTTGAAAAAAAATTATTTTCATCCTCTCCTCTGGCAGGGGAGGGTTAAGAGTAGGCAACATTCATGCTGAAGAGAGAAAGATTATTTCTTTTGCCTTGTTTTAAGTTTGTGACTGATGATTGAGCTTGTTTTGGTGGTTCTTAAATGGGGAGAAATGCTGGTTGATAGAGAACAGGTTTTAAAATACTAATGTTGTCAGAAAACAGTAAGGTATTGAAATAGGCTGCACAGGGAAGAGTTTAGACAGCCAAAGGCTCATTCTTACAACAACACTGTTTGTAATTTAATTTCATTTTATATTTAGACAGCTTTTACAGACCAAATAGATAATTATGCAGATGCAGTTTGCCTATGGAAATGGAGCATGTGGCTGCTTTAAACTTTCCTATTTGCGTGTCTCTCTTGAGGATTTATAAAAATTGTAATTTTATTCATACGCTGTATTTGTGTCCTTGATATGCTGTTTGGTTTAGATTTTTTTTTTTCCTGAACAATCGACAGATTTACTTCATTAAGTGATGCAATACAATGCACTTTTACTTAAAATTCTAATATTTTAGATGCCTGTGATGAGGAAGATCATTGTATTAGTGCAGATTCTTGATTAATTTGACTTCAGTTAATTCATTTTCATGTAGAATCAGTTTGTTCTGAGTTTTTAAAATATTTAATGCACGAACCATAGCGCTGTTAGATCTTGTTAGATGCTACTTACTCAGTGCACCAGTCTTCATATTGTTGAACTGTTTAATTTGCAATTTGCTTCTGTTTCTTGACATTTAAGATTGCAGGATAATGGACTAAAATTTGCTCTTAGCAGTGTTTATATATCTGTTTATGCTACTACTTTCAGTCAAATTTCCCCAAGCATATACGTATCTTCCCTCCTACAAAAGTCAAAAAACATGTTTGTTCTTTTCTTCAGATGCTGGCATCAACATAGATGTAAAAAGCAAAGAGCTCTTAAATACAAACACCAATCTTGTTTGTAAATAGATTTGCAGCAGCACACTGGTTATTTCTCACTTATCATGTACCGTTCAGTATTGAGACACTGAATGGTTTATGAGTAATACTTCACTAACAAAATGCACTGTTGTAAGTCATAGTTTGCAACCTCTCCAGATTTATTTTTTCTTCTTCTGACCTATTGTTAAACTAATTTGCCATTTATGAGGGATTTTATATGTTATGGTTTTGGTCACAAGCTATATCCTAGAGCATTGCAGCACTGCTTAAATAATTCTGGGATATGCTGATGCAACATTAACGATATTAACTTGTCTCTGATAATTCACTGCTCCTTTACCAAGCGTCTCTTTGGAGCAAGTGTAGAAGGAACACTGAGGAATGAGACGTAATGGCAAACATATTTCTGTTCTACAGTGTAGTGGCCAGGACTTTTTAGCAATTACATGTTTTTGCCTTGTATCAAAATATAACTTTATCATCTTAAATTCCTATTTTCCTAATTGGAATGTAATACAATGCATTAAGCACCTTCAAGAAAACATAAATGCAAACCATGTGTTTCGGTGCTCGGCCCCGTACCGAGAGCTCTAATGATAACACGGTTACTCAAAGACATGCTTGACAGTAGCATATGGTTGATAATATGTGATTTTCTGTTCCAATTACAAACAGGAAGCACAAGTAAGACTTTTTAACTTCTGGAAACACTGCATAAGAGTCTCTTCAATACTTTTGAAGGATAACATTATGGTGATGTTCTTCATGTTAGTCCTGTTTCCTTCTTTGACATCATAGGAGATGCCAGATTCATCTTAAGTAGACATTTTAGGCAGAATAAATAGCTTAGGTACTGGAACTAGGTACTGTCTCTATCTGTAGCAAAGATCATTAGGATTAAGCTAAACCACTGAGAACTATTTTAGGTCTTTTTTTTTTTTTAAAAAAATGTAGTCAGAGCAGACTTGAACAAATACAGCTTTAAATATGCAACAGTTTACATAGTTTTCCCATTTAATATTGGTGCAACTGGGATTGGAAAAAACAGTGTGAATTCCAGGTCCTTTAGGCCTGTGTGCATTAGTTTCTTGTACAAGCGTGGTTCATTTCTCATTATTCTGAAGCTGAGCTAGTTCAGTTGTGTTGACTGGCATGGGGATAACCCAGTTCAGTTGTGTTAACTGACATGGGGATAAGCCAGCGCTGACTGCATGTTACAAGTGAGCTGACAGCACTACGACAGTTTATCCACTGACTTATACTTGGCATACATGAACACAGTGTACAAGTTCTCTTGGGTCTTTAAATCCATCTCCTTGCTCTCTACATCGATGCCATAGCAGCACCATAAGTGCCCTTCCGCCAGTGAATCTCCATGTGCTAAAATCTGTATCACTGGCCTCAAGGCTCTCATCTGCCCATGTTAAGGGTATGCTGGCACAGAGGAAGAGAAGCCTTCTAAGTGGGTGACCTTTACAGCAATGATCTTGGTTATCAGTTATTAACTTACCGTTAATTAGAATCTTGACTCTTACATCTGAGATTTTACAGTATGTGAACAAGGTGATTGAGAGTGTTACTGCAGTGCTTGGAAACAAAGAGAAAAATCAGGTATTTTTGGATCTGGTGACTTTTCTTTTGTGTGTTGGTCTATATTCTTTCCTGAGAGCATCTGTGTCTTTGTCTTGCTGTATCTTTGCAGGATTTTGCCTCCTGTGTTGTTAAGAGTTTACCTCATCAAAATGACAGCAAGAGGCTTTTGAATGAACACTGGTGCCTGGCTGTGCAGTCTCAGCGGTACTGGTATCCGTTTACTTGTGTGTTAGGGACTTGGGAGTTTCTGAACCAGAACTGTCTTGTTGGTTGTTCGAGTACCTGAATTCCTGTGATAGCTTGCCTGCTCACAAACGAGCCTCCTTGTTAATACTGTGTAACTGCAACCTCTGTATTGTTTAGGTACGTTCAAATTACTCAGAGGTCTATCATCAAGCATGGAAGTAGTTAATAGGCTCAGTGCAGTTGCACAGCCGCGCTAGACAACAAAAAAGGTTCTGATTACATGGCATGGTACAGCATTTAGCTGTTCAAAAGAGCCACAGAATTCAAATACAAAGCAATATTTCGCCATACAATCCTGTCTGCCTTTTACAATGAGAGACAATTTGTGGAAAGGATTTAAACTTTCTCAGGTTGATGATTAAAAAAGCTGAGGAAAGTGAAAGAAGCCATGCTGTTGATTTGCATTGGCTTCCACATCTTGGAGAAATTTTTACAAAACTCCCTTGTGCAGATTATTTTTTTTTTGTCTTATGAAACGTGTATTGCCAAGTGTGAAGACAGCACGTCACACACGTAAGATAAATAATAATGTCTGTGATGTAGTCTTGCATCAGCATTTGTCACTTTTGAAAGAATGATGCTCAGGGATTTCAGTAGCCAATTAATGTTGTTTGCATGCAGTTATTGAGCTTGGAAAGATTCCTGAAGCTTATAAAGAACACCTCTGATCTATAGGGCTGAGCCTCAGTACTACAGGGCAAGAAAGTGAACTCTGTCAAATGTCACTTCGGAAAGAGAAAAGATTGGATACAAACTTTCTCCAAGGAGACTGACCCAAATTATGTTCATGTAGTTACCACACACCTCTGCCTTCTCTGTCAAAAAAAAAAAAAAAATCACAACATTACATTCTTTTTTCAGGTCTTACATCATGTTATGGAAAATTTTGTAGACTTGACCTGTAGGATCAATGAGAGCCATGAGCTTGTCCTGGAAAGGTGGTATGCAACCTAGTTGAAATGATGAATGTCTTGATCATAAAAAGAAGTCTAGCACGAGCATTTTGGTTTTTATCTTCAACATGCATTAGCTAAACAATCAACAAAGAACAAAACTACGGAAAATAGATTAGCCTATTTATACCAAGAATCAGCAGTTTTGATTTGATAGATTTATGAGATTATGCAGTTCCACTAAAATAAAATGCAAATTCACATGATCCCTAAGATTTTGTTTTTAATACATCTTAAATACGTAGGCCTTCTCACGGATAAGAGCTGAAGGGACCTCCTCAGTCTAGTTCCCTGCAGCTGCAGACCAGACAGCTCATATACCTCGTTATATAGAACCTACAAGCTGACTATGTTTTGCATCAAGAGATGCTGGTCCCTTGTGATCCCAGTAAGAAATGACAGCCTCTGTAAGCTGTCATTCAAAATGCTGTTTGTTAGAGCTAGCACTGGGAAGAATGAGAGAATAGCACAGATCATCTTACATCCCTGTTGTTGCTGGGAGTCCCGAGTTGTGCATCATCAAACAGGCCTCCAATGAGCCAGCTGTGCAGACCCCATCTGTAGACAGGGTTATCCTGTAGGATTTTCTTATAGGAAAACAACTGTCCTTGTCATTTCCGCTGTCAAACAGAAAGGACGTTCGCACTGGAACAGAGTGCAAGGCCACACGGGTGGTGGGCTCACCGAATGAGAGCTGCCTGCAGGCTCCTTAGTTATGGGGAGCTGGTGTGTTTGTCCTGTGGCCAAGGGCACCTGCAGCACCACGCAGACTGAGGACCACACTCTGCATGCAGCCCAGCACAGCAGGCGAACTGCTCTGTGGGTCAGTGATTTCTCCACGTGCAACAGGCTGCCAGTCAGGATCATGATGCTGTTGTGCTGCTATTGGAGCTTAAGTCCACTGCTCCTCCTATTAGGAAAAATTGTTCCATGCTAATGCATCCTCCTGACGGCAAGAAACCTTCCATCTTCAAGACTAGATTTATTTTTATGACCCTTTTAGTCCCCTTTATTATGATATTCTGGTATCCACACTGTCATGCGTTTAAAATGCTTTGTCTCTCCTCTGTGGTTAAACAGTCCATTCATATCCATTCATAACTTGCTTTTTTTCTGTTGTTTTTTTTTTTCCCCCAACTACAAAAATCAAGATTCTGTGTTTTCCTTTATAAATTTGTGTCTTCATTCCCTTTGCTTTTCTTTGGCCTTTCTTCTCATATCTGTTCTCTCTGAAGTGATGATTAGACAAGGAAACATATTCTAGATAGGGTCCCATCTGTGCTGTGGGCATTGACATTGCCATTTTCTTTTTTAATCTCTGCAGGAATGTGCTTACTGATGCATGCCATAATAACATCTTCTTTTTACGTGGCTTCATCTTATCTGTGCTTGTGGTCTTGCTCTGACTGGCTAACACACCCATTGCACTTCTTCACTGAGGTATATCTAGCTGGCAGGGAATGCGTGGGTTTTCAGTGCAAGCCTTTAAGAGTGGAAGCAAAGCGAGACAAGCAAAATTGACATTATCTTTTTCCATCACTTCTATGTCATGAGTTCCAGCCCTAAAGTGGAAGTTCTTATTCTTCGAAGCTTGAGGCCTTGCCTTTTGCATTTTAAATTTCATTCCATTTCTCATACTCTGCTTGTGCAGGTTTTCCTTCCTCTGTAATATTGTGTCTCTAAGAGGTTTTATTAGTACCAAGATCACTTAGAAATTACAAGATCAGCTGTAAAACTAATACTTGAGAATCTCCAAAATACCCAGTGTAATACTTCCTTTTTGGTAAAATCAAGTGGAAAATAGACATTTCAAACAGAATTTTATAGTGACGATTTTTATAAATGCTGTATTTAATTTTGACATATGCTAGATTTTCTACAATTGGAATATTCTGGAATAGCTTACCTTCCCTATTTTACTATACCTTTTCAAAATTTGTCCTGTTGAACCTCAAAACCTTAGCTAGTGTGTATTTTTAAGTATAATTAAGTAAGTAGTAATAACATTACAGGCACAACAGCATAGAGAACAACATGGCTTAACTTTATTTCTATCAGGTTTAATTTTTTTATGTGTTCCTTCTTGGATGGGATTTGTAATGCAATCTGAGTTGGCACCGCTGCAGAGAAAGTGCTGCAAGAACTTAGGCTGGCTAGTTTAAAACTAGTTTGGTTTCTCTGTCTTAAAATTACACCAGGATTGATGTTACTCTAAAATAACATCACCTTTTCTTGATTCATTGACTAGAGAAATCTGTTGGTTGCCATTTCCAGGAATATCTAGACCCTACAGTTGTTAGCAATACTTGTTTTCTCATCTGTACATGATGCAATATACTCTCTCATAATTAGAGAAGTCCTGGTCATATTTTTTTCATTTTAGAATATTAAAAAGATCTCTGTTTATATCTAGATCCAACTTTGCATTTAAGAATCTCTGTTCTTTTTTTTTTAATGGTGACTTTCATGATTTTTCCCCAAAGTAATTTTTGTTCACCAGAATTCTGCAAAGATTATTATTTTCAGTTCCATTTTCATTAAAAATGTTCGTAAGTGCATTATGGCACAGTTATCTGGCTTTATACCTATTTGCTAAACAACTTCTCTGGAGGCAATTAAAACTTTAAGATATTTGAGATTGATTTTTACACAGCTCTGTACATAAAGGTTCTATTTCCATAATGAAACTTTTAAATAAGCAATAATAACATCAGTGCATTATATAGTAATTTGATTTCGATAACTTCAGAAAAGTCTCTAAATGGCAAATACCGTTACCCTGTTACATTGGTTACACATATCTCTTCCTTTTAAGAGCATGTATCCAGGACTTAAGAAAACACATGACAAAGTATGATGAATAATTTGGCAAATGTTTTTCTATTTCCTCTGCATTGTTGCATTACAAGCAGGTTAACAGGAAATGGCTGATATAGAATCATGGAATGGTTTGGGTTGGAAGGGACCTCAACGATCATCTAGTTCCAACCCCCCTGCCATGGGCAGGGACACCCTTCACTACACCAGGTTGCTCAAAGCCTCATCCAACCTGGCCTTGAACACTTCCAGGGATGGGGCAGCCACAACTTCTCTGGGCAACCTGTTCCAGTGCCTCACCACCCTCAGAGTGAAAAATGTCTTCCTTATATCCAATATAAATCTGCCCTCTTTCAGTTTGAATCCATTGCCCCTTGTTCTATCACTACACACCCTTGTAAAAAGTCCCTCTCCAGCTTTCCTGTAGGCCCCCTTTAAGTGCTGCTTATAAGCAGCACTTATAAGTGGAAGCTGCTATAAGATCACCCTGGAGCCTTCTCTTCTTCAGGATTAACAGCCCCAACTCTCTCAGCCTGTCTTCGTAGCAGAGGTGTTCCAGCCCTCTGTGGCCTCTCCGTGGCCTCCTCTGGACCTGCTCCAACAGCTCCATGTCCTTCTTGTGTTGGGGACTCCAGAGCTGAATGCAGCACTGAAGGTGGGGTCTCACGAGAGCAAAGTAGAGGGGCAGAATTCTCTCCCTCGACCTGCTGGCCACGCTGCTTTGGATGCAGCCCAGGACACGGTTGGCTTTCTGGGCTGCCAGTGCACATTGCCGGCTCATGTTGAGCTTCTCATCCACCAGCACTCCCAAGTCCTTTTCCTCAGGGCTGCTCTCAATCCATTCTCCGCCCAGCCTGTACATATGAGTTCTGAAAGATGGTTTACAACTCATCACTTCTACTTTCCCCCTATTGCTAAAACCGTACCAGATAGCCTCTACTTCCCCAATCCACCCCTGAGCTGTTCAGTTTACTTATTACTTGGTTTAAAGCTTTTGACATAAAATATTTTGTATAAAAGAGTCTTGGGACTTGATCTGAAACCGTGGAGAGCATATCAAGTAAAGGTTTCTAAAGAATTTTCTCAATTGAAACACCAAAGTCACTGTTTCTAGCTGACAGTAGGCCAAATGCCGTGGCCATAAATACAGCAGTTATAATGTTTGAAAAGTGAAATTTACTTGTAACAGTTATTTCATTAACTTTGTAAGTTTGCGATGTGTATTTGTGTGCATGTGAATGTGTGACCTGGTTCTGGCCACCAGATCGGGCTCCCATCCCCCTCAGGGTTGAGCCAATCCACGCCTCTGTGAATTGCCCTATTTAAATTGGGACAAATGAACCGGAAGAGGTGCTTTGCCCGGGAGTGAGTTGGAAGGGAGGAGGGCACTGCCCCGCTCCCTGGCTCCTGGCTGGGGGCTGCCTGCGCCAGGCCGGTGCCACCTGCTGAGGATGGGATGGCTGTGGTGGAGCCGCTTGGGGAGCTCAGGGAGCACCCCGCTCCCAGGGTGCCCGTTGGGCCAAGTTCACCCAGAGAGGACTGAGATCTGAGAGAAACGGCCACACTGACACCAGGTCAGTGCAGATGGAATGTCTGCCTAAGGAACTTGTGCGTTGCTTTCTTTTCTCAGAAAAAAATCATTCAACTCTTAGCAGTAGACATAATGTTGCTATATGCTGGAAAACTTCAGATCATACCCTAAGCAGTGTGCTTTTTGTTTCTAATGCTTTGTAGAAAGTAAAGCATGTTTGTCAGTAGTTCTGTGGGGTTTTTTGAGAACACACAGGGTAACATGTGACGTTGTTTTCATATAGCAGCTGTGTTGCCAAATTGCTCTAGGGCCGGGTTCGGATAACAAGATTTGAAATATTTACGCACAACCATAGATTGAACAGCCGTGCTTCGCGGCCTTGGTCATAACAAACGAGAAGTCCAATACTGTAATACAAAGATGCCATACTCATATTAGACAAGAGCTAGGAGAGATGTCTCTTAAAATTTAAACAAGTTCAGACAGCATAAACAGCCTACATTAACAGTGGCAATTTTCAGCTTGCCGCAGTTAAAGTATAGTTACAGGAATTCTGTGGGCTTATTTTTTGAAGGTTTCAAATTTGAGTTTTGAGACATCTTGCGTAGTCCTGTTCAAATCCATCCTTTGACCTTCGTTACACTAGGTTTGCAGTCAGATATTAGAGCAGTGAAGAATATGCACCCGTTCTGTTGCCGTAAATAATTTGGTTCTTGGAAACCACCCCACCCCTTTCCTGCCCAGGCACATGGCAGCTTCAAGCAGAATCCAATCTAATGATGCAGGATACTTTTCCTTCTGTCACAATAAACTCTGGGCGTTATTCCAGTAAGTCAGAAATAGAGCTAGTAATGTCAGTGTTGAGATTATCTCATTAAACAGTACATGAACAGGAAGAGAAGAGACACTACGGACTGCAGAAAAACAAGGACTCTTAATCACAGAGTCCCTGTCTACTGAAGCGTAACAAATGAGAACAGCTGGTCTCCAGTAAGTCTACATGATTTTAACTGATGGAAGTTATTAAGAAAAAAAGTGCGTATACATAGAAGAAGCATACACATAGAAAAATGCAATTTATTTTTACTTCAAAGTCAGTTTCAATATTTCAGTGTTATCTTGGTAGTAGAGAGTCATTCAAAATAGCTTGATCATTATTGATATAAAATAGGTTTAAAACTCCTTAAAGTAAGAACGTAGGATATAAACACAGATTTGTGTATGTTGCAGCAAACGGGGTGAAATACTAGTTTATCTTTAGTTTACTTTTCTAACAGCTATGCAAAGCTAAGCTGTTTAGCAAAAGACAAGTCTCAACCTTCCGTTTTTCAGCTAAGTCCCAATTTACTTTTTGGAGAGTATGAAATTAGGAAGCAAACAACTGCATTTTTTATGTATAGCTTCAGTGTTGGGTGAAAGGATGAGAGAAACTCTACCCTTAGGTGTGTTTTTTTCTAATGCAACTGCTACAAAATCACTGAAAGAAATCAAAAATTTGTCTTTTGAGAACATCATCTCCATTTTCCATCCTTTGTTTTTTGGCTTTCTTTTATTGCTAAGAAACTCAGTGGCTATTATTGTGGTCTACGTTGCCTGTCACTGTGCTTGGTACTACAACTCCATTTTTACTTAACCTTCAAAGAAACTAATAGACACAAGTGAAGTACTACAAATAAGAAATAGTGATTTCACAAGCCAGTGGACGAGAAAAATCATGTACATTGTTTTTCCCCTTAAAGATGAAAGCAGAGTCTTTTTGCCAGCCCTCTTTCATTGATTTGTTCACTTCCGAGACCTCGTATGTTCTTCTGAGACCTCACCTGCAGTACTGCGTTCAGCTCTGGAGTCCCCAACACAAGAAGGACATGGAGCTGTTGGAGCGGGTCCAGAGGAGGCCACGAAGACGATCCAAGGGCTGGAGCACCTCTGCTATGGAGACAGGCTGAGAGAGTTGGGGCTGTTGAGCCTGGAGAAGAGAAGGCTCCGAGGTGATCCTATTGCAGCCTTCCAGTACTCAAAGGGGGCCTACAGGAAAACTGGAGAGGGACTTTTTACAAGGGTGTGTAGTGATAGGACAAGGGGCAATGGTTTTAAGCTGAAAGAGGGGAGATTTAGATTAGATATAAGGAAGAAATTTTTTACATTGAGGGTGGTGAGGCACTGGAACAGGTTGCCCAGAGAGGTTGTGGCTGCCCCATCCCTGTAAGTGTTCAAGGCCAGGTTGGATGAAGTTTTGGGCAACCTGGTGTAGTGGAGGGTGTCCCTGCCCATGGCAGGGGTTTGGAACTAGATCATCTTTGAGGCCCCTTCCAACCCAAACCATTCTATGATTCTCTTTTTCACTGATTTTGTGGAACTTTTATTATCATTTTTGTTGTCTAATGACCTTGATTTGGAGTCAGAAACAAATTGGAAGTCAGTGAAAAGTATGCTAGTTTCTTCCAACATCTTTTTCTACTTAGAGGAAGCAATTTTCCATGTAATTTCCTTGTCTCTTTTTCTTAGATCCAAGTCTGAACATTACACCTGTTCAATCTACTGCATTACTCTTGTGTAATACTAATAATCTAGCCGGGGAGAGTATACCACTTTCATCGGCAGTGAACCTGTTCCCACATGTGAAACATCCCAATGAATTTACAGTCGAACCCGTAAACGGGCATTGACAAAAGAGGGTGTCTCTGCTGTGCATTTGTCCAAGAGGAAGAAAAGTAATTTTCTATCATCCTGAAGATTAAACAAACTATTAGTAGCACAGGCTACAAGAGTTGTCATCCCCTTTACACTGGGGTTTCAAGATTGATTTTTAAGTTGTTCTGGAGCTCCAGGAATGCCAGTTAAGACGACGCAGTGCAGCTGCTAAGGCAGATAGCCATTGAGTCACGGAGGGTGTGAGTTTAAATGCACGTATCGTGTATTATAGGAAGTTATGGTGCAAGAAGGAAGGGAAGGGCTTATCTTATTTTCCTGTTGTGAATATTGAGAGGGCTACACAGGCCACAGATTCCTCTCTAAAAAGAGCTGCTTTGAAAGAGGACCTGACAGAACATCAGCCAGTTATTGGGTAGTACCAGGGTGGATGGCCAGTCTATCAGGTGGCAGTGCCAAGAGAACAGCTTGTGGTGATAACCAGCTGAGGCAGGTAACATAAATTAGTGGAGAGCACTGAAAGCACCCGAGGATGCTGGAGAAGATTTGTGGAGTTGGAAGGGAAGCTGTAATCACTCTAGTGAAAAGGCAGATTTCTGATATGCATAACTTTCTTAGAGAAGGTGATCAACTTTCTCAGCAGCTAAACTCATCCATGCTGGGACAACACACTGTAAGTTGGATGTAAGACAGTGTCTGTAACTTAGTAGTCACTGAGAGCGGGAGGCTGGGACAGGCTGGTGTGCCTTGCGGCTGCGGGGCTTGCTTCCTGCCAGTTACTCGGGTTCCCAGGATAATGCTCCTTCATGTTTTGTCTTCCTCTTCTCCTGTAAGCTTATGAGATTTCCATCTTTCATAAGAGCCTGGACAGTGTCATTCATTTTGGTAGTATTCTGAGAGGGAGTTCAAGCTGATGTTTGTTTTTTGTAGGAACTTACAGAAACTGAACCCTTCTGCCAGTCAGTGCTGGGCATAAGGGCTGTCTATACATGTTGTATGCTTGTCCATATTTAAGATTATCTGTATAAGGGGAAAAGGCATAGTATAAATTTAGTTGCAGTTTTGATGTCAAGGAATGAACAATTAAAGAATTAAATTGGAAAAGCTGTTCATCATTTTGACAAAAATGAAATTTATTCTTCACCCTTCCACAGCCCTCCTCAGGAAAATTTCTCATACTAAAAATAGAAAAACAAAAATGACAAAGCAGATGCAGAAGGAAGTGTTCTCAAAATTATCTTTTATTTTTCTTAGAGCAATATGATTAGTGTAGTAAGATGATTTTAAGCCATCTGAGAGATTTTACTAATATTTCAGAGAACATGGCAGTCCAAATTATTATAACATTGTAATATTCTACTAATATGCAATGAGGTTTTTTGGTCAGAGTTCTTAGACTGTAAAGGACTGTGATTTTCTGAAAAATATACCTTTTCAAGATTTGCTAGTCAGAATATATTCCTTTCTAAAATGAGGTTCAATTTTTTGACAATGCCTGTCTAAGTTATTCCATTATCTCTCTTATATTCATTGTTTTCTCTCGAAGAAATCATTATATAATAATCTCAGTACTTACTGAAATGGAAGATGTTCATTAAAAATCTAAGTCTTGCTTCAAAGCTTTCAAGCCTCAAAGTCAAGTTAATATTTTCTGTCAAAGTGAAAAGTCAATAATACGTAAAGCAGTTTGCATTTAATTTACATAATGTGAAAGAAAACTACCTCAGAGCAGTGCATACTTTTCTGAGAATATGAAAATCATATGGCTTTGTTTGATGAAGCCTAACAATGTATCATATTAAAATGCCTGGTAGTCCCTGTGCTCTAATAGGTTTGTTACGTACCTAGATTGTGTTTAAGGGAATAGCGTTTTCTTATAAGCTGACATATCGTAAAAGGTGGTATTTAATAATGTGCAATAACAGTTTGGGTAAATGATGAAGACTCAAGGTATTTTTCACTGGAAGAAAGAATGTGCAAAATACTTTCTTATCTGGCTGTCCCACGTATCTATCAATGTGAAATTGAAACAAATTGGAATTTAAAAACAAAATGAAATTATTTAAGAGGAAATAGCTGATCGTAAGAAAACAGTAAAAATTGTGGTCATTTTCTTTGTTCTAGCTACACCTAATTCTCTTCTGATCCTTCATGCTATATATCCAGACTTAGTAGCTACTGGTGTCTGGCATTTCAGATGGGCCAGCAGGAAAATAAGTGTAGTAACTGACGGCAAGTGGTTATTACTTTAGTCTGATTTTTCTCTTGCTGTAGGGCCTTGCTCTTGAAACATGATGTTCTTGAAATTTTAAAACCAAGGTGGGCCAATGGAGAGCATGGGGTAGCTGGGAAATTAGATACTCATTTAGTCTGATGGTTGTTGTGGCAGCACGTGCTAGAGATCATAACCTAGAAGCAAATTTCAAAAGAGAAACAACAGCCCAAAGCAGCCTCATATTGTGTCTGAGGTGATTTTGAGACTTTATTCGTAATCAGGATGTTGGATTCAGTCTTGTGCTTTGGAGACCAAGTTTTCCGCAGTGCACTGTACTGGCTTGTGGATGGATATATCAGAATACTGAAAATTAATACGGTCCTGGGTGGACTCGAACCGTCTTAGTCTGATGTCGCAACTGCAAGAATTTGGAGTAGCAGCATTCAAGTCAACTAGGGTTCACTTTGTAACTCATGAGTTGTTTGTCACTCACTAGACAGGTACATTTTTAACACTTTCAAAGTCACAAATATTTTCCCTTCCTGTAATTTAACAGTTTACTACAAAGTGCTGAATGAACGCCAGTGTGAGGTGATTAAGAGATTTTATCAACCATGGAGGTTTTTGCATGGGCTGGGACCTAACAGAACACACACATGCTTTTCAGTGCAAGAAAGAAAAGTAGAGCTAGTACAGAAATGTAAGAAATAAATAACAAAAATTGGACTAAATATGGATCTAACCAGGAGTGTAGCAAATGATGCATCTGAAGAGAAAGCAGAAGAAATGGAAGTTGTTTAGTTTAAGGAGTTCTATCAGGAAAGATGTGAAAATCAGCTTCACTTTTGTAAAACTACAAAGTGAAAAGGGCAAATTATTCTCTGTAACTGTTAAGAAAAGAACAATAAAACTAACACCTTTAACTCCAGCAAGGAATATGTAGGTGGCATACACCTTCTGCAATTTTTTCCTGTCAGATATTTGTTGATCTGACTGCACCCGCAATGTAAGTACTAAGTTGCTGCTTGAAGGCATTTTCATTTATGCAGGCAAAACTGTAATTCCCATTCTCAAAGCAATTCTCTTGAAAAACTTGGTTCCCTTTCCACTAAAGGCACTGGAGTTATTGCCAAAATTAGACAACTGAGGTAGGATTAGCCCTGTACAGGTGAATGAAACAAAGCCTGTATCACACTTCAGTCTCACTTGAGTCAACAAAACATTTCTGTGAAGGGTAAGCTTTGTTCTGGATTCATGATTCAGTAATAATTTTCCTCATAAGTTAGGATGTGAAGACTGCATATTTCAACTGTGTTCAATCCAGTGTGATACATAAGGCCAAAAAAAAAATTTGCTCACTTGAATGAATTCAACATTAAATGTTCTGACACGTGATTAGATACCTGGAAAACTGTAGAACTATCCAAATACTGTGTAGAATCTGTTTGGAATCTTTCTGTTTGTTAAGAGGACCTTACAAGGAACAATTGCAGAAATCGTGTGAGATTTGTATAAATACTGAACAATTCCTTTAATTCAGAGGCTGGCAAATGTTCTGCTCAGAGGACTTTACATGACTGAGAGGGCCATACTACTGGAAGATAGCTAGCACCTCCCTCACTCCTTTGTAATTAATGCAGAAACATCACTGTACCATAAGAATAAAAAATTGAACTATGTATGTTCTTAAAAACTGTTTAAACATTTGGGGAGGAGGAGGGTTTTAAGGATAAAAATTACTGCATAGCTGTTAAATAAAGATTGTACATAAAAACTAGAAATACCCTGCTTGTGGAACTGAATGACAAATATAATAACGTATGGCATACCAAGCAAAACACCTGCTTGTTGTCAAAATTCATGAGTCTGTACCGTAAGATCAGATTAAGTGTCAGTCTCTGTAGGTAGCATGCATTCAATTGTATTTTAGCAGCAAATATTTTTTTTATCTTTTTATCTTTGCTTGAATGTTTGTAATATTTATATAATAATTATTAACAACAAAGAAACTTGAATCTACTCATTCATCATCTGTGAAAACTTTTATATATTATGGTAAGAAAGATATCTTGACATCTTTCCAAGCTAATACAGCATTGGTTCATCACCCTGTAAGAAAGATATGAGTGTAGGATTCAACGTGTCTAGGATGTAGCACTGAACTGCACTTAATGCTCTTATCTAGTGCCCCTCTCCCAGGTAGCCAATAAAGTGAATATTTTCTTGTGTGAATGATGGTGTTACACTTCTGATGTACAAAACGTTAATCCTGCTGATGTCCATTAACTTCTGTTTGGTGAACTGGAAAAATTGCTTATTCTAAGAAAGAAAATAAGAAAAGCTTAACTTGAGACTCTTGGATACTATCATAGTGCAATTTTCATGCTCATGGAGATAACATGATTTAGTTCATTGTTCAAGTGATACGGCTCTTTTTTCCTGCCCTTAATATAGGCAGGCAGGTTGGCTCTGTCTTGTTTCATGTTCTCTTTTATGATTTTTCTGGAGATGACCTCCAAAATCTGCACGTTCTTCAAAATGCTGTGCCTGCTGGGCAGGCATTTCTCAAGTTATAAAATAGAAAGAACTGTTATTTCATCTGTAAAAGTGTTAAAAAATATCTTTGATACTGTATTCAGTCATTTTTTTTTTCTTTTCCTTTCCAGGATTACTTATTGCCATCTGCCTTTCCAGAGTAAATGGCTTTATGTTGGAACAGAGAGGGGAAATACACACATTGTAAATATCGAGTCTTTCATTCTTTCTGGATACGTTATCATGTGGAACAAGGCAATAGAACTGTAAGTGCAGACTTTTTTTCATAGCTGTCTTAAGATTCATTTTTAAGAATAATTTGGTTTTACAAATATTAACAAATCTTTTGAAAACCTTTTATGCTAATGAACGCAGGTGCAGTATTAAATGTTTTGTTACCGGACATTAGGAATTCGGATTTATGATAGAGACCATGCAGTTATATTTTATAGAAAAGAAAAAGTTATTTGGCAATCTGTTTAACTGTTAAGTTCCATGAAATACAGGTCATCATTAATCTCACTAATTCAGATTTTGCTATTTTTATGAGTGCAGCTTGATCACCATCTCCCCCAGACATCCTGCGAAGAGAATAATGGAGTATATTGGCCGTAAGACTCCATGGAGAACTTTTCTTCATTGAACTGTAGAATCATTTAGATGAGAAGGGACTGGAAGTCTCTAGACCAAGCCTCCTGCTCTATATAGGGCTAATTTCCAAGTTAAATCAGGCTCATCAAAGCCTAATGAAGTGATAGGAAAGGTAATGAGTGTCTGTTAAATGACAGCTCTCCGATAGGCTAACACAGGTGCCTGTGTTGTGGGTATGAAATGGAGGGAGACATATAAAAATCTGACGGATAAATCCAGGCTTCCTGCAAGTGAAAGCCTCAACAGAAATGAAAGATTATTTCTCTGCTGTTTCCTCTGTGAAGCTCCAGCAAGATGAACTGCTGTGGGCAAACTCACAGTATTTCATGCAGTTTCTGAGAAACTGTTTCATGTTCTGAAGAACCTGTAACCTCTGGCAGTAAACTGAAATTCACCAAGCTCAGTGAACCAAGAGGACAGTGCCTAAGAATAGGGCTACAGGCCTACAGTGGTGGATCTAATTCTCTGTCCCAAGCAGAGATCGCATTGATAGCAACTACTTTTCTTCAAAATTCTCCACGTTCCCTTTTTTAACTCCACTATTATGCTGAATTTCACTAATCACTCTGTCCCCCAGGTGGACGAAACTGATGCCTCATCTTCTTTCCTCTTCTCTGCCCGCAACAAACTTCATAGGCACAATGATAAAAATCTAATTTCAGCTTCAGAGGAGATAAAAACAAGGATTCAGATGGTAATCAGGATTCAGAGTATGCTGGTAAATCTTTGGTCCAGTTCTGTTTCAGAATGTTTGCTTGCTCTGCCTTTTTAAGACTTCGCTCAATAGTTCTGGCTGAGAAATTACTGCTGAACATGTGGTTTAATCAAAACCAGAATTAATATATTAATTCTGATGAGTTCTTCAGGTGAGAAGTATCTTAATTATTTTCTCTTTTGCACTTTATTTTAGTGATGTTGACATATTAGAGGTTTTTTTGATTCCTGTATTTTAAAGTGTATATGTATTATACTGAGTATATAACACCTTTGAGTTTTTGAGAACACATTTTCAATTTATGTACATTTTGAATTTTCTTTCCTCTAGACATTATGATGTTTCTCTTCTGTATGGAAATAAGTCTGAAAGTTTTAAGAAATGGAAGCCTTCTATCAAGTTTCATTTCCTAATTCTTTCAAAATATTTTTAGATAAATCTTTTTTTTTTTTTTAATGGCCACAACAGACGTTTTTTATGAGAACAGATTAGAATGATACCTCTCTTCAATGAAAGTACGTGGGAAATAAGGGCTGCTCACTAAGAAGCTTCAGTATTGAGTTGTTGAGATAGGCTGGATGCTGTGCAAGAAGCTACCTCTCTAGCAAACAAGCAGCCTCTCCTACCTTCTTTCTATTGCCTATGCAGGAGTGGAGTATACCTAGGTTTTCTAAAATTTTTCTTCCATAAGTTGTGACAGGTAATGACAATGTAGTACAGATAGGCCTTGTCACCTCAAGTATTTGGAGATGCTGCGTGGTTACCATAATAGTTTCTTCTTTGAAAAAGCTAGTTTCTGTCTTAAAAGTATAACATGATCCCTGTAAGCAGTATGCTAGTCTGAACAGGCTGTATCCTCACCATTCAATCTCATCATGTACTTCTGGATATGAAAAGGAGGAGGTTGCCCTTGCCTTTGACTACACAGGTAGACAGGGGATCCTGTGTGTCTCCAAATTAATTTCTCTGTTTTAGAGTAAGAGGCTGGTGGGGATAATGGTGATGTTTGCCACAGCAGCCACCTTTAACAGATACTATATAGCACTGCCAACGTTGAAACTAGGTGACTTTTCTCAGTAAAGTAATTCAAACTCTCTCTGGGATATGACATAAGATCATAGCAAACTATGATGCCTCTTCCAGTACTATTGCTTTCTTGCAGGAAAAATGCAATTTGAATTAGCTTTTAAAGGGAGTGTTATTAAGTCTAAGTGTACTTCATGAGGACAGACTTATAGCAGTAGACTTTCCTTTGGAATTGTACTGAGAGAACAACTTTATTTGGGGCCATGGATATGCTCTTCTTTTATTATATTTTTTAATCTTCACATTATTTTCACATGATCTTCACATAATTTTCTCATTTTAGTATTATAGAATCATATGATAATTAATGTTGAAAGGTCCATCTGGAATTTTCTAGACCATCCTCCTGCTCACAGTAAGATCAGCTATGAGACCAGATTGTTCAGGGCTTTATAGATTCATAGGGCCTGTTGACATCACCTACTTTCAAAGATGAAAGAAAACAGGAAAACATATGTATGCAAAACTTTAGGAACAGCTTCAGCCTTACCATGAATGACGTAAGAGGTAATTGTGCTCATAACATTGTTTTTCATTCTGAGATAGATTTGGATCTGTTTGAAGATGTTACTATTCTCTGTAAAGCTTGGAAGGAGAAGGTTTACCTTCTGTGCAAGCATGTTTGTGTCAAACTCACTGGCAAGGAAAGCTCAGTAAAAGTGATTGCTCTGCTGCTATATTCAAGACCTCAGTTTAGATGGAGGGTTTATAAATGGAATTTTGAGTATGTTAGATTTGTGTGTCATCTGTACAAACAAGACTGAAGGAGAGTTCTTCCCTCATCGTGCAACTCTCATCCAGTTTCTAAAATTGCAGGCTAAGTCTACCAAGATAACTTGACTTTCTTCCAAAATATCACCTCACTTTTTTCAATGACTTGTACCTGCTGCTAATGAAAACTCCATGAATTTTCATAATATGGATTTAACTCAGTTGTCATTAAAATTTCAAGGCTTCACAGTGAAAACAAGTAGGAGATTGAACTGGTTAATTTTTTAAAAACCTGAAATGCTTTGACTTTGAAATGTTAAACTATATATTGCCATACCTAAGTCACTGTAAAGCCGGATTACAGCTCATTTTGTGAGAGTACAAAAAAACCCAGTTGAAATTCCAGTTCTTAGTTTTTCAGAACATGGTTGAAGAAAGCCTCCATATACATTGCTAACACTATGGCCAAGGTAACCTGAAGAGGTCAGAATACCTGTGTTGTCATTTCTCCCATTTGAAAACACCTAAAAGTTGTATGCTTTCAACTTTTCAATGTAGACTTTCATAATGGACTGAGTTTGTCATTCTAAGGTCATGATGACATGGCTCAGTAAACATTCTAACAAATGGTAATGCATAGGTGAAAAAAATACAGAGCACAGAAAACATATTCCAACAATTCATTTTAGTCTGCTCATGGACTTACCAAGGTTTCAACCCCACAAAGAGTTTTGTCACACTTCCTGAGATCAATTCACTCCAGAGAACATAACTCTCATCCTTCAGAAAGAAAACCACTGTCAGTCAGTGAGGCCCATCAAACGACTGCAAGAATTTTTTTTTTGAACAGTGATTCTGTTGCAGAGAAAGACAGAGGTGGAGAGGCTTAGTAGTTTAAAGAATTGAAGGAGAAATAGGTTTGGATGTAACATTTTCAGGCTTCGCACATGGTGCAATAAATCCTATCACCTTGTCCTGCATGGCTACTTTGACTTATGAAGTTGGCTTTTGGTTTGTTTTTTGGTGTAGTGTTTTTTTTCTTGAAAGCGTGTTACCATTTGTCATTTTTTTGCCTACTTTTGTGTCAAATATACTGAAAGATCTGTAGAGCACTATATTTTGGAGCGATAGTGGTTTTCTCACTATGATCTGTTGAGAGTCATCTAGTAGAGATACATAGTAGTAGAGATGTCAGAAAGATGGTTGCAATACCTATTTAGAGACTATTGCCTTCTCATACAGGAGAGTTCATCCAGGTTGCTCAAACAGTATCTAACATTAGTGAGAAATTAAGGCCTCAATAGACTAATAATGCAAAGGAAACATGAAATTTTTGTTTGAGAAGATTTTCAGTACTGAGGCATAACTGATTCTAGAAGTTACAGGGAAAAATGCTTTTTAAGTCATAGAATTATAGAATGGTTTGGGTTGGAAGGGACCTTAAAAATCATCTAGTTCCAACTCCTCTGCGATGGGCAGGGACACCTTCCACTACACCAGGTTGCTCAAAGCCTCATCCAACCTGGCCTTGAACATCTCCAGGGATGGGGCATCCACAACCTCTCTGGACAACCATGTGTACTGTCTACATTTCAGTGTACCTGGCCTTGTCCAGAGCTGAGAAAGAACACTAGAATATGCGGAATTTTAGAAACATTTTCTCTAGTAATTCTTGTCTCAGCCATTCCTATCATCTCATGCATTGCCACTACCTCAGACCACACTGGAGCATCGTTTCAGCTAAGAAGGAAGAATAACTCAAAACTTTTCCACTTGTGATTTCTCTGTCATGTAGCAGAACTAGTCCCTTGCCAGTGATGTTTGGGCCTCATAACACTGTTTGGTTTTCTGCTCTCAAATAAGCAGTTTCTCTCCTTTCCTTCAAAGTGTCTGGAAACAGGTCTGGAAGAGAAAAATAGTCAAGGAGCCCAGCATGTCTCCACGTACTCCAACTACAGTGAGATTAATTTTCTCAGCCTGCAGGATCATACATTTTGCAAGGTCATCTGGTGTTGGGAAGGGAAGAAAGATCTTGATACGAGTCCACTGAGCTCCAAAAGTGAGAAATCTGCATTGTAAGCTCCCTTGCCAAGCATGCAGATTCCACTGTTTGAACACCCCACAAAATTTATGGGATATAGAGTATCAAAGAATTGAGCAAATTTGAAATCAGTTATGACAGAGCCATAACATAGTCTTTACTTTTTAGCCATTTCCTTGGCCAGCCTCATTTCCGAGATGTGTCTCAGAGCCAGCAGTTCCACAGCAGTGAAGGACAGCAGCACGCAGGAGGAGAAGTAGCAGCCTAGGAGCCACTCCTACCCCCTCTGTGCTTGAACCCAAATAGAAGTAGTTCCTAGTATAAAGAAAGTGAAAGTCGCAAGGCATCCTTCTTCTAGACATTTTAGAAATTGTGTCTAAGGCTCCGAGTTGCATCTTGAGGTTGAACTGATTCTCACTTACTCCAATTCCCAGCTTTGATCCACAGTATGTGGATGGCGTATCTAACTTACTCATTCTTTTTAATTTCCCTGTGACTCTACCAATGAAAAAAGTCTTACGATCTCTGGTGCACTGCATTTTTGTGGAAAGCAGGACTGCAGAAGATGTCTGACTACTGGCACTACAGAAGTATCTGCTTATGCACATGCTTTTCTCAGGACTGTCACATTCAGTCATCTCCAACTCTGTAACAATGACTAATATAGATGTTTTCCTTTTTACTTTTCCTTCCTCCTACCACTTTCCACCACTAGATTTTCATTCTTCTCAGAAGTCATTACAGTGCTTCTGTAATTGTGCAGATTAATTTTTTCAAAAGGAAATTTGTTTTCTGATGATTCGATTCTATTTTGTCATACATTACTTTCACTGCTTTAAAGATTTTCTTGGTATTTGAAATTCTTACAACAGTATTTCTTAGAGTGCATAAAACTTCCCAGAATGATGGAGGAATACATCATCTACACATTTTCCACATTTTCCTGGGCCCAAATTATAACATTGCTGAAGACTTCTTTTTGAATCATAGAATCATAGAATGGTTTGGGTTGGAAGGGACCTTAAAGATCATCTAGTTCCAACCCCCCTGCCATGGGCAGGGAAACCCTCCACTACACCAGATTGCCCAAAACCTCATCCAACCTGGCCTTGAACACTGCCAGGGATGGGGCATCCACAACTTCTCTGGGCAACCTGTTGCACTGCCTCACCACTCTCAGAGCGAAAAATTTCTTTCTTATATCTAACCTAAATCTGCCCTCTTTCAGTTTAAATCCATTGCCCCTTGTCCTATCACTACACGTCCTTGTAAAAACTCCCTCTCCAGCTTTCCTGTAGGCCCCCTTTAGGTACTGGAAAGCTGCTGTAAGATCACCCCGGAGCCTTCTCTTCTCCAGGCTCAACAGCCCCAACTCTCTCAGCCTGTCTTCATAGCAGAGGTGCTCCAGCCCTCTGATCATCTTCGTGGCCCTCCTCTGGACTCATTCCAGTAGCTCCATGTCCTTCTTATGCTGGGGACTCCAGAGCTGAACACAGTATTCCAGGTGGGGTCTCACGAGAGCAGAGTAGAGGGGCAGAATCACTTCCTTCGACCTGCTGGCCACACTTCTTTTGATACAGCCCAGGACACGGTTGGCTTTCTGGGCTGCCAGTGCACATTGCCGGCTCATGTTGAGCTTCTCATCCGCCAGCACTCCCAAGTCCTTTTCCTCAGGGCTGCTCTCAATCCATTCTCCGCCCAGCCTGTACTTATGCTTGGGATTGCCCTGACCCATGTCCAGGACCTTGCACTTGGCCTTGTCGAACTTCATGAGGTTCTCACAGGCCCATCTCTCCAGCTTATCAACGTCCCTCTGGATGCCATCCCTTCCCTCTAGTGTGTTGACCGTGCCACGCAGTTTGGTGTCATCTGCAAACTTGCTGAGGTTGCATTTGATCCCACTCTCCATGTCTCCAACAAAGATGTTAAACAGCACTGGACCCAGTACTGACCCCTGAGGAACACCATTCGTCACTGGTCTCCACTTGAACATCGAGCCATTGACCGCAACTCTTAGAATGCGACCATCCAGCTAATTCCTTATCCACTGAGTGGGCCATCTGTCAAATCTGTGTCTCACCAATTTAGAAACAAGGATGTTGTGTGGGACAGCGCCAAATGCTTTGCACAAGTCTATGTAGACGATGTTGGTTGCTCTTCCCTTATCCACCAACACTATAACCCTGTCGTAGAAGGCCGCCAAATTAGTCAGGCACCATTCGCCCTTAGTGAAGTCATGCTGGCTGTCACAAATCATCTCCTTTCTTTCCAAGTGCCTTAACATAGTTGCCAGGAGGATCTGCTCCTTGATCTTGCCAGGCACAGAGGTGAGACTGACTGGCCTGTAGTTCACTGGGTCTTCCTTTTTTCTCTTTTTCTCTCTTTCATAGAGGCAATGTTTCCCCTTTTCCAGTCAATGGGAAATTCACTGGACATAAGGTATAGGAAGCTCTTACTGAACAAAAACTAAAGAAATAGCTAGGAACTTAATGATAAAAAGATAACACTCCTAAAAAAAAAAAAAAAAAAGCCTAATATCCTGAAAAGCAAAAGTGAATTTTATTACAGTGTAATAAGTCCTACTATTCTCCAACTATTGTTTACAATAGATTCAAGAGAGAAATGGAAGAGGTAGGAAAATGTATTGCATTAGTGAAGGTTACGCCTTTTAGTTGAGGTCTTAGCATGGAATCTGAGGCTACACTCCTGCAAGAATATAAGATAAAATTAAGATTGGTAGTAAAAGTCAGTTTTATATCATTTACAGAGGGACAACTGATTTGTGTTACAGTGAAAATCTAGTTAGCATGAAGTTAGATGTAATGTAGAGTGACTACAGCTCATTCAAGTGTTTGCTTCTACCCAAAGACCAATGGATACATTCTCTGGTGAACGATGGTATGTGTATCTTAGAAAGTAAACAGTGGTTGCACAGATTTATCTAAATTGTTCTTGACTTTTGAAATTGGTAGGTGCAAAGAGCAGCCTAGGTGGGATCAACCTTCATCTTAGACAGTATGCTCTTTCCTTTTCTCCCTCCGTTTGCCCTGATTTTTCTAATATTCCTGGTCAAGTACCGATACCGGTATGGCCAAGAAACCCAGCCTGTGGACTGGGATAACTGCCAAATCCGGTATGCCTTGTCAGCCTGTGTGTGCTCCTTTCACCATTTTGTCTGTTGCCAGCTTCGTCATACCTGATGTTTGCTTGGCTCTTCTCCCTCTTCAGTCATCTGTCAGTGGTTCTTATCTGGCTAAAAAATCAAATGTCTTATGCTGCCTCTTCTCTTCATATCTTTTTGTCTTGTTCTTGTCTTTCCTCCTTTGCTCTTCATGGCATAGGCAGCATGTACCCCAAACAGACCTAGTTCTTTCCATCAGCATACTCTGACCAGTTCAAGTAGGTCAACCTATGTCAGGAGCAAAGTTCAAAGCAGCCTAGAATGTCCAAAGATGCCATATTCACTCTCTGAGGACAGGTGTACAAGACACGTGAATCTAAGCACTGGATGCAAATATCCTCATTTCACCCTTCATTTCCCCATCACTGCTGTCCTACCCTGCCTGCTCCAAGGTCTGGTGTTGTGGAAATGATTTTTTTATTTGAGTACAGGTTGCTCAGAAATGGAAGCGCAGCCAGAGGGTTCCCCCCTGAGGAGTTGGCTTGTGTAGGAATGACAGGCAGATCTCCCGCTCACTGCATCTCTGCAAAGATTGTTTTGTGCCATGTCTCAGGCCAAATGGGTACTTGCTTCTGGCACCATTAAAGACGGTCTGTATAAAATATTGCTGTATAAACTGGCTGTTCACTGCTTTCCTGCTGGTCTCACTTCTGAGATGGGATATGTTGCGAAATACTCTTGCAGAAGCCTTGCTCGCCGAGATGTCATGTAGAAAAGTAACATGCTGGAGTCTGGAGTAATTTTTCCTTATCTTTAGCTCAGAGGTAGATATCAGACAAGGTCTTTGCCACCCTGCTTTGACCCAGCTTTGGTGCATGACCAAATAGCTGAAATTTAAAACATTCTACAGGCAAAAAATAGAGGCCAGAGGAAAGTGTGCATGCTTTCAAGAGTGTTGGAACATGCAGTAATGCTAAGAACAATGCAATGTCTGCTAACCTGACAGAGCAATGTAGATGAGATTTCTGAAGCCCTGTCATTAATGAGATTGGAACTTGGCAAGGCTTGTTATCAGTAATTGAAATGAATATAGTGAAGACTGCAAATTCTTGAAAGAGTAGCCTTGAAATCAAGCAAGTGAGAAGGAGGGGCAGAAAGAGAGTCGACAACAGAAATGGCAAAAAAGCCTTAGAAATGAGAGGAAAAAAATTGCTGTAATAGGATGAATAGTGAGGTTTTAAAAAATAGAACAAAGGATTCATCAACAAAGGAGAATCTTTGCCTATAACAGCAAAAAGGAAGTAGAGGGGAATGTGAAAAGATATGGATAACTTTTAGACAGTTGTCTTCCTGTGTTGGACTTTATAGCATGACTTTTAAACCATTGGAGGTACACGTTAACACACCTAGAAATTAAGGTAAGCATCTGACTCTTCATATAAAAAACATTCACGGATTTGAATTTCTTTTTGTCTTGCAGATCCACAAAGACTCACCCTGGGCCAGTTGTACATTTAAGTGACAGCCCAAGAGATGAGGGAAAAGTGAGTAAAACTAATGGTATAAAACATTGCAACATTTCATAGCCTTTATTTGTCTTGATAGCTCTTTCTTTTTGCTTACTCACTAATTTTATCATCTGCTTTCTTTATATATTTGCAAGGTCACTTTTACTATTTTACAGTTTTTAAGAAAAAAAAGTCTTTGTACAATTTTAATGAGTAAATATCTATGATACGGAGAACACACTGTACTTTGAAACCTACAGCAAATCAAAATTGTTCTGGATTAAATAAATGTGAGTTTTGCTTAAGTAAGAATTGACTAAAAACTGTGTCATAACTTCACTACTTGGGTAAATATGGTAAGTTTTTGTAAGATAAGTCTTTTCTTATACAAGAATAGTAATGATAGTAACCCATGTTTGGGACTTGCTGCTGTTTGTGAACAGAGTTGAGAATAGCAGAGAGCTGTCAACAAGTGGAAGTAAAACATATAGTCAGAGCATTATGGTAGTGACTGATACCACCAGGAGGCAAAACCCGAGTTGGCTGTATTTATATGGTAGCTTTTCCAAAATGAACTTTGGTTGCCAGAATACCAGTTTTCTTGGAGCTTTTTTATTTATGTGTTGCTAATGAATTTTTGAACATTTTGCCTGTGTGGAAGAGGGATTTAACGGTCTCATAATTTTTGATCACTTTTGCCAATTGCATTTCAGTGTGTATTTATGAAGGACTGCATCTTACAAATGGTGTATCTATTGGACACTGTGCCTCATGGAACAGCTGATGGTTATTGGAAACTAGCAGCAGTTTGAATTTCTGATATTGCTAGGGGGGGCATTATGCTGAAATTAATATGGGTGCCTAGAAAAACACTGATGACTGCATCTGAATTTAATCTGCATTATCTCTCTTTGGACTTATCCGTATCACAAGGTGAGCTATGTGCAAATGATGCACTTTTCAGCTCACCCTCCAACAAGTTAGATTGGATCTAACTTGCCTTTTTGGAAGAATCACAATAAATCAAGGAATTTAGGATACAGCTAATAAATTAACTAAATGCTGTGAAGTGTAGTGTTTTAGCCTCAAACCAGAAGCCATCAAGAAATGCTATTTGACTATCTATGGCAAAATACCTGATAAAAATCAAAGTTTATTGATAAGGCATAGCTCTTGCTCATTGAACACAACAGAAGCTGGTGATGACCTACCTAAAACACACTGTGCAGGGAAAAAGGATATGATACTGAAAGAAAAAATGGTCTTGTGAGTGAACATCTCTTACAAGAATGTCATGGACCGTATCCAAAGAGAAACCTAAAATATTTTTACTTTGGCAGAAGGAGAAAAGATGAAAAGGTCTCAGGAAAGGGAGTTAGAGGAGAATTTTCTTGGAAATACAATTGCTTGTTGCTCAGAGGGCATATTGGAGACATCTGGACACTGATGAAGTATTAACACACTAACAGCAACAGCAAAATCAAATGGATCCCTATGAAAAACAAACATTGGAAATTTGTGGGAGAAAGAGTAAAAAAACCGTAAGCTGTACTGAAACCACGCCAGTGCAGCTGTTTATATCATTGACAGATTGTGAGTGGTGTAAAGACCAAATTGGTGCTAACAAAACACTTGCAGATTTGCAGAATCTTTGATGTTGATGTTTACAGGAAGATATCAGTGAAAGGTACACACAGATGTAAGAGAAGATCCAAGCACTAAATCAAAAGACATAGCTCCAGATAAAAAAAAAATCCAAGAGTAGAGAAAAATATTAAACTAAATTTTTCAACTAAATCTCATTAAACTTTGGTTGAAAGAATGAAGGATAAAACACTCTTTCTTCAGAATGAAGGGTATGGAATATGGAAAAAAAAGACTTCTGGGACTTTTGCTGTTAAACATAGTCATAGACAACCTAGAAAAGAGAGTAAGCAGTGATGCGATCAGATTTGCTGGACTTTGGGAGGCTTGGAAACTCAGCAGTAAAATGGCAGGTTAAATACAGTCCTCTGTAAGTATTCAGTGTAAATGATGGGAAGTGATGAGTGTGGGGGAAAATATTTCTGACTTTACATATAAAACAATGGGTCTGAGCTGATCATTAGTGTTTGCTATCAAGAGCTTCAAGCAATGATTGATAGTTCAATGAAGATGTCAGCTCAATGCTCAGTAGTGACCAGTAAAAGAAAATCAAAATTAGGCATTATCTGGAGAAGAATAGAGGACAAAACGGAGCTATTGCATAGATGCATGGTTGACATGCCTGCTGAATACTGCGTATCATTTTTGTCCATCTATCAAAAATAGAACATAGTTGTGCTAAAGGAAATTCAGACAAAGGGGCAAGGTTTTCTGTATGAGACACAGCTAAGTCAGGCAAGAGAATTCATTGTGGAAAAGAACTGATTGTGATTCCAAGTTTGAAATCACAATTATTATGAAGCGAGTAGAAACAGTTCAGAGTCTCTTTCAATACAGAAACTGAAAGGATATCAAATGAAGACGACAAAAGTCAGATTCCAAACAAGCCAATTAAGTATTTCTTCAAATGTGCAATGGATAGAAGCTATAAATTTTTTCAAAATTGTGCTGTGGGTGCTGAAAATGTATATTGGTCACAAGGGAGACTAGAAGAGTTAACACAAGGTAAATCAGTTTGAGGGTTACTGAAGAGATTTGCTGAATTTTCCTAAAAGATTATTAAAGATGAGGTTAAATGGAGTCATGTCTAATTGAGAAGTTTGTTATCTTTGAATGAGCAAATTATTTAGGCTGAGAGAATATGTGGAGTATGATAACTACTTGCCCTCCTCACATACTGTTCTTTGGTATTTACTCTTGGTCTTTTAAGTACAAGATACTGTGATAGGTAGACTTTTTGTTTAATTTAGTAGACCTCTTCTTAGGTAGTAGAGCTGTTTCAAGATAGTTCTGCATACTCTGCTTAGCTCCTCAGCTTCAAGTTAACCAAAGACCACCAAGAGGTTTTGGTGGGAGAAGTCAGACTCCTGACATGGGGGGCAACAGATAAAAGCGTTCTTTACATATGCTTCAGGCATTAAATAGTGGGTACAAATCAGTCATAATCATTGCTCAAAATACAGATATTCTTGTACTCTGCAAGTACAAGGGTATTGTACTCTGCAAGGGTCTGGTGGTATATCCTTCTCTGGGGTATCACAAAGTTGTTTACTGATCATGTTTCACTGAAGTAAGTAAGTAGCATTCTGCTATGGGCATTGAGCAGTTGAGAGTCCTAAAACACAGACAAACCTCTCCAAATCTAGGACAATCATAAGATCTCTTCTTGAAAGCCAGATAATTTTTTGTGCTGACTGTATATTCATTTTTTAAAAATTCTTTAAATTCATAAAAGTTCCAGTTTATATCAGTGACTGATGACCAGTTTTTCTATACCAAAAGAGTAAATGTAATTCCAGGAGAGTTCTGCCATTCAAAATTTTTCCAGAGTTCCCTCCAGGCAAACTATCAAGGCAGACTTTGGAGACAGTCTCTTTTATGAATCCAGCAAGCTGTGGCTGGAAGACAGACGACAAAGAGAATTTGGGCATTTAATGTGTTGCTTAAGAGCAATTTGCGGACATAGTGATTTAAGTTCATGAAATATAACTGTGTCTGCCAAGTCAATACAGAAGTGTCTATCAGGAACAGACTGAAGTGCACAGACATTTGTAAGTGGCAGATCTGTAGCAAACATGATTTTTCTTGCTGACACAGGAGAAGACATTAACTGCAATGATCTGCAGTTTCCCAGCAACTGCAGAAAGCTTAATAGGAAAAGGTTTAATGTTGTTAACTATTAGCTGGTGGGCTAAACTTCCTATCTCTGAGTCTGTGTTCTGAGACCTAATAACACCTAAATACAGTGTGCATTTGTCAGGCTTGGTTTTTTTTGTCCCAGCTGTTTTGTGCTCCCAGGACAAGGAAAGGCCTGGCTGGCACGTACCAGGGTGCAATTAGTTGATTGTAAAGGAGAAACCTCCCTAAAGCACCATCATCAAAAGCATTTCATGAAGAAAGATTTAAGTCAAAATGTGGAGCAACTCCACTAGACAAGGAAGATCTTGCCAGGACTCCTCCCTCCTTCAGATTCGGTCCAGCCTTCTGCATGTTTCTTAACCTAATTAAGCATGAGTAATTAAACAAGGTGCCAGAAAAAAACAAGCCCAAGAGAAATCTTTGGGTTTTTTCTTTCCTGGACTCTTTTTACACATATTTACACATATTTTTCTTCTCTGTCAGTGTTTTCCTCCAACTGCATTTATGGATGTTTTATTTTTTACCTCTATTACAGACATAGAGCTTGTCTTATAGATCCCTCAAGTGCTCACCATGGCCAAGAGGAGTACAAATGTTTGAGTTTCTTGTGGTTCAGAGTACCATAAATATACTGGCAACGAGACTAATCACGTTCATCCGGTTGGAATTCTGACTGTAGTGTCATACCACAGCCCTAGCAGTTAAGCAGCATGGCTACCATCTGAGCAAAGAGAGTTTTATTCCTGGCTATGCAGCAAATCTGTTTGTTTTTCAGCTTCTTCCCTGAAATCACACCACTTCCTATCTTGAAATTGGAAGTTCTATCTTGGACTGCTGTTGTGCATCAAGCATTTCAGCAATAGATCAGGTGAAATGCTGTCTCTGATGGGAGGTGTTTAACCTTTTAGTAATTACCTGGAGCGTGATAACTTTGCAAAAGAGAGTGATAAAAATCCAAAGACCAACCTGCTTCACCAGGAAGAAAGGCTTATTAAGAAACAACGTCACATACTAAATGCTTTTCTGTTCCTTCAGTTTCCTGAATGTATTTGCACAAAAGCTGACGTGAAAAGAATACTAGTAGATACGAACTGAACTCAACTGGTTTGGTACCCAGCTGTAATGCACTGGTGCAAGGGCTTGTTACGATGACGGTAAGGCAGGCACTCAGACTCCGTAACATATTGATTAAAATGCCATTTATTTGAGTTAATATGAAAGAAATGGTGAGAACCACAAGTTTTGTAGCATTGGATGGACCTCCAAATAAGGACACAGTGGGCTGTGCTGGTTCCCCCTCTGAAGAGGTTTACCAGCATTTTGGTCTTTAGAGATCTCAAAAGATTATTTAAAAAACAAAACAAAACAACAACAACCTATCCATTTCTACTGTCAAGCAAAAGGATGTTCACATGAGATGTACCACAAAGACAAAGACACAAAGGTGCTGTAATTGCCCTCACCAAGTGAGAGCTGGCTTCTTTACAATTAGCCAGCTGAGTTTATCTTGCAGCCAAGGAATATGCACCTAACTGCTATGTGCATCACTAACTCCTGGATGTACCATTGTTTTCCATTTAGGATCACTACAGTAAGAGCGAAAGCATTTGTAGTAAGACACTTCTTTGTTCACTCTCTCAGTGGCAGTCTGTTATCCCAGAAAACCATATGGCATCCTGACACGAGTGCTATCCAGTTAGCCGCGTGCTTTCTGATCTGGATATCTTTTCACATTTACTCTGCCACAGAAGCCCATATGGACTTGTCCAGAGCGAAAATGATAAGTGTTCTGGAATTTCTCCAGGACAGTTTGAGTTTTTTTCAGGAGCGGAATTCTTAGGTAATCAGGTATTGTTCATATCCAGATATTAAATATATTAACTATAAATCATTCCAAGATCAGGTGATACATCTCCACATAATGAATATTCTCCTGGCAATATAAAGAATTGTATCTAGTAAGACTGAGAGTATTCCCAGAGTCTTTTATAGCAGTATTGATGTATCAATTATATTTAACTTGGAAACGAAGTGACCTTTTGTTTAGCAGTCCAGCCAAGCTTCATTTTTATGACTTATGCAATCTAAAGCGAGTGATAGCAAAGATGCTGGTAAGGTTTCATAGTCCAAGAGATAGTCTTGTTATTCTTCTGCTCAAATTCTTGACACAGAAACTGTAAATTTTTGCCTGTGTTCTGTGATCCGTGTGTTTATGGACAAAGAGCAAATTCAATTATCACTGCTGGTTGTATAAAATATTCCACAGCAAAAATATGCGAGTTTGCCAGTTTGGTCATTCCCATTCTTCATGTCCAGGCCAGATTCTTAGGAAGATGAGCTCTATGGGAAGCAATTTCCAGGACACTTAAGTGGGACAAGCGTCCCATCTTCCATAAGATTTGAAATTATTTGTGTTCAAATGAAGAGTACTCAATACAGTGCCAGATCAATAATTCAATTATTTTCAGTAGAGTCAAGGAGAAAGGATTGTGTTCATTCTTAGTTCTCTCCTGAACATCATTTTTCTTCTCTTTCATCTTCTGACAAATCTTCTTTGCTGATATTTCTCAGGTGTGCATGATGATATGACATACTAGTTCTAGAAGAAATAAAAATTGGCATACCAGTTAATTTATTTACAATTTCTAGGAAAGCAAAAAATTTATTCTTTGCAAGGAGAATTCTTCAAAATATTTTAAAGCATTAGAAAGCAGAAATTAAATTAAGATATGGAGCTGAATGAGAGTTTAATCTGATGACTCTTTGAAATTATTTAAGTGATCTCTGAGGTGTCGAACAGTTTTCCCTCCAACCAGGGACAAGGAGGGGAAGAGCTGAGAGCAACTGCTACAGTCTTATTTTCTCAGCATATACACAATTGTGAAGACTCTCCAGACATATAACCTTTCTTTTTCTTGAAAAAAAGAAAAGAAAAGAAAAGAAAAAGGAGTATAAAACATATTTTTTCTTCTATATCAGAACTTCAGTTATCAGTAATGAGTAGTAATTTATACTGAAAATAATTTGAAAGCTGGGTATTATGTGTAGTGCAAACTAGTCTTACATGTTTCTTTTTATAGTACCTGTTTGTTTTTATAAAATCTCTTAAAACTGTCAGGTTCTTCAATATTTCTACATACCTTTTGAATCTGAAAGTATAATTGTGTTTGTTTCTCTCCTCCAGCTGTTGATAGGCTATGAAAATGGAACCGTAGTACTCTGGGACTTACGATCTAAAAGAGCTGATCTGCGAGCTTATTATGATGAGGTGAGCAGTTTCCATTAATTCAGAAAAACTATTATTCAGCAGTTTGTCATATGTCTTATCAAGCAGATGAATATTTATCTGAAGGCATTGCTTGTTCTGGAAATACTGTTTGTCCTATGCTTTTGAACAAGTTATTGACAACAAAAGTCAAAACCTGAAATCTGTAGTTCTGATGCATTGGGCTCTTTGAGTGTACCACGACACGGAGCCTCTTCCCCTTGATTCTGACAAGTTTATCAGCTTCTGCATGGACATCCTCACTTGTACAGAGTGTAGTGATGAGCTGACCTGAGAAATAGCTACTTTAGCAATTATTATCTTTACTAGAACATTAGTTAGAATGATTACTAGATCATTAATTAGAATGAAAGACAAATTATTTTGTAGGGCTATTAGTATAACCTAGTACTCGAGATCTGATTAAAAGGTTTTCAAAATTGTATTCTCATAGTTTTATCAGACAGTGATCTCTTGCCATTTGCAAGCAGCACAGACAGTTCCTGTATCAATAAACAGGTTGTTTTAAAAATAGATATATTCCCAGTTATTATGATTTTAGCACTAGCCCTAGGGAAAAACATGCTTTGTTCTGCCAGCCCTTCTGTAAAGTTCAGCATGCATGAATGTGAATGCAACTACAACTGAAGGTAGAAAAGGACTTTTTCTTCAAAGTGATCCAGGCACTAATTGATTTCCTGTAGTTCTCTTTCTTCTTTTGTCTTGCCACCTTATTACATGTAAGGAGCATGCACATTTATTTTCACTCTAAAAAGTGATCTAAATGTATCTGAATCCTGCACTCCTTCAGGCCTGTTTTCACAGACACATTAACACTACACTGAGCTTCAGGGTTAAGATTCTGAGCATCCACATCAGAAATGTTCTAAAGAGCTGGTGTAGTTTGGAGTTTAAACAGCCCAGCACTTAAGCCTCAAGATATGCCCACTACATTGTCTCTAGGTGATGGTCTGGCTGTGCGTACACTTGTGAAATTGCACCAGTTCTATTGCTTAAAGCTGGACAACTTTTTTCTTTTACAGGTCTCCTGGGGGTGGGATCTGTTCACTCACTGTTCTCTCTTGTGAGACTACATAAAACAAGATCTTCATAATGCTGTTTCCTTTTTTTTTTTTTTTTAATTTTTTTGCTTGTTGAGAAAGAGTGGTTGGGTGTTGAAAATTTCTCATACAATTTAGTTGTTCCACGTCTTTCAGTACTGTCCTCAGAAGGGCAGGAACCTTTTAATCAGATCTCGAGTACTAGGTTATACTAATAGCCCTACAAATAGTTTTTGGCCTTTTTATCAGCCATGTGCTTTTCTCTTCAGTGGTTACTTGGCTGCGTCATTACTCCACTTTGTGCAACTTGTGATGGCTTGCTATCATCTACTAAAATAGTAGCAAGATTCTTCTTTTGTCTTTAAAAGGGTTGTGTGACTAGCCATTGTACTTTATTCCAGACTTTCAGGCTCCAGATTGATAATATCCCAGATCTGCTAGAATTTCCCTCGAGAGCCTCTAAAAAGTTGCTTTTTAAATCCTGGTTTATATAGCTTTTGTGAGTCAGAAATTATTATTAGTTTGGCATGTGCCACTTGGTATTTGGCACCAACCCAAGTTTTCAAACCTAAGCCTCTTCTTACAGATTGGTCACCTAAGATCACAGTCCAGAAAACGTTGTTCGTGCTCCCATTCAACGTTGTATCTGGACTGATGCAAGGTCTCTGTGTCTCATGACATCTGACCCATCTTTTGGTATCATTCTGGTGCTGAGCCAACGAGTTGCAGTTGCAGGGTGTCTGTGAGGTCTCTGATAAATTACTGTAAATGTTCTGTATCTTCACTGAGTGCCTCTTTGAATGAGGTCTGAATGAGATTAATCCCTGGTTTTCTTGCTATTATTATGCTTTCTTTAGCACCAGTTTTGAAACTAATGTAGTCACCCTATTTGACAGTGAAAGAGCTGGAAATCTCCTCTAATTTACCACTTCCTCTTCTGGCATCTTTAAGGATCATTGGATGGCACAATCTCTTCTGGCTTATCAGTGGAGCAGATACTTCTGTTCAGTATCAGAAATTCCCCTGGCACCCAGCTTCTCCATTAGCACTTGGTGTGTACTGTGAGAAACAGCTTATTTTTTTGTCTTTGATGGACTGCGAGCGTTCATCACTAAGGCAACTTCTTTCTTCTCTGTAATCTTCTTCAGATAGCTGTCCAGCTTGGTAATGTCACTCAAAATAAATGTTAGCACCTCCAAGACTCCATTGGAATACTCATCCTTTCACAGGATCAAGCCTCAAAGGCTGTACAAGTTGCATTATCTGGAATGTCTTTGCTTGGTGTTCTTGTAAGCCTGCGTCTTCCCTTTAAAGCTTCTCCCTGATACTTACGGTTTACTCACTGGAGCTAAAACTAGTCCTGTGTCTCTTCTAGCGCTGCTGCTGTCCAGTTAGAGGCTGCCTCAGTTCTTCAACTCCTGATACAAGGAGTTTCTGTGTTTTCTTCTCTACTGTGTCAAAAATTCTCAAAAGACTAAAACGTTCTCTCTTGTGAAACCCCTGGTCCCAGAGTGGAACTTGAACCTGCTGCTAAAGAATCTCATGTCTACTCTTCAAGATGTCAGCTGCAAATCTGTTTCTTTGTATGATGATGATTGTCATCTTCTCAGTGGTGATATCTATGAGATATTCAGGCCCTTTCAATCAATGCTGCTATATAATACCCTCTATAAAAGGCTTTCTTTGCAAACCCTTTTGTAAATTCTTTCAAAAGTTCATTTCAATCAATTGGTATAAAAAGAGAGCACATAGACAAGAAAGATCCTTCAAAGGATTTTCAAGTTATTATTGATACTTGACAGACCCAAAAAGCCAGCCGTCTTTCTCGGTAGACTGTTTAAAAGTTTGACAGGTTGTGTCAATGCACATTCAGTGCTTCTTGAAGCATAGTCATCATCTTTCATTGGAACACATGTCCAAAATGAAACCGCAGAGTTCACAGAGACATTTGCCAAATGACATCTCCCTACCTTTATCAAGCGCTATGCCATTATGAAAGTGTCAGATTGGATGTGGCCATAGTTGTAATGGTCCTGCAGTACTACTAGCACAAAGGATTCTTGAGATTCAAGCAATAGGATGAGAAGAATATGGTGCTTGTGAAAAATACAGTTAAAAGTGGTCCTAGAGTCCCCATGAGGAGTTCTCAGTGGGGGAGGTTTGTGGCTGGGAAGGCACTGAAAAGGTGTTGGGCATGATTAATTTTAGTACATGCTGAGTATGAGAGAAGATGGAATATGTGTGCAACCACTGTGGGTATTGCAGAAGGAGAAACATACCCAATCTGGAGTGATATGCTTTATGTTCATACACTGCGTGAACATTCGCATGAGTCACCCACCGTGATGAACTCCTGTTCTACAGAAATAACTGCTCCTTTTTTGTGTGGATGCTAGCAAAACAGTTCAAAATGCTAGACATATTCTAAAAGAGAGAAAATTAGGGACTTATTCAGTACCGTCATTCAGTATTGGTCATGACTCCCAGCTGAGATCGCCAAAAGCAATTTTAAGTATTTCTTGCCTGTTTTGGGGCAAAGTCTAACAGGTGAGTTTGAATTGCTGCAACACCAACTGTCTGTGCCAGGAGTGTTCCTCCTCAGCTCCACTCAGCAGGAGGTTTATGCTGGCAGGTGGCACCTAGCAGCTGAGAGGCAGTTTAACAAGCAGCTTGATACGATTTTCAGCTGCTGGTTACTAGCTCCTGCTCAGACAGTCAGCAACTGTAACCATGTGAAATGTTTCTATATGTGATAACACATCAAAAGCAGGTTCAAATCTGGCATGGTAGCAAGCATGAGTGAGCTCATGTCAGAATTAATTTGCACAAAGATAAACATGCCGTGAAGCAGCACTCCCCACAGATCTAAGGTTCCTACTACCTGAGGGCAATGGTATTTATTGGACTCGATGAACCATCTTTCTGTATTCTCTTTGGTTGCTTCAGTTATAGTTTCGAGTCTTCTGGGTCTTTAAGAGGAATTGTGTGCCAGCCCCCTATGGTAGGTAGAAGTTTGAGTGACACCCGTTATGTCACTCAAAGATAAATATCTAGAGTTCACTTTGTTCAGCTCAATTTGTTGAGTCTTTATTGGCATGACTAGCTTACTAGAGTGTTAGCCAAGCGTTCATACACACGGCATGTCAGATTCCTGTTAAAACCCCTGGGTCATCTTAATGCAAAGGCTCCTTTGTGGTTATGCTGTCCATCCTCAGGAGCTGAGTAAGGTTTTGGGAACAGATCACAGCCTTTTCATTGGTTTCTTCTGATATTCCCTCCTGACCATGAGCCATTAGCAAACATAACGATCAATACAATTATTAAAAGAGCAAGACCAGAAGGGAGTTTTGAATAGTGACCAGTAGCACTTAGGTTTATTTCTTGTCAGCTTAAGCAAAATTGATATGAACAGCTCCAGTGCTGACTTAGGAATACCCAGGCGTGATTTTACAGTGATTTGAATAAATCAGGTAAATGGCAATTCTAAGTGCATGGAAGGCCTTAGCATTTCCTGGGTGGCAAAAAATGGGAATTTATTAAGCTGCATTCAAAAATGAGTCTCTCTCATTTACATTTACATAAAAACATAGTGTGTTTTTTGCTATTTGGCAGCTAATATTTCTGGAAGGGAAATGGATTCAAGGGAAAATTCTGTGAGTTTGTGCTTCTGAAGGATGTGAGAAACTGCAGTATACAGTAAAGAAATACTTTGTTTTTCCAGAAAATGGCTTTTGCTAGTTTCCAGCACATACCAGTGAAAATTAAGGACTTACGCTATTAACCTTTCAGCTAGTTTGATGTAATTATGGATATTTTCAGTCAGTTCCACTAATCATGCATGAAATACTAAGAATGGTCTATTATTTTTTGAAGTGTTGCTTTTTGACATACATAATATTCATCATGTGGTACTTGCATTGTGTACATAGGAATGCGATATTCCTCTTCGCTGAAGCATTATCTGTTCCAAAAGTATCTTACATCATTTTTTTTGTTGATTTCCTATATCAGTGAAACAACTCTGATCTCTTTAGTGGTTTTGTTTTTATATTGAGCATCCCAGATTTCTGTGTTCTTGCTCTGAAACTTAGGTATGCAGGGGGGACAGAATCATTCAAGAACAGAGTATTATTTCTACTTGCCGAAATAGTCCTCTGGGAAAGACTGCACGTGTTGTTTGTTACCTGTAAAACTTTTCACAATCTAAATTCATACATTAAAATATCATTAGTGTAAACACTATATTCCATTTCAGTCTCAAGTTCTTCTTTCATTTCTGTAGGCTATTCATTCTGTTGCTTGGCATCATGAAGGGAAACAGTTCATGTGCAGTCACTCTGATGGCAGCTTGACCCTATGGAATCTGAAAAATCCTAACAGACCATTCCAGACCACAATTCCACATGGTAATTTTGATGATTAAAATGTGTAACTAAGAAGCAATACAATATTCTCCATGCTGTTTGCTAGTGTCTATATTGATTTCATTTTTTAATTGTAGCTCAGATCTACAGTTGCTTCTTGCATAAATATTTTAATCTGCAAAGTAGCTGGAAATTATTATAAAAATCAGAGAGCCATTTTGATCAAACTTTTTTTAATTGGTGGCATAAATACGTCTTACTGTGTAGTAATGCTCTAATGTCATCTTTTATCTAATTCATCTGAATAGTCTACTGCTAGTCTTTGACACCCTCAGGCTATGGGATTTTCACATTTCTTTTTTTGTTGTATTTTGTACTTATGTGCTTGTGTGTGCAATTTTCGCAAGAAGTAACACATTTTGTACAAGGCACTGTGTTGCTTGTGACAGAGAGGGTACAAGACTTCCCAAGTCACTCCAATGAGGAATTTAAAGGAGCCATATTCAGAAATGGCTGTAGCTTTTATGTCTGGGACTTTATATGCCATTGCTTCCTATAAATGAAGTTAAAAGGTATTAACTCTTGTGCTGGGTTTGTGTGAAGGGGTTCTGGTAGCAGGAGAGGGGCTTCACCCTCTGTCCCTTCCCGGCCTCCAAAACTGCTCGGACTAGTCTCTGGCCAGGTTGGATCTCCTATCCCCTCAGGTCTGGGCCGAGCCATCAGCTCCTCTGCGAATATATAACAATCATAGAATCATAGAATGGTTAGGGCTGGAAGGGACCTTCAAAGGTCATCTAGTCCAACCCCCCTGCAAGGAACAGGGATATCTCCAACTAGATCAGGTTGCTCAGGGCCTCGTCCAACCTGGCCTTGAACGTCTCCAGGGATGGAGCATCCACTTAACCAAGAACCCATGAATTCCAGTTGTATGCTTCATTTAAATTTATCACTCAACTAGTTATGATCCAGATCATGTAACATTTGGTCCACAAAAGGAATTGAGTCAATCTAAGAATTACTTAGGAAAAAATTAAGCTGTTTATGGTCATAATGTGTTCAGAAAAAAGGTACACGTTTGGTCAAATTCATTAATTATTACTGAAGTGTCATCCTTCTTAGTAATCTGCATGGTTTTTAGATGTCTTTGAAATGTGATGTATTGTCTTTAAGATGCATGTGACAGTAAAAACATAAAACCATAATAAATGTAATTAATTCAGACAAATGCACGTTTTACAGAAATAGGAGCTAATATCATCATCTGCAACTTTAAAGTTCCATCTCTCACTGCTTATGCAGTTGCTTCAATATGTTTTAGTTTGATATTTCTATTGTCATTATGTTTTAATAGTTTTCATCTTCTTTCTTTCCTTAGGAAAAATTCAAAGAGATGGAAAAAAACCTGAATCTTGTAAACCAATTCTTAAAGTAGAATACAAGACCTGTAAAAACAGGTATGTGTTTAATTCTAGGTATGTAATTAAGTCCATGTTACACTCCTCAGTTAAATTCCTTTTAGAATCTTTCCCTCTTTCTTTCCCAAAGCTATTTATTACTAAAGTTACTGTGTAAACTTATGGATACTGTGTTGTTTTTTTTAATGCAGTGAACCATTTGTGGTATTTTCTGGTGGATTGTCATATGACAAGGCTTGCCGAAGACCAAGTTTAACTATCATGCATGGAAAGGCAATTACAGTTCTTGAAATGGATCACCCTATAGTTGATTTTTTAACTCTTTGTGAAACCCCATATCCAAATGGTGAGTTTATTAAGCGAGAGACAGTTACAGAAAATATAAATGAAGTGACCTTCTCTCATAATTCCATTCCAGGGACTTCCATTCTCACAATTGTCTCCATCTCAAGAAAACTACGTCACTGAAAGTAATGGGAACTTGTTTGTATTCTCAATATATGAAGCAAGTCATGAGTGGACAATAAGGCATGCATAGATCTGCAGATATAAGCCTGAAACACATGAGCTAGTGTGAGGAAATACTGCTATTAATCAAACATATTTGCTTATATTTCTGACATTTTTGATGAGGCTGAAAACCGACAGATTGCTAAATTATTAAACGTTAAACTGTCACTTATCTGTGAAAAAGTTCTTACACTTCGGCCTGAATTGAACTGCTAAAAGTGTTTTACTGCATATTGTGGGGCTGCCGTATCCTGAAGTATATTCACAGAAAACTCCAGAAAGTAAATTAAGAAAAGCTGTAAGTCAAAAAGAAACTAAGTTTAGCATTTTAAGTCCTCAAGCAGAAAACTAAAATAAATCTTATATGTGTAGCTAAATCAAATACATATTAAAAACACTTAGTAAAGTGTATATTTGTTTCACTGTCATGCAAAAATTTAGTTTTCGGTAATCAACATTAGTTTGGGCCTTCATTTAACTGTGTCAAATACAGTGACACCTCCCAGTACTAAGATTTTGTAGCTCCTTCCCTGCTTGCACACTAATATTTAAAAATTTTGGGTTAACCTGTGTTATTCATAGCCTTGCATAAACACAGACCACAAATAATATGCATTAATAGCTGGCCTGCAAGGAAGGTAAATCAGTTGCTGTCAGTTTACTTAGCCTTTTGGCATCAGCCACCTGAAGAGTGTATTCTAAGCTTGCACATGCTGGAATGGTTTGCTGCTGTTGAAGAGGGAGGCGTAATTTTGCATTTATATTTTTTAAAGTAACTTTTCTCTTATGTAAACTAATACACCCTGTGCATCAAGGGAGGCATTTTTTTGTCACTTTGTTTATTTCTGATAAACAAAAAAAGCATTAAATAAAAACCCAAACTATATAATGTCCTAAAGAGTGTATGGAAGGAAGGAACGTGTCAGTATCTGAATTGAACACAGAAGACTTACAGAATTCCTTTGGAATATTCCTTTGGAATCATTTTGGAAATGAGAACATTGTGTATCATGAAGCGGACTGGACCAGCTGTTCACAATCTGGTTTTGAAGAACAGTTGTACACAGCAGAAGAATTGCTACTGGACAGCAAAAATACATTTTCTGTATAGTAATTGAATTCAGCAATGCAGTGACACACACGACTTATTCATGTTCTATTTCTTTGCTTTCAATATACCATCATGCTGGCATGCTGCAGTATGCCAATTGTATTCCTGCTGTGTATGTTGATTGGCAATATTGCCCAAAAGTAATTTCGCAGTTCCTGTCTGGCCCTAGTTTGCAGGTATGTCTAATTTGGGGATGTATCTAGGATTTGTACCTCGCAACATTTGTTTAATATACTGTGGATGTTTAGAGAACATAAATATGGCTTGCTTGTTTAGAATGACTAGTGAGGGAACTCCATGTCTTTTATATCTAATTCCTTACTTACAGAATTTCAAGAACCCTATGCTGTAGTTGTGCTTTTGGAAAAAGATCTCATTGTTGTTGACCTGACACAAAGCAAGTAAGTATGAAGTCTTATATGAAGTTATTTTTATATCTTAACTGTCCAGGAAATGATGATAAAAATCCAAATGTTATCATGCAATGTCATTTTACTCTCCAACATCATTCACTCTTGGTAGTAATTCACTCAGTATGTTTACCTCCACCTTATGACTAAGATCAGCTAATCAACAGGAACTTAGGACAATAATTGCTCTTAAATTTGGGAATAAATCTGAATCTGCAGTCCCTTCAGCATAGCCCTCAAACATTCACTCAACATCAAAGTTAAGTAATACTTGGTCATATGCTGAATTATGACCTGAATATGTGTTTTGGAAACCAGATTCAACTACTTGTGTGCATGCCCAGCTTCACTAGACTCCACAGGGGCTACCACTTAAGTATTTACTGAAGTATCTTAATAAATAATGGCATTGATTTAGAGTGGATCTGTGGGATTATTTCATGATCCAGTTGCTGGTTTAAATGACAGGTAATTCTTTCACATCAGAATCAATGTTCATATCAAAGAGGAGCTATATATCATGTAATGCAGAATCCAATTCTTATTTATTTTGTTCTGCCTCCAACACTACCAGTAATGTACATCCGCATTCAGACTGGTATAACTAGGAACAGATTTTGCCCTTAATGTCTTGAAACATTTTAAGTGAATCATATTCCGATCTCACTTACTTTCAAGAATAATTCAAATAATCAGCACTATAAAATGGATGTAGCTGAAATCAGAAACAAATTTCCTATGGTTTTGAATTATGAATAGCATTGTGTAATATGCCAGAAGTGAGGCCTTCCTTCTTATCAGACTGTCCAAACTGATAGAAGTGAGAAATAAACTGAGATCTACTTCATCTGTTATTGCAATTATTGATTGTAGAATCAGTAGTCTACCAACCCAGTAAACCAAGCTGCTCAATATAAAATCCACAGTTGTGTAAGTAGTTCTTAGCTCATAGTATGTATCATGTCCATGAACCTGAAGCATCTAGAAAATGTCACTTCAGTATAAATAAGATTTTGAGATGTTGGGAAATATTAGTTCCTAATCCTCATTCACACAAGTAGTCCTGTTAACCTTAGGAACTATGCACATGAATGGGTGTTTATGTTACAAGAGGATTCTTGTCACAGCACAGGAAATTCTGTATCTTTATTTGAGTAACGACACATTACTGTTGACATTAAAACCAATACATATGTTTGAATAAATAAGGGTAAATGTATTTTATTAGTAGTGATTTTACTTAGATTCTGTTATATGCTTTAATATAAGATTGTATTTTCTTCTATGGCTTAGTGTGTCACAGTGATTCTAATAAATTGTCTTCCCTAACTAGTTTTCCAATCTTTGAAAATCCATATCCTATTGACATTCATGAGTCACCTGTTACCTGCACAGAATATTTTGCGGACTGTCCTCCAGATTTGATTCCTGTACTCTATTCTGTAGGAGCAAAACATAAAAAGCAAGGATACAGCAATAAGGTAAACAAAACCAATAATTTTTTTAAACAAAGAAAGAAGATATGCAACCTATGTTTTTGTAACATCTTTGCAAATTATTTTCATTTTGCTCCTTTAATGATCACTTTCAAGTTGGTCCAGTCATCACCTTAGCAACATGTTTACAGCCTGTTATTTGTCCCTTAGAAACACCATCATTTAAGCACAACTGTTAATGACCATTATGTAGGATTTAATCATTAGGCTGCTGGAGTTATGCCATATCAACTAAGTTAAAGGAAAGCCATCGGTGTACACTTCAAATTTGTATGGGTAAATTGTCTTTATCAAAGAAAAAAGTGAAAACGTTATAACTGAAAGAAGTTAGCAGAAGAGCTTCAGTGAAAGTTGAGGGCTGACAGATATGTGTGGGATTTTTATTAAGTAGGGGTATTATTTTACTGAGCTGCGGAAGTCTTAATGTAATTGTCGTGGGTTAAGTTGAAAACTTCCTCCCCCACACAGCCGGTCACTCCCCCTCCCCCACCCCCAGGAATGAGGGAGAGAATTAAAGGATAAATGGAAAACCCGTGGGTTGAGATAAGAATGATTTTAATACAGATGATTTAATACACAAGATAGGTGCTCACCACCCCCTCGTATGCAAAGCCCGTCTCGTCCCAAAAACTGCAAATCCCGGACGAACGCGAGGCCCCGAAATAGAGAGGGGCAGAGAGAGAGAGAGAGAGAGAGAGAAACAGCAGAGCAACAGCGCAGCAAGCGCAAAAGAGCAAAAGAGCAAAAGCGCAAAAGCCCTTCTTCCCAGCTGACCCTCGCTTTTATACTGGGCATGACGCTGCATGATATGGAATACTAATTGGCCAGTTTGGCCCTCAATCTTAAGTTCCACACGAATCACAAGGGGAATCGTGTCCCCCTTGTCCCAACTATGCTCCCCCCTTATCCCGCCGTGCTTCTGCACTCCGGCACACTGAAAAGTCCTTGGCAGCTTGTTATCAGTGTTCTTCTCAGAGCGAGCCTCTGAGTAAAACCAAAACACGGAGCTCTTCTAGCTGTTAAAAAAAAACAACTCTGTCCCAGCTAAAACTGGGACAGTAATGCTTTTCAAAATAGGACAATCTGCAGAAAGAAAAAGAGGAAATGCAATGATTTTAAAGATTTCAAGCATTAATCTGGTTTGTGTTCTGACTAGAACTAATCCATCATAATAAATAAATTAGAAAAAATACTGGGTAAAAAAATCAGATATCATCATTTTTCTATTCATATTAACAGAAGTAATCTCCTTGGAGCTGTCTTGTTTTCCATGAACTGAGAAACTGGGCCCTATCAATTTCTTTTGGATCTTGATTCGGCAAAGTACTTCAGAAAATATATTTTTTTCTCTTATTTGAATTTGTCTGCTTATCCATCCTTACCTCATATACATGATTTCCCAAACTTTTCACCACCCGCTTGTACTTATTGCACACTCTCTTGTCCCCTTGCTTTATTTGTGTATGTACAAATATACACTCTGAAGGTAGGTAGTCATTCGTTTGCCACTCACCCATTTCTGCACCTCCAAGCAACCACTCCGTGTATCCCCATAACCAGTTTGTGCTTCCAGTTTTTTTTCCACCCCCTCATACTCCGCACACATCCTCACCCACTCTGCACATATGTCATCCTCCACATCCTGTATCCACACGTGTCAACCTTTAGGCACATACCAGCATTTCGCTCTAGCAGCCTAGACCAAGGAAGAAAATGGGACTCTTGCCACTAGTAAACAAAAGGCAGAGAAGAGATGATGATTTCATATGTTCTGTAAAAGTTGCCTTCCCTTATCTCATATCATGTGGCATCATGCTCAGATCATAGAATCATAGAATGGCATAGGCTAGAAGGGACCTTAGAGATCATCAAATCCAACCTCCCTGTCATGGGCAGGGACGCCTCTCAACTAGATCAGGCTACTCAAGGCTCCGTCCAACCTGGCCTTGAACACCTCCAGGGAGGGGGCATCCACAACTTCTCTGGGCAATTTATTCCAAAGTCTCACCACCCTCATACTGAAGAATTTCTTCCTAAGATCTAATCTAAATCTGTTCTCCTTCAACTTAAACCCATTTCCCCTTGTCCTATCAGTGGACACTCTTGTAAAAAGTCCCTCCCCAGCCTTCCTGTAGGTTCCCTTCAGGTATTGGAAGGCAGCTATTAGGTCCCCCCAAAGTCTTCTCTTTTCAAGGCTGAACAATCCCAGCTCCCGCAACCTGTCCTCGTAGCAGAGGTGCTCCAGCCCCTGGATCATCTTTGTGGCCCTCCTCTGAACACGCTCCAACAAATCTATGTCTCTCTTATGGTGGGGACACCAGAACTGGACGCAGTATTTGAGGTGGGGTCTCACAAGAGCGGAGTAGAGGGGGAGAATCACCTCTCTTGACCTGCTGACCACGCATCTCTTGATACATCCCAGGATGTGGTTGGCCTTCTGGGCCGCATGAGCGCACTGCCGGCTCATGTTGAGCTTCTCATCTATAAACACCCCCAAATCCTTCTCTTCAGGGCTACTCTTAACCCACTCGTTAGAACGAGGTCTAACATGGCACCCCTCCTCGTTGATTCCTCTATCACTTGGATAAGGAAGTTATCATTAATGCATTCCTGGAATCCCCTGGATTGCTTGTTCCCCGCCGTGTTGCTTTTCCAACTGATATCAGGGTGGTTATAATCCCCCATGAGGACCAGGGCTTGTGAACGAGCAGCAACTCCTAGCTGTCTATGTAGGACCTCATCCACTTGGTCCTCCTGATTGGGTGGTCTGTAGCACACTCCCACTGTAAAGTCTCCTTCCCTTCCTTTCACCCTGGCCCACAGGCACTCGGTTCTTTCGTCATCACTTGCCAGGTGGAGCTCCATGCATTCTAGCTGTTCATTGACATAGAGGGCAACACTCCCTCCTTGTCTCCCCTGCCTGTCCTTCCTGAACAGTTTATATCCCTCTAGTCCAACACACCAATTGCAGGAGTCATTCCACCATGTCTCTGTGATGCCGATCAGGTCACAGCGCTGCAGGCTCACAAGCATCTCCAGCTCCTCTTGTTTATTGCCCAAGCTGCAGGCATTCATATAGAGGCATTTGAGTTGGGTCCCTCATGAGGTGCCTGGAGCCTCCTGATGATGCTCAATGTTTCCACAGTAACCAACCCCTCAACGACCCCTGTGCTCTGTCTGCAACCTGGCATGACACCTTGATCCCTTGCTAATTCACAAGACTCCACAATCTTGCTAGTGCATTCCTCCCCCACAAGCACTGGCATACTGCATTCCGGCTCCCTTCCAGTGATCCTGATTTCACCCCCACCGCCTTTCATACCTAGTTTAAAGCTCTGTCTATGAACCCTGCCAACTCCCTTCCCCAAACTCTTCTCCCTCTATGGAACAGGCTATTACCATGCCTTTCTAACAGACATGGCCTCTTGCAGATCCAGCTGCTGTCAAAAAACCCAAACCCCTGCTGGACACACCAGTCTCGGAGTCAGGTATTAATCTGCCGGCACTTCCTGCCTAATCCCTCATCTTTGCCCACAGCTGGAGGGATAGAGGAGAACACAACCTGTACTCCTGATCCTTTGACCAGGCATCCCAAGGCTCTGATACAAGATATTTTTTTCTGGTCCAGCTTCTTCAATAGTCTTCATCCTCAAAATGATTCTCATTCTATTCAGCGTCCTCTAGAAATGCCAAGAGTCAAGTAATCTGAAAAGAGTAGCAAAATTGTTTGTTACTCCTTCCTCTAGTTCCTGTTTTGGATAGTTGAGTATTAGGTATGCAGAAATATTTTTAAAACATAAAACTGAATATTTTTATTTTATCAATAAAAATTGATAAAATAAAAATGTTATTAAATTTTAAAAGCCTTAATTGATAATATAAAAATGTTAATAAGCTTTATAAGCCTCGAATGTTACATGTTTTTTTTCCTTTTATGAGTTGTATTGCTTTTTGGAAGATGGTGTTGTCTACTCTTGAGTTTGAAAATTAACCAAGCAAGATTCATCAGAATTAGTTGTGATCTCCGTACTCTTGTTGTTTGTTTAGGAGTGGCCGGTCAGTGGTGGAGCATGGAACCTTGGAGCTCAGACATATCCCGAAATCATTATTACAGGGTGAGAATGAAACTGAAGATTGGTACTTTTGAAATGTTAGTGTCTACAGCTTTTTGTTGTGGATTAGCTATAGATAAGAGTTGACCCTTCACAGAGCATGTATATCCTGGCCTCTTCATGTGAGGTACGTAGGTTTTTCCCTTGTGCAGAGTCACCATGGAAATTCCTATTTGCTGTAATAAATAGAGCTTTGTACTGGGGGATGAACTACAATCAAGAATTACCTACCATTTGAGGCCCAGTTTATGTACTTGTGAAGGTGGGGCCTTTGGAAAGCAGAATCCATTGCAAGAGAATGACTTGGCCTTGAAGAACAGAGAGCAGCTTTGAAAAGGGGAGCAGATGTTCTTCTGTAGCTGTTGTCCTTTGGCCTTCTGGGGACAGTTTGGGAATTCCTTTTAATACCCCTGGATCAGTGAGGATGTTGTGCACTGGGATGAATTTCATCTTGAGTGGAGAGACAGCCCCATAGCAAAAAAGCATAGAAAGGCTCAGATTGCTGTAGAAGCTCCGTGAGCAATGCCTGATGGATTTTTAAGGGGCCACCCTGTAAACCAGAAGCTACTCAGCTATGATGCACTCTGTGATTCTCTCTGATCTTAGCCATGTTGCTGATGATGGCAACATATTTGATAAATTTTTATTATCAATAATACTTAACACCTGTTTTTAAAAATAAGATATGATGTGTGCAATAGTACCAGTAAGGTGATGGAGGGATTATTCTCATTTTAAACAGAAATGTCTCCTTTCTCCAGCTTTATTTTGGAGATGATTTATGTTAATAAAAAGAATGTAGCTGTGAAGTATTAAGCAAAATGAAGTTACCCTCTGTCCTTTCAAAGTTTGTTATACATGGTATTTTTAGAGTGATGGCTTGATACTGTCCCACTACAAAGCCAAAGTTCTGTAACTTAAACTTGTCACTAGTATGGGAGTTAATTTCTTGCTGTTATGATCTTAAAATTCATTGGGGTCTTAGTTCTCTGTAGGAAATGCGTGGCAAAGTGTTTTAATAATCAAACTAATAACAAAATACATACTTTAGTCAGTATATATATCATTATATATTGTCAATAAGGTGTGGAGAGTTCCCACATGAGCAAAATACAGGTTTTCTGCTTATATTTATCACTCACTGAAAGTAGAAGATGTTTTAGAATTGCATCCTGTTTTAACACATTTAATTTTTATATTTTTTTAAGCCATGCAGATGGATCAGTAAAGTTCTGGGATGCTTCTGCCAGTAAGTTTCTAAAGTTCACTTTTATATAATGCTGACAAATCACACACATATATATATATTTGTAGCATGATATTTAACAGTGTAAGTAGTAATATCTAGGATGATATAATTATGAATAATCAGGTGAAATTAAGCAAATTTTTATTAAATTAGGTAGAAAACTACTGGTAATGAGATATATTAGGCAGAAAAGAGTGAAAGTCTTTAAAAGGAATAAAAACTCCAGATCCAACGTACCAAAACCTATGAAGGGTAAAGTGTTGGTAAAAAATCCCTAGGGAATAATCTTCTTGTGTGTATAAAAGAGTGGCCTTAATTAGATCTAATATTCAGCTCCAGTTGTCATAACTCTTCTACTCTGAGTACAATAAAGTCTTTTTTACGGCTAACTAAAAATAAAATATTAAAATACAATAATATATCTCAATAGATGTCTCATCTGGCAAGGATGGAGATGACCTGAATCTTTTCTTGTCCAGTCTCAAGTTCCAGGAAATAATTGGGAAGCATTTCCATTCATCCTAGCAGGAAAAAGCTTCAGAAAATACTTGTTCCATACATTCTAGCTAGAACGTATCAAAAATGAGCATTTTCCCTTACAGAAAAGACATACGGTACTTATTAGTAAAAGATATTTGTTAAAAATTACGAACATTATGGTTGAAAGCTAAAATACTCTCGTTCAAATAACGCGACTGTGCTTCACAAAAGTTGCAGCAGAGTTGCCTTCTATTCTGTCTCTTCTCTGGTACCGGGATGTCTGGATAAAATATCTCTTTTATGAGGTATCAGTCTCTTAAAGAGAGTGTGGAAGAAAATTCTGTATAAAAGGAATGGGGAGATTTAATTGGACCCTGATAACCCATCTGTCAAGAAATTCAAAACATTCTAGAACTCCTGTTCATTCAGAGGTCCCGAGGCACCAGAATATTCCTGAAGTTTTTTCCTGAAGTGCCATACAGTCTTTACGTTTTAGCAAGACAGTAACCTCAGACAAACGAAATCTGAGTTCCACATCTCATAAAGAAAATAGCAGCGTTATCAGAGCCTCTCTATAACATTAAGAATAAGCCTAATTATGGACATAATGGTTAACATAAAACTTTGACATCCTGTTCCAGAAAATAGTAAGAAGTATTTCAAAGACAAATATCCCTTTTGGAAGCATAAAGTACATGAGGAGTTAGAAGTGTGTGCACGCCTGTGGGATATGATCTTATTGGCATCACGGAGACGTGGTGGGATGAATCCTATGACTGGAGTGTCAGAAGAGAAGGGTATAGGCTCTTTAGGAAGGATAGGCAGGGGAGAAGAGGAGGAGGAGTTGCCCTCTATGTCAAAGACCAGTTGGAGTGCATGGAGCTGCACCTGAGGATGGATGAGGTCCCAACTGAGAGCTTATGGGTTAGGATTAAAGGGAGAGCAGGGACAGGGGACATAGTAGTAGGGGTCTGCTACAGACCACCTGACCAGGAGGACTGGGTGGATGAGGCCCTCTACAGACAGATAGAAGCTGCCTCACGTTCACGAGCCCTGGTCCTCATGGGTACTTCTACCACCCTGATATCTATTGGAAGGACAACACAGCAGGGCATAGGCAATCCAGGAGGTTCCTGGAACGCATGGATAACTTCCTTCTCCAAGTGGTAGAAGAGCCAACGAGGAGAGGTGCTTTGCTGGACCTTGTTCTCACCAACAATGAAGGGCTGGTGGGGAATGTGACACTCAGGGAGAGCCTTGGCTGCAGCGATCATGAAACGGTAGAATTCAAGATACTTAGAGAAGCAAGGAGGGTGCACAGCAGGCTCACTACCCTGGATTTCAGGAGAGCAGACTTTGTCCTCTTCAGGGATCTCCTTGCTAGAGTACAATGGGACGAGGCCCTGGAGGGAAGAGGGGCCCAAGAAAGCTGGTTAATATTCAAGGATCACCTCCTCCAAGCTCAGGAGCGGTGCATCCCTACAAAGAGAAAGTCAGGTAGGAACACCAGGAGGCCTGCATGGATGAACAAGGAGCTCCTGGACCAACTTGGACACAAAAAGAAGGCCTATAGGGGGTGGAAGCAAGGACATGTAGCCTGGGAAGAATACAGAGCGATTGTCTGATCAACCAGAGATCAGATTAGGAAAGCTAAAGCCCTGATAGAGTTAAATCTGGCCAGGGACATCAAGGGTAACAAGAAAAACTTCTATAGATATGTCAGTGATAAAAAGAAACCTAGGGAAAATGTAGGCCCTCTCTGGAAGGAAGCGGGAGACCTGGCTACGTGGGATATGGAGAAGGCTGAGGTTCTCAATGACTTCTTTGCCTCAGTCTTCACTGGCAAGAGCTCCAGCGGCACAGCCCAAGTCACAGAAGGCAAAGGCAGGGACTAGGAGAATGAAGAACCGCCCACTGTAGGAGAAGATCAGGTTCGAGACCATCTTAAGAACCTGAAGGTGGACAAGTCCATGGGACCAGACGAGGTGCATCCACGGGTCCTGAGGGAGCTGGTAGATGAAGTTGCTAAGCCACTATCCATCATATTTCAGAAGTTGTGGCAATCTGGTGAAGTTCCCACTGATTGGAAAAGGGGAAACATAGCCCCCATTTTTAAAAATGGAAAAAAAGAAGACCCAGGGAACTACAGGCCAGTCAGTCTCACCTCTGTGCCCGGCAAGATCATGGAGCAGATCCTCCTGGCAACTATGCTAAGGCACATAAAAAGTAAGGAGGTGATTGGTGACAACCAACATGGCTTCACTAAGGGCAAATCCTGCCTGACTAATTTGGTGGCCTTCTATGATGAGGTTACAGCATTGATGGAGAGGGGAAGAGCAACTGACATTGTCTACCTGGATTTATCCAAAGCATTTGATACTGTCCCACACCACATCCTTGTCTCTAAACTGGAAAGACATGGTTTTGACGGATGGACCACTTGGTGGATAAGGAATTGGCTGGATGGTCGCACTCAAAGAGTTGTGGTCAATGGTTCAATGTCCACGTGGAGGCCAGTGATGAATGGTGTCCTCAAGGGTCGGTACTGGGACCAGTGCTATGTAACATCTTTGTCAGCGACATGGACAGTGAGATCGAGTGCACCCTCAGCAAGTTTGCAGATGACACCAAGTTGCGTGGTGTTGTGGACACGCTGGAGGGAAGGGATGCCATCCAGAGGGACCTTGACAGGCTGGAGAGGTGGACCTGTGAGAACCTCATGAAGTTCAACAAGGCCAAGTGCAAGGTCCTGCACGTGGGTCGGGGTAATCCCAAGCACAAGTACAGGCTGGGCGGAGAATGGATCGAGAGCAGCCCTCAGGAGAAGAACTTGGGAGTGCTGGTGGATGAGAAGCTCAACATGAGCCGACAATGTGCGCTGGCAGTCCAGAAAGCCAACCATATCCTGGGCTGCATCCAAAGCAGCGTGGGCAGCAGGTCGAGGGAGGGGATTCTGGCCCTCTACTCTGCTCTTGTGAGACTCCACCTGGAATACTGTTTTCAACTCTGGAGTCATAGAATCATAGAATCATAGAATGGTTAGGGTTGGAAGCATAAGAAGGACATGGAGTTGCTGGAGCAGGTCCAGAGGAGGCCACGAAGACGATCCAAGGGCTGGAGCACCTCTGCTATGAAGACAGGCTGAGAGAGTTGGGGCTGTTCAGCCTGGAGAAGAGAAGGCTCCGGAGTGATCTTATTGCAGCCTTCCAGTACTTAAAGGGGGCCTACAGGAAAGCTGGAGAGGGACTTTTTACAAGGGCCTGTAGTGATAGGACAAGGGGCAATGGTTTGAAATTGAAAGAGGGGACATTTAGATTGGATATAAGGAAGAAATTTTTCACTCTGAGAGTGGTGAGGCAGTGGAACAGGTTGCCCAGAGAAGTTGTGGATGCCCCATCCCTGGAAGTGTTCAAGGCCAGGTTGGATGAGGCTTTGGGCAACCTGGTGTAGTGGAGGGTGTCCCTGCCCATGGCAAGGGGATTGGAACTAGATGATCTTTGAGGTCCCTTCCAACGCTAACCATTCCATGATTCTATGATTCTATATCCTACCAGTTCTGTGTACCGGAATAATATCCGTATTGTATCATACCCAGCTGCTTCTCCTCTTAGGCCTTCATGAGATTCTTTGTTATGTCACAACTGAAAAGAAAATGGGAACCCAGGAATTTTATAACTGATTTGCTTTATGTTAGTCAGTATTTTTAATATGTTTTAATATATTCCAGTTACTCTACAGATGCTGTACAAGTTAAAAACATCAAAGGTCTTTGAAAAACAGAAACTGGGAGAAGGAAAAGCAACAGCTGAAATTGTGGAAGAAGATCCTTTTGCTGTTCAGATGATGTACTGGTGTCCTGAAAGCCGAATTTTCTGTGTGGCAGGAGTTTCTGCGTATGTGATTGTTTACAGGTTCAGCAAACATGAAGTAAATACTGAAATTGCAGTAAGTCCTTCAGACTTTTCCTCTCTTTTAAAAGAACATAATTTCCAAATCAAATTGTATCCTGTGTCTGTGCTCATATACTTGAATAAAATTAATATCGAGCTGTGTAAATATAGGTTTAGAGACATTCCATTTTGAACTTTTTGAGTGAAGCCTTGATCCTACTTGAGTTAGTGACAAAAATCTGAGGTTTTGGGAGCCAACTCTCCACTTTTTTGCTTTAATAGTAACATACCATGCAGATTTCAAACATAGTTTGCTTTTAAGACTCTGTGATACAGTAAATCTCTGTTGTACTTACCTACTCTAAAAATACTGGCTGCTGTATGTTTTTGTCAGATAATATACATTGCATACATACATAATAATGCTCTTTTAACTCAAGTATTTAGTCTCTTTAATTTATGTTCATAGTGTTTGTTCCACAAGGGGACTGAAAGTTGTCACTGGCCTTAACAAAATATAAAGAGTTGATGTTTTTTCTGGCTTATGCTGACTTTTTTCTCCCAAAAATGGACACTATATGAAAAGTCAGATTATTTATGGCTAAACACTTGATATTTTCCTAAGCTTTCTGTTGCTATTTTTGCTGTTCAAATAGTTCTTTTTCTGTCTTCATGTCTTAAGCAGCCACCTTATTTTAGGCAGGATCATACAGTTCCTGTTCTTTTAACTGCTCTGCAGTCACCTTGTACTTAACATTGCTGTGCAGCAAGTCTGACTTCGGTTTAAACCTTGCGTTTTTCCACAACCACTGTACAACATTCTTTCTAAGAAGTTTAACAGGAGACTACCCTTTAGGCAAAGCCAAACTAAACATGACTGCCTCTCCTTCAGGCTTGCAGTCTTTCTCCTCACCTTGTGGTGGTGAACAGTTTGCAACCCCAGACGCGCTCTTGCCGGAAAGTATTTCTTCGCGTCTGCCAGCTCTCAACAAACCCCAGGGGCTGACCCAAAATTTCCCTTTCGTTTTCTACCTTCCCCAATGACAGTTCTTTTCCTTTTCACACTATTTTAAGAAAGACTTCAGAAAGTCTATAGTTCTAGCCTGGAAAAAACATGTTTTGTTTTTGGCCTGTAGCCATGTGCCATCTGGTAAGGAAATTCATTAGCTATACTGTTCTTTTGTTTTCCTCTCATTTTTCCCCTGCCCCGATGCAATTATTAAGCTAGCTGAATGTATCCCTTCAGGAAAGTCTTAAAACTGATGAACAGTAATTTCACATTACTGACCAGCTCATGGATAATGCTGCTAGAAGTGCTACATTTCAGTATTCTTACATTGTTCCATAGCAAATGCACCTTATCTTTTATTACCTATCGTTTAATTTCTTTATTTTCCTGTCTTTTACTCTTGTGGCTGAATTGTATCAGAGCTAGTATTTTCTAAAGTGTTATAATTTGTGCAATTTAACAGTTTCTCAGATTTCATCTATAATTGAGAAGCATTTATATGAGGAATTGTTCCCTGAAGAGTTGCCTTAATATTACCTAATCTTGGTGGCTTAGCCACTGAGTTCCCCTGGGTTTTGTGTATCCCTGGCATGGGCCTCATCTCTTGCTTTCTGCATTTTTGCTGCAGGCATTCAAGTCTTCACTCTTAAATGGCGCGGGGGTCGGGATGTTAATAAAAAGTATGAGAGTCTTTGTTGGAATATGTACCTGACTTTAGGCTGTCTGGCTTTGTCTATACTGAGATTGAGCTGGTCAGTCTCAGGATTTCTTTGCTGCCTGAGGTGAGCCCAAGTTCTAGCACTTCGTGTCCTCCTTTGTCTAGCAGCCAGCCTGAACTCACTTTGAGTTCAATCTACAAATCCCAGCATTTTAAGGACCCCATGTTGTTATGACTGCCTGATGTCAGTCTTCTGATCTTATTGCTGAGGGAAGCATGGAAGCTGCTTAAAGGTTTCTCCATGTAGCAGGGAAGCTTGCTGCTGAATATGCCTTAGAGATTCCTCAACAGAAGTGTTATTTGCATCATTCCATATGAGATTCTGGAGACAAGTAGTATGCATGAGACAAATTCTGCTTCGTATCCAACCTTGGAGTTGTTGCAGTGCAGTTATGTAGAAAGCATTTGCAGTTGTTTTCTCCTCTGAATCTACTCCTGTCTCAAAAAGGACATCTAAGTATCTAGTAATCATGATCACTTTCTCAGTGATCAATCTTTCCATGGAAAGAAGAACCATAGGAAAAAAATTTACGCTAGTTTGAGTGTAGAAAGGAGAATCAATGAGCCTAGCAATGGGATTGTACCCCTTCCAAGATCCAGTGAAAGCAGAGACCAAAATGTACAAAAAATAGACAGTCATGTTATTAGCCTACATTTTTCCTTCTCTATACATAGATGATATCTAGAATTTAACAAAATAAATTTTAGTAGAAAAAGGAAGACACAAAGAAAAACGTCTGAAGAAGAATGATGCACTTCTATCACAGCAAGCAGAAGAACATACTCTTCAACAGTTACTCCAATCCTGCATGAACATTAAACAGCATTATAAATCGTTTTGGTCAGCAGCAATTACGTCCAGGAGATTAGATTGTCCTGTACTCAGTATTTCACTCCTTCGTCTTTGAAGGCAAATGTTGTCCATAGGTTTCTTTAGTTAATTCAGGCAAAAAATATCCATGGATTTTGGAAGGAGAAAAGAAAAGTGAAATTTTGAGAACCTACTCTTTCTCTTCTGCTTGAGCAGAATCACTTCTTTCTGAAATCTTACGTGTTTTAACACAACAGTCAAGAAATAGTAGAGCCTTCAGGGCTGATCTTTACCTCCCAATTCTCATAAAACTTAGATATTTTCTTAGTCTCCATTCTGGTACAGATGATGTCTCAGTGGAGATCACTAAGATGGAGTTTGCAGTGTCTACATGTGCAATTGCTTCTGATCACTTCAAGATGCCAGCACTGACATTACTATTCAGCTAGTAATCCCAAGACCTTATCTCTTCGAGGGCTGTACCTTGGTTTTCGTTCTTTTCAAAATGGGGATCTCCTTGGTCTATTTGTGAGGTACACAGAATTGCCCAGTGTTTACTGTGATTCTTTGAGAAGATTACTTACATAGATTTGAGCTCCCTGTCGAGTTTCCCCTGTGTTTTGGAATCCTTCAGTTTAGATATCCTGAATTAGTGGAAAGAATTGAAAGGTGATTGAGTCTGGTTGGTGTCCTTTCCCCTATCTAGAGAGCCCAGAAGGAGAGCAAAAGGTAACTGGTCTGAACTTTGCTTTCTAGAGTCCAGCAAACTCATGTTCAGTCTAACGAATACAGAACTCTGTGCTGTTATCCTTGATTTCCTGACAAAAATGGACAAATGAAGTTCATTCATCAGTGCTACCTACACTGTCAGGCTTCTGCATCCTGGCTAAAACCTGTTTTGTAGAGACTCTGTTGTACAAGCAATAAGGAGGCAGAGCTGATATCATTCTTTTAATGAATTTGCTTAGGAAAAAGGTAATAGACAATAGGCTGAAATTTTTCATGATATTTATCCTGACTGATGCCTTCTTATGCTGAAATTTTATTTATTTGGGGATGAGTGGTTAAATTCCGTTTTCATAATAAATTCTGGAAAGTTGTATTCTTGCCTTTCGCTTACAATAAATGTCTTGAATCAAAGTTAGCAGTGGAAGAATAGACCTATGTACTTGTCCATCAGCTTAGAGTAGATGACTAGTTCCTATCTGATATTGCTCTTAGGCTGTATCAATAACAAATGACAGTATTCTTTGCTTGCAAATGATAATGATAAACATGGGGGGTTATTTTTAAAAAAAGGCTTAGTGATACTTACTTGAAAGTAAGTGGACTTTCAGCAGCTTTATTAAGTTATAACTTAGCTTTCTATTTATTTAAGTCATTAGAGGTTCGACTTCAATATGAAGTAGAAGATATCATTACGCCTGAACCGGAAATAATTCCTCCATTTCCAGATGCCTCCTCCCAGCTTCCTTCTTTAAAGAGCCTTTCAGGCAGTACCAACACTGTAGCATGTGAAGGAACGATGAAGGATAGTATCCCATGTCTTAGGTAAGTCTATAGCATTGTTCACAGATGTATCTTTCTAAAAAGCATTCCTATCTGTTGTATTAACTATCGGTCAGCTGCTAAGACGAAGAGGTTAATCATATGTATGAGAAGAAACCAGAATGTGGAACAAACAAAAGAATTAAGGCAAAGCAATTAACAAGGGATTTTAAAAGCCTGGAAGTAATTATGGCAAAAACAAACTATTACAGTAAAGGTTTGACTGTAACTTTCCAGCATGATCTAGGAGTAAATCTTCATCTCATACCCACACTTTTGAGTGGAATACAAGTGCTGCAGAATAAATCAAGGAATTCCTGAGGAACTTTTTTTTTGACATCACAAAGAGAATTCCATAAAGCAGACATGTGCAAAGCTTTCCCTCCTTGATTGGTTAGTATAACACTAAAATCTTCCTTTGTGAAAAAAGTATGTGCATTTTATGGTGTGTAAGGGATGGAAACTGTATTCGTACTCATGAAACAATCTGTAAAATATACAATTACAAAACAGTTGCACTGTGTAGAAGTGTATGTATGTTTAATCTTTAGAAAGAAGCAAATTGTTGTCTGCTAGAGTACACATTGCCACTATTTGGAGTAGATTAATATGTTCTTACTAATAAGGCAGATAAATTATAGGTTTGAGTAGTTTCAAAACAGAATTCTGTACAAAACTACAAACTGTAATTTTGCAGCACTTATAGTGCACTACTGATAACAATTGCTCTTATTTTAGTGCATTCATTATTATTTCAGTCTAATTATTATTAAACATTTTAAATGCCTCAATTATTTCAAAAGCAGTTTAAATGAACATTGCCTGACTGCAGCTACTTTGGGCTGTTGAGCTCCTAAAGAAAACGTTGGCATTTAAAAGCAATATCATGACATTGTTCTTGTAAAATTAGCAGTATTTTTTGGCATCCTGTTCATTTGTCCACCTTGTTCAGGCAGTTAAATCTCAGACCTTAGTTTAATCGTTAATGTAAATTGTGAAAATCAATAGAAGAGGTAGAAAGAAGTTATTAAAACAAATCCCAATGTGAAATCTATTTATGACATTGAAATCAGCAATAATGCAATTGATTATTTCAGTGGCTAAGATTTTCCCTCAAGGGTTCTTATTTGATTTGGTTTTGGAAGAAGAGAAATTGTTGATCTTGGAAGCAGAAAAGATGTAATGAACCAGTAGAGATTCTGCTGGTTAGTTTTTAGAAGTTTCTTTAACTCCATATAATTTCACACTAAGCTGACTGACTGATTTTTGTCTCATTTTACACGAAGTAAATGTAACCTTGTTTGACAGAGAGGTGATTTTTCAAAGTCTAAGTAATTATACCACTAGAACTGCTGGCATACTCCCTCTTACATTTATATAAAAGTATATTGTGTACACTCTCAACCTTTTCAATAGAGAAAGGCATATAAATATCTGCACTTATCCACCAACCCTAACCAGGTCCACATTCCTTGTCTGTCAAAAACCTTCTGTTCTAAGCAACATTATGATGATAAAATGAAAGTAGTGCTGGAAACACAAAAAACGCAGTAGAGACCTGGACAATGCTGTTGACTGTATATGCAAGTCATTCGGGTGGACAGCAATACAGAATCTAAGATACCGTGATACTAACGTAAAGCTGCAGCCACCTACACATGGAGGATGAGTGCACAACTTGAACTGTATTGATAATTCACATAGAATCATAGAATCATGGAATGGTTTGGATTGGAAGGGACCTCAAAGATCATCTAGTTCCAACCCCCCTGCCATGGGCAGGGACACCCTTCACTACACCAGGTTGCTCAAAGCCTCATCCAGCCTGGCCTTGAACACTTCCAGGGATGGGGCATCCACAACTTCTCTGGGCAACCTGTTCCAGTGCCTCACCACCCTCAGAGTGAAGAATTTCTTCCTTAAGTCTAATCTAAATCTCCAGTCTTTCAGTTTAAAGCTATTACCATCCTATCACTACATGCCCTTGTAAAAAGTCCCTCTCCAGCTTTCTTGTAGGCCCCTTTAGGTACTGGAAGGCTGCTAGAAGGTCTCCCCAGAGCCTTCTCTTCTCCAGGCTGAACAACCCCAATTCTCTCAGCCTGTCTTCAGAGGAGAGGTGCTCCAGCCCTCAGATCATCTTCGTGGCCCTCCTCGGGACCCATTCTGACAACTCCATGTCCTTTTTCTGTTGAGGATCCCAGAGCTGAATACAGTACTCCAGGTAGAGTGTCACGAGAGTAGAGTAGAGGGGAGAATCCCCTCCCTCAACCTGCTGCCCACACTTCTTTGGATGCAGCCCAGGACACAGTTGGCTTTCTGGGCTGCCAGCGCACATTGCCGGCTCATGTTGAGCTTCTCACCAACCAACACCCCCAAGTCCTTCTCCTGAGGGCTGTTCTCAACCCATTCTCCGCCCAGCCTGTACTTGTACTTGGGATTGCCCCGACCCACGTGCAGGACCTTGCACTTGGCGTTCTTGAACTTCATGATGCTCACACTGGCCCACCTCTCAAGTCTGCCAGGGCCTCTCTGGATGGCATCCCATAAAATTTTATATACAGAATAGCTTTTAGTCTTGGCTTTGTTGTGTTGATTTTCATATCTGCTTTTCAGCCTTGTTACAGCAAATGGGTCGCACTCCACACTACATGATTTTTCCTAGTCAGAAATCAGATTGAATGTTTTTGTGTCAGCAAATAGGTACTAGAAAGAAAGTGATTACAGAGGCTGAAGTAGTGAAAACTCGGCATTTTTCTGAATTCAGAAATAAATGTTACCAAGAGAGGCAAGCAGCAGTGTGGAATAAATACTGTTCTTTCTTATTTTAGAAGATTTCATAATGAAATATGCAGCCGTAATAACATAAGAAACTGATGTATTTGTGATTATGCAGATAAATACCTTTGATGTAAATACTGCCATCAAAAAGCTGTACCCAGAATGTAAGTCTTTGTTCCCAAACTTTTGGTATCATCCCAAAATTGAGTCAATCAAGGGTTTTGACAGTAACCCCAAGTAGTTCCAAAATGGTGAAGAACTGTGATTATCTCATTAAAAAAATAAAACCCAACAGTTTGCCACAACCAAATTCAGTGTAGCATAACACGAACATGTCAAGGAAACCACTGAATTATCTAAACTCCTTCTGCACATAGTCCTGCAGTCTGTTTAGGCATTGAGTGCACCCTCAGTAAGTTTGCCGACGACACCAAGTTGAGTGGTGCCGTGGACTCACTTGAGGGAAAAGATGCCATCCAGAGGGACTTGATAAGCTTGAGAAATGGGCCAGTGCAAACTGCATGAGCTTCAACAAGTCAAAATGCAAGGTCCTTCACCTGGGTCGGGCCAATCCGAGGCACAAATACAAACTGGGCACAGAGTGGGTTAAGAGTCGCCCTGAAGAGGAGGATTTGAGGGTGTTTATAGATGAGAAGCTCAACATGAGCCGGCAGTGCGCTCATGCGGCCCAGAAGGCCAACCGCATCCTGGGATGTATCAAGAGAAGCGTGGTCAGCAGGTCAAGAGAGGTGATTCTCCCCCTCTACTCCGCTCTTGTGAGACCCCACCTCGAATACTGCGTCCAGTTCTGGTGTCCCCACCATAAGAGAGACATAGATTTGTTGGAGCATGTTCAGAGGAGGGCCACAAAGATGATCCAGGGGCTGGAGCACCTCTGCTACGAGGACAGGTTGCGGGAGCTGGGATTGTTCAGCCTTGAAAAGAGAAGACTTTGGGGGGACCTAATAGCTGCCTTCCAATACCTGAAGGGAACCTACAGGAAGGCTGGGGAGGGACTTTTTACAAGAGTGTCCACTGATAGGACAAGGGGAAATGGGTTTAAGTTGAAGGAGAACAGATTTAGATTAGATCTTAGGAAGAAATTCTTCAGTACGAGGGTGGTGAGACTTTGGAATAAATTGCCCAGAGAAGTTGTGGATGCCCCCTCTCTGGAGGTATTCAAGGCCAGGTTGGATGGAGCCTTGAGTAGCCTGATCTAGTTGAGAGGCATCCCTGCCCATGACAGGGAGGTTGGATTAGATGATCTCTAAGGTCCCTTCTAGCCTATGCCATTCTATGATTCCTCACCACTGCACATTCAAAACTTACATTCTTGACAATTCTATTTATCCATCTAGTGCAAACAAGTCCCGTGTTCTTCCTAGGAGTATAATTACCTAATATGTGAGCTGGTCTTAATGAATGAATGCTTCCTAGATAAAATCTGATGTAATTATTAACACCTCTTCACATTCAATTATGGCAAGTTCCGTGACTTGCAGAGGAGGTAGTGTAGGTGGACATACCAAGGAGGAGCGTAAGAACTGAACACTTCCGTATGACTGCTGTATGTGTGTTCTTGACTGGTAGAGCTTAGCATGATGATACACTGAAAGAAGCTATTATGCAATAACAGCAACACTTTGAGGTATTCATGTTACTCATCTGTAAACTCACTCTGTAGGTAGTAATTTATACATAAAGCCTACTAGCCAGTGCATTTTTATTGTAGCTGTAAATGGTGAGATGGCTTATATTGCATGCCTCTGCAAACAGTCATAATAGGGCAGTTTGTCACATATAATCCTCTATCCTTGTGAAAAACAGTACTCAAAGAAAGACTAAGAATCAGGAGAGTAAGGAGAGTAGCTAGTCAATATAGAGATGGACAACACATTCTGAAGAACTGCAATTTTTGGCACATGGTATTTCTTTCTCCTGTAAGTATTTCTCTCTACATATATCTCTACCATAAATAACTTCAGCAGTATTATCTGATGTACTGGATCTTAGAAAAGAGATCTTTGATGACTCTGATGATGCAGACTATCTCCTGAACGTGAATATGATGTGATTCAGCAAGCCTTCCAAGCAGCCCTGGCTCATACACCTGAAAAGATGATGAATCAAATTGGAAAAAAAAAAACCCAAACAACTAATTTATGTTCAGAAGCAATAAAGTAAGCACTTCGTTCAAGAGAGAATATGTGTTTTCACTTCTTCAAGTGTGTTTTTACTTCTTCCCTAAAATTCCTGTTTTGGCTGGGCTTGCAGAGCCAAACCGTTTCCCAGCCTGGCCTGGCCTTGAGTGGACACCTGGTTGTCTCCTACTTGTTCTTGTTTGAAGACAAATGTTAGTTCTTGTTAGTCCTTATCTCTCCTCTTCATCTGTTTTTCTCCCTATGGCTCATGAGTTACAACCTTGCCATCATTTATTTTGTTTCTCTTACAGGCCTTCTTTTCAGGTAGTTAGTGTTTCAAAGCAAGGATTAGTATTTGATAACTTCTAACAATTCAAAGAGCTATTTCACAGAGCTGTGTATTTCCCAAAGCTATGTATTTCCCAGAGTCTCATGCAGTCTTATGCCTATTCTTATACCTATCCACAGAAATAATAGCTAGTATAGTCTTATGTAGTCTTAAGCCTACTCCTATACCTATCCCTGTATCAATATAGCATAAGAAAATATTCTGAAAAAAAGAAGTCAAAACAAAATGATTTAGCAAATTTTTGTTGACCCTTACTTATGTCTTCTCCAGAGTTGCTCTTACAGGGAATGTTGAAGCTTTCAGACTTGTTTCTACAACAGAAATGAAAGTCAAAACCTGGAATTCCTCCAAAATATCCCTGTTCCGATTGGAACGCCTTGTCTCAATGTACATATATATATATATATACAGAGTATGCTGAAAGTGCTGGTACTGCTCTAGACGTATTAAGGAATTGTGCTTCACTAGTATTTTCTCAAGAGAAGCAGTTGTTACTCTTAGAATCATAGAATCATAGAATCATAGAATGGTTAGGGTTGGAAGGGACCTTAAAGATCATCTAGTTCCAACCCCCCGGCCATGGGCAGGGAAACCCTCCACTACACCAGGTTGCCCAAAGCCTCATCCAACCTGGTCTTGAACACTGCCAGGGATGGGGCATCCACAACTTCTCTGGGCAACCTGTTCCAGTGCCTCACCACTCTCAGAGTGAAAAATTTCTTTCTTATATCTAACCTAAATCTGCCCTCTTTCAGTTTAAATCCATTGCCCCTTGTCCTATCACTACATGCCCTTGTAAAAAGTCCCTCTCAAGCTTTCCTGTAGGCCCCCTTTAAGTACTGGAAGGCTGCTATAAGATCACCCCGGAGCCTTCTCTTCTCCAGGCTGAACAGCCCCAACTCTCTCAGCCTGTCTTCATAGCAGAGGTGTTCCAGCCCTCTGATCATCTTCGTGGCCCTCCTCTGGACTTGTTCTAGTAGCTCTATGTCCTTCTTGTGTTGGGGACTCCAGAGCTGAATACAATATTCCAGAGTAGAGGGGCAGAACCACTTCCCTCGACCTGCTGCCCACGCTCCTTTTGATACAGCCCAGGATACAGTTGGCTTTCTGGGCTGCCAGCACACATTGCCGGCTCGTGTTGAGCTTCTCATCCACCAGCACTCCCAAGTCCTTTTCCTCAGGGCTGCTCTCGATCCATTCTCTGCCCAGCCTGTACTTGTGTTTGGGATTACCCCGACCCACGTGCAGGACCTTGCACTTGGCCTTGTTGAACTTCATGAGGTTCTCACAGGTCCACCTCTCCAGCCTGTCAAGGTCCCTCTGGATGGCATCCCTTCCCTCCAGCGTGTCCACAACACCACACAGCTTGGTGTCATCTGCAAACTTGCTGAGGGTGCACTCGATCCCACTGTCCATGTCGCTGACAAAGATGTTACATAGCACTGGTCCCAGTACCGGCCCCTGAGGAACACCACTCGTCACTGGCTTCCACGTGGACATTGAACCATTGACCACAACTCTTTGAGTGTGACCATCCAGCCAATTGCTTATCCACTGAGTGGTCCATCCATCAAAACCACGTCTTTCCAGTTTAGAGATAAGGATGTGGTGTGGGACAGTATCAAATGCTTTGGATAAGTCCAGGTAGACAATGTCAGTTGCTCTTCCCCTATCCATCAATGCCGTAACCTCATCATAGAAGGCCACCAAATTAGTCAGGCAGGATTTGCCCTTAGTGAAGCCATGTTGGTTGTCACCAATCACCTCCTTATTTTCTATGTGCCTTAGCATAGTCACCAGGAGGATCTGCTCCATGATCTTGCCGGGCACAGAGGTGAGACTGACTGGCCTGTAGTTCCCTGGGTCTTCTTTTTTCCCCTTTTTAAAGATGGGGGTCATGTTTCCCTTTTTCCAGTCACTGGGAACTTCACCAGATTGCCACGACTTCTGAAATATGATGGATAGTGGCTTAGCAACTTCATCTGCCAGTTCCCTCAGGACCCGTGGATGCACCTCATCAGGTCCCATGGACATGTCCACCTTCAGGTTCTTTAGATGGTCTCGAACCTGGTCTTCTCCTACAGTGGGCAGTTCTTCATTCTCCCAGTCCCTGCCTTTGCCTTCTGTGACTTGGGCCATGCCGCTAGAGCTCTTGCCAGTGAAGACTGAGGCAAAGAAGTCATTGAGAACCTCAGCCTTCTCCATGTCCTGGGTGGCAATATCCTCTTGACTCAGTCTGTTTGTTTTGTTCTTGTTTTGTACCTTTTCTTCTTAGCATTAAGACTCGACCTGTGCGAATGCCTCCTGGATACCATGCAGATCTTGTTATTCAGCTGGTGTGGGTGGATGGTGAGCCTCCACAACAGATTACCAGTCTTGCCGTAAACTCTGCTTATGGACTGTAAGTAACTCAAAATTAAGGTTGTGTTGATTTATTGTTTATTGCACTTAATCATGTATTATCCAATTATACTTTGAAGTTTTCTGCAGACAATTGAAGTAAGAGTAAAAATAATCAAAAGGTGCTATGACGCAGATTCTTGGAGCAAAATTATTTGAACTCACATAAAGATTGTAATATGAGATGTTAAACTGCCATTCTTGCCAATATTTTTACTATTCCTATTTAAAAGACCGAATCTTTTCACCTTATTCTGTCCATCCTTTCAAATAAAATCTAATTACCTTTCAAATCTGTAATTTTTAAAGTTATTTTGAAAGGATACCAAGGTGAAATGCATTTCATAGAAAATGATGATGTGATTAAGTGTTAAATGTAATCTGTCTTGAACTCCTATCTTAGTTGGAAATTGTCTTCCGAGGGCACCACTTTTATGCCTGTGCTTATCTCTGTTTGAAAGAGATAAGCACAGGCATGAAAAAAAAATAAATGCGTGTATCAATAAAACAGCCGAATAATCTAAATTCCACTTTCCTACAAAAGCTACCCAAGAAGGGCCTATTTCTTTAAATTTCTTCTGCAGAGTCTCTTCTCTGTCCCTCTCTTGTCTCTCCCAACATTTTCCTTGGGCCTAATACAAGGCACAGTCCTATCTTACATCAGAATTTTTGTTCAATAGTTTTCTCCTGTTATCTCACCTCAGAATGTGGAAAAACTGTACCACTTCAGCATGAAGCTTGAGAATATGTCATTTTTAGCATGCTAGTTTTAGAGTTCTTTGGGTCATCTTGTGCCTAAATTTTTTCCTATAATAATCAATTTAACTAGGAGGAAGGCATAGGATAGTGTGTTAGATTGTCTGATAGAGTGTCTACTTCCAGTGTTCTTTTAAGTACTTTGATTTCTGTAACTGTATATTACAAATAATAGGAACTTAGTGTTGCTGATGTTACTGCAGCCATGAAAGAGGACTAAAGTGAGAAATTAACTTTACCCCAGCAAAGATAAAAGAATTCAGACATTGTGAAATTTTATTTAATGTGTTTTGTTTACTTTTAACAGTACCAAGCTACAAAGTAGAAGTAACACCTGTTTTATTTCTGTTGAAATGAATCATCAAAAAACCTCTGTATGTTATGAAAGTAGAAAAGAAAAATTTACGAAATTACAACTGAAGATCTACAAGGTTAAACACAAGTAATAAATTTGTTTTAAAGTATGTTCTGTTGAACTGAAAGCAGTCTCTGAAAATTTGTGACCAGCTCATGTGATAAAAATTTTCAGTCCATCTGCATATTAATTGTCGGAATGTCTGATAAGGATTTTATGACATTTCTGTGAAAGATACCCATGGAATAGAACATCTTCTAGCAACTAATACTATTCATCACTCAAAACTGAGAAATTCATCATACTTATTTTGTCTTTGATTTCATAAAGACTTGGATGTTAGCAATTTATCTTAAACCTTGTTAACAGTAATGTTTGTGTAGATTTTCGTATCATTCCTCAGAAGTGTTTTAATATTGATGAGCAATTTCTGATTGTTTTGGTAGTTTTTTTAGCTATAAGAAATATTATATCCATGCTTGTGCGTGAACTTTGAGAACTTCAGAAAATTGCAGACCAGGAAGTGATGATCCATTTTGTTAATTTGCTGACCACAGAGTGAATGATCACTAGCTCTTCTCTTGACTCATGTTTTCCAAAATTACTAAATCTCACGTTAATAATTTTCAAAATGCACATGACTATAATTTTTATACCCTCAAGTATTAACAGATTAGACTGACACATTTTTATTTCTTTATTTTTCTTCTCCACCTAGAACACAGGGACTTATGAACATAGGAATTGCTGTCACACTTTACACTAGTGATCTTTTTTACTTCAGTATCCTTTCTTTGACAATGCCTATTAACATATGCTTTAAAGCAAAATACAAGAATGTGAAAAACAAGTAGCAAAATAATTTTTTGCTATTCTTTATGAGTCAATTTGTGCCAAAAATCATGAAGACATATAAAACTTTGCACAGAATGGTCTTCAGGCAAATGTGACAGATAGGATTCTTTTTTTGTCCCAGGGAAACTGTAAAAATGATTTTGTTCTTCTATGTAGCAAAACAGGCTTTAATAATTTCTGGACATGGAGTTTATTCCTCAGTGCACCCTGTGATCTTTCCAGATAAGCACAAAATATTGCCAAATAAAAATGTATTTGTACACACTTTAAACTGGAGTGTATTAGTAGCTGCTTACGCTACAGATCAGTGAAGAGCCGATGGGGAGAAAAAGAGTACATTCATAGTATTTCCATAGATGTGTCGAGGGTAGAAAACATGGTATAGTAACAACCAGAGGAATTTGAGCCACTGTTGTAGAGGGTGCCTTAATTTGCCATTTTGACAAATAAGAAAAATTCACCTCATTTTCACCCTTCACCTTTTCTGTTTGCTATATGGAACCCTCTTTTTTGTAACAGAAGCAGAGGAAGAAAAGGTACAACAGAGGAAAATGTTCTATCTACTCTGCTTCTCCTTCCTCTATCTCATTACTTCTCTCTTTCCTTATTGTTTTTCCACACACAAACTCATATATCTCCTTTACGATATTTTGGAGCTGCGTTACAAAGAATCAGGTGGAGGTGAATGCACAGCTCACTTTTAGTGTGAACTGAGTGCTTAAATATTTTGCAGGGCTTAGAACTGACCACTTTAATCACTTTTTAGATAAAAGATGGAACTTGATTACAAATGATTCCTAATCTGATTGAGCATGGTTTGGGATTTTGAGTTTCCTTGTGATTGTACCTGCAATCCCTTCTATCTTCTGATATTGCTGCTTAAAGCGAGTCTCCCACAATGCGGTGTCAAGAGTTTGGCTATAGATCCTTTTAGTAGTCATATGCTCTGTGAATTTACTTGCCATTATTTAAATCAGAATTATTCGATTTTGCTTCTCTATTTTAATATTAAATCTTAAACAGGTTTAATGCTTTAGTGACAATATGAAGCAAAGATATTATCTGCTGAGATATAGGGGTTTCCATATGCTGTGGTTAACTTCAGACTTTCTCCCAGGTCTTACATACAGACATTTTTAGCATCTTTCTGTTTTCTTCCTTTTCCCTTTTTTCTTCCTGTTCCTTAGATAGATGCATTGTCTTCTTTCTTCCCCCCTCAACCTCCACCCCTTCCAAGCTGGGGAAAAAGCAAGACCAGAAGACATTTGTATGGGTGAGGAGGAGAAAGTACTACTCGTCCAATACAACTTCTTCCCTCTTTCTGAAACTGATGTCAGAAGGAAATCAGTAGAAGCAATAGAGAAGAATCAGGGCAGAATGCTTTGAAAGGGACTTTTTAGGCAGCAAAAGAAATAAATTGTTCCATCTCTTTTTCCTTATAACAAGACTGCAATCCAGATGTTAGGCAGTCTCACGCCAGTTGAGAGATCTTGGCCATGTGTCAAGCCACCATCAAAATGCCATTTGTAGCAGCATTTCGGAGAGGTAGAGACTGTCTTAGCAGGAATCTATACTGTAACCAAGCTGATAGAGTTGGAAGGAAACTTTATAAATACCTTTCAGCTTTGGGTATCTCCACAGTACAGCTTGATACATTTCATTTATCATTTATATTTAGATTAAAATAATTATTTATACATGTATTTGTGTTTTCATTTTAATTTATATTCGTATTTTTTATATATGTATAACCACTTTTTCAGATCTATGTCCAGATTTGTAGGCTTAATTTACATAATTATTACTAGAATTATATTGTTCAGTAAGGCCACACTTAGACATTATTGCAATGCATTTGACACAGAAAGTTAGTTAAAGCAGGAAGTCTGCTTTCTGGAAAGTTAATTGCTATGTTTCAGGATACAATTTTATATATTCAGAATTACAAATCTGTAAGAACTCTAAAATGTAAGCTTTGAGTAGCTTCTGAAGAAAGCGTTTATCCAGAATTCATAATAATAAATAATAATTATTGTTTGCACCACTTAATTTCGTATTACTAACACCTTTGAGGAACGTTTCTTTTCTCAGAGTGGCATTTGGAAACTGCAATGGTTTGGCTGTTGTGGACTTTATGCAGAAGACAGTACTGCTGAGCATGGGAACCCTTGACCTATATGGATCAAGTGATCCATACCAGCGTCAACCCCGTTCACCTCGTAAAAGCAAGCAGTTTGCTGCAGGTAGGAAATAAATTATTGTGGTTATGAGCCTGATACGTTCTTTGGTTTTTTTGCTTGTGGCTTTTTATGGTGCTTTTGAAATGCATGACTATTTGCTAGCCAGTGGAGTTTCTATAACTTGACAAAAGAAACCTGACATGCTTTAGGTACTGACACTTTCAGAAACACAATGTTTTATGAAGTTTATTCTTTTGGGATGGAGGTCAGCAAGTAATTCTCTTAGCTGAGTCTGTAAAAAATGATAATGAGCAGAGCAGTAAATGGTTTCTCTACACATCACTTGAAGTGTAGTCTGTATGCTATTTTCTTTCTGATTTCAATAAGATCATACCAATAGGTAAGACTTCAGTTTAAACTTAATTGTATCTTCTGCCAAGTGCTATTTATTGGTATTTGAATAGGCAGTTGTGTCTGAAGAAGCGTAACACCTGAGAGATGTTATGTAGGTAGCACAAGTAGCTCAAATTAGCCGCTTTGTTAATGAATGGAAGCTCTTGATGCAAACTTACTACATTCAGTTGTACTCCGTTTGAAAATTTGATGCTGAGAAGATCACATTTGTAAGTCATAGCTATTATTATGCATTGTGTGTTATAAATATTAGTCCATCAATGCAGCTAATTTTTATTTTACATTTTTGGTTATGTAAAAAAATTTACTGGTATGAGAAAAAAGTCAGAAGATCTTCTGTTTCAAGTCTTTTTTACTCTACATATTCCATAGTAACGTGCTAGCGTCAGACACAGTTATGAAACGTGTTCTCCATAGTTGTGAAGTTTTAGAACTCAATTTAAAAAAATGTTTGAAAATGTTGAGTTTGAAATCTAACCATAAAATTATAAAAGCAGTAGATTACAGTGTGTTTATGGCATCAGCATTTTCATCAGAGGCCCTACACTAAACCATCAAATCTTGTTTCTCCGTAGAGTCAATGTAAACGTTTCAATTGGGAATATGTTTGTACTCCAAACAGAAAGTAAAATTTAGAGCATAAAATGTAAGTCTTCAGGCCTACTTCCGTTCCTGAAAGACCGTTTATCTCACTTTCTAGGCATTTAATCATGGCAAGCTTAGTTCTCATCTGTGCCAAGTGTTAAAGATGTAAATTTGGCACAGATGAGGAGAGAGAAGACAAGCAGCTTCTCAGTCTGGTTCAGCCAGCCTCACAGTAGCTCCCCAAGTAATTTTAGCAGCTAGCCACAAGCAACATGCTGCAGAGTGTCCTACAAAATGTGAAGGGTAGCTGATGTAGAAATAGCTGTTATCAGCACTGTGCCACGTAAGATTTCTCTGTCGGTGATAGTCTTGACCAAGCCTTTAAGGCAACGTTCCAGCTATGCAGTGCTTCCAGAATGGAGCCCGCTGGGGAAAAGTGACCAATAAGAAGGAATACACACTTCTAGATGGCTCATAGAAACTATACATCTAAAAAAAAGCCTCAGCTGCTTTCTCACCGTCCATCCCACATACTTTACTTTTTTGATTATTTTTCGTATTATATCTCCCAATTGGAAGGTAAGCATCTGCTGAAATTTCTTCACCTTGGCTGTTCTAGATGCTGGTTATGATATCACTTCCTTTCACTTTAGACTGTTTTTTCTCTCTTTCCTCTGCCTGCTGCTGATGCTGGTGTACTGGCATGTTCCAAAGACAACTTTTGCATGCGTGGCCTGTCTAACTTTTATCCAGATTTAACGAAACGGATCCGTACTTCCTATCAGAGTAAGTTCTATAAAGGTTAGGCAAATAGCTTTATCATGATTGGACTATGCCTGACTTAAACCCATGTGTTTGTGCTTTGTAATGTGTTTTTTTTAAACACATTCAGCATGCATGCAAACTTACTACATTTTATGATGTCAACCATGCTTAATTTTGACAATTATCTTTATTACACAGATATTTCAAAACTGTTTTTGTCTTCTGAAAGAGTCAATGAGGAGAACCTCAGTGACTTATGTGGGGCACATTGGGCCTTAGAAATGATTTTTCAACAATGTTACATTCTTGGTGACAGTATATTTCTTTGGTTTTATATTCATTTCGTATACATCTATTTATATGAAGCATTTCTTGTTTTGCAATGGCACTGCCTGGTTGTAGTTATTAATTAATTCTTCTCTATTTTCAGAAGAGCAATATGGCTTGAAAAAATACCAATTGGATTGGGTGCTGTGAAATTTTAAATTTTAATCTTGGTTTGGTGCTTGAATATTTGGCTTTGGGGAACCATCCCATGCCTCTGATCTTTAATGGCGAATGTAAAGCGGGTATAAAAATACATACATCAAAGAAAGCTATGAAAATTAATGTTTTTAATATCTTTAAATTTTGAATTATAGCAATATGCAATTTAAATATTAGTATTCATCACTGCAGAATGCAATTAACAAAGCTATAATTAATTTTGCAAAAATGGCTGTTCAACAGATGAGCTATATGTATCTTAATTAACTGCAGTGCTTATTTGTAATTAGGTCTCCAGGATGCCTCTTACTCATCTTTTTAAAGCAGTTTTCACAGAACAACTGGATAGGCAATTTTATGTTAAATACTCAGTATAGGCCAGATAAAGGGGTGACAGTTGTTTTATCATCTCACATAAATACAGAGTTGAGTAGCTACTGAAATATGTTTGTACGCTCACACAAGAAATTCTGTTCTCTAGACTGATAACTCAACAACTGATTTCTATGATTTGATTTCATGGTGCTTCATAAAAGGTGGCCTGTTTAGTTAAAAGACTAGTCAAGTTACAAATCCAGCAGTCCATAAAAAGGTTTGGTGTATAATGGCTTAAAGTTTATTAGTCTGGTCTTGCTAATTTCAAGTGTGTAATACAGAACCCAGATTGCAGTCAAAGGTTTGGAGGCTTTCCCCCACTAACAAATTAATAAATTCTAAGACCAAAAATGACCAACATTTTCATTCAAAATGGCAAACACAGACCATAGAGTTCTCCATAGCTGAAAATGTATTATCTTGTTTCCGTCTTCAACCCCAAAATCAGAAGAGTCTGCAAAATCATATATACATATATACATCATAACTGAAGAGTATGAGTCTGACTCTTGTGCAAGATTATTAACACCTTCATTTCTTTCCCTAAAATTTACTTGGTTATTGGTTTTGCCATTTGATACTTCCAGAGGAGTGTGCACTGTATGATCTGAAAGATGCACCAGGCAATAAGATAAAGAACAGGGACTGTAAAATATCTTGCTAAGTCATGCTCAAGTTATACTTTGTTGTATGTCTTATCTGAGGTACAAGTTTTAAGTGGGGTATTGAGAATGGATTTAGGATTTTACTTGCAAGTTTGTCTCTTCTCGTAAGAGATGATGATGGGAAAAGAAAAATAAATTATTTTTGGAAATTGTGCAGTTGAAGCTGATATTATTAGGGCAAAAGCAGGAGCAGTCATGTGATAACATAACCATTAGGTCTAAAGTTTTGAGGGTTATATAAATGAAAATGGAAGTTAATGGGAAGACATATCAGGACTTCATTCAATTAAGTAATGAACCAGGAAGATAATTTCATGAGGATCAATTTGAGAGAATAAGACTTACAGGCATTGAGGCCAATGGAGAGATTATCAATAAGCAAGATATTTAAGATTTTTGTTGGTCATTTTGGAGGTGATTTGCAGGAAGAAACAGCCTAGTTTAACTCTCAGATTCAGGCTGGATGCTAAAGTGGGATGTTCTGAGGATTAAACTAATATTAGTGATGAGAGTATCAGGGAAGACAGTGGTGCTGTTAGCTGTGTTGAAGCAGTGAAAAGAAGACTTCAGCACAATAAACAGAGTTCATCTTGACAATGTTAAATTAAGTTCATGTCTGGACACTTGTGGGTCAATTTTAGAAAGGCAGGATTACTACTCTAACTTGGATGGAAGGAATCTAAGTTAGAGATGTATATTTATGAATCATTAGGGTAAAAAAAGCTGTTTATTGCCCTGTTTATAGAAGAGAATCTCCTCAAATACTGGGACAGAGATAAAGGAAGTGTTGATGATTCAGTCTGGGGCGCCTTGCAACTGAAGAGGGAAAGGAGAAAAAAAAAATCCAATAGGGAAAAGAAGCAATATGTTGGAGACGAGAGGTTTTCCAAAGGAAAGACATAATCAACAATGTCAAGGGCATCCAATATGCAAAGCACTGTGGTGGAATAATTGTTTTGAATCGTAAGCCAGACTCAAAAGTGTCTAGAGTGGAGTTGGACAGCACGCTTTCTGGTTTGGGAGGTGAAAGTGAGAAGGGAAAAGCAAGAAGGGAAGAAATTAGGACAAATGTAATCACTGCTAGGCATACACAGTGGGAGAGACTGAAACATAATTGTCCTATATGCAGAAGTAATTTGAGGAAAATAAGAGGCTAAGATGAGGGTAAGTGCAGAGCTGGAGGTAGCTTTCTTGTGTCGGTGACCTGTTCCATTTGCTATAACATCTGCTTGCAGCCACTTTCCTTTATAGCAAGAATATGTGCCAAGCCAAATAAAATAAACTCTCTTTGAAGTAGTGCAGAACTGTGGTGTTGTTTGTTCAGTTTTCTTTTTTTTTTTTTAAATTCAGTTGAAGTAAAGTTCTACATGTAATTACCTAGTGGCAGATAACATATTCAAATATTAAACCAAGTACATTTACTGCATCTAGAGAGAGAGTGTTTGCAGCACAATATAAAAATACCAACTTGCAAAAGCAATTTACATCTCCTACTAGAAATTCATGCCATCTGTTCATAAAACAAAAAAAAATAAATAATCTTTATGAAGCATCCAAAAAGTCGGCAAGTTCAAAGGATTTGATCCATTGGAAAATAATTTTCAGAATGAAGACTTTTCAGTGAGAACACCTTATTCCTCCTTCAGGCCAGTCCCCTGAGAGGATATGAGCAAAAGTAACCTTGGTCAGACATTGGGACACAGAAAACTGTGTGTTATGAGTCGTTACACATCAGTAATTGACACTTTAAATCACACCTGACAACACAGTAGAAGCTAATATAGTTTGAGGTTTAAGTCAACAGCTATATTCTGAACTAACTGTCATTTCCAAAGAATGCATCATATTTAAACTTAAAGAAAACATGGTATGGTAATTCAGTGTGAAGATGATGGATTAAGATAACACTGGGCTTGCATATTGGCTTTTGAATATTTATGATAAATTATTTATAATTTGTTTATTTATAAGCAAAAGTGTTATGGCTTTGGGTGCTTATAAGTAAATGATCAGTCTGAATCTTTTAATCATAGAGATAGAAATTTAAAATTTCAAAATAACTTTAAATTAAATTATGAGTTCATAGAAGTTGTTAATCCATACTAGACAGTACATTTTTTGATCCTTAATAAAAAGAAAATGGGATTCACAGTAAACTTTGAAAAGTATCCATGGGACATGTCTTTAAAAGTGCTTTAATGCCTTCTGTGATATATTTACACCTTGCACTATTTTTACATGTTTATAATTCAAATCAAAGCAAATTTATTTATGTCAATGGCTACATCTTTTCACAGGTGGTTGTTTACGTTGCCAGTCTCAGTTATTTGCCTTTAGTTTTGCTGCCATGTTCTTATTGCTCTACCTGGACTCAAAATTTGCTGTCATAAGGTTTTTTTTTTTACCAAAATGAGCTAAAATATCTCGGGACAGAGATTTGGCCTACAGAACTTAAAAATAAAAAATGAAAATATTTTTAAAATCTAACTTCAGTAGCTGTTGTAGTCTCTCAAACATTCAAGGGAAGCTGAGTTGCATGAAAATACTTCTACAAGATAAATTATTGAAAAGATTTAGCTTGGCTTCCTTAAAAAGAAAATGAGGGTAGAAAATAAGCAGTAATACAAGGAAAAGCTTGAGAGCTCCCTTTCTCATCTCAAGGGGAAATGAAAGACAACTTTTAATGGAATTGAAGGTAACACATAAAAATTGGTGAGTGTATGTTTTTCCTTTCAGTGAATGATAATTGTGCAATTCATTGCCATATGACATCTTTGGGATTTAGAATTTAGTAAGATTAAAAGATACTATGGATACATGGATGGATAATGAGGAGAACTCGTAATATTTCTAAGCAAGAAAAATTTACAGCAGAAGAAAATCTGCAAGTGGCAATGGTTAAGCAAATCTAAGTGTGTGAGACTAAGACAATGCAGGGCACATTGGTGGTCATTGTTAGAGGTGATAGTGGCTTGACAACAAGTCTGGATTAGTAGAGAAGTTCACATGTTCACCGTTTTTAGATACCATAACATGAAATATATCTTCACTGTTGTAAGTTGTAAAACTGTTGCCAAACATAAATTGTGGTATTCTCATGGTGGTTGCTCCTGGGTTTTCAGAACAGCAGTGCGATTTGGTGCATTTCCTACTCGTAAGTCAGTGGCACCATAATTTATGTTGAGCTGTAATATTGTTTTTGTGAACTCATCAAAAAACCCAACCCAACCAACTAAAAAAAAACAAACCAAAAACCTATTTAGAAGCAAAATCTGACCTGGCATCCTGGCATCTGACATTGTAACTATCACCAATAATAACTATACAAGGTTTAGAAGAATTTCATTAATCACAACATCATAATCACAGTGTCTCCAATACTGCATTTGCAAAAGAAGCAGTTTAATACTTCATTTTGTTTATTCAAGCCTTCTGATACTATATGAATGTGTCAAACTCACTTGCACTGCACCTTGCAGACAGTTCTGCAGCAAAAATCAGTTATGTCCCAAATCCGTAGGTACATACTGAAACCTCAGAGTCAGGGAGGAGTAAAATTTGCTGTAAGAAAACTTTACATAAAGAGAGTCCCTAAGTGGTTGCAGTTCATGAATTCTATCTAAACTTCTGAAGTGACTGGACTTACAATTGATTGGAATGTAAAATTCTCTCACAGATTCTGAGTTGAATCAAAGAAAGATTCAAGTATGTTTCTCAAAATAAATCTTTAGTTTTTAACATTAATATGTGGATTGTGAGCTTTTGCTGTTTAAAAGGCAGAGCAAATATGTCATTTGGACTTAACAGGCCAAATCAATACTGCTGCTTTTCCAAAGCACACTCAAAGTTGTCCTAGCACTCATGTAGCTTTGTTAGTGGTAGGAGCTTTTTATTCTGCTTGTTGGGGCTCTGGATTTTCCTCAGAGCAGTTCAAAACTATGTTGTAATAAAAATATCAGTACCTATGTTAAGATCCCACTGTTTTTAGTACAAAGGGAACAGCACTGGTGACCAAGTGGTAGGAGAATTTTTTGATAAGAGTCTATTAGAATTTTGGAGATGAGGATCTCTGAGCCTGAGGGTCCAGAAGGCTTAAAAATTAAAACATGTCATGTTGCAGGAGGCATGGTGCCAGATGAAAGCATATTGAAAGGTCGTGATAGGATGTTTGACTTCCAGGATGCTGCGTTTACACACACTCTGCATATGTTGTATCGGTATGACAGCAATGCGTGTCTGAATATGGGCTAATGTTCGCTAGGCTCTGTGATCCGAGCGCTACAGATGGGTGTCTGGTGCTGGGCTCTCTGCCAGTCCCAAGTAGCCTACGGCATGAAGTGCCAGAGCTCTTTGTAACAAGTGTGAACCGCTGAGCCATAGGGCATCATGGCATATATACGAAGGGTGCATTTATATAGGTATGGCCATGCTCAGTTCACCCCCTCAACAGTTAGCCCATAGCAAAGGATGGCACGAGCTCAGACATTATCTCCCCAGCATGCCAAAAGACACGTTTAAACTTGTACGTGCAGCCTGTGCCAAAGAAGGATCTTAGTTTCATCACAGAAACAAGCCCAAGCTTAAGTAGTATAGACTAAGATTACTGTACTGGTTGTGGTCTTCCATAATAGAGTGCTGCAACTGAGTTCCTCATAAATATTTATAAAATATCCATAAATTATCGTGTTCAAAAATTCTGTATTATATTCAGACAGCATTATCATTCCCTCTGTGTCCTTCAAAATTGAGCTCTCTTGTGTGAATTCATATAAAAGTTCCTAATATTGCACAGTAGTGGGGATATTTTTGTATTCACTTTCTTCCTTCACCCGAACTGTCCTTTTTTTCCCATTTTTTTTCCCCTCTTCTCCCATGTTCTAAGGTTTCCTCTCTGTGTTCTGCAGCAGTTGAAAGCATAGAGTTGTTTTCACATCAGTTTGACAGGGATGAATGAGGTTGATTCATATCTCAGATTTAAATTTCAAACTATATTTACTTGCTTTCTCTCGTTAGGTACAGTCACTCTTTGTCTACCCTGAGGCACTCAGAAAACAAATCTGAGTGAATAAGAGGTGTGATTTTTAAACCAAAGCTAAATTTCTGCAGTGACAGCCTGATAACTGCAGTTATCTGAAATAGATATTTCCCTCGCATTTCACACCATTCCTTTCTCCAAATTTACTTTGAAGTGCAGAATATCATCAACCAAGAAAGTTGAAGCATGCCCTGTTAGGTTGTAACTTAACTTTTTAACTCCATTTTTTCAGGCCTGACTGAACTCAGTGACAGTCCAGTTTCCCTGGAGCTGGAGCGTTGCAAGTCTCCCACTTCAGGTAAAGGTGATTGGCTTCTCTTCCTGCAGTCATGTCATGCATCACTGTGTTTCATTAATCCCTAAAAAATGAAGTGCGTAGTTACAGCTCCAAAGAGAAGAAATTACTGGAGAAGTGCTTACTACATAGCACAATAAAATCCTAAGTCTGTTTACTTAAAGGAAAATCAAATGTGTGTGGTGCATCTAGAAGTGAAGGATATGAAAACATTTAAATTGACAATGTCGTGCAGGTATATTCCTATATCCTCCTGTTGGAGGCTTGTTTCTCTGTTTTCTTAAAAGGCTTTCTGACTTTTTTCAGTAGGGACTCCTTACAATCTTATATATGTCTTATGCATGTGCATATGTGCATGTAGAGAAATTATTTGAAAAACAACAATATGGAGATGGTAAATTTTAACCATTAGAACCAACCACTGCCTAAGTTACATAATGGAAGCATAACCTCAAATAAAAATACTTGCTTATCAACCACTTTGACCCAGCGGTGAAATCTTGGCCATTTAAAAATTTATAAAGGTTTCCCATTTTACCCATAGTCCTTCAGAAGGTGGAGTTCATCTCATTCCTAGAGACTTTTTCTGCAAGTGCCTAGTCTGCATTGATCTCTTTAATGTGAGTTCACTGTCTTAAAGATTGTTGCTTAGAGCTGTTTTCTGGTAGCTGAGTTTAAAATGTGATGGAAAATAAGCAGAAGTATCTGTGATACATTCATTTTGCTTATGGTATGCATATCACACTTCTTTTCCTTGTAGTTTGGTAAGTATTGATAGGTACTTTTTCCTTTTTTTTTTTCATTAGTTATGGTAACAAATTCTTAGAAATATGCTATTCAAATCCTCTGTTCTTATTTCACATATTTTACCTTATTAGGACACATTGATCTTGAATGGAGGCCACTAATTAGTGATTTACAAAAAGCCGAAACTAATAAAATGTTTCCCTGACACATCAAGAACTAAACCAAAATAGCTGTTTTGAAATATGTATTTCCTTGTACTGTTTGCAACTGAAATTCTTGAGCTGGGCCTCAGAAATGCGTGATATGAGCTTTAAAATAAACATTTGATGTCTCAGTATAATTTATTTATTGTATGGCTCACTGGGGTTCATCTTTTCAATTTTCTCTCTAGAAACAAGCTACAAACTCTTTCTTTTTACTGAAAACTAAGAGATAACTTGGTAAAAATATGTGTATATGCTTAGTTCTATAATGATGAGTGACTCCTATAGCACCTTACTTTTTCTGCAGTTAACTTCAAATTTTCATTCTGCTATTGATCAAAAATATCTACTTTAGATAAATTTAGGATAATTTGCTCCAAATTTTATTCTGCTTTTCTGTTTTGGAGATCATTCAGCAGGGAAAACATGGCATATTTATTAATGTTTCCTATTTTAGCCCTTCCATGCTTTTTCCAAGCTGTGTTTGAATCTTTAAAATGTGAAATCAGGTGCAGTTTTGTAGGCAGTAACTATTATTAGAATTAACTGCTGTTTAAAATAGAAGTTACATTAACTGTGACTGATAGATTTTTTTTTTTAAATCATGCAAAATTAAAATAATTTTGCTTTGGCATATCTGCTCTAAAATGGGTCAAAATCCAGTCTAATCATCTGGAGTAACAGACCTCAAAATTGTGACCTCCAAGAACTTGGGAGCAGAATTACCTTGTGCTTATCATCATGGCCTCCCAGCTACATCAGCCCTTGCACTGGCTAACATTTCTTTCTAATAGAACACAACTGATTGATCTGCATAGTTATGGATTCATCAGGCAGGATTCTTCTACTTCCAGTCTCGCCTTTGGTCTATTTAAAGTTCATGGCACACAAGCTCGATAATCGAAGCGTGCTGTACTCTTGTAGAGTCCCATATCTTTGTAAAACCAGTGCCCACATACCTCTACTGAAGATAGGCCAAGACTTCATCCTTCAAAAGTTTAGCAGAAACAGAAAGAACACTTGACTGCTGAGTCAAGTGATTCAAGTTGCTGCCCAGCGAAGGTCCTACTGGTTACGACGCCATCACCAGCTGATGAAGTTGCAAAGATGGAAGGAACAGAGTTTGATTCGTTGCAGTTCGTTACGGTTGCAAGACCACATCAACACCAGTTCACCTGACAGTGAAGTTCATGCCAATTACTGGCCCTGAGTATTCACAATGCATGCACAAAGTCCAAACTGCTGGAGGACACTAGTCTTCCTGACAAACGCTACACACGTGATGGTGTGCTGGTGAGCAACTTCATCCTCGGTTCCATCAGAAAGGGAATGATTTGAGGAACAACATTGATGTGCTCACGTACATACTTTGAGGCTCCAAAACAATGCCTAGGAAGAATCCCTCCAGCACACATTGCCAGTGTAGATGCAAACAGCTTTACGTCTAAGAGAGCCGTTAGTAACTAAATCAGATTTTCAGTTCCAACCAGGCCCATAAGAACAGTGTTGATAAAGGCTTCTTGGAAAACTTGGAAAATCTCCTGCCTCCTCATCTCTTGGTCTGATCCTGATCAGGTCTGATCTTGAACATTGCTTAGCCTGCCTGAGCCATCTCAGTTTCCCTGAAAATGTATTTTGCCTGTAACATCTTAGTGCTTGTCAATGTTTTAACCTCTGACTAAGCTCCTGCAGAGCTACCCTAGGTCAACTCAGAAATTCAGCTTTGGTGTTCCACTTCTCCCCTGCCTCGAATCAAAATTAGACATTTGTGTTCTGTCACTGATACGAGCGTTGGAGCACTGAGCAGGAGACTCGATGCTGAAGAACACTCCTTATTTACCTGCAGGGCTGGTTTCTAATTCAGTACAAATCCGACTTCTTCCATTAAGCAACACTTTAAACTTGTTTCACAAGACTCTTTTCAGGTGCTCCTCCTGTACTGTTTGCTAAAGCATGGCTTTGCAGGCAGTGTGATTCTGAACACCTTTCAGACTAGAACATGAAATTCAACCATTTGATGAAAATTTCTCTGAAATCCACAGTACCAGCCAGGGGCTAGCGGCAAGTGAAGAAATACCAACCTTGTATTTTAAGAATGGTAGGCAGAGGAGAGGAATAATCTTTCTGAACCACTTGAATTAGTATTTAAATACTATAGTGATGCATTTCCAATGCTGTACAGGAAGACAAAAAGTTAATAAAGCCGTTTGAAATATTTGCTTATTTTTCAATATCTGAGTGGTGGCAATTTCTACTGTAAATAAAATCTATTTCAGATATAGCAATATATATGGAATAACATTGGTAAAAATTGTGGAAAAAAAAACTTTAAAAAAACAAAACGCTTATCTATATACAGCATGTTTCATGAGAACAGTGATGCAGCATGGCATGCCATGTAATGATACTTTGCTAACTTTAAAAAACTCTCAGATCGTGTAAAGAACAGTGGAGATCAAGATTTTTTGATACCATCAGAATATCTTGTTCTTACTCATGCATGCCATGTTGTTTCAATGGAGAATGTCAAACTGCATTTTGATTGTTATTTGTGATTTGGAGGTCAAAAGTTAGGGCTTTGTACTATGTTCACTCTGCAATAGCATAAATGTGAAAGCTCAGAAGCTTTGAAACCAAACAAAAAACTCTGAGGCCTTGTAAGCATTCATAATGTAAATCGTGTTTTATCCAATGCTAGAGTTAATTACTATATAATATATTACAGAACAGTACCCATTCCAGTAAAGTTTACCTCAGGGTAAAAAATTTATTCAGGGGCTCTTAGGAATATGTTTATAATAGACAATTGTATATTTGTCCCTTGCTGCTTTAGCCATTTAAATGCAACTTCATATTGAAGCATGTGCTTGAGAATATACTGTGAGCACAAGAAAATGTATCTTTGAGAGGTCATTCAACTTCTCTGTGTAAGATGCCATGAACAGTTCAGACTTCTTTCAAAGACCAGGAGGAAAGAATTTCATCAGTCCGTGTATGGCAGAGTAACTTCTCAAATTTGTGTTCTAAAATGAAATTGCATTTGTGTTTTTTTCTTAAGAAATCACCTTCATATTGGGGAGGGATTGGCATCCAAAATGCTTTTAAGACTGTAGAGCTTAGAGAAGGCTATATAAAAGATTTCCACAATTGATTCCCATGAGTTTTGGAACAAGTACCTAATAGCAAGATTACAAGTTTTTAAGCATGCTGTGATTTCCAAGTGCTGCTATCCTGATTTGTTCCACTGGTGAAATCCACTGGGATTAGGCCCATGCCATGCTAAGCTCCCACTTTCCTGCATGAAATGTTTTTAAATAGCTTTGTTTCAAGAAGAATATTATTAAGTTTCTAACAGTTGCTCTTTTTCAACTCTCAGGTAACTGCAAAGTAGCTGAAGAGATTTGACTCAGTTTGAAAATTATATTTTCATGGAAAACAAGCAAGAAAGCGGAAGTTTCAAAATATTTTGTGTGTGTAGAAAACATAGAATGTAGTTTTTTTTGAAACTTGATTATTGATAAAACTGTCAGCATAACCATTTCTACTTATTTATATTAAATTGAAAAGCATGTTTACTAGTCACAAGGCAAATTAATCATTAAGGAGAGGTTATCTGCTGTGCTGTGACTACAAGGTGCATTTTATCACTTTGTCCAGTATGTGAGGGGGTTTCTGATCAGGCGAATTCGTGCTTGCTTAAGATCTTGAGAAGGGATGTGTACGTAGGGATTAGCAAGGAACAGAGAGCAGGATGAGCTGGCCAAGGGGAGGAAACGGGGACCCGGGTTTGGGCCATGGTGTTTGGTGCAGGGGTAGCCCCCATGCAGTCCATGGTGCCTGGCTCAGGGTTCAAGTGGGCCTGAGCTCACCAACAGGAGCCAGCAGCTCCTGTGTACTGGGAAGACAAAGGTAAGGAAGGGAGCAGGGCAGCTCTGGGAAGGGTGACCAGGGCCATGGTGATCACCAGGCATGTCCAAGGACAGGGGAGTATGTCGGTCTGTTGAGTCCAGGTCTGGATTATCAGGGCTGTGGCCAGGCACAGGAGTGGCATCAATGCAGCAGGAGCCATAGCTTAGGGCAGGGATAAGAGTTCGGTTCAGCTTGAAAGCAGCTCGAACAGGAAAACGATTCCTGGGATGCTCTGCCTGAGGCCACCAAAGAAAGAGTGCTCTTGACATTGACTCTGAGCAGCCAAACCTCCAGCACCTTACTGTGTACTTTGTCCAAGTGGGTATCTAAATATTGGGCTCTTAAATCCATGTTTTAGCAGAAGGATATTGGGACTGATACTCCAAAGTATTACACTTTGGAAGCTGCCTAATAGGAAAAGAGCTGTTTGAGGTCACCTTCATTTTGAGTAGTATTAAATTCTCTGACTGCAGTTCTGCTGTAGCAGCTGAGGGAAGCACATCACCAAATGTCATAGCTGCAAGCGCACTTTTATTTCTTGGTTGTGTCTTGGTGTTTTCATTGAAAGGCTGGTAGGAACCATGTGACTACAAGATAGGACGTTGTCTGGTCAGGAGACCTGGGTGCTCAACTTAGCTAGCTGTCAGACCATTCCTATTAACTCTCTCTGTGCCTCTTTCTCATCCCACTGTTGGACAGCTTGACTGTTCACACATTAAGCTCTTTTGGGCAGGAGCTGTCTTGCCTTGCGCTGTGGCATCACAGTTTCTGCTGGCTGTCTCCAGCATGAATGCAAACAAATGATGGCAACAAACAACGCCACTAGTCTCTTGAATCTTTGTACTCTACTTCATCCTTAAACTGGTTTTCAAAAGCTCTTTCTCAGCAAGATGGGTTCACATGCATGATCCTCTTTTATAATAAATGTAGAGATAGTAAAATATACATGATGTAGGTACTAAAAATAGGTTACAGAGTAATATCCACATCCTGATCAGTTTAATAGTAAAATGTTAGTTTTAACCCCCGAAACAGTAATATGCACAGCTTTAGTCGCAGTAAAGCATGAAAGCAACTAGCTCCTCCTTTTGTTTTTACCCTCAGAGATGTGGCCTATTGACAGTGGTCCAAAGCCGTGTCCTCGCACTATCATGTCCTACACCAAAAATTTCCAAATTTGGTGATGGAGATGGTGGCAGTAGTAACTCCTGGCTTCCTCAACTACACTTCCTTGGTTTCCTCATGCTGTGTGTCTACTTGTCCTTTAGCCCCCTACTCACCATGTCCCCTACTCTGTCCCTGCACCCATAAACCAACTCATCAGCTATATACTCTTCTTTCCGATCCTCAGTCCCTTTAGCATCCGGAGAGTGCGTTAGACAGCAGCCTTCCATACGGTGTGCCTGTTTTGCCTCTGAGCAGCTGTGGCAGCTCCCAAATCAAGGCTGTTTAGAGTCCTTCAGAGGCATCAGAAAGTGCCTACTCTGCACATGTTGTATGAGCCTGTACACATAGTTGGGAGCTATTTCTGCAGTCTTGCAGTTCAGACAGATATACCACAATTTGGGAACAGCTGTGGCGTATAACACAAGACATGTAATTCCCATTATACAGAAGCACCTGTAACATAGAAATAGAAAAGTTTAAACCACTGCTTTGCAAAGCTCAAAGCATCCATGATGACCGCACTACTGAAGCTCCTTAGTTTTAAATGCAGATAGGTTTTATAGCTCTGAAATATCCTTATCTAGATTCTAGTTTGTTAGTAAAGTGTCCCACAGTCTTCCTTAGGAGCTGGTGATCATTTTTTCAGAGGGCTGGTTGGGCCAGATGTTGTTATTTGCTTTAAAGGAGATTATAACAGAAGCGATGCTGCTTTCTTTTCCTCTATAGCAAAGCACTGATTTTCTGGAGCAGTATCCTCCATTCATAGTCTGAGTGTATGACAGCTGCTCAGATAAATGGAATGTTTTTAAAAGGCTATTCTGAAAATCAAGCTGCCCTTTGTGTGAGTGCCTAAAATGGATGTAGGAGTCTAACACTTGGTATCCAAATTAGAGAATTTTCATGTAGTAGTGTTAGTGATGCATATTTTGATGTTGAGTTGATCTGAAGAGATCTCTCTGCTTTGTCCCAAAACATTCAGTTAAAGTGACAGCTAGAAATGGATTACTGGGAGGGCTATGCTGGTTCTACTGGTACCAGAATGTTGCTTAGAACCTGAAAGGCTCCCCTACTCTTCCCTGAAGAAAGTAAGTAAAATATCTAGCATAGGTGCCGTCTGGTGTTTTCTTCTGCCATGTTGTAGGCTTTGTAGTTTATTATACTTTGCAAAAGAACACATCAGAATTTCTTTTTAGGAGCTCTGTGACTTGAGCTCCTTGACAATGGTAAGTGGTTGTTTGGGGCATCCTTCTGACCTAGAAGCTTATTAAATTGGAATTAAAAAAGACTTGTTCCTTATATTCATCTGTCCGAGCATTCCTGTCACTGTGATACTTAACCATGTGGGACTTCCTTTAGAAGTATAATAGTTAGCTGACAAATACTTTGTTGTTCATTTCTAGTAACAGACAGTATAGGTAAGGGGTAAAAGCCAAAAAATAATGGGAAAAAGTACTGAATGAATGCAAAATGAATGAACCAATTGGAAATTAAGTCTTCTGAATAATTAATAAAAGATTTCTTAAAGCAATCTTTTAACAAATTTAACACTGTTTGACTGCTACAAGACATGCTTCATTTCAGATCTCTGGTGTTCGTTCTTTAAAAACCTGCTTGTGTGTAAGGAAATGAAAACATTTTTGAACAGAAGCAAAATCATGGTTTTGTTGCATAATTGGAACGCAACAGATAATTAAATCTTCAGTAAACTGAGTGCAATAATGTCTACATAACACCACATTATATCCTGAAGCTGCTGTATTTCGTTTCTGTGCAATTTGTCTTCCTTTCCATAATATTACGAGTGTGTTTTGTCTCCATTACCTGTGCAATATGCCCTCTCTTTTTCAAATGGTATCTTGAGCTATGATGTCATCAGAACTCATAATTTCATTACACCCTCTTATTAAATTGCTTTAAATATTTGTGTTTAAATATTTGTGGTATGCTGCATAACAAGCATTTGCAATATTTGCCTTAATCTCATTTGTGTGGGTTTTTTTTATCATTCCTGTCATCACAAGGTAAGCTATTGCAGCATACAGCCAAACTTTGTAAAGCACCATTGACTCCTTGAGAGCTGGAGTAAAGTTTTTTCCAGTGCTTCTTTGTTCAGTTATATTTACTTTGCTGAATGGTGTACCTGAAAATATTTAAACCATAATTCCTCCCTTATATGCTGATTTAAAAATAGTGCTACAAATTTGCAACATGATATTAACCAGAAGGTGGCATGTTGTTTTCCCTCGCTCCTTTTTCTTTCTTATTTATTAACAACTGCCTTTCTCCTTTTTCTGTTGTTTCAGTTAAAGGATCAAGAAAGTTAAGTCTGCCAACAGATCTTAAGACTGATCTTGGTACGGTAGGCGAAAGCCAACAGCTTTAAGCTTCCTTACATTCATTGGCAAAACATTTTACCAACTGATTCATGAGATAACACAATAACCTTGGAGGCTTTGTCTGAAAAGGCTTTCTAAAAACCACCTATTAACCCATACAGTTCTGTTGGCAGCTCTCAGCATTTTGCTTGTTTAATATTCATTTATTTCATGTAGACACATTTTGCCAGTCATTACACACTGTGTGTGTAATATTTTATTATGAAAAGGCTCCAGAACTTTTGACACACTTTGAGCCATTGTAACTGGTTGTCAGTGATGTTTATACCTGCCTATACCTGCCTATAACACCCAATGCATGCAATAGTCTATTTTCTTTATTTGATGTACAGATTCTGTGCCACAACAGTGATAAGACAGTTGAACATGTATATTTTATGGTGTCTTTGAACTTCTGAGAAGTCAGATCAGAAGTCTGTCATTTTTGTCTCAGTCTTCAAATCTCCTTGAGATTTACCTCAGCCAACTGTTAAGTGCACAGTTTGCTCTAACCTTTTTCTCAATTCTTCTTTAATATTTCAGTGGAAATGCATAGTAAGTGAGAGCAGAAATTTCACCTCAAAAAACCTGAAATGAAAATTCAACATCTTGTGTAACCTAAAAATGATTGGGGCAGATCATGCCTCTTAAATATCCACAGAAAGGGGATTGCATCTGATATTTGGGTTGGAATGTGTGGTTCACACAAAGATTTTTGTAGTTTTCTTTAAATATTCTCAGTCTCAAGGAATCCTTTCTAGTTTTGCTCTCAGGGGAAGTTTCTCATGTAAGACAACTGAACAAGCTGTGTAGCCATGCCTCATTACTTGAGTGTCTTTTTAGAGGTAGAAATTAAAGTTGGATCATATCCTTGCATAATGCAGCTGAACTTAATTTCTGTCACTGGGAATCGTGTGCATGTATTAACCAATGTAGCACTGTTCCCCAAGGCAAAAGTCAGAGGAATAAAAATGTCTTCCACGTTCTAAATGACTGAGGAACTTAGAAAAGTGCTAATAGCTCCTGATAAAGATTAAGTAAATAAACACTGAAAAAATCATTGGGAAATTCAATCCATATTGTGCAGATTTCAGTGATTTAGTTGAATAACTTTCTCTTTCATTAACAGTGATGTTTAAGAAACTACGAGTGGAGGAATACATCCCCAAAAAATTTGGAGTGGAAAATTGTAATACTGATAATACTCCTAAAAGGCAAAAGAAGTGATGTAGGCAGCTATAGACCTGTAAAATTAATATTTATCACTAAATAAATGGACAGCTAATAAGAGGGAAGGTGAATACATGGAGTATCAAAATAGCCATAGGGTACAATCTAAGGATAAATCATATTCAACAGATCAGACTTCTTTTTGTTAGTATTATAAAAATATTTAATCTTGAAGGACACGTAGAATGAAATAGATTTAGATCCTGAATCATAACACAAGAAAAAGATACATTAGATGTGCAAAAGGCTGGATTTATAGGTTTTTAGAAAAGCAAGAAACAAATGTAACTAGGAGTGGTGAGGGCTTTACTGTCTAATACAGGACTCAATTTTAAGATTTGTTTCTATTCAGCATCTTGAGATAGACAATTTTTAAAGTTGCATATCAGAGAAAAGCAACTGCCTTACTGTCAGCATTCCTGTAATCATGCTGGGAGCAGGACAATGTTGTAAGCATTGCCTAGAACATATTGACAAATCGAAGGCAGATTTATGTTTAAAACAACAACAAAAAAAAACAACAAATAAAAAAACAACCAAACCCCAAGGACTGGGAAACAGGACAGTTCTGTATAAAAGGAAAGCTATAGAAGTTAAACAAATTCAACCTAAGAGCATAGGAGGCACAATGATCCCTCTTAAATACATGACATGTAGGGAAGTGTGAAGATTAATGGAATGCATAATCCTGTCTGTGATTTTGATTTCAAAACAATCATGTTTCTACCATTCCTCTGTTTACCTGTACTGATTATTTTTAATAGTGTAGAACAAGTTAAGTATAAACTAAAACTAAGTCTAAGAAGGTCTGTTTCAACAGCCTGCAGAAACTGATGAAATTCCATTAATTCCAAACGCTTCATACAGACTAAAAGGTATTATCAAATTGTCACTTAAGTGTTCCGTTTGTTGTTACTGCCCCAGCTATTGAGTACTCTGTACTCGTATTACCAAGAAGCCTGGTGGATTGCTAAGGATAAAGCATGTGGAAGCAGCGTTCAATGTGTAAGATGGCAGTTACTCATGGCTAATCAACTGCAGAGGAAGATTTTTTTATAAAAAACAAACCTGAAACAACAAAAAAACTTGTTTCAGTTCTCCTTCATGACTGTCTTAGAAAGACAGAAGATTCCTGTTAATTATTCTAGCCATTAAAACTGTGCTCAATTATAGACAGCTTAGTTTACAATAGGCTGGAAAAAGCCTCTTTTTCTCAACACATAGAGCTCAATTTAAATGAGAGTTCCTGGAAAAGGTGATGAATAATGTCTGCATTCTATTTACTTCTGCTCCAAAATGTCCTGGCTACACCGGCAGAGCTCTTAGAGATTATTTATCCACTGTTTGACTGTTGCCTGAGACTGCACCCATAGTCTGAATATTCAGGGGGTGACAATACGCTCTGGCCCACGCTTCTTTTAAATATTCAGGTCACTGCTTTCAAATTATAAGGTACTGTACATCCATCCCAGTGGCTCTGGCTCATAGCTTTTTACAGAGAGCCAATACATCGCCTACTCTCAGCACTGACTGCAGCTAATTGGGAAATCCATTAGCATTTGGCAGCTTACAGTTCTGCTCCCTTCCTAGGATCTGGCTCATGTAACGTCCTTGCTTTCACTTTGCTTTGAATTGTAATAGTAGAGGTTAAGTAGAAGTTAAATCTGCTTCAGGTGGAGGTGCTGTCAGTACTGCGAATTGCTTGGGGAGTAGTTTGTTAGCGTTCAAGGGAATAACGTGTGATCTGATGACTGAGGGTGTTCTGGTTAAACCTTGTTAGGCTTTTCGTGACTTAAAGGTACTTTGGGACTCCACTTTGACCCTTGTGTGACCGATAAAGTTGGCCTCAGCATCTTTTTATTTTGATGTAGTGATTATTATCTGTCCTTGCTGAAGAGCTTGTCACCTGTGAATGCCTTATCTCTGTACAGAAATATAAGAACATGCCTTATGTGGGGACACATTGAGAGTTCTTGATAGTTTTGGGTACTGCAGATCATAGTAAGGCGTTTATGTGAGTTGGCCAGAAGGAAGATGTGATATTGCTGTTGCATATCCTGTACAGTTTCCCTATTATCCTTCAGAGGCAGCTCTGAATGATAGTATCTCTATTTTTGAACCTAATACTGCTTCCCACAGTTTCCTGAAAAGATCATCTACATTTCCATGCACTGTTGCAGTGAAATGAATTAAATCTAATTTAATCAAGTGGAGAATCTGGGATACATCCAGACATATACAACTGCTTTTATATGAGTTTTCTAAACTTGCTTCACCAGCCACTTTAAGCATCAGCTTTTATTTTTCTTTTAGGAAGTATTTCTGCTCGTTTCATTGAAAGCTTTCAAAGTTTCCAGGTGATCACAGGCAGCTAGACAGAAGTCCTAACTAAAGATGGAGGTGCTCAGTAACTGCTCATTTTTATTTAATTCCTACACACGGTGTCACTGTAAGAATTTATGCCATCACCTAGACTTTATTAGCCAAAAAACAAAAGAAAATGCAAATAGAGACAGGTATCCTTTGTTTCCTCTTGCTAAGCTGTGACCTTCAAAAGATCAATATAATTTATTATGCTTTCTGCAGATATCTATAAGCAGTGAATTAATTCTTTACTAGGTCAGAGATAATGTCTCCCATTTTATACAGCAGTGAAAAACTAGACAAAGTACCAAATACGCTCAGTTTTTTGAAGGATTTGAGAAATGTCTTCTGATGCAGAGGCACAAAAACTGAATTCTGAAAGTTGGCTTCATAAAACACAACTGTAGGGATTGGACAAAGGAGCTTTGGCTATGACTCTGTATTTTTGTCCATTTTGTATGAGGTTTGTGAAATCTGTTTGACTTTTCCTTCCTTAAAGATTTATGCATATCATAATAGAATTGCAATTTGAAAACATCCACCATTCAATGCCTTTTTATTTCATCTCAAGGGAAGTGTCACTTCCTAGATGTTCCCAAGCCTATGAAACGGTACCCAGATATCACGAAGACAACCTCTTTTTTATTTTAAGGATGAGCCCTGGAGTTACAGCAATTCTTGCTTTATCCTTTCAAAGTATTTTACAGCAGACATTAGGCACTGGCAAAATTTTGAAGTTTTGCTTACTGCTGCATTGAACAAACTGGTCGATTTTAAGTGGAACATTCTGCACTAGTTTTTCTGGCTCTGGATATATACAGATGCCAAAAAAGGTTTACAATGCCAAAAAAGGTTTCAGAAATTTTGAAATTATATAAGTTGCTTTCCTCTTTGGTCTGACATTTTTAGAAAAGGCAATTCAGGCACCCAGCTGTAACAATGTTTTTCTTGAATTACTTGGCAATATACATTGAAAAGTATATGTATATTTACCTGCAAATTATTTTATGGACTGTCCAGTGTAAGTCTCCTTCCAGAAGGGTAGAGTAATTTCCGTCCACTTTTCAGTCTGAAAATACCAACCGAATTGAGGAATTGTCTGAACTCTGCTTGTAGTTAGAACTATAGCATAATTAAGGTTGGAAGGGACCTCTAGAGGTTGTCCAGGCCATCACTCTGCTCAAACCAGGTCCAGTTAGACCTCGTTAGGGCAGTGTCCAGTTGAGTCTTGAATGCCTCCAAGGACTGGAGATCCACAACCTCTTTGGGCAACCTCTTCCAGTATTTGACCATCCACACAGGAAAAAAGCTTTTCCTAACGTTTAACCAGAATTTCCCATGTTCCAAGTTGTGTCCTTTGCCTCTCATCCGACCACTGTGGACCACTGAGAAGTGTCTGGCTTTATCTTCTCCATATACTCGGATCAGGTAGTTGTAGACAGCAATAAAGTCTCCCCTCAGTCTTATCTTCTTAAGGCTGAAAAAAAAAACAGTTTTCATCCTCTCCTCCTTACATCATGTGTGCCAATTCCCTTTCCAGCTTGGTGGACCCCTGCTGAACTCATGCCTGTGTGCCAATGCCTTACTTGTAATGAGGAGCCCAAAACTGAGCACAGGACTTGAGATGCAGCCCGACAGGTGCCAAATAGAGGGGAAGGATTACATCAATCAGGCTGCTGGCTATGCTTTCACTGACTCAGTGGAGGATGCAGTTCGCCTTTTTTGCTGCAAGTTTGATCACTATTGAGATGAAAGACATTGCGGGTTGAACTAAAGGCTTTTGGTTTTACAGAATTTATTTTAAAAGTTTGACCTCTCTGCAGTTTCACATTTTTAGATTTGGATTTTGATATTCTGTAGCTAGGACCCTACTCGACAAAAGTCTCTTTCATCTGCTGAAGGTCAGGTGTATGACAGCACCAGTTTCTTCCTTAATTAAATAAGAGAAGGTTTACGGTCAAAAATTTTTAAAAGAACCTATATTAATGGATATATTAGCAGTCTGCCAGTCCAAATAACTGAAATAAAAAAAGGCAACAAGAGCTTATCAGCAAGTTAACTCTGTCAACTATTACAGCAGAATAGGCGTGTGCTGTGTGGCTGTATTTCAAAAGAGGCTGTGTTCTGACTTCTGATACTTCCAGATTTAAAAACATGGTCTGTGTGGGACATTTCACAAGCAAGTAGTTTAAAGAAAGGTAAGGGCTTAAAATTATCAAAAAGATACCGTAACTAAAACATTTGTAACTGATACAGTTAAATGTAGTCACAAAGGAAAGGCAGTAAAATTTGTTAACTGAAACAACAAAACAAGCAGTAAACATCATACATTTAAGAGTTGATAATAACAAAATGATACACAACTGTTAGGCTCACAATGTGACAGATATTCACTGTTCCTAAGTTTTCTGTTTTTACTTAAAGAAGAGTTCCTTACTGAGCACTCTCAAAGGTAAGTCATTTTCCACTCCTTTCAAGCAATGCAAAAGCATATGTAGTATTCTTCTCTTCTGTGGTCTCTGCACACTTCTCAGGTTGTAATAACTCTCCAGCAGTCAAAATGTGTCTACACATAGACTTACCAGACTTGCCTGGACCCACAGGTCCTCTATTGTAAGGAACTTGGGTTGGGATTGAGCTCCCACACAGACTGTCATCTGTAGGCAGAGATTCAGGTGTGAGACAGATAGTCCCATCGCCTTTTGGGACTTGAAGCAACATTCAAAGTCTTAGTAACTGACCTGTGTGTATGAGCAGAAGAATATTTAGAAAGTAGTAGTTTTCCATGTATAATTATTTTGGCAACAAAGCGATAACATGAGAAGGATGAATAAGAACTCTAAATCAGAAGTTACCAACTATAAAATCTGGGTTTGCAACATTAAAATAAGAATGAACAATTATTGCTAGTTTATTTATCACAATAACCTGGTGTGAAATCTGTCAAAAATCTGCAATGCGTAATGTTAACAAGTTTGGAAAAACTTGCATTTTTTTAGAATTGTTTGATTGCTGCATAAAAATTAGGTGTAAACTTAATTATGTTTGGAATGCCTTGTTTGACCATGTCTGTGCCTTTTTCTGTTGAGCATTTGCCAGCAAATTTATTTATGTGTTATCATCTATGGAGTGGTGCTAACTCAATTATTTCAGACATTCCTACCTCTAGTTAAAAATCAAGATTTTTTGAAAAATCAGGGCAAGAATCTCTGGAAGAATCTAGTTAGAATAGACTAAAACCACTTTTGTTGTAATTATCTTACGTTTTGTTCATTCATTTCAGAGGGAAAGGTGGCATTTGGCTTAGAAAGCCTGCAGCTCATACGTGTCATACTTTATTTTTATCTTGTTCAAGTTGAAAAAATGTTTCCAGTCCAACCTTTTCGAAGAATTTTTCATTTTCATAAACAGAGAAGTAAACCCAGATTTTTCCATCTGGAAAAATGTAGGTGCAATGGTACTAATAAGGGGTGCTCAGGACTAGTTGTTGATATCCTATGTGGTCTTGTGGTTCATCCACTGTACTTGCATGTCTCCGTGTTGTCCTCTGTGCAGCTCAGTACAGTTTCATGCTTATGTTTCAGAATTAAATCAAGTTTCCTGTTGTGTTTCCCTGTTTATTGCTCAAAGCATAGCAACAATTCATGTTATGTTATTCTGTTGAGGCACGCTGGGTGCTGTGTACTTTTTGAGACAGTCAGTCCAGTACTGTGTGTTATATGATCACTAGAAATTCAGCAGAGGAATCTAAGGAGCAGAGTTGGATCCGAGTAGTCAAAAATTTTCCCACTGTTCTCAGGGAACAAATCTGGATATATTTTTAGATTTGCACTGCCACGTTTGGTTTTTCAGATACGATAATGTAGAGGTGATGTTATGACATACAGTAATATATTCTTAGTGTTCCTCATTTGGATAGAGTTGATTTTGTATCTTGGTTTCATTGTTTGTAATTGCAGGCAAAAATACTACTTTTAAAGGGGTCTCTGTCAGTGACAATATGCTTAATGTTTTCAACCACTTCACAATATTTTATTTCTCTGAAAAATAAATCTATTCACCTTGCTTTCAAAAAAATGATGATATCGAGGATCAAGCACATAATGGGAGATCGTTACCATAATGAGAATACAATCATGTTACACAGGCAGTATATTACAATGAGAGCACGTGGACCTGAACATACTAGCAGTAAGTCAATAGGGCAACTCATCCTTCCTCTTCAAACTGATGAAGAAATGCTGGTAAATGCACAATTTTGCTGGCAGTACATCTCTACTAACCTCTTCTGCTAGGGCTCACACCTTGCACTCCTGTCTGGTTGGCAGAACTGCACCAAGAGAAAATTGTGATCCTGGCTTTGTAAGGGAATTTCTTTTAAGAATAAATTGTTAAAAGTTTAAGGCTTCAGTCTGTATTCTCACTAATGAATGGTCAGACTATTTTTTACACCATTTTTTCTTATTTTATATGCAAGCTTGGGGCCATTTGTACAGTTATGAGATCTCTTTTTTCTTGATTTAAATGTCATCTCTTTGCTGTGTAAAGAAAAAAGGTTAGTCACACCCACAATTATTTGTGGCCAAGTGCAAGGTCCTGCACGTGAGTCGGGCAATCCCAAGCACAAGTACAGGCTGGGCAGAGAATGGATTGAGAGCAGCCCTGAGGAGAAGGACTTGGGAGTGCTGGTTGATGAGAAGCTCAACATGAGCCGGCAATGTGCACTGGCAGCCCAGAAAGCCGACTGTGTCCTGGGCTGCATCCAAAGCAGCATAGCTAGCAGGTCGAGGGAGGGGATTCTGCCCCTCTACTCTGCTCTTATGAGACCCCTCTGCAGTACTGCATTCAGTTCTGGAGTCCCCAACACAAGAAGGACATGGAGCTGCTGGAGCGGGTCCAGAGGAGGCCACGAAGATGATCCGAGGGCTGGAACACCTCTGCTATGAAGACAGGCTGAGAGAGTTGGGGCTGTTCAGCCTGGAGAAGAGAAGGCTCCGGGTTGCTTATAGCTGCTTTCCAGTACCTAAAGGGGGCCTACAGGAAAGCTGGAGAGGGACTTTTTACAAAGGCATGTGGTGATAAGACAAGGGGCTTTAACTGAAAGAGGGGAGATTTTGATTAGATCTAAGGAAGAAATTTTTCACTCTGAGGGTGGTGAGGCACTGCAACAGGTTGCCCAGAGAAGTTGTGGATGCCCCATCCCTGGAAGTGTTCAAGGCCAGGCTGGATGAGGCTTTGGGCAATCTGGTGTAGTGGAGGGTGTCCCTGCCCATGGCAGGGGGGTTGGAAGTAGATGATCTTTGAGGTCCCTTCCAACCCTCACCATTCTATGATTCTATGATTCTATTTCCCAAAATCTAATTTATTGATGCTATACAAAAATACCTCAATAGAAGGAGATAGACTTTTTTCCCTTTAACAGCAGAGACTGTGTTTCTTAACATTTATTGAGGAGATTCTCTGGGACTCATTTTTCAGGTTCTTTCTTCTCTATATTAAAGCATCTCTCTCTGGTCCTCTTGCCTGCTCTTTTATTGATTACTTCCTTACAACTTAGGGTGATATTATAATGATTCTACTTAGTTGTATTTAAATTCCTTTGTTCTCAACCTCTCTAAGATCATTAACAATAACTGGTTTTCAGCAAGTTCTTCTGTGTGAATTTATCCCTTTGTCAGAACTGAAAAAAATGCTTAGTCTTTTTTTGATTTGTTGTGTCTTGTGTAACACAGCTGCCTGGGCACCAAGTGCAAATGCATGTTTCTCCTTTCTTACTGACATTTTTAATAGGTATGATTTTAGCAAGGGTTCAGCTTTTCAGTGATAAATTGTTGGTTCCTTTGGCTTTTTGCAGAGGCCACCAAGTAGTTTAAAACAGTTGTATGACAAGGCAGGTTATGTAACACATACATGTCACTATGTGTCAGCTAAAATCAGCATGTTTATATATAATTCTCTTCCTGTCTGTGTAATACTCGAAAAAATTAGATTAAATTTGAGGCTTTCCAGCAGGCTTCCTGCTGTCACGTGGCACATTGCGTGCATCTCTCAGAAAGCATCACTCAGTAGTTTCGTCAAGTTCACAGTAACTAATGTTACTTCTTCAGTTCTTCATAATCTCATCATCTTTCTGGTATTTTTTTGTGACACACTGGCCTTCCATCCAGTACAGTGCTGTTTCTTTTTTTTAAGCAGTTTTTGGGGTGCACACTGCACTGAATGGTGCTACTGTTTGGTAATAGGGATAGCTAAAGCATTTTTAATTTATATGGGTAATACCATGAGTCCAGACGAAGGCAAACAGCCAGGACCTGCATGTGAAGAACATTGGAGAATTTTATGTCATGAACTTCTCTTTTATATATTTTGATACATCTTAGATACAATTCGTTATTGTCTGCTTGATTACATCAGTGGAGATAAGTCAGTATAAAACGGACTAATGTGTTGTAGCATGATTACTTCTGATACCTTGCATTAGCCTTACATTTTTAAATTAATGAACAGAATGGTGACAAACTGAGCCCTGGCTATTTAGTTCACTATCCACAAACAGGGGAAAAGGCTGCTGCCCTGGCAGAGTGGGATGGCTGTTACACAGCCTGGAGAATCTAGGAACACTGGAGAGTATAATGCAAATTCCCTTGACCTCATGGGCAGCAGCACCCATGGGAAGGGATAGGAGGCGATGGCGAATGCAGTGGTGGAAAAGGGTAGGAAAAAGCAGGGAGCTTTTTGCACCGTGCTTTCTCCCCAGAAGAAGAGAGATTTAGGAGCTGTTGCACTCCTGCATCAACAGCACGGAGCAATCCATGGATGGCTTCTTAAGTACTGATGGTAATGTCTCCGATGCTAACTGGTGCTCAGCGTCAACTAATGTTTCTGATATGAGAAAAGCCCCAGTGACTGCATGACAAAAGCAGTAAGTCAGCAAGAAAAAAAAGGTTAAAATATTCTTTCTTACAAATTGAATAAAGCTGGAAAAAGCCAGTTTTTTTCACAATCTTCCTCTATCTGTTGGCAAACATCTGTCATGGCAAAGGGGAGGATCAGGTGCCGCAGGTCTCAGGGAGCTAGTAAACCCTTGCAGTCATTTTGGCAAAAGGTGATAGCTTGAGCATTCTCACAGTCTCTCTTAGAAAGTACGCTGTAGAAAACCAGCATTGCTTTTTTCTTACTAGTTTTCTTGAACCCTTCATTTTTTTTTCAGACCATGTGGTAAGGAACCATTTCTTAAATAGTATATAACCTTTCTTAAGAAACATTTCTTGTCACTAAGTTTATACCATAAAAAAAGTGAGAAATTAAATTTTAAATGCATATATAGGATTTTCTCATAGATTTGGGTGGTCTTTCCTAGATTCTTACCAGCTTCTCAGCAAAAATGTTCCAGTCATACTTCCCATAGTTATGTTACTTTTTGTACAATGTCTTTAAAAAATATCTAATCAGAAGAACAGAACAGTGTTAAAATACAGAAAAGCGAGTGGCAGATCACTAAAATCCGTTTTCCCATTGTTGCTGTAGCACTCACTCGTTTCACCGACTTCAGTCCTCGAAGGGATATCCCTGCAGCTTCAGGATGAGGCCTCTTTTTTTTTGTTTTGTTTTTCTACACAGGAACATGCTTTACTTATTGGGAAAGGCATTATCAAAGCAATGAAAGGGACTTAGGTGCCCAGATCCTCCTGATTGTTTTTGTGTAATCTGGGCCTTTGGAGGTAGCTGAGACAAGCAAGCATGGTAAGAAACATAGCAGCATTTGCCTTAAAATTTGGCCTGGTGAGTAGGGGTTTAGATGACTTGTGCCCACTCTGTACATTGTTCAGGGAAAGGGACTCACAAATGTGGTTGATGTTTCTATAGAATATGATTTTTTTTTCACTCTATTGTGTTCCTCACCACTTCCTAGGATCCCTCTGGAGATAATTAGATATCATGCTGAAACTCCTTCACACAAACTGAATTTTGAAGAAAGGAAGCAGCTGGATGAGGATGTGTCTGTTGCTGAGGTTGAAAAGTCACCTTGTTCCCTTGAACAAAGCCCCCAGTCTCAAAGGACTTTCTACTGCAATATATGAATAGTTCCAGCATATTTTGGAAAATTCCCTAAGCTGAATGAATCATCCACATTATTTTTATATCTGCTGTTAGCTCAGTTAATAGCCATGTATTAAGAAACATGATAAGAATCGTGAATGTTGTGTCTCCTACAGAGCCATCTCATTATGTGGTACAGATACTAAATTGCTTTCTAAACATAATTCTGAACAATTCTTTCTGATTTTGTTCATTAAGACTGAACTGCTTTCACATGGAAAGGAGATGACTTACACATTGGAAGACTACATATAATAGCACACTCTATGCTGTATTCAGTATAGAATGTTTTATCATCTGAATAGAGAAATAGTTTTTCATCATGTACAGTGGAGCTATCTTGACATAGTAACCAGGAAATAAATTTTTCTTGGTGTATTAACATTAATCTTTTCCTTGGATATAATACAAATCAAAGAGAGTTAACCAAATATGATTCTTACATACAGAATCTTAAAGACTAATCTAATTCTCAGATATGAATAACCCGACAGTCAAAATGAAGGCAGAAACTCCAAGCTTGTCCTTACTGAAGTATTGAGCTTCCGTAGTTTTGAATAGAAATATTCGGTGTGCTTACATAAGCCTTACTTTTTGTTATGCTTATTACATGCTGTTTACTTAATTAGTATTAATTACCTGTGCATCAAAAATAATTCAGTTATACCTGAGTGTGTATGCTTCCATATATTGAGGGGAAAATTGTGTTCCGTAATTCTTCTCATGTTGCCTTGCTTAACATGAGGGAAAGAAAAACATTGCATGAATGTTTTATAGTCCAGTCCGGCCTGCTCTGAAGTCTGATCTAAGCCTTGATCAGTGGGTCGCTGTGGTTTAAAACCCTGTTGGCAGGAACGAAGAACAGACAAACGTAGGCAGAGTTTAAAGCAGGCATGTTTTGTTTCTCACCCCATCAGACAGCAGCATATGCTGTGCTGACCGACTCTGGCCTCTAGCAGGGGTCCAAGGACTCAGCCTGGTATCTTCAGAACTGTGGCAGACAAATAAATTGTTCAGCAGTCAGTTGCCTTAGCGGTAAAATAAATCTATGTGGCATATAAAGAATAGAATGCTTAGCAATGTTATGGCTAGTTTTATAATTATCTCAAATAGTGGCAGTTAGATGCCTGCTTTATGCAGCTTCAAGTCAGATAGGGAAGGTCTAAATTACATCCTGTAGTAAATTACACTTGCAGTTCTTTATGAGAGCAAAAGGAAAGATAGTTTTCAAATTTATTTTATCTCTGTTAGGAGACACAACATCCGGGATGACAGTGTTATCAGCAGTATCTTGATAAATCGCCTGTTCACATAGCTCAACAAAATGCTGTGGGATCTGCAGCTGTAAGAACATGTACCAGTTCTATGTCCCTTGTTTTTTTCAAAGTATACCTGAAAGATATTGTGAGTTATTCTTATGTATACATGCTGGTTTGATAAAACAAGTAAGAAGTTACAGAATCGTAGAATAGTTTGGGTTGAAAGGGACCTTTAAAGGTCATCTAATCCAACCTCCTGCAGTAAGTAGGGACATCTTCAACTAGATCAGGTTGCTCAGAGCCCTGTCCAACCTGACGAGTCATTCTCAGAAGATTTGATTTAACCCATTCTTAAATATCAGAACATACATCTCTCCTCCGTTCTGAATTTCAGGAGCTGGCACTTTACCTAGCACTTTTTGCATTTGCTTTCCAGATCATGTGAATGGTCACTGTACAAGTCCAACATCCCAGAGCTGCAGTTCAGGAAAACGACTTTCCAGTGCAGACGTCTCAAAAGCAAACCGCCGAGGGCCCGGGAGGCCCCCCTTCAGAAAAGCACAGTCTGCAGCCTGCATGGAGATATCTCTCCCGGTCACCACAGAAGGTGGGTGGCAATGAATTTTTTGCTAGGTATTCATGAATTTCTCCTGGGTGTGAAAGCACACAAGTTTAGCATGATCCTTGTCCTGGTCATTGCCCTGAACTGCTGTCTTAATCTGACTGTTTAGAATTAGAAGAAGCCCTGTGTGTTAGTGTTGTTACTAACAAGCCTGCTCCTGAGCTCCGTGCTGCCTAGGGATGCGGAACCTCACCCAACTCTTACAGCCATCCCCTTGTCTGTGTGGAGCTTTGTTCCAGAAAAGCGATTGTTGATAGCAGCTCGTGTGCAGTTACTGTGACAGCTAGCAGTACTAACATTTTAAACTGTTGTCTGTACTTACCAAGTCTGAAAATGAGTAAGATATTTTTAGAATGTGAGTTCAGGCTTTGCACATACTTTTTTATTTATTTATTGTTACTGAAGACTTTATAAAAGTCCACGATCCCTGGCCACCATTTACAGTAAATTTATAGCCTGTAATATAATCAATTTTTTTCTATTTATAGTTAAGTTTCTTGCCTTAACACTTGATTCAAGTCTTCAAATCTTGATCTATCTGAGTGCAGGACTTCGATGAAACGGAGATACAAAGTGGACTGATCATGGCAATGCGTTGTGCTTAAAACTTAGAATGAGCCCATTTTAAACAGTGCCAGCTGTTTCACTGCAGATCATTTAACCAGAGGAATTCAGCTAATGTGTTTTTCTTCAGTCTTGGTAGTGTTTCTACGCTCCTGTTGGTGTCCTTGACCCTTGTCTCCAAGGCGTCCAGCTCCCTCACATTCCTGCAATAGGACAACGCGTTGTCTGTGCAGAAAAGCTTCAGTCTATCAAAAACTGAAAAAACATAGCATCAAAAAAAAATGTAGGACAGTAGTGTTGGCTATATTCAATTTTAGTAATAGGTAAAAATGTAAGTATTTAAACAAAAGAAATTATAGGGTTTAACAATTTAATAATAGCATAATTAATTTGAAAAATTAACTCTTTTAAAAATCCAGGTTTTCATTTTAATCAAGTTGCAGAATTATTTCCTAAGTGCCTTAAGAGGTCTCCTGTGGCTGTTGTCTGGGGTGTAGCATGGCCTGAACCTCCGTGATGCTAGAAGTGATAGGCGATGGACAACACCATGACTGTAGCTCTCTGTCTTGCAAGGAGCATTTGTGTCCTAACCTGCCCACCTGCAGAGGTGTCTGCACCACAGAAGTTCTTTACAGCTGGAACCAGTACTCCCTAATTTTGCTTATCATTAGTGGAGACAGAGCAAGGGGAATTATATCACTCAGAGTGTCTAATTTTGTATTTTTAAAAGCAAATAATGCAAATACCTTTGTTACTAGTGGCAAATTGCTAGAATCTTTGATTTATTTTTTTCTTTATGGTAACATAAAATAGCAAATTTGTTTTTGTCCTTTCTTCTGACTACTGTGCGGATCACAGAAAAATAGTATCTATGTGTGTGAGGCCCTGTAAGAAAACATCCTAATTTGGCACAGAAGGTTCCAAGATTGTGTTCTTGACTGGAATGGAGCTGATATCCTGAAGTGTGTTGCAGCATCCTCTAGCAGCTCCTTCCATTTGATTTAAGAACAGCATTTACCTGCGTTCATCCCTGGAGGGGGACAGAGCAAAGCATGGTCAGAGGCTCTCCACAAAGTGGCTGCACTTACTGAAGGTGTTACCATCTTCCATCTATGTCATTAGATCTCTGGTGGAAGTCACCTCCCATCACCAGAGGGTATCACATCAGAACAGAGACTGGTGGAAGAGGGATACTTTGAGTTGTCCCTTTCTGCTTAAGTACAGAAACATTTAGTTTAAACAGAATTGTTGTTGGGTTACATTATCCAGCTTCCTTTGCACTAAAGCAAATGAGAAGTGCTCACATGATCTATTTTCCTGACTTTACTAGACAAGTATTAACCTTCTGCAGAGGAACAGGGTCAAATACTTGGGAGTTATGACATTTCAACAGAAACTGTTATTTCTTCAGTGACTGTCCAACCTTCTTCCTTTAGGAGAATGTTATGGTAGCATAGACTCTTCAAAGATTAAGTCACAGGGTGAAGAGCAAAAATCGCATTGTGGGCTTCGTGTAACATACGACAAAGTGTAATCCTCAGCAGTCAGTTATAAGAAGTAATCCTGTTTAAATACTAAACCTACTATAAATTTCAGTTTTGACTTGGATTAATTAATGACTCCTGTGTGAACATGGTACTAAAGCAGATCGACAGAGCTCTGTGTTTATAACTTCCTGTGCATACGGGCAATTTTCATCTGCGTAATGATTAGTTATTGGCTCTGATCATAACACAATCTTTTCATCTGCCTCCCTTTCTGTGCCACACAATATGATAAGTACCATTGTCATATGCTAGCTCACAGTGGAAAATACAGCACTGACACAGTAGTTTCTGTTGCTATGTGTTTTTCTTCATCCTGTGTAATACCACACTCTTCTGGAATTCTTGTATGCAGATACTGCTGCAATATCAACACTACTCGTACCTAACCAGCCTACTATCTGATTCTTTTATGCTGTTTCTTTGTTTTCTTTCTGGTTTTTTAATATAAAAAAAATAAAAATAAATTAATTTTTTTTAAATTAAAAATTAAATTTAAATTTATTTAAAAGTAACAATGATGTCACTGAATTGGTGATACAACTCTTGGTAAGGCCAGTGAAATGACTACTGCAAGAAAGAGCCAGGCAGACTTACTTTAGAGTAATTTATATGAACATGTAATATGATGGAGCATGTTTGGGTTTGTCCTTGAGTGTGTAGGTTTGTGTACAAGTCACCTTTTAGCAGGTCTATAGACCAAAATAATTTTCTGATTATTTATATTCTGTTATTAAAGAAAAGCCATCTGTCCAACTTGTCTAAACTTTTTTTTAGATGCCCATGGTATTAGTCTTTTGACTTCCAGCTCTGCTAACTGATCTGTCTGGAATGTCATTCTGCCATTCATGCATCTTGAATTTCTAGGTGTACAGTTTTGTCAAGTGGTTTGATTTATTACTGAAGGTTTTTATACTAAATAATGTAGTGGAAGGTGGTATGATCCTTGAAAGATTCTTAGACTGGGGACAAAGAGGAGGGTGAGGGAGAAGGAAGATGTGAAGTTAAAAGGTTTGAGAAAAAATACACTGAGAATAAGCATTCTCTCCAAAATGTGGAATTGGCTTTGATGGAAAACTTCTGGTTGGGCTGTTCAAATAAAATGAAAAAATACTTTCTGTGCTAAGAATTTATTGGCTACTTAGGAGAATATGCTGTAATAAACAATATCTGTATTCACAAGAAATGATTATTTTTTAAAAATATTCTCATGTGGTGAAAATAAAAATATTTAAAAATATTCTCATGTTTTTGTCCTCACTAGAGAGGTAGTATTTCAGGTTAGGATTTGGTAGGTTTTTATTATTCTACCTGAGTAGAATTTTGATTAGAAATTGGTATCTCAGTAGTGTTAAGCACTTTCTTTACATAAGAAAATAAGCATTTTTGTGTGGGTAGATGGTTCTTACATTTTCTTAAGCCTGTCTTTGAGGCACTAATAACATTTTTGAGATTTTTTTTAATAATGCTTCCAGTTCCTGCTCTTTATAACCCCTTCTAATTGATTGGATTGAAAAGATTATACATTTTTGGTGACTAATCATAAGATATGTGTTAGAATAATAAATCAGTCTTCTCCTCTCACATTGAGTTTCAAAATCTGCTTATTTAAATCTGATCCTTTGGTACAATAGGAACTGTATTTCCAGGATTTTCATCAAGTATATTTTCAAGAGTCTTTCAAACAATAAACTCTTCTGACTTCATTCCTGTTAGCTGATTATCAAGATTTTGCTGACTCTTACCTCTTTATATGTACAGAAGGATTCCTGATATAGAAAAGCATTTTTGAAGAACACCTTTGGAAAGATGAATCATAGGAAGAAAACGGTGGTGGAGGGGGGGAGGTGTGTCTTGTTTTCTGCTGGTCAAAATATTGCAAACTCTTCGGTTTCATAAAGTGTTGATATTTCTTCCACACTTATAGAGGAATAATTCAAAATTGGCAGAGGAGTGGTGGCTGTTCTTGCATGGTTACTCTTCCTGCTTAAACCTGTCTTTCCCAGAATTCTTATCTAACATGGAAAAACTTGAAAAGCTCTAAAGCTTTTTAAACTCAAGTAGATTTTTTTCCCAAGCCACAGATTACTGCTATTTCAGTTTCAGCGCCTGGTGGTGTCTGGGGTTGGGGTTGTTTGTTTGTTTTTCAAAAAAAAACCACTAGTATCTAGACCAAATAGCTTGTTATGGTATTTTTGTCCATAATTAGCCAGACATTTAGTACAGCACTTCTCAAATACTATTTGTGCTATTTAAAATGTTATATATTGTCCTGTAGTATCTTCCGACTTCATAAATGTGGTATTTTCACAGCTATGCTAATAAATTCTGTAGTTGCTCAATATTCTATATCTAATTTTAGCAAGAAATTTGAATTTTACAAGTTCTTAATAGTACATTATTGATTCTAAACAATCTTGTTTTCACGTACTTTTAAGTAAACTGTTTCTTCCTTGCAATAATCATAGAATCATAGAATCATAGAATCGTTAGGGCTGGAAGGGACCTTCAAAGGTCATCTAGTCCAACCCCCCTGCAACAAACAGGGATATCTCCAACTACATCAGGTTGCTCAGGGCCTCATCCAACCGGGCCTTGAACGTCTCCAGGGATGGAGCATCCACCACCTCTCTGGGCAACCTGTTTCAGTGTTCTACAACTCTCATGGTAAAAAATTTTTTCCTAATATCCAACCTGAATCTACCTCCCTCTATTTTAAAACCATTACCCCTTGTCCTATCACAACTGGCCCTCCTGAACAGCCTCTCCCCATCTTTCTTGTAGGCCCCCTTGAGGTACTGGAAGACCGCTATAAGGTCACCCCGGAGCCTCCTCTTCTCCAGGCTGAACAGCCCCAACTCTTTCAGCCTGTCCTCATAGGAAAGGTGCTCCAGCCCTCTTATCATCTTCGTGGCCCTCCTCTGGACCCTCTCCAACTGGTCCATGTCCTTCTTATGTTGGGGACTCCAGAACTGGACGCAATACTCCAAGTGAGGTCTCACGAGGGCAGAGTAGAGGGGGAGAATCACCTCCCTCGACCTGCTGGCCACGCTCCTCTTGATGCAGCCCAGGACGCGGTTGGCCTTCTGGGCCGCAAGAGCACATTGCCGGCTCATATTGAGCTTCTCGTCCACCAGTACTCCCAAGTCCTTCTCCTCAGGGCTGCTCACGATCCATTCTCCGCCCAGTCTGTATTTGTGCCTGGGATTGCCACGACCCAGATGTAGGACCTTGCACTTGGCCTGGTTGAACTTCATGAGGTTGGTACGGGCCCACCTCTCCAGCCTGTCAAGGTCCCTCTGGATGGCATCCCTCCCTTCCAGCGTGTCGACGGCACCACACAGCTTGGTGTCATTGGCGAACTTGCTGAGGGTGCACTCCATGCCACTGTCCACGTCACCGACAAAGATGTTGAAGAGGGCCGGGCCCAACACGGACTCCTGAGGGGCGCCACTCGTGACCGGTCTCCACATGGACATCGAGCCGTTGACCATTACTCTCTGAGTGCGGCCATTGAGCCAATTCCTTATCCACCGAGTGGTCCATCCATCAAACCCATGCCTCTCTAGTTTAGAGAGAAGAATGTCGTGCGGGACAGTGTCAAAAGCTTTGCACAAGTCCAGGTAGATGACATCCGTTGGTCGACCCTTGTCCACCGATGTTGTCACCCCATCATAAAAGGCCACCAAGTTGGTCAGGCACGATCTGCCTTTGGTGAAGCCAAATAATAAGAAGAATTTATTTGCATTGTACACAAAACCACAAATACATTGTTGAACTTTTGAATTCAAAACTTCTTCCAGAACTTTTTGAGATTTTAGGAGTTACTGATTACATTTCTTTGATAAGGCTTTCTTGCACAGGATATTAACTACACTTTTTTATTATCAAGTTAACATTGTGCTTTTAAATATCAACAGCAATAAAAAAATACACACGAATGCAAATTATTATTACTCAAGAAAATCCTTACAGAGATTCTGTCCCATTATAACATCCTGTAGAAAGGGAAAGTGTTTTGTCTCCAAGCTTAGAGGATTTTCGTGCAGTCTCCAGCCACTTGCACTGATGATGTCTCGGGTCTGTTCCAGCTCTGGGCTCCGACCAGCACCCTATTCCATCTGCAAGTGTCCTCACTGAAACATTGAAATAAGGATTATATTATTATTTTGTTGAGCTTCTTTAGTGAAAATGTGTAGACCCACCTGGCTTGCCTTCTGCTCGTCGCACAGATCCAAAACAGTCCATCTCAGTCTAAGAGCTAATACCACATAGTTTTTAAACCTATTAAAGCCCCTTTCCACCTAGAACAGCAGATATCCCAGCCTTATCAAGAATTTCAGTGTAGATGAATAGGCCCAAAACACCTGCCTGTGTAGGAAAACAAAATCTGTATTTCAATCCCATTTTTAATTGTAATTTTAGATTAAAGAAAGCACTGAATTAATGAAAACAGTGACGCTAAAGTATAAAAATAAAATTGCTGTGGGAGGGAATTCAGTGTGCTTATACTTGTATAGCTGGTGGATATCTGGATGTGTGCACAGATACGTATGCTGGCACACAGTCCTCTCTGCTTTTATAACTACCTCTCAGAAATCTTTCAGATTTGATACTTCTTGGTTCTTGCTTTTTTCAAGCATTCCGCTTTTTTAAGGCATTTTGAATTCTCCAGAAGGTTCTCTCTTGTCAACTTGCTAGTTGCCATCAAGAGCATGTGCTGGCAAACTCTGCCAGTTTTTCCTCCTTGCCTGCGTTCACGCAGAAATTGGAGCATTCTGTATATGTATGTCCATACGTCTTAGGAAGAAAGTAAAGGCAGAGCAGAGTTTTTCCTTTTGAAATGTTCTGTTTGGAGATCTGTTTTCTCCCACCAGCAGAAACTGCCTTTTTTTATGTTTTTTATTTCCCATTGTGTAGTTTTAAACTAGTCCAGCTTAATCACCCTTGACTTGGAAGGCCATTTAGATCTCAGTGCTACAAACCTGCCTCTGAACAAGGATTTGCTGTGCCTTGTAATTTTCTAGGAATGGTAAGAGCAGAGTCTTTGCATTTGCTTTAGATTTTATTTAAAATAATTCGGTTTCAGCATTTACCTCAGCTTCCAGATTATCTTTTTTGAGTAGTTAAAATTTGATATAGAGCGCTTGAATTGAAATGTCACTGTAAGCTGGCAAAACAAACTACTCAAGAATATTTAGTCATTATCTTTAATAACCTTATCAAAAATTCTATGGCAAGTACAATACAATTTCCATTTTAATGGACACAGTATACTTTTATACTTGAAGGTTTTCTTGGGCATCTGCATGTAGAATGACTAAAATTGTTTGTGGGCTAAGTTGTTTTGTCTTCTGTGTGATTTTGTCCAATTTGTTTTGGAAATGAGCAGTATTTGGTATATACTATATAATTTAAACTTCTTTTATTATTCAAAAGTATTTGTGAGGATCATCGTAAGAATCTTTTTAGACAGCCTGGCAGAGCCTTCTGGATTTTTTTCCTGCTGGATTCTGGTTTAGGTTTTGGGGTGCTGAGTGTTTTGAAGCTTTTGATTCGGTGTTTCGATTCAGCAAATTTTACGTGTATGTATGTCAGCCTGTTACTTTGGTCTATTGTTTCTATAACAAGGTTTCCAAAGTTTTAGGATCGATCTGCACCTTAATCAGCCTGTAAATATGTGCGTGAAGCCCTAGCGAACGGCTGATGTTCCGTAAGCCCAGTGTGCCAGACTCAGGGTCTTGGAAATACAATATGGAGTGGTCATCTTATGGAAAGTCTGCAGCCTGAGCAACCAGGCTTAACTGTTGTCATGCTGTGTACTGCAGTATTTCCTACATAATTTCTATACAATTTCTATCACTTTTTCTCTTGTCAGTTATGGCTGTACTGTTACGCTATCTGCTCCAGTGCTGTACGCATAGCACATTGGATTTTTTTGGGGGCTGAATGAGTGAATGTGACCATTAAGTTTCCTTCCTACGTGGTGAGATTGCAGGGGAAAAAGAGGAGAGATTTCTGTTTTTATCATTGGTTCCTTTTTTCATGGGTCTATTGGGTCTGAAGCCCTCATGTGGATGTGGACTAAGTGATGATGGCCTAGAAGACAATCACTGCAGTTTTCAAAGTTTTCAGAGGTAGTGGTTCCTAGGCCTGCAAGGAAGGAGAAGCAATCTGGTTGCTTGATCTAGAAAAATACTGAAGAAAAAGCACAAGATGATTCAAATGCATGGTGGGGTACTTCAGAGAGGAAAGGAATAATCTGCTGTCCATGTCTGCTGAGAAAAGGACAGGATATAATGGACATAAATTGCTATGGCAGAGGCACGGCTTCAGGGAGACAGTAGGGGATTCATTCTGATCACAAGGGTAGTTAACCGCAGATATGGACTCTCTGAGGGAGATTATTGCATCTCTGGCAGGTTTTCAGAACAGCTCGTACTCTCCACCGCATTCCCTGTGCCATACCTCTCCATATTGCAGAGCGGATGGTTTCTGGTGAACTTCCTTGCCCAAGCAGCCAGCCAAACTGACACTGCATCCACTGGGCATGCTACAGCAGTCATGGGACCACACTTCACGATGTTGCTAAGTGCCGTGGCTTTTCACAGCTAAACTTTCATAGCAGATGGAAAAGCTCTTGGCATTAAATTTTTTTGATGTATTTCTCAGTGAGGAGATTATGGTGTTGGTTCTGCTTGTAAATCCTTTCAGTTTTGTTAGTATTTGAAGTTACTTTACATCGTTGTAACTAGTAACAGTAAGAACAGTGTAATAGGAAATAACTTGGAGACACTACGATAAGCCACAGTCTCCACTAACTGCTCAGTTTGTCACCACGTTTCTTGTCTGTGCAGAGAAGCAAATAAAATTTTGCACTGAAGACCTGTTCTATATCTAGAAAGCCTGTTTCTTACTGCAGAAAGCTTTATTCAAATAAAAAAGGAAGTTATCAGGAAGTCAAAATTATTTTTTCCTGTATTTAGAAAAACCACAGCACTTCTGGTCTAATGGGCATTGCGAACTCAAAGATTTCTGAACAGCAAATTCTGTATGGCTGTAATAAAACACTTGGCACCATAAAATCAAGTGTTCCAAGGAAGGATATGCCAGTATCTTCTGTAAAGTTTTCGTATCTAAGTATTCAGTTTGAACACTGAACTATGAGATCCATAGATTATTCTTGAGGGAATAAAATTGTTGTCCATAGTGTTAGATTCTTTTTGAGTTACAGCGGAGATGAGAGTGTGTGCGTTTGTTTTCTACTGTAAATAAAAGATAATAAGAAACTTCTCTTTTCCTGCTTCCTCATAGAAAGGATGTGTAGGGAGATTTTAAAGGTGAGAAATAGGCAAATCCCAGTCTGCCTGTGATACAGACACATCAAAAATAATGGCACCTGGTTCTGGGAGTAAGGAGACAATTCAGCCCACCTACTTCAATCCATCCCTTTAGGATGCAGCCTGAGAGAGAGTGCTTCTGAGAGTGGATGTCCTAACCAACCAACTGGGCTGTGCCACTTGCCCAGGAAGTCTAGTAGAGGCATGCATGAAATACTTTTGTTATGGCAAGAGGGAGCCCAGTTTCTAGACCCTAGCAATGGTGTTCAAGTTCCCCAGAACACGGTCATATGTTTTATTAGGTTCACAGTGAATTAAAAATAGGACCAGAAGGGCCATTAACCTTAGGCTCAGCCTCTCAGTTAAGCATCATAGCCATCAGGGACTCAGCTTCCAGGGGAGACATGAAGAATGCTCTTCCTCATTATACCTTATGGCGACAGATGCAGAAGGTGTGGATGGATGGTGTCAGTCTTCTTAGATTCATTTGTGCCTACAGCTTCTGGCCTCCAGCCTTCTGCTGAGTGCTACAATCACTATACTGCAAAAAGCCAGCGGAGCTGTCGTCATTTAGATTGAATCGTAGTCTTTATTGGATCTATCCACTGGTTTCCCTCAGAGGTTTAAGTGGAGTTTAAGTGTGTGTCTGCCTAAGTCTGGTCACAACAGAGCTTGTACTGCCCTGTGTCCCTGGAAGAACTAGTGGCAGAGGTTGTCTACAGACTGAGGTGCCTTGTGAAGGAGCATGTCTAATGGCCTGAGAAGAAATGGAGAAGAGTCTTGCATGGATACATGTGAGCTGCTGATGACTGAATTCCAACTCTGTTGGGCTACATAGAGTTCATGTTTGGTTTTTCCTGTAATACATATTCTGTCAGGTTCTAGTAGGATGCTAGAATCCACTTGTTTTCTTATAGGAATCTGGAAATTTTCCTTGTTTTTAAAACAACCAACTAAATGAAAATTTTGTTCTTCTTACAATCACTGCATGTCTAGTCAGTTTTAATTTAAATAAGACTTGATTCCAAATTAAGCTAATTTCACACCATACTCTAGGCATGTTGAATTTGGAGGGTGTTCTGCATTTTTCTGCTTGATAGCAATTGCTTCAGATCAACATAGACTGTCTTTCTACATCCAAAATAGTTTCTGAAATGTTTTTGGAAGTGGAACACACCATTGATGGTTCCTGGTACTTTTGTGGCACAGTGGAATAGGCGGGCTGTTGTGTACAGAAAGCTAGGGAAGAGTATGGGAATATTCTGAGACTGTTCAACTTATGTGATAATAGCTGTTCCAGAGGATTTCTTTAACGCAAAGTTTTTCTAATTACACTTCAGTTACACAAACAGAGGATCTATCAGAGGGGAGTCCTTTAAAATGCTTTCACTTGCTTTGTTACAACACTAACTATTTTGCTACAGGCCACCCTATCAGGACGGTGAGGCTGATGAACTATTATCAGGAGGCACAGGAGCAAGCTGTCCCTGTGTGCCGGAAATCGAGTCGCCGGGGTAGAAAACCGGCTTGGATGACCAAGGAGATTTGGGAACACCTCAAAAGAAAAAGGGTAGTCTATAAGTCTTGGAAGAATGGGCAGGCATCCAGGGAGGAATACAGGGAGGAAGTTAGGGCATGTAGGGAGATAATCAGGGGGACAAAAGCCCAACTGGAACTTAGACTAGCCTGCTCCATAAAGGACAACAAAAAGTTCTTCTATAAATACAATAACAACAAAAGGAGGGCTAAAGATCAACTCCAGCCCCTACTGGACACAGGGGGTACATTAGTCACTAGTGATGAGGACAAGGCTGGGGTCCTTAATGCCTTCTTTGCCTCAGTCTTTAATAATAAGGTTAGTAGTTCCCAGGTGAGCTGGCCTGTGGTGTCTGAGAGCAGGGAGGGAGAGCAAATCGAAGCTCCTGTGATCCAAGAGGAACAGGTCAAGGATCTGCTTCACCAGCTGGATGCCCACAAGTCTATGGGGCCTGATGGTATCCACCCGAGGGTCCTGAGAGAGCTGGCGGATGTCATTGCCAAACCCCTGTCCATTATCTTTGGGAAGTTTTGGCTCACTGGGGAAGTTCCGCTGGACTGGAGGCTGGCGGACGTTACCCCCATTTACAAAAAAGGGCGGAAGGAGGATCCGGGGAACTACAGGCCTGTCAGTCTGACCTCGGTGACGGGCAAAGTCATGGAACAGGTTATCTTGAGTGCTATTAATGAGCACATACAGGTTAACCGGGTGATCAGGCCCGGTCAACATGGGTTTATGAAAGGCAGGTCTTGCCAATCAAACCTGATCACCTTCTATGATGGGGTGACCCACCTGGTTGACAAGGGAGGGGCTGTGGATGTAGTTTTCCTTAACCTCAGTAAAGCCTTTGATACAGTTTCTCATAGTGTTCTGGTTGAGAAACTGGTAACTGCTGGCCTGGATAGGCACACCCTCCTTTGGGTTAAAAACTGGCTGGATGGCCGGGCCCAAAGAGTGGTGGTAAATGGGGCTAAATCCGGCTGGAGGCCGGTCACCAGTGGGGTTCCCCAGGGCTCAGTGCTGGGTCCAGTTTAACATCTTTATCAATGACCTGGATGAGGGGATTGAATGTACCCTCAGTAAATTTGCGGACGACACCAAGCCGGGAAGCTGTGTCGATCTGCTCGAGGGTAGGGAGGCCCTTCAGAGGGATTTGAACAGACTGGATCGTTGGGCTGAGGCCAATGGCATGAGCTTTGGGAGCTCATCAGGGGAGACCTGATCACAGCCTACAAATACTTGAGAAGGGATGGTGGGGAGGTGGGGGAAGGGCTCTTTACATTAGTGATAGGTGATAAGACAAGAGGAAATGGGTATAAGCTTAGTCAGGGCAGATTCAGGTTGAATGTTAGAAAGTATTTCTTCTCTGAAAGGGTTGTCAGCCACTGGAATAGGCTGCCCAGGGAGGTGCTTGAGTCCCCATCCCTGGATGTGTTTAAGAAAAGGGTGGATGAACTACTTAAGGATATGGTTTAATGGGAGATTAGGGACGGTTGGACTGGATGATCTCTAAGGTCTTTTCCAACCTAGAAATCTATGAAATCTATGACTTTGTTATTGAATGAACCCAAAATTTTTCTTCTGTAATGCCTTTTGTCTCCTCCTTATTCTTGGGTGCTTCCACCTATGAAAGTTATACAACATACCATTCTTTTCCAGACCATCAATGTTAAAAAAGATGCTTCAGCAGAATGGATGTTTTAGGTTGGGATTTAAGTTCTAGGAAATTGTGGTGTCTTTGATTAAAAAACATGTGTCCAAACTTGCAACCTATATCCAAATTGAGCTCTTAGTGATCTGAATGTGAAGACCGTTTGCCTGTGTGAGTAAAGGGAAGTGATTCTATGAATTGAATATGAAAGTTTGATAGATTATTTACTGTAAAGATATCTCACGTTTATCTTTCTATAAAAATGCTTATTTCTACTTCATTTTCAATATGAAGAATAGTTCTGGCCTAACAGTTCCCTTTTTTTTAAAACATGCTGAACTAAAACCTAAGTCTGAACTTTTCCATACTCTGGAAATATCAAAAAAAAAAAACAAGTCTGGTGACTTGAATCTATTTTCTCTTTCAGGCCTTTACATCAGTCTTGTATAATTCTGTGCAGCCATCCAAGTTGCACGGCTGTAACTGTGGCAACTTCAGGATGATACATTTCAGAACTTTTTCCAGGGAGGGTCAAGCATCCCACAGGTGTGAGCTCCGTGCAAGCACAGAGGTAGCCACCCTGGTTTGACTGCTTCACAAGCCGTGTCCTCACAGGCTTTTCAACATAGCTTTAGGGAAACTTCTTTGAGTTGATCCATTAGGAAATCATTCACAGTAAAACTCCAGATTAGGAATGCATTGTTTGTGCTTAAGAGAACTTCTGCTGCTTTCTAGTGCATTGCTTTATGTGGAATGCAGCTTCTGAGTGGTGCTATTAAGATGTATTTGGAGATGTTTTTAGCCGAGTAAACGTGCAGTGTCCTTAAATGTGTGAAAAGCCTGCAGTGTTCTTCCTGTCCCTTTCTCCTCAGTGTTGCTGAAGCTCTGCCATCAGCAGTATGGTTCGGTCTCTGTGTCTATGACATTACTGTGTGCAAAATCATGCAAATGTAATTCCTTTACTGTATGTTTACACTGGCATTCAGAACTTTCTTGAAAGCTTTCATGCTTTCTTGACTATATAATTTTAAAATTGGCAGATTTCTCTTAAAATTTTAAGATGATGATCCTTAAACTGGCAGATGTTTTAATAGTTTCATTAGCTTCTGTTAGGGGTGATATTTGGGATTAAAACTTTTAGAAATCTCCAAGTGAGGAGAATATAAATCATTTAACATTGTTTCCAGAATATAGCAATTTCCATATCAAAAAAAATCAAGTTTTGTATAAGTTTTGTAAGCAGATCAATTACTCACTGTGTTAAAACTAGGAGAGGGCCTATAAATAGTATCCAGGACACTGGCAGTCAATTGCAAAACTCTCCAGAAATCAATGTAAACACGTAATGAATGAATGCAGTGAAACTGGTGATCTTCGTCACTGGTAATTTTCTTTCATTCCTCCTAACAAGTGATACTTTAATGATTCCTAACTTCAAGAAGAAAATTACTTTAAGCTTCTGTCTTAGTGCTAAATCCATTATTGTAAAATGTTCACAATGACAATTTCTTGGAAGCAATGTGAGAATGTGTTCCCCTTACAAAGCTTTTGCTGCAGCTGAGAATAGGGAAGTCAGAACATTCCTCTGAAGATGCCCAAGTCAGCAGCATGGATATTTTCATTAGTATCCTCCCTCTTTTTTTTTTTTAATTCCATGGGAAAGTAAGGAAAGTCCAGTTTTATTTCCATTGAACAAATGGAAGTTACAAAATTCTTGGCAAGCGCTCTGTAAAGGTGACAGCTGAAATACATGGAATCATTTACTCGAACAATCTTTTAAATTCTCTGAAAACCCCCAAACCCTAAATGACATCCTCTCCTGGACACCAGTGCACTGCAGCGGGACAGCCTGTCGTGCAAGAAGAGAGGCAGTAACTGCTCAGGGCTGCTTTCATATGAATGTCACGGTGATGGTTGGCTCAATTGTTCTTGTCCTTTTGCAACGCACGCGACTTTGTGGCAGTAGGTTACATTTCCAGAAGGGCAATGCTTCAGCAGTTATACGGAATCAGTACATTCTCACACGACGAGCGTCACTGTACTGCTCACACACGGATGAACAAAGGTAAGACTCAAAAACACTGGCTTCCTTTTTATCCTAGCATGTGAGTTGAAGTGTCCTGTATGTTTCTGTCACTGAGGTGGGTCGCAAGTTAGACGTTTCGCAGTTGCTTTTAAATCAAAAGCCTTCTATTTGTATGCTGCTACTTAGAGCTGGAATTCAAGTGTTATGAAGGAAGTCAGTTCCCAAGTTTCCATCTGCATCCCACTAACCCAAACCATCCATAGGACAGAGGGCTGAATGAAAATGTTTTTGAAGAAGGCAGGACTACTGCTAGAAAAGTAGTGGCATTTATATTGTGTGGTCTTAACCTATGGAATGCAGCTTTTGGAAACGCACTGGCTGCAGATAATAACACTTTTGCTCAGAGCTTCTCATAGTCTAACAACCTGATTAGCAGCATCTCCCAAATGATAGTCACTTGGTAGCTCGCAGGGGACACTGGACCCCTCTGATGGTGCTCTCAGCCCCTCTGCTGCTAGCTGCAGGAACAGCCTGGAGGCCTATTTGGAAAAAAGAAGAGCTGAGAACTCCAGATCTTCAAGGGGAAGAGGAAAAAGGACAAGGTCACTTGAGAGAGACAGCTGGGTCGGAGCAGAGGGATTGCAGGAGCTGGGTATGTGCCTCCCATAGAAAAGGGAATACTGGACTCCCTCAAAGCAGGAGGCGATTTAGAGGCAGGAGCACATTTATGAGAAAGTGCAATGTAGCAGGATGTTCTGCAGAGGAGGAAAAGAGGGAAGGAGGACTGAGGAGCAGAAAGGTACATGCCTTTCACATGTGAACGTCCTATCCCCTTGCCGAAGCAGGGAGTTCAAATAAACTTTGCTTGACCACAGTTGCAGGGAGTACCTGGAGTGGTTCTGGTTCAGAGTCATGCAGGAAGATGTTGTCATTGGCATTCGTGCTACACCCATCATGCAGTGTGAGAAAAGGAAAACAGAAGAGAAAACCCAGAATATGGTGGTTGGGTTAAGGATAACTACAGATTGGCAGTGTGCATACAGGACAACTTCTAGAAGGCGGGACATCATTTTAAAACACAGCAATGATGCTAGGAAAGGCTATGGCAAGTTTTTAAAAATTCCCAGGATACAATGAAGTAGTTTGTAAATACATAATTTGGGGTATAATCTCTTTGAGAAAGGAGTCCCAGGGAACAGGCCTAAGTTAAATTTTATCCTGAAATCTAGGAAGAGGAGAGATTTCTATCTTGCTTTAGAGGTAGCCAATAAAGTCCCTTAGTGACTGCAGTCTTTCATATGTTTTGATTTGCTGTTCAGATATGTTAAATGACATCAAATTTTGACATGTGTTGTGCTCGTTTTTAGAGTTCTGGTTTGCGTGGTGTATTTAATAGGAAATGGCACAGTACGTACCCAAAAGTGTCCCAAAGATTTTATCTGTTAGTGTCAGTTCTGCAAAGATGTATTAATTAGTTAACTGTACTGCACAGGAGCGAGGAATGTTTCTTGTTCATTTAGAGAGGGAGAAATCTTGATGACACATGCAAATGGCACAGCATGTATTTTAAGTTCCGTGTATGTCGCCCACACCAACTGCATTTGTCCTTTCCACATCTTTCTCAGTATGAGCACCACCATATTTGAATTTTATGTGACTGTGATATTAATACACCTGTTAAAGAGAAAATGAATTACATACTAAGATATTTTAAAAATTAGGTACCCTTTGGGGAAAAAAAAAAATATATATGTATGTGTGGAGCCCTGATGATCTCTGCCTTGAAACTGCTGTCTTCCCCTTCTTTACCTGGCAGCTGTCACTGTGCTTAGGAAGGAGCTGGGACAACCAGTCCACTGCAGGAGAAGTACAAAGTGCGTGGGGTTATGGGAGACACTTATTCTCAAGGTATTAGAAGCTGTGTTTGCACATGAATAAACAATCTCAGTTTTGTGCAGGTCTGTTTAGTGGTACTGAGCCAGAACTAGAGAGCTACAACAGTGCCTACATGAAGAAGGTGAAATGGGGTGAGTGCAGTGCTTGGAAGTTCAAGCAGATGTATGTTCCTCTTCCGTGAGGGTGGGATCGAAATGCCAGGGATGACTATTCTGTTAGCTCCTATTTGACCAGCTTCGGATGCCCTCCAAGTACAGAAGCTGGGGTCAAGTGTGAAAGAGCAGCATGAGAACCTGCCCCCATCCCTGTGTGCCACCTTGTAAGGTAGCATACGTGGTGACGCTTCCTGTGGTTCCACTAGTGCTTCGCCGTGGTTCTTTCCGGTCATTCCCAGGTAGTTGCTGTGAAGAGGATAATTTTCAGCAGTTTGCACTGAGACATCTGGGTAAAGGAATACAATGCTGCAATACGTTGTCCCAGCAAGAGATTCACCAACTAAACTGCTGCTTCTGGTGCAGAGCAGGAACCATATATACAGTGTGAGGCTTAGCCCACATTGGAGTGTGTGGGGAAATGGAGTATGGAAGTTGGAGTATGTGAGAAAGTCCTTTTCTAATTTTATTCTTCAACTGTAGCAGAAAGTATTCCTCTTTTTAGACATTTCTACTGGCTCTGAAAAGACAGCACTCTTCTCTGAGCCGTAAGAAGGATAATTTCATACCAGACACAGATCTACTTCGTCATGATAGGTTCAGAAGTGAGCCTTTTATCCAATAGCTTCAATTATTTCTCCATCTCCAGAACCTTCTGGTCCTCTAGTTGTTATTGCAGAAAAGCATGTGAGGTTTCCAATGATCTAGCCCTATTTTTGACTACAGCTTGGTAGACAGCAGCACTGGCACAAACTGTTTTGCAAAGACTGTGCTAACAGCCAGCCCTGCTCTCTTCTTTCCTCTGTCTTCTTTACTCCTCAGTAGCTTTTTAGCCTCAATGTGCTTTATAGCTTCCCATGTGTTACCACCGACAGTCCCTGCTGTTGCCAGGAGCACCCTTGCACAGCTTCCTGCCTGGCACTAGCCAAAGCACAGTGGAGGTCCTTGGCCCTACAGCAGTTGGACCCCGTTCATTGTTCTTTCTCTCTGAAGAGCTCAGAAGGTGTCTTGGTACCTATATGTTTGCAGTGAGGACAGTATGGCTCTGTCTCCAGCTGGCTCTCCTTGTTGCCTGCTAAAGCTTAGGTAGAAAGATGAAGCAGCCAGTGCTGGCTCACTGTGCAGTTGTTGCCAAGGTTGCAGAACAGTTTCTCACTTCACTCCCTGGGAAGCCAGAATTGATGTGTACCCTGAGACAGACTGAGATCAGTCTAGTAACGGGTGCCTTTTCCCCAGAGAGCAGTTATTAATAGCTTGACAATAAACGATGACTGTGAATGCAGTGCTGGAACATCCCAGTGATGGAAACAGGAGCAGAGCAAAGGACGCATGTTCTGGAGTTGGTAATGGCATCTCCCTTCATGTCCTGCAGCATGAGATACATGGATTAATTTTAAAAGCATTGGTACATATGGGTCTAAAATTATTTCACGCTATTTAGAACAAGTCCTTTGAGCTAAGGCTGTTGTAAATTCTAATTAGTCTATGCTAATCTCCATAATAAGCAGCTATTTCTAATGCAGACCTAACTTATGAGGTCTGACAGCATTTTCCGCGCTTATTTATACACTGGCAGCAGGCTGGTACCGTGCTAGTATCAAAATGTTTGCTCAGGTTACAAAAACTCTGTATTTTCTGTACTCTGCAGGGAGTTTGTATTTGCTGCAGGCTTGTGCCTGTTCTAAGATTGCCAACTGGTGCCTGTTTTGTATTTGTTTATGCAGAAAATAGGGAAAACTCCTTCAGCCGTTCCCGAAGTTCCAGCGTGTCCAGTATCGACCGAGACTCAAAGGAGGCAATTACTGCTCTGTGCTTCATGGAGTCCTTTGCCCGAAAGAATGACTCCACTGTCTCTCCCTGTCTCTGGGTTGGAACGGGCCTTGGTATGGTCTTAATCCTCTCCCTTAATCTGCCTGCTAGCGATGACTTACGGCAGTCAGAACCCGTCATGGTGTCACCAAGTGGTAAGGGTGCAGCTCTTTTCCTGCTCATTACCCGTCGCAGTACAACAGGGGGAATAACTGCCTGGCTTTGTATGACCTTTGGGGCAGAAACTTCTCAATACATGTATCAAGCAACAGTCACTCAGTACAGAGAGGGTACACAGGTAAATAAGGTGCCCGTGAGAGACCCTTCAGACTTCAAAACTGAGTCACTTTGGTTGTGTTAGATCCGAAGAGTACTTTGTGTCATGGGCAAAGTTACGTGTGTCCTGCAAGGACAGGGAAATTAGCAGAGTTTCTTCATGTCATGAAATCAGAGTCCTGCCTACAGCTCTGATGCAATCCTAGCTGGGATGCTGTGAGCAGTCTGGCTGTCTTACTATCAGAAAGCTGCAGAGAAGCAGAAGGGTGTTCAGGAAAGGAAACAAAAACATTGGCACGTTGATGTACCAGGAGAGATCCTTGGCTGAGCGAGTGACAGATGGTGTAGCAGAGAGAACAGAGAGCTGAGAGAGGTCAGGTCTGAGGAGAGGCAGTGAGCGCTTAGAAAGTAAAACAGTGACAAAAATCAGAGCATGCACAGGAACAGAGGTTTCCTACCCCCAGTTTGTTTAGAAAAACCATCCTGGAAGGTCACCAGGCTAAGGAGAGCAATTTTATTGCTGAGGAATGAACATCCTACCAGTATGATGCAGAGATAAACACAGTCGACCTCGATGACATTCAATAGCATGTATTACACAGAGTGTTTGAGGTCAGCTGCCTGAGACCTTTTCAGGAGCAGCAGCCTGTTTGTTCACCGTCTTGTGTGGTCAGGAAGAACTGAGCAAGGAAGACTTGTCCCCTTAGCTAGATTAATGGGTTTGCTTAGTTCACAAAAGCCCAAGGTCAGCTGTGCTGCACGCGTTCACGGAACTGACAACCAGTTTAACTGCAGTGCCAGTGCCGGTGAGAGGAAACTATATTTTGCAGGCACAGTTCTGACACTGAAAGGAGCCGTGCTGACCTTTGCGTGCTTGGACTGCATGGGGACGTTGACACATCCACCGTATGAAGTATGGAGGGACCCACACAGTGCTGATGACGGTGAAAAAACAAGAAAAAGGAAACTTGTCATGCATTCCCCTTCCTCCTCCCAGGATATGGGTGATCATCAATTTGCAGTCATTTGTTCAGAAAAACAAGCCAAAGTCTTCTCATTGCCTTCCCAAACATGTCTTTATGTCCACAACATCACCGAAACGTCTTTTTTATTGCGAGCAGATGTGGTCACCCTCTGTAACAGCGTCTGTCTGGCGTGCTTTTGTGCCAATGGGCACATCATGACACTGAGGTACTTATCTAACTCATCTTGGGCAAAACTAAGCAAAGAGGTGGCACAGTGCTCTCCTGTTCCACTTGCGTTTGCTCCAGAGCATCCGATGCTCCGCGTTAACTCCCTGGTGGGTGCGTTTAATGCCCTGCCTTGCCTGCTGCCATACCTGTCCCTTTGCCTTGTCTGCACATGGGGAGTTAAGGCAGCTGCAGAGCAGAACAAACTCCTTTATTTATTGTAATCCCCACCCAGGACATTGGATGGCTGATGATTTTTAACTGTCTTGAAAGAAAACCCTGATCATTTTGCTCAGTTATGGTGGGTCAGGTAGAGATCTCAGGCACGGAAAGGGCACTGTTTATCCAGTGTGGAGTAGTAAGTTCCACTTTTGTAATTTCGGAAGATTTTCTGCTCCGAGCACCTGGTTTCCCTTCCTTGTCATCTCCGCCACTGAGCTGGCTGTGCAGTGGCCCTGCAGTTGTGCCCTGCCACATCCCCTTTCCCCAGCCAGGCCATTGAAATTTTGGAAAGTGCCATCTGAAACATTGAACCAGGAGAAGCCAGAGGACAGCAAAGGCGATGCTGGAGCCTTCATCCGCAGCATGCAAGCAGGGCCCTGCCATGCTGTTTGCCACAGCTCCCACAGGGTACCTGGGTCCTTACCCTGCAAACTGCCCAGCCACGTGGCACAAGCTGTCACATGCACATCCTAAACACAGTAGCAGAAGCCTAAGGGCTGTGGAGGCAAGGCAGCTGGAACTTCTCCATGCAGGGAAATAAACCAAGTACGATGGGAAGGCAGCATGTCTATGGCCAAATTTTTCAGCTTAGAGCTGCGCTTAGACTATTTCAGTTATGAAAAGCATGAACTTACATGTTAGTTTTTAAAATGCTGCCACAGAGCAGGTGTCCCATGTGTGGCAACTAACCGAGCCATCTGCTTCTCTTCAGCTTGCCCAGCCTTCGCCCACTGCTGGACATCAACTATTTGCCCGTGACAGACATGAGGATAGCGCGGACCTTTTGTTTCACTAACGAAGGGCAAGCTTTGTATCTCAGCTCTCCCACAGAGATCCAGCGCCTGACATACAGCCAGGAGATGTGTGACAACCTGCAGGTAGGGCTCAGACCCTCACTTTGGTACCTTGGGAAGGCCAGTGGCCTGACTCGTCAGGTGTAAATTGCCACGTGTTTACTGCTAGTTTGCTCGAAAGAACATGTTGTACCAGTCTATGGTTTCTATTAAAAAGATGAGGTTTTAAATGGTTAAATAAGTCATACTGGCCTTACCAGAAATGGTAAGTTGTTGCCAAATAGCAAGCATGAGGTGGGGGGAAAAAAAGAGTATTTTAGTATTTAGTGAATTTAGTATTTGAAGTGAAGAGCAGGACAGACATGTTCCTCTCACCTGCCCTGGATGAATGATGCCACAGCAGCAGAGAGGTCAGCAACTCTGTCGCTGTTTGGACTTTTTGATGACACTGGCACCTTGCTCCTGTGCCCTGAGCCTGCTGTCTGCCCACATGTAACTGCAGTCCCTGCTGGCTCTGCAGAAGCAGATTTGTGCCCAAACGGGACTCTTCACAGCCTGCTTCTCTCAAAGTCCTACCGTACGAAAGACCAACTGTTAGAAATGACTGAAGGGAAAGCAGGGAAAGCTACAAATGGATAGCAGCTACAGCAGTTGGTACCAGCATGTGTCCAACTACACAGCAACTACCTCAGTGAAAAGATGAATTCCTTCCCATGTTTTAATAATTTTTTATTTTAACTCTAAAAATATCTTAATACCTGCAGCTTTCAGTAGGTAGGTGGGAGCATGAGACAAACCAGTGTGGTTAATATGAAAAAATATGCTCTGATGCATTTTTTATTTATTTACCGTTGTTTTTACTCCACTAACTGGTACTCCCCTTCTCCTACATGAGGAAAGCATCTCCCGTTGTACCTTAAAATACAGTAGCTATAGAAATGGTCTAATAATTTATTTTGAGCAAAAGGGCTTTACAATGTTAGATTTGGGCTGGGTTTTTTTTTTTTTTACAATGAAAATGCAAATTAAAATATCGTTTACTGAAGAGAAGGAATTGTGAGAGGTTACAGGGAAAAACATGAGTAATAAAAGGGAAAAAAGAGGGGGAAATAAGTTCTAGGTTATATAATTAGCAGCGAACTAGGATAGAAATATAAAAGAAACGGTCCTGCCAGCACTTACTGTGCCTTAGGGAATGACCTGTGCCGAGCTGCTCAGCTCACATCACAGCACTCTGTCCCAAGTCTACAGAAGCGCTGTAAGCAGTGAGCATTGCACACAGGCTGTCGCGCACCAGGAAAGAGATTGTTTTGCAGGGAACCAGTTCTTAAAGGATCAAAAGGTTTGATCGATATATAGAATCAGAGAACGGTTTGGGTTGGAAGGGACCTTAAAGATCATCCAGTTCCAACCCCCCCTGCCATGGGCAGGGACACCCTCCGCTACAGCAGGTTTCTCAAAGACTCATCCAGCCTGGCCTTGAACACTTCCAGGAATAGAATATGGACCTATAGTGAGAGGCTGTTACAAGCTGCATTTTTTTTAATTTTTCTTAACTTTAATAGCATCATATGACGAACAATCAAAAGGAGACACAACCCCTGCTCCTCTGTACTGCCAGACTGTGGCTGCTTATATCTTGACTTTTATGCACAGAAGACAGTAAAAGGCTTGCACAGTCACTGTACGTGTACAAAAAGCACAGGACCCAGATCACCTGCTGCCTAGGAAAACAAAGCCAGGCTGCAGGAGAGCCTCCACTGAGGCTCTAAGGGCTGCAGTAATTTCTCTCCCCAGAGCAGGTGACTGTGCAGAGGAGCAGTACATGTGAGTCACAGCCCTGTCCTAGCACTCAGCCTCCCAGGAGCCGAGTGCTTTGTGCAGCACAACAGCCGGAGCTGCCTGCTGAGACTTGGATGAGCAAACACAGAGCTGAGAAACAGGGCAGCAACTGTTCTCATTGCATAGCCTCACTGCTTCCAGGCACTGATGGGACTGCACACTTGCTTTATCAGTTTTATTCTGAGAGCCCACTTTTCCTAGTACTGCTGCAAATAAAGCTGAGCCTGAGATTTGTTTGGGTTGGCTGCCCCAGGATCTGGCACCACCTTCAGACATGCTTATTTAGCACTGCCAAAATGCACAGTAACAGTGCTGGGGGTGGGGGAGGTTATATGGAAGGTGAGAGGGTTTTGGTTTAAAAAAACACCATCACAAAAACCAACCAGCCAAACCACCAAACTCTGAACTGCTAGCAAGCGCTGAACTCAGGCACGCTGTAAAGAGAAAACAGCGTGCAGCAGCCCTGCCTGCCTGGAACATCACTAAAGCAAAACACATAATTCACAACAAATTGTTTGCTCAATTACAGTGTCACCTCTGCTGTTTCTAAGCAAAATGTGATCGCCGGTGTTTTCACTTTGTTTGGCTTCTAAATTTTTTTTCTCTGTGGTAATGAACATGAGACTGGGCAGTGACAAACTGAGTCCCTTTGAAAGCAGGAGAAAATGTAGTTAGCCCAAGTATTTGCCTGTCATGAAACACAAATGTTAGGGACTCAAGAGACTCTTTTAAAGTGGTTGATTAGAGGCAATGCATGTGGCTCATTAATGCAACTAAAGAAAACACCTAGAACTGCTTTCACTGCAATAATTTTTCACATCGGCTTTTGTCCGACTTTGCTAGGACATGCTTGGGGATTTGTTTACTCCTGTGGAAACACCAGAAGCCCAAAACAGAGGCTTTCTCAAAGGACTTTTTGGAGGAAGCGGACAAGCTTTTGACAGAGAGGAGCTTTGTAAGTAATTTACTGGGGGATTTTTTTTTTTTGTGGAAATCAGTTCATGGCATCTCATTGCCCCTTGTCATCTAGGAATGGAGTGGTACGCAAAATTTAGATTTAGATCATTGCTGAAAAAAATAAAGATGGCAATAAAGAGGGCAGGGTCCTCAGTTGCTTTCCCATGATTCCTTCACCTTGGCAGCTTCTTTTGAACAATTGAGTTTGGGGAGCGGGGGGCCATGACTGCACTGTAGATGTGACAGTGGACAGAGTAAAGTCCTCCATATGTGGCATCAAATGGCCTCACTGCTGCAAGGCTGCAGCTCAAGGATGAGAAGCACTGACAGAACCACAGCCAGGAGCTCATTCCTGTTTGTCCATTTCTCCTTTGCAGTTGGCGAGGCCACAGCAGGAAAAGCCTCTCGCAGTCTTGCCCAGCACATCCCTGGATCAGGTGGAATTGAAGGCGTGAGAGGAGCAGCAGGAGGAGTCATCGGGGACTTGACTCGCGCGCGTATTGCCCTTGATGAGAGAGGACAGAAACTGGGGGAGCTGGATGAAAGGACTGCGAGCATGATGGCCAGCGCAGAGGCGTTTTCCAAACATGCCCACGAGGTAGGGCCCCTGGTGCCACACACCCAGAACTAGGAACCAACCCTACAACTGAGCCTTTGCTTCCCTTTGGGAAAGTCAAGGACAGTTCTCCCTGTTCACCCAGTCGTGTTGTTGTAGGTGTACGTGTTAACTGAAATGCCCCTTTTCCTGTTCCCAAACAACAAGAATGCCAAAAATAAACTTCCATTGCACGCCCCTTCCTTTCATGTTTTCATAAGTGAGCATTCATTGTTAGCCTCTGAAGTCAGAACATGGCACTTTTTCACTAATTCACTATGATTATTTTTTTTAAAGCCCCTTAGTGCAGCACATCTGTGCAGTAGGGCAGAAAACAGGTAGGTGTGTGTGTATATAGGAACCTTTACAGATCTTACTGGGCAGCAGAGGAGAACGTTTCTAGTACAACACTGGTACAGTTATATAGAATATAACCTGGAATAGACAGCTTCTGTGCTGGAAAGCTCTTCCATCCCATGCTGTTCAGGCTGGGAATCAACTCAAGTGATTTTCTTCCAAGATAAAACATTAAAGAATACTTCCCAAAATGCATGTTTATCTTTTAAAATGCATCATATCTCTGGACAAGATCTTTACCTTTTTATTGGCTTTTCTAAGTGTGAGGCAAAAATATGCAGAAAGAACGTGCCCTGAAATGCAGAAAGTTTATATATTCAGTATATATCTGCTATGCTCCATAGATGAGCTTCTTTCTATTGGAGTAAAAAGCAAGTTTCTGGTTATTCCCATATCTCTGTACTTTTTGCAGAAGAAAAGTAGTTAAAACTCCTCAGGAAAAAATTCTTGTAATGAACAGCAATAGGAGATAACTTTTCTTTTTTTTAATTGCAGCAATTATGAGATTAAATACAAGATCTCAGTGGAGTTGAGACCTGATGACACTGTTAGTAGATTAGTGCATTGCTCTTCCTTTTCTGCTTAGAAAATGTGACAGTTAATGGGCCCAGGTCATGTGTGATACCTCACATGCAGAGCAGTAGTTCACACCTGTTTGTTTGTTTCCCATTTCTGTAGGTGATGCTGAAATACAAGGACAAAAAGTGGTACCAGTTTTAGACTTTCAAAGAAGCTGCTTGTGGCTTTATTAAGAACACTGTTGAGGGAAGCAACATTCATTCCCAAATCTACTAGTCACTGGCCAGAGACAGTTTTTTCTCCTAGATGTTTTCCTGTTACTATTATCGGATTCATCGCAGTGGGAGTCAAGGAGAAATTTTACAGACTGTGAGACGGAAGCTAGAGTCACGTGGGTCTTACTCCAACAGCTGGCTCATGTGGTAGCCTAATTTTTTCCAAAAGGAACTCAACCATCACTGTGGCATGTAGTTTTTCAAAGCTGTAGGTATGAACGGTGGGGAGTGCGTCTGGTTAAAAATATTCTGTACAAACTCGAATGTTAATGCACTTATAAAACTTTGCATGACTAATTGACATCTTAAAAGAAAAAAAAAAAGAAAAAGAAAGCATGTTGTGACCGAAGAAAAATGGGATTTATTTCTATTCTGAGCAAAAAAACCCCACCTTAAATGGCAAAAATCTTTATTTTTTAAAAGTGACATTTCAAAAAACCAGTACATTTCAAGCATGTTTGCTACTGTGCTCAACATAAAAATGAGCAGAGCTGCATTTTCTTATCTGCTATTTACTTCCCTTGAAAAACCTTGCTTGAAATCAGTGCTCTTTAACTCCTACCAGAAGAATCAATAAATTCAAAATTCTGTGCCCTAAAGTTACAGATTTTTCAACAGACAGACAGGCACTATCTGAAATGTCATTACAACATGAACATAGATGGTTTATTTGCAATTCAGAGCACACGACATGTCATCCTTATCTGTACCGCTTAAAATGTGCTCTACACTCATCTCAGTTGTCCTTGAAGGGGGCTGTGGCATTTTTCATCCCCATGGCATTTGTATCACTTGGTTGCCTTATTTCTCAGTAGCAGGAATAGAAAACCAGCTTAGGAAATCACTTCTTCAATTTAGGAAAGGCAAGATGGGAAACCACAGGGCTGCAAGTTGGAGAGTCCTGTCAAGTTCTGCTCACAGAAGCTGCTTAGCAGCTTGCAGAGCAGTGATTTTTCTTAAGTAGGCAGTTGAAATTCTGCTAAGGAAACTGTCCAGTAACCCCGCTAAAGCTGGGGGGAGAGAGAGATCACAGCCACAAGACTAAACGATGGGCCAGGGGAGGAGCACGAAAAACAATTGTGAACATATAGTGCTGAATTGGCATGTAAATAAAATGGGCGAGTGGCAATTGATTTTCTGCTCATGCTGCTAAAAGTAATTTGCTTCTGCTTCAGAGTGGCTTGTTTGGTTTCTACAGTGAACTCTGCAGAAGACTCTCCAACCTGCAGCTGCAGAAGACAACAGTAAGTAGAACCTATCACCTGTCTATGTGAATAGACTCCTAGCCCCTGAGTGTGCTGCAGACACGGAAGCCTGCAAGAGCCTCTCTGCCACACAGGGCAACTGTTAGGTTAGAAAGTTTTCCAAGATTGGCTTGGAAACAGGACACTGAAGGCTGGTTTTCATGTGTCTGGACATAGTTTCAAATTAGAAAAGGAAAAGTGAGGAAAAGGTGGAAATGCAGCATTTAAAAATTTTCTATACAAGAAGAGTGACATCCTCTGTCCCTTCAAGGAGTCCTGGCGGACACTGCTGCAGACAGGCAGCATCCCTCTCCTCACTAGATCTTAACTTCGCTGGTGTTTGTACCATCCCAGTGTTCAGATGGTAAAAGATGCCTTTCCCATATCCTTCCTTTTCTTACAATAAAATAGAGCCCAGGAAATTGTACAGTCCAGAAGCCTGGCTGCACATCAGCCCAGCCACACAACTTAAAGGGCTGGAACAGATTTGAGGTATTAAGTTTTAAATTCACATTGTAGCACAACGTGAATTTTGTGCTTTACAGGATTTTTACATTTCTCTGTGGGCAAAATCAAAGTGACACCCTGACAGGTCTAGCTCAACTGGGAATGAGACACAAAATTTGTCACAGACTAAATTGCACTATAATTGTGAGAATGGTGGAAACTTGTTGGGAAAAAAGGTCAAAGCCCAGGCAGTGCCTAGGTTTCTGCTGAGAGTTAAGGAATTGGAGCTGTCCATGAGCTGAGAGAATGTCTCTGCCTGTGTGTTAAACAGCAAATTCACCACTCCATGCCAACAGGAACTGGGTTGAGGAACTCCATCCAGTGGCCAGGTGACAGAACTGGCCACTTGTGTGTCTAAGGAAGCACCACTGTAACCAGGCACCCAGAACGAGAAATAGAAGAGAACAACATTCTAGCTTCTGGTTAAACGTGTATTCACTCTGCCTGTGCTCTGGCCTGTGCTTCCAAAACCACTAGTCTCTGGGCAACAGCATCATTTGGGGCAGCAGATCATTCAAGCCCTCCAGCCACCTTTCTAGCCCTCACTCTTCCCACCTTCTCTGCTTTTACGGAGAAGCGAAGCAGTCTTCACAAACACCAAGGCAAGGCCGCCCCACCGTTTGTTCTGTACCCAGCTCTACGTGTGCGTGTCCGCACGGAGCCAGTGCAGGTGGAGGGGCTGGTACAAGTTCCAGTGTGGCACTGGTACCCCCGCAGGCTACGGGCCCAGTTTCCACTACTGGGAACTGGTGTAATGCGGTCGTCAGCCTTTGGGAACACAGCCCGGGTGAGCTGTGCCGCTTGGCGCTCCGCTGGCTCACTGCGACAACAGGGAGCTCCGCATTCTGCGCAAGTTTTTGGCTGTACCTCACATGGGTGGCTAATCCTGCACGAATCCCAGTTCCTTTGGTTTCAGTGGCCATGTCTTCAGGCTGAAGCTAAAGCCTGTAAAAATTTAGGAGCAACTTTTAATTGCTAATCACTACAGCACACCCAGAGAGAAAAGCGTCTTCAACAAGTCATTTACACAATGCCTGACCACCTTTGGCTGCCAACAGTCTCTCGCTTAACACCAGGGGAAAAAAAACTTGCCACTAGATTTACACTTGCATTTTTATGCAACAGAGAAATGAGAATCTAACACCCCTCAAACTTGCAATTTTTAATACAGGTTTTCTCTCGTGCTCCCCAGCAGGTCACAGCTGTATCTTGCTTTCCACTCTTAGATATTTTACATATTTCCAGACAGTTACAAACTACTCTTTCTGTTAAGTTCACCACTTGTGGCTATAATTATCAATTTTATTGTAGTCTGTAGAGATCTAAAAAGTTGTATATGTTTGTATATAGAACATTCTATATATAAAAATATATATATGTAATGTATATGTTGTATAAGTTTGTTAGTGCACACTGTTAAATGCTTTCTATCAAGATTTACCATGTCTGTGGAAAAAAAAAAACAACTTCACTTAAAAACTTCAGTGAGGGAGGAAGAACTCACACCTGGTTGATTTATTGTAAAATGAGGGGGAGTGTGGGATTTTTGAAAGGCCTGACCTGGACGCTACTAAAGGCTGTTAGTGAAAGGGATAAAGATCCAGCATCCAGAGCAGCAAGCACAGTGTCTGACCTGACTAAGAAAATTGAGGACACTTAGCTGTCGCTGGATGTTGAAATCATGTGCTTTCACCTTTCCCACTTCGGGCAGCACTACCTCAAGCAAAATCCTAAACTCAGAGGTATCTTCAGCACCGCAATCCTGAGTTACAATAGACCAGATTGACTGGAAATAATTTGTTCCATTTAAAATGCTTTTTGTTCATTTGGATACCCTGTTGCCTCACATTCTTCTTTACAGGAGCTCGCTCTCATAAATCCACATCCCAAACCAGACACACAGAACTTCCAACAGCACACGCACCCCTCTGGGTTTGACCAGATGTGTTTAATCTTATGCCGAGAGCTGTAGACAGAGTATGCAGAGAAAAATACATTAAATTAGATTATTTATATGTTTTCAGAGTTGGCAAGTCTTCAATGAAGTACAAGATATTTTATTTAAAAAATAAGTCCATTCCTAGATTTTTAACTCAAGCTTCAAATCTTGAATTAAAAGACAAAATAAAGGAAAATTTGAGAATCAGGTTTTGTTTTGTATAATGACCTGTTTTCTAAACTATTTTTTACAATTCTACAGTTCAACTATGTACATCAATTAGACATGCCCTATATGACCAGAATATAGCTTCTTACACAAATATTTAACAGAAATGCCCTATTTATTACACACAGTGTATAAAAATTATCACATGGAAATTCTCTGGAACAGTTTACACATTCGTTTTACAGAAGCCCTTTCACATCACAACATATGCAGATATGCATACAAAACTTTTTTTCAGTATACAATTTGAGAAGTGAAGAAAACACTTCAGTAAGCAGTGTCCAACCTCCAGACTCCTCTATTTATAAACTGTGTGTATTGTAACTCAGGCAAAAAGCCAGATTTCAGTTAATTACGCTCCTTAAATACCCTGTGCCCAACCTACATCTTTTTCCATAATGTAAAGGTGAATTCAAGCACAGTATATTTCAGTCTTGACTGCTTTTGGCCTCAGCATGGTCTCAGTAAGAACACACTCTCTCTCATTCAGGAACTCCAGGTGGCCATTTGTAGTCAACTCCTCATCTTAGGTGTATAAGCAATAGTCACGTAAATGAGTGTTTCCATTCATGTGTTTTGTTTTGTGATTAAACCAACAACTCAAACATTGTACTTTTTTAAATAGCAACCAATATTCAGATTCAATGTCAAGGAAACGTGGACGGAATATGTTTGTTAATGAGTCATTAGCTATATAGCAGAACGAAGGCTAATCTGGGGTGAATGACACACTCCTGCACTAACCGTGTCCTGTTTCCACAGGTATCCTAAATCAGCGGCACAAAAGGAAAACTAAGGCATCTTTAACTGAGGCTGTTTTGAGTCCCCAGTAACAACCAAAAAAAAAAAAAAGGGGGGGGGGGGGAGAAAATAAAGGAAAGAATTGATATTAATTGGTGTAGAGCTCTCTTTTTTTCCCAACCTCTACTCCTAGATTCTTTATAATATTTCAAAGGTCCGTGGTTTACGTAAGGCCTTTGGATGGAGTTTACACTACTCACTCACTCAGGAATACAGAGAATGCAGCCATGGTTGTTGCTGGGGTGGGGATGGCACCTCCCTTCCTCCAGCACCTCACGCAGGGCCACAACCTGGACCCCAGCTATTATTCCTGGGCTTTACTGCAGGGAGCTCACATGGTGTTCATAATCACAATACCAGTACCCAGGAATGTTAGCCCTGGTACCTGGGCTTCTCAGCTGACTGAGCACACCCTTCATGTCACTTCAGGTTAAAAGCTGGAATCTCAGAAGGGCAGAAGTGAGCTCGTTTAAGGGTGCTTACCAACAACTCGATTGAGTTGCTCTGCCAGGAGAGGCTCAAAAGAGTCAGCCAAAGCTCCTGAGCTCCAGCTCCCTCTTTTCAGCTACGGATTTATAGGCAAAAATAGCAGGAAGAACTCTACAACTCTCTTCTTGATGAAATGTAAACAGCACAGGAAAAAGGCAAAAGGACTAAGGCAGCTCAGAGTACGTGTGTGTCATTTTCACCTGCCTCTCCTCCACCACTGCTCAGCTACCAGAAAGCGCACAGAGCACCTTCAGCAGGCAGGGCAGAAGGGAAGTTGCAGCAGACAGACGAAGGCAAAACAAGCTTTGGTCTGCGTGTGAGGAAATGGACCAAGTAGCTGTATCAAACATCAATGGCAGGAGTTTTTGCTACCAAGTCTGGGGAAGTTCTGCCCAGTGCCAGGAGTAGGCTGAGTCGAAATTTGAGTTGTTTTGACAAGAAAGCAGGTAAGAACTGAACGAAACGAGGCTGCTCAGCAGCCAAAGGGGACGGGCTCTCCCTGCGAGGAGCTGGGTCACACAGGTTCACGTGGCATGAAGTTCCTGGTGACCACAGCTATTTGTCAGGACTGGATCCCAATCCAATTTCTTTTGGCCCACAGACAACAGCCTGCTGGTGCAGCAGCCAGGCAAGGGCAGTGCAGGGCACAAGGCAGAAGTAGCAATTCTGTGCACATCAAGGGGCAAGGCTGCCATAACAAACATAACTCCTACCCCTTCCGCAGCGTGCATCCATCTTCTCGGGCTGCTGGACCATGCGTGTTACTGCAGCACCAGTACGTGCTGCGCAGCACCAACTAACAGGAGGCAGGAGCGGGCTGCAAAGAGAAAGAGAGACAAACCAGCTGAGGAACAGAGAGTGAACACAATCACATGCATCCCATCCTGTCTACAAGAATACAGAGTAACCTCCACTCTGGTTATCAGGTCTTGAACTAGTAAAAAGCCCAGTTTCTAACTAAACACAGGCCTCAGCACATCAGAGGTGGAGGGAGAGGCGCGCACAGGCAAAAATAAGTAAGTAATGTGAGCAGCCAACTTCCTTCTACCAACTGCAGAAAATAACAGGTATCCTCTTCTGCATGGTTCTGAGCAGTGCCTCTGCGTACCTGACCTACACCCTCTTCTGCATCCCCTGCTTCATCTCACTATAGTTAAGAATCTAATCAGAATTAAGGAAGGTAAACAGCAGCAATCAGGCAACAGCTCAGAGCCAGCTCTAATACCGTGACTCAAATACCGCAGCCACCTCACTCACAGAGCAGTGGCCACCTTTTATCTTCTCATTTGCTCCAAATTACTGCTTAATTAAAATGAACTCCGTGAGTATGTTTAGCAAAAGAAGTTAAGTTGTGTGTCAATCCCCTTATTGATTAGCATCACCACTGTCTAGAGAGCTTGCTGGGAAATACATGAGATCCATCCTTCTGACATTCTAAAGATGGTACATGGGAGGAAAATATTGTATTGTGCCAAAGAACAAGCAACTCGAATTACAGCAGCTCTGGTGAGGCCTGAAATACAGCACAGGTGTGTCACCACATGACACCTAGGGACAGGAAATCATTAGGCAGTGTGAACTGATAATTAGTCCAACCCAGCATCTTCTGTGCACAGGCAGAGCACACAAATGGTCAGACATCGGGGTGCCAAGGCTCAGATCTGTTAATAACAAAGGCTTTAATAAGCTTAGAAAAGAAATAACTGTGTATCAAGCGAATGCTGTGGATAAAGAGCTCAGCCATCAGGTGACAGAGGTGGTAGAAAACCACAGCACACAGCAGGCAGGAAGGAAACAAAAAATCTCAATGTAAAGTGAACTACAAAACAGGAATGGAGGCCAAGTCAGTGCTGAGAAGGGCAGTCAAGGCATCCTCGCCTGGGGCTTTGACTCGATACCACGTGTCTGTTTTGCTGCACAACAGGCAGGTGGTGGATTGGAATCCAGGATGCGGCCTTTTGTACACAGGCCCTATTGACATAGTTTAAAACTCACCATGTTCTTGAAACCTCAGCGCCAGGTACTTCTGATGTCAGGATAACGGACACGGCAAAAGCACCACGTTTGGAGTTAACAAGGCCAAGCACGCTACTGGGCTGCCAAAAGCCAAGTCTGCATCCTCTCAGATCCAGCTCTAAAGGCAACTACAAAAGTACGCTTCTTAAAAAGCATCTGGCAGAAGTTCAGAAATGAAAGAATAATTAGGGCTTGAAAATTTCTCACAGGAGGCAAGAATGGAAAGATGGAGATTGCTTACATTAGGGAGGAACTGCAGAAGAAAGACATGATAAAAGAGGCATAAAGATGACGGCAGGAGGCACCTGTCCTCCCTTTCTCATAACATACAAGGGCTACATGGTGCCAGTAACAGAATTCAAGGTCAGGCATTGTATGAAGTTAACAAAAACAGCTGAGCTTGTATAACTATCACAACCATCTGGAAGGAAAAAGAAACCATGGGATATGGGGTTTAGCCAGACCAGAAGGTATCAGTGAGGAGAGTAACACCAAACAGTGGTGAATTAATTCCCTGTGAGCTCCTTCCTTGCCCCCTCTTTTGAAGCATCTGATCCCAGCAGCGGACCTGAGACAGTCTCAGGACCAGCTCAGGTTGACAAGCTCAAACTCCCCCGATCACAGGGATGGTGTCAAAGACGCTGAGGCAAAGCGCGGGGGAAGCCCGAGCAGTTTTTCGGAAGGCTACCAGCAGGCAGGGTATGAGGCTTCCCCAGGAGACGTATCTCTGAACGAAGAACCACAGGTCACCCACCACCGTTCAGCAACACTCTCTAACGCATCAGACCTCAAGCACCAGCAAGACTGTCACTTCAGCTGGCCAGACATATTTTTTTTTCTTCACAAAAATACAAATTGCCATTAAGTTTTTAACAAATAAATTGAGTTTCATTCTTTAAAAAGGAATGTTTCTGCTAGCGATTTTGTGTTAACAACAAGAGAGTCCAAACAATATCTCTTTGAAGGCCAGTCTGTAAGGTAGCAGCAGGATGAATTACGGCACTCAGTCACCAAAACGCTTTCCTCAAAGTCAGAGGCCAACCAAGCACAGATTCTACTCACTGTGAACGCTGCACAGCTGCTCAGTGAGAAATCCAGCCAACTGTGAAGCCATTTCAGCACATGAGCAGAATTCAGAACAAAACAATCCTAGCAGAGGCCTGTAAAATTCAACATTAAGGGCAAACACAAATTTCTTTTTTGTCCTAGACACAATTACACACAACTGCCAAATTATCTTTGTTCGTTCCTTCTTTTAATAAAATAATCCAGCTCATTTCATATGTAATAAATTCATTAGGCTTTGGAGTTTTGTTTTAAATTACAAGATCAAGCACATTTCAACAGAATTCATTTAAATACTGTGCTTTTAGCAATTCATACTGTCACAGTTCTGCAAACAGGCTGCACTGCGCTGTCCGACCTTTGAAAGGTTTGGCTTGGTGAATTCACAGCAGCTTCCACCACACATTTCAGAAGGCAGCTTGCGACGACATCTGTGGAAACACGACACGGGAGGATCGCACCGCACGCAGGTCTGTCGCAGGCCCTCGCCCTGCCTGGTCCATGGCACCTTCTGTCTCATGACATGCGAGAAAGCTGCATCTCGTGTCAGAGCTCCAGGTCCTGCAGGTCTCCCCAGCTAGGTCCAATCTTCACTTTAACACTCAGTTTTACTGAGAGTTTGACGGCATTTTCCATCTCGTGCTTGACGATCTGAGCAACCTACAAGAAAAGGCAAGACATCAGATGTACGCATAACTCCAGTGCTCTGTTCTTCTGTCAACTGCTAGGGTGGCTGGACACCTAGAATCTTCTCCTGTGTTTATTTGCACTGACTTGCCACAGATGGGAGTGCAACCGAACGCTTTAATCACAGAATGTTAGGGATTGGAAGGGACCTCAAAGGATCATCTAGTCCAATCCCCCTGCCGGAGCAGGACCACCTAGATTAGATCACACAAGAATGCGTCCAGGCGGGTTTTGAACATCTCCAGAGAAGGAGACTCCACAACCTCTCTGGGCAGCCTGTTCCAATGTTCTGTTACCCTTACTGGGAAGAAGTTCTTCCTCATGTTTAAGCGAAACCTCCTATGTTCCAGCTTATATCCATTTCCCCTTGTCCTATCATTGGATGCCAGTGAGAAGAGCCTGGCTCCATCCTCATGACAGTCACCCTTTCCATGTTTATAAACATTAATGAAGTCCCCCCTCAGTCTCCTCTTTTCCAAGCTAAAGAGACCTAGCTCCCTCAGCCTTTCCTCATAAGGGAGATGCTCCACTCCCTTCATCATCTTTGTGGCCCTGCGCTGGACTTTCTCAAGCAGTTCCTTGTCCTTCTTGAACTGAGGGGCCCAGAACTGGACACAATATTCCAGATGTGGCCTCACCAGGGCAGAGTAGAGGAGGAGGAGAACCTCTCTTGACCTACTAATCGTACCCCTTCTAATACAGCCCAGGATGCCATTGGCCTTCTTGGCCACAAGGGCACATTGCTGGCTCATGGTCATCCTGCTGTCCACCAGGACCCCCAGGTCCCTTTCCTCTGTGCTGCTCCCCAACAGTTCAGTCCCCAACTTGTACTGGTACATGGGGTTGTTCTTACCCAAATGCAAGACTCTACACTTGCCCTTGTTGTATTTCATTAAATTTCTTCCCGTCCAACTCTTCAGCTTGTCCAGGTCTCTCTGAATGGCCGCACAGCCTTCAGGTGTGTCAGCCACTCCTCCCAGTTTAGTGTCATCAGCAAACTCACTGACCGTGCACTCTATTCCCTCATCCAAATCATCGATGAATATGTTGAACAATACAGGTCCCAGTACTGACCCTTGAGGGACTCCACTGGATACAGGCCTCCAACTGGACTCTGTCCCATTGACCACTACTCTCTGGCTTCTATCCTTCAGCCAGTTCACAATCCACCTCACTACCCGATCATCCAGACCACACTTCCTCAGTTTAGCTGTGAGGATGCTGTGGGAGACTGTGTCAAAATCCTGATTAGGGTTTATGAATCAAGAAACCCTGCGAAGTCAGGAACATTTTATGCAGCAGGGAGTTGTGACTGGTTCCACACTTTTAAGACAACATTGAAAAGAGGCAAGATTTTCCATAAAACCCTTGAGAGTCCATCAGAGTCTCCTCTTTTACCCAGCTGCATAATTCTAAGTGTTTCATGAAGTCTGTTCTGAAAACGTAAATGTACTGAAACCAAGACACAAACCAAACAGACCAGAGGCAAAGAATGATGTTCCTCCTCGTGTCAGCACGAGAGGCACTCTGTGAAACACAAACTACAAACCTCTGGGAAAGCAGATCACATTCTATGCAGGTGCTAGAAACACCACCCAGGTTCCCTCTCACTATTTTGTCGAGACAACTCCAACGTTTGCTGCCCCCCAAAAGTATTCCTAAGAGAACACTCATTTCGGTATGCAGTTAGGGGACCAGAAAGCATTTTTGCCTGGGACTTTTTGAATTGGAAGAGACTGGATTTTTTTTCCTTGACCGTAAATATCTGCCCTGGACAAAGGGACTCTCTTTCCTATCTCAAGACCCACACAGACCCATAGACTGTCCTGGATAGCTTATTTAAATGAATCTTTCGGTCCACACCCATCCCATGAACCTTTCGCCAGCAGAATTAAAAGACGCTTTGAAATTACTGTGATTTCTCATCTCAGCTAGAGGCCACTGTGTAAACATGGGGACTACAAATGTTTTCTGACCCTTCCATGTGTTTTCATAATTCCCTCACAGGTACCCACAGCAGAAATATCTCCACAGTTTTTACAGGGAAACAGAGGAGGGATTTGAGGAGATCAGAGTACAAGAGTTTGTAACAACAGCATTAAGAACTAGGGGGAGATTTGCCTTCAAAAATCCTACCCCTTACATACCACATTTTGAAATGATAACCTAGAAAAATGCTTTGAATAAGATGTAATTCAGCACAGACGAGTACAAAGTAGAGAGAAGCAGGATACAGAACTAGGATAGAAATAATCTACTGTTCAAAAGTAAGATGAAAAATAACAGCCTGGGTAGGAAAAAAAATGAGGTTATCAGAGATTAAAATCTGAACAGGACTTAAGCACGGCACACTGTTGTGAGAAAGAAAACAAATGCATTTCTGGAAAATAGAACAAGAAAACATTGCTTGTATGACACACAGATCAATTTTCCAATCTATTCAAACCACTGCAGCCTTGATCAAGTTTGAGGCCCAGCATTTCAAAAGAAACGTGAACCATACAGCGGGAGATTCTCTGAGAACAGTTACAGGTCCAGCATACTGTGAGGAACATCAAAACAAGGCTGCTGCAGCTACAATCAGGAATGGCACCCGGCAGGGGAGACATGAAAACTTGCATGAGATTCCTGAGGAACCTGATGGGATGAGACAGGACATGCACCAACGCCCCGACCTGGGCAGCTTTAGTCTCTGAATTTCCTGTACATCAAGCAATGAGCACCATTTCTAGGGTTCTCAATGGTCAGCTAAAACATGCTTGGAGGAATACTGGCCACCTTAAAAACATAAATGCAATGATGCTGGGAACAAGCAAGCAGTTTAGAAGCATCTAGCCTTTAATTCCTAATCTAGTCTATACCTTTACGTTCCTACCTGACTCCTTGTTGTCAGGGTCAGCTCAACAGGTAGCAGGTCAACCTTCCTTCTACCATCTGGTAATATTATCACAGTCTTGCTATTGTGATGAGCTCTGAAAGCTCCCCACCTTCACTTTCACTCTGCACAGACTAGGAAAGCTCTGGTGCCCCAGGCATTTCACAACTTCAGCACAAGAAAAAAAAAGTATTACTCCAATTTGGACTTTTAAGAGAGGCAAGCTAGCTCACTGATAGACTGCAAATGAAAACAGAACAATCACTAGTGTTATTTCGCTTACAAACCATTTGTAAGGATAGTCAGATTGGAAAACAAATTCCTAGATATATGGAAAGATATTTTTAGCTCTCTCTTGTGCACTTTAGCAGCTGAAAATAAGCTAGATCCAGCATCAAGCATGTGACCAACCTACATTGTCTGAATAAAAAAGAAATACATCTGAAGGCAGTTAGAAAAGCTGGTAATAATTTCCCTTGAAGTTGAAGTTGTTAATGAAAAAATATAATACAATAAATAATTAGCAAATCCACTTACTTGGCCCCAGTTCCTCTGAGGACACCATGATAACTTGGAGTCAGTATCTAAAGCTGTAAAAGCCTATACTCAGGGGATTTCGGTTTTCTACAGAAAGAAAATTAGGAGCCTTTTCATCTCTAAAACAGCCTGCCTGGATTGAAGCAGCAGGTATCTAAACAGAGCTGACAAAACAGAAGCTTGAGCTGAGATTCTGTAGTGGTTTTAGGCTGATCCAGCAACTAAAACTCACACAGTCTCTCCTTCTCCAGTAAAGTAGAGAGGAGAGAAAAAAAAAACCAAAGGGACTGAGGGTTGAGACAAGAACAGAGGGAGCACCCACCAACCATGGTCCTGGGCAAAACAGGCAGCGCTTTTCTCAAAGCAAAACAGTTTATTAATGATTACTTAGAAGGACAAAGGGAAACAAAAACCGATTACTTGAGAGGACAGAAAGAAACAAAACCAGATCTTAAAACCGACACCTTCCCCCCCACCTTTTCCTCCCGGCTCTACCTCCTCCCCCCAGCAGCACAGGGAGCAGGGACTGGGGGAGTGCAGGTCAGTTCATTCTGTGCTGTTACTGCTGCTTCTTTCTTAAAGGAGAAGGAGTCCTTACACCCTTTTCCCCTGCTCCAATGGATTCCCTACCCACGAGGAAAAATCCACAAATTTCTCCAACGTGAGTCCAGCCCACTGGAAACAATCCTTCCCCACAGATTGCTCCGGTGTGGGCTTTACCACAGTCTCGGGTACTTAGGGAGCTGTAGCCACTCGCTCCGGCGTGGGTCGTCACTCAGACTCCAGATGCCTCTCCGCCTTGCCGTGCACCCCAACACGACCATCCTCAGGCTCAGGCATCTTCTCCCCACGGGCTGCGAGTGGGTCGCTGCTCCACCGAGGCCGTCCTGGTTGCAGGGGGGCCGCCTGCTATCTCACCATCAGCCGCAGGGGAAATTCGGCTCCGGCACACCTCCTCCCGCTCCATCCTCACTGACCTGCTGTCGATGCAGCTGTTTCTCTCAGATCTCAGTCCTCTCCATGTGAACTCAGCCCAGTGGGCACCCCGGGAGTGGGGTGCCCCCAAGTTCCCCAGCTGGCTCCGCCGCCGCCATTCTCCGTGGGCGGCGCCGGCCCGATGCAGGCAGCTGCCCGGCCGGGAGCCAGGGAGCGGGGGCAGTGCCCTCCTCCCTTCTCTGCTCGATCCTGGGCGAAGCACCTTTTCCGGTTCCTTTGTCCTGACTTAAATAGGGCAAATCGCAGAGGCGCCCTATTGGCTCAATCCCGAGGGGGATGGCAGTCTGATCTGGTGGCCGGAACCAAATCTAACCCGGTTCCAAAACCGGGGAGGTCGCAGGGAGCAAAACCCCTCTCCTGCCACCAGAACCACCCCCCCTCCACATCAAACCATGACATTCCACCCCTCGCCTCTGCGAATTCCATATTTAGGCACAACTTTAGTTACAGAAAGAGAACACAGTATCACAAGAACATTGAAGAAGAAGAAGAACACACATTTTACAAACAATCCACCCCTTGTCCCTTCACCAGTCACAACAATCGAAGTTTCCCAAGGTCCTTCTGTTTTTCAGCACTGTGAAGTCCATGTTTTGCCCATTACCTCTCCCAATCACTATTCTTATCTCGAATTCCTCAGCCCCACATTGGGCGCCAAAGGAATTGAGAAAAACGCATTAGCGATATCAATTGTAGCGTACCACCTGGCTGCCTTTGACTCCAGTTCATACTGAAGTTCCAGCATATCTGGCACGGCAGCACTCAATGGTGGTGTAACTTCATTCAAGCCACAATAGTCTACCGTCAGCCTCCACTCGCCATTGGACTTACGTACAGGCCATATAGGGCTGTTAAAAGGGGAGCGGGTCTTTGTGATGACTCCTTGACTCTCCAGTTGACGAATCAACTTATGGATAGGAATTAGAGAGTCTCGGTTGGTACGATATTGCCGTCGGTGCACTGTTGTATTAGCAATTGGCACCTGTTGTTCTTCGACCCTCAGTAACCCCACAGCAGAAGGGTCCGTTGAAAGACCAGGCAAAGTAGACAACTGCCTGCCTTCTTCTGTCTCTACTGCAGCTATGCCAAAAGCCCACCGATACCCTTTTGGGTCTTTGAAATACCCTCTCTTAAGAGGACAGATTCAAAAGAAAAATATTAAACCTTTTGTTCTTAATGAAATTAAAAAAAAAAATAATAAAATGTTCAGGCCGGTCAGTAATGCTGAAAGCTCTCTCAGACTGGAGTTACTGCTTGCCATCAGGAAATGGTCTTTTGTCATTAAAGATGTGTATGTGCAGAAAGAAGCGGGAGAAAGCCATCCCCGAGCTATGGAAGCACGCCCTGGTAGCCTTCCTGCGCTCGTGCTCAGGATTTGGGAAAGCACTGAGCTGCCAACATACATCTAAAATGCTTGCAGCTGAAAGCTGTCACACAGACACCACTGTGCCCAGGCACAGGAGCACCCACACAGTGGAAGAGCACACACAGGGACACACAGACACATGAAATGTACCTGTGTCCACACAGCACACTTCTTACACCTACCACACTGCTAACCAGCACCGTAACGCTCTGGACAGACAAGCAGGTAGGGAATGAGGAAATAAGTACCAAAAGAAAGGAATCCTCCTTTTCCTACGCAGAGTGCAAACCACAGCTGTAATAATACACGTTCTGAGTTAGGCACCAGAAGACACGAGTGTAAACAGGTAGGCAAAAATACCTCCAAATGAGGAAAAAACTTCCCCCTACACCTGTCAACAATATTAAACCACTTCACTCATCAAGTCTTGAAGAGAAGTTGTACAACCCGCTGTTAGAAGCTGCAAAGCACACATTGGAAAAATGAACTTCAGCCACGGGGATGGCTTGAGTCTGAAAATAAAGGGATCAAGAATACAAACATCATTTTCATCCAGTTCAACATTGTTTTCATAGACCTGTTACCACACAGTGAGAGAGGATCCAAGGAAGAAAAGCTGAGACCCCAGAAGGCAGGTTTGTTTGAAACACTGTAATGCAGTAGATAGCTGAAAAAACAACTGCACAACTGTACCTGGATGACATCATCCTCTGCAACTTCATAGAGCAGCTCATCATGGAGCTGGAGGATAAAGAAACCTCCGCTGACGGGTTGTAACATCCCCCTGTTTCTCTTCCTCGCTAGCCTTCCTACACAGGTGAAGAGCACAGTTTGTTAGATACCATTATGCAAAGGCATGTTTCCTCTAATTAAAAAACCCACACATATTCCTCATGCTGAGAAAAAGAACATGAGGAACTTTAAAATGAAAAAGCCCATGCCTACAGATAAAACCACAAAACATTAATATTCTGTCAATATTTGTACAGCTACTGAGGGAAAAATGTTAATGAAAAGCATTTTAGATATAAACATTCCAGCCTTGCATTATAAAGATATGAATCAGAACAGAAACTAGAGACAGTTGCATCTCCTGAACTATCTGTTTTAAAAGCAAATTTTAAACAAAATTACGTCAAGTTTAATCAGAAGTTGGTTTCCAGCGTTCTCTCTGGCAATGAATTAGGATTCTGCTCTTCTTCCAAAATCATTTTAATGTCTAGTCTAAAAAGGCAGTAAGCCTCCTCCCAAATGCAGTTACCTGAAACTGTAGCTACTACTCCTGATTAAAAAAGGAAAGAAAAAAAGAGCAGCTTTTGAATAAACAAGCAGCTGACAAAAACAAGATCCTGGTAAGCCTTGCCTGACAAAAACAAAACAGAACAATGTGTTCCATGGTAAAAGGTGGTTGTTTTTTTTTTTTTTTTTAAAAAATAAACAAACACAACCTTACACACACAGACTCTAAAGTTATGTATTTCTCAGGTTAGCTAACAGGAGGACTCCAGTTCACAACTACAGGAAGTATTTCACAGCATCATCACTTCCTCAAACAAGCTTCACACTGAAGCAGTGATGTTGAAGAAGCCGCAGGATGCTTCTCTGATGGCACAGGCATTTAGAACTTGCTGAAAGCTAATTCCTTCCAGTTCTTGAAACGGCTAGTATCAGAAGAGGAAAAACTGCCACGAATGCATCTACTCGCCTTCCTACAATTCTGTTGGACAAAGTTCAGTAGCTGCTGCTCCTGGAAGGGGTGGGAAGTTCTGCCAAGCACATGCCTTCTACTCACAGCAGACCTCTGAATCTTATCTCTCTAAAATAAAACTCCCTGACATATTTTTAGACGTTTGGCAATTAATTATTTAGTTTTCCTTCTCAGTCCTACAAATCAGACTCTCCATATTAAAACAGCTTCATGTTTCAGTTGAAGCATAAGAACTATCAAAGAAATAGAACACTTCATCCCTTAAGTTGTCTTTCTAAAAATATATGACTGATGAACACAACACTGTCTAGATTATGCCAAAAAAAGTCTTTACAGCACTCCTCTGGGAATGAGTACCCCAGCACAGCTTTGCTATCTGCAGCCAGAAGAAATTTATGCTGATAAATGCTTCGTACAACACTCTTGTGGAGCCTCTGTACATCAAATTCCAGTCAACAAATTCCACACTTAATCCTAACCAAAAAGTGTATTTATGGAACTAGAAGTGGTTCCACTCTCTCTTTTCACTGCCTGTGAAGCCAGAGTATCTGCTCAGCTTCTCCTCCCTACTTTCGGACAATTCTGTGGTGGTATCACAGATCATATCACATAGGATCTCCCACTGCCAACCTTTGCAATATTCGATTTCAGGCAACTGAGGTTTCTGATCCGATCACAGCATTTGCTTTAATTTGTGTGTCGAGCAGACGTTCTCCCTCCTTTCTTACAACTTCTTAGCCCATTAAACACAGACTTACCGCTGTCAGGAAACAAAGTGTCTCCCACCCCTAGCCCAAACACTAACTCATTTTTGCAGGGATTTTTTTTTTTTTTTAATTAGTAACACTGAAAGTTTTGCTCTAGCATGCAGGGCAGAGGCAAGCATACCAGTTTTATCCCTCTGGAAGGAGCTCTCCAGATGTCCATGGGACTTGATCACCGAGGAGAAAGCTTCCAGGCGTCTCTGAATGTTCACAGTGGCTGTTTTGACAATGTCTGCAGCAGATCCCTGAACAGTTGTATTTACAGCCTGTCGCTCTGCCTAAACAGAGACAGAGGTTCTCAAAACCTTCTCTAAACCTAAACAGAAGTTCTCAAAACCTTCCCCAAGAAATAAATCAAATCCAGAATGCCACATATACTTCACTAAAAATAATAAACACATGGCCAAATACAGGCATAGTAAAACCTCTAGATAAAGAGTTTGATATATCTGTCTGAAAGAAAAAGACATTCTAGACTAGCTTCAGACACAAAATTTCTCAGGTGACTGAGAAAACTAGGTTTTCCACAAATTTAAAATTAATTAATATCAAGGGTAATAACCTGCAAGAGTCACAAGCCACAAGAGGAAGAAGCATATACACAAGGTAACAGTTTCATGAGGAACAGAAAAATCTCACAAATTAACCCAAGTACTTTGAGACGCTTCTGCCTACCTTCAAAACCATTAGGAATGGATAACGAAAGGCAAGAAGGTGGGCTTAATGAACTAATAATCTGGTCTACCGCAATGAACCCTAACTGCCATAGCATTACAGCTGTGCAAAAACACACCGGACCACACTATGACACAATGACTTTTTTTTTCATATGAGTAATCTCTCTACTAATCTCCTCCTCAGACAAGAAAACTGTATTCAAAGGTTATTCTCTCTTTGATTAGAGCTGAAATGTGTGCAAAAAGTTACGAGGAAGCTGAAATGAAAGTGAAGACTTTCATTTTTAATTGGACTTTAATACAATTTTAAAGAATAAATCAAAGTTGAACAGAAGGTGCATCTGCAAAGGTTCATGCTGAAGTATCCTTCAGATTAAACAGTCAAATCATCTCAAGAGTTTTTTGACAGTCTCCTTGTTTCCCTTTCAACTACTTGGAGTACAAAGTCCCCAAATTCCTCCCTCCTCCACTCTAGTCTTTAATTCCACACGAATTAAAGCGACCTGATCCAGCTTCCTACTGAGAAGTTTAACTTTTCCTCCCCACAGAAATGCACCAACATCTCCCCAGGGAGTCAATTCACTCTTACTGAAGTAGGGTCTGTGACAGATGTGTCTGAAATGACCTTGAAAAAAAATAATGCCAGTGCAAAGGCATATAATTAAGTAAATATTTATCTAACAAGTTGGAGCAATTTTCCTTTGAGGAGAAATAAGAAAAGGAACAAATACTCAAAAATATAGGACTTAAATGTCCTTTCTTGTTCAAGTGCTGACGGCATATAACATACAAAACTACTGAGTGGGAGCAACTCAGTCTGAAGAGTTAAAGCACATCACTATGTGGAGGCTTTTTAAAATCATGTCCACCTATTTCAATAAATTACTCACTCCAGTTCCAATGTGGGAGTTACGAAGTGAGGTTAGCATAGTGATGACAGCTGTACACCCAGTCACAGAAGACTTACGTCAAGCAGACCATGACAAAATCTCTGTCATTCAGAGAACAACTGAGAGAACAAAGAACTAAGTGAGAAGGGGAAGGTCATGACCAAGATGGCTTATAGAGCCGTAAAACCGCAGATACGGATATGCAAAGAAACTAAAGAAATTTAACACTTAAAAAAAAAAAATAAAGTACTGCACTCAACATACATGAGCTTTACTGTAGGGGTTTGGATCTTTGATAGCTGGCAGATATCTCCGTCTTCCCAGGATGGTCTGCACAAACCCATCTCTTCTGCAGCTCATCACTGTCTCTCTCAAGAATTTCTGAATCCCTGTGAAAAGAAAGAGAAAGTTTTCCCTAACACAGCTGATGTTCCATGTTGACTTTTCCCTGGCGTCACTGAAAGCAGCCTGGGACACCTGAGCAGCACAAAGGTAATCCTTTAAATTTCCTAGACGCTGTCAGTGGACACGGGCACACAATCACTCATTCAGCCTATTCACAGCTCTGCTGGGAAACCTATTAAGGCTTGAGGTGGAAGAGAGTGCACAGTGTCAGGATATCTGGCTGTGCACAAGGAGGTAGGAAGTCCATTCTGCACACCACCCAGGCACAGAGGATCATACATGTATTATTGATAATGGAGAGGTCAGGACCTGGACCAGCACTGGAAAGACAAGTAGTAGGAAGGGACTAAGTTTAAAGCAGAAGTCAGAGCCCTTGATGCCTCAGGCTGCCTGACTTCAGACAGACTGTGTCAGTTCAGATTCTAAGACAAAAGAAACTCACCCACCCGCACTTTGCAAGGGAAGGAGTGAATCTGCCAAGAATGTTAAAAAGAAACTTAGGTCAAAGAAAGGTGAGACAGAGAAGAGTCCCTTTCACTGCAAGTTCAGGCAACAACTGCACTTAAGTGGAAAAAGTTAACTTCTGACAGTTTCTTTCCAAGGTTTAAAAAATATAAAAAGTAGAAGGAACTATTCAAGACCAAGACTGCTTTAGTCAATTCATTAAGTATGTAATTTAGCATATCAGCCTGGGATGAGTGAAAATTTGTAAGAAGTGAAGTTATAATGTAAGGTACATTGCTGAGTTTGTGAGTTTTAACATGTGCTGAGAGGGAGGAAGCAGGAAGTCATTTCTACTGGTCACGAAGAAGAAACTATCCAGAAATCACTGGAGACTAACCAGACTCTTAACAGGACACCATTTCTTAGCATCTCTCTCCTAAACAAACTCTGAATCAATGTGATAGTTTGATGTGCGGGGGGGTGTTCTGGTGGCAGGGGAGGGGATTTGCTCCCTGTGCCACCAGATGTGAGTCCCATCCCCCCCGGGGGGTTTCGTGAAATCGACGCCTCTGCGAATTGCCCTATTTAAGCTGGGACAAAGGGACGGGAGGGCAGTCTTTTCGAGGTCTTTTGCCCAGGAGCGAGGAGAGGGGCGGAGGGCGCTGCCCTCGCTCCCAGCTCGGCGGCTGCTCGGGTCCGGGCCGGCGCCACGTGCTCAGGATGGCGCTGGGGGAGCCGCATGGGGGGCTCAGGAAGCGCCTCGCTCCCGGGGTGCCCGCTGGGCCGAGCTCCTCTAGAGGAGATTAAGATCTAAGAGAAAACAACCACAACGACCAGGTCAGTCAAGATGGAGCAGGAGGAGGTGTACTGGAGCTGAAGTTTTCCCTTGCAAATCGGTGTGAAGATGGCAGGTGGCCCCCCTGCAGCCAGGGTGTACTCGGCGGAGCAGAGACCCACTCGTGGCCCGTGGAGAAACCCACGTCGGGGAAGAGATGCCTGAGCTCAGGAGAGGTCATGGAGCAGGGGATGCACGGCTAGGTACTGTTAATAATGGGCATGGAATGCACGACGAGGTCGTGGAGGCATCTGGAGACCGTGGGACGACCCACGCCGACGCGAGTGGCAGCAGCTCCCTAAGAGGCCGAGACTGGTAAAGCCCGAACTGGTGCGATCCATGGGGAAGGACTGCAATCCTGCGGGCAGGACTTACGCTGGACTTTTTTTTTCCTTGTGAGTAGGGGATCCACCGAAGCAAGGGAAAAATGGTGTAAGGACTTCTCCTTTAAGTAAGGAGCGGCAGTAACAACATTGGATGAACTGACCTGCACTGCCCCATTCCCTGTCCCCCTGCGCCGCTGGGGGGGAGGTAGAGCCAGGAACAAAAGGAAATAGGGGGTGGGGAGGTGTTGTTTTAAGATCTGGCCTTGTTTTTCTCTTTCTCCTCTCAAGTAACCGGTTTCGTTCCCTTGTGTCTCTTGTTAAGTAACTGTTAATAAATTGTTTTTGTTTTAAGAAGAAAGCCTGAGTCATGTTTTGCCCGGGACCATGGCTGGTGAGTGCTCCCTCTTGGTTCTTGTCTCGACCCTCAGTCAAAAAACCACGACACTTCAGAACATAATTTTCCAGCTCATTTCCAAGTTTTATGATTAGAGCTATGTCGTGGTTTTAGGCTGATCCAGCAACTAAAACTCACACAGTCTCTCCTTCTCCAATAAAGTAGAGAGGAGAGGAAAAAAAAAACAAAAGGACTGAGGGTTGAGGCAAGAACAGAGGGAGCACCCACCAACCATGGTCCTGGGCAAAACAGGCAGCGCTTTTCTCAAAGCAAAACAGTTTATTAATGATTACTTAGAAGGACAAACGGAAATAAAAACCGATTACTTGAGAGGACAGAAAGAAACAAAACCAGATCTTAAAACCGACACCTTCCCCCCCCCCACCTTCCTTTTCCTCCCGGCTCTACCTCCTCCCCCCAGCAGCACAGGGGGCAGGGACTGGGGGAGTGCAGGTCAGTTCATTCCGTGCTGTTACTGCTGCTTCTTTCTTAAAGGAGAAGGAGTCCTTACACCCTTTTCCCCTGCTCCAATGGATCCCCTACCCACGAGGAAAAATCCACAAATTTCTCCAACGTGAGTCCAGCCCACTGGAAACAATCCTTCCCCACAGATTGCTCCGGTGTGGGCTATACCACAGTCTCGGGTACTTAGGGAGCTGTAGCCACTCGCTCCGGCGTGGGTCGTCACGAAGACTCCAGATGCCTTTCTGCCTTGCCGTGCCCCCAACACGACCATCCTCGGGCTCAGGCATCTTCTCCCCATGGGCTGCGAGTGGGTCGCTGCTCCACCGAGGCCGTCCTGGTTGCAGGGGGGCAGCCTGCTATCTCACCATCAGCCGCAGGGGAAACTCGGCTCCGGCACCTCCTCCCGCTCCATCCTCACTGACCTGCTGTCGATGCAGCTGTTTCTCTCAGATCTCAGTCCTCTCCAGGTGAACTCAGCCCAGTGGGCACCCTGGGAGTGGGGTGCCCCCGAGTTCCCCAGCTGGCTCCGCCGCCGCCATTCTCCGTGGGCGGCGCCGGCCCGACGCAGGCAGCCGCCCGGCCGGGAGCCAGGGAGCGGGGGCAGTGCCCTCCTCCCTTCTCTGCTCGATCCTGGGCGAAGCACCTTTTCCGGTTCCTTTGTCCTGACTTAAATAGGGCAATTCGCAGAGGCGCCCTATTGGCTCAACCCCGAGGGGGATGGCAGTCTGATCCGGTGGCCAGAACTAAGCCTAACCCGGATCCAAAACCGGGGAGGTCGCAGGGAGCAAAATCCCTCTCCTGCCACCAGAACCACCCCCCCCTCCACATCAAACCATGACATTCCACCCCTCGCCTCTGCGAATTCCATATTTAGGCACAACTTTAGTTACAGAAAGAGAACACAGAGTTACAGAAAAAGAACACAGTATCAACAACAACATCGAAGAAGAAGAAGAACACACATTTTACAAACAATCCACCCCTTGTCCCTTCACCAGTCACAACAATCAAAGTTTCCCAAGGTCCTTCTGTTCTTCAGCACTGTGAAGTCCATGTTTTGCCCGTTACCTCTCCCAGTCACTATTCTTATCTCAAATTCCTCGAGCCCCACGTTGGGCGCCAAATTAAGACTGTCGTGGGTTATGTTGAACCGCCCCACACACAGCCGGTCACTCCCCCTCCCCCACCCCCAGGAATGAGGGAGAGAATTAAAGGATAAACGTGAAACCCGTGGGTTGAGATAAGAGTGATTTAATACAGATGATTTAATACAATGTAGGTGCTCACCACCCCTCGTATGCGAAGCCCGTCTCGTCCCGAAAACTGCAAATCCCGGACGAACGCGAGGCCCCGAAATAGAGAGGGGCAGAGAGGGAGAGAAAGAGAGAGAGAGAGAAGGAAAAAAACAGCAGAGCAACAGCGCAGCAAGCGCAAAAGAGCGAAAGTGCAAAAAGAGCAAAAGCGCAAAAGCCCCTCCTCCCGGCTGACCCTCGCTTTTATATTGGGCATGACGCTGCATGATATGGAATACTAATTGGCCAGTTTGGCCCTCAGTCTTAAGTTCCACACAAATGACAAGGGGAATCGTGTCCCCCTTGTCCCAGCTATGCTCCCCCCTTATCCTGCCGTGTTTCTGTACTCCGCACACTGAAAAGTCCTTGGAGTTTCACTTCCAACCACAAACATCAGCTTGCTATCAACATTCTTCTCAGAGTGAGCCTCTGAGTGAAACCAAAACAGGGAGCTCTTCTGGCTGTTAAAAAAAAAAACTCTGTCCCAGCTAAAACTGGGCCAAGCTAGCTGTCTCTCATCCCATTTGCCCTCCATTCATTTTCTGATTGCAGCTCTGCTCTCTCTCTAGCTTTCCTAAAAATTAACATGGTTCTTAGAAATGGAACAATGTCTTTTTACAAAACATGGGAGAGCTGCTCTGAGCAGCTGGATAAAAATGTAAGGGTTATATGCACAACAGTTTAAAACTCAATGTAAGCAGAAGACAAGAGCAGACGAGAGAAATGGTTATATTTAAAAAAATGTAAGTAGTGTGGCCTAAAGTCATATTGCATATCCTTTGAAGCTGTGTGTTTTAAAAAGAAAAAGTGTTTTTTATTCAGAAAGTTAAGAGCTTTAAATGAATCCCTAGGGCGTTTTAATTAATTTAAAAAACAACAAAATAATTAATGTAATAAACAAGGTCCTAATTAATAAAACCAGAGTATAGAGTAAAACATTATGGAGCATCAAACTGCTGTGTTCATGCACTGGACTTTTTCAAAATGAAAAGCTTTTTCAAAAGAGGTAGAAGTAGAAGAGGGCTGAGACAAATTTAGGATTTGAAGAGAGATGGAGAGAAGGGATTAAAAACAACAACCACCAGCACCACACAGCTCCCGAACACACATATCCGAACCTGTGTATCTTGATTTGAAGGATTCAATGTAATTGGCAGCTTCATTTTCATCGATGCCCATCTGCTCGCCTAAAGATTTTGCTCCTATTCCATAGATGATTCCATAGCAAATCTGCCAGAAGACAACATGAAGAATCGCAACCATATGGCGAGCCATGCAGAGAAAGCAGAGCCAAAACAAAATGTGATTCGCTGGAAGACAAGTGTATGGGAACAAAGCGAGCATTCAAGAACAGAGACTACCTCCAAACCCGAGCCATTCATGCTGTTTTTCTCCACCCTTATCCCCCCAAAACCCAGACAGCTCCAACTGAAACGTATTGAGAGTGAGAGGACATAAAAAGCAACTACTGAACAATCACAGCTGAACTTAAACAGAAAACCACACTATTGTAGCTCCCTGATGTTTTGAATACTGAACCTTCCTGCCCAGAAAGCTGCTGGTGATTTTTTTTCCTAAAAATTACCTGTTTAGCTTGTTGCCTGACTCTATCTCTAACAGCTTCAGGATCAATCATTTTCCATTCTGCTGCAATGCTCTTAAAGACATCAGTACCCCCGTCCAAGGCTTGAATGAGTCGACAGTCACAAGACAAATGAGCTAGGATCCTCAGTTCAAGCTGAGAGTAATCAGCAGCCAAGATTAAGCCACCTGAAGTCACAAAGGTAGCAGAAATCATTATTTCATAAATTTCTTCAATAACATCCCAACCAACGCTCCAGCAAGAAGGACTGAGGCTGTCCTTGCACCTTCTGCTCTGAAAGTTTTCCACAGCCACTTCTATCAGACAAATTCTTGCCTGTTTCCCCAGTGCTCATTCCTGCCTGCTTTCCATCCAGCCCCTACATCTAAAATCCATCAAAAACACACAGACAAGTATCTGTCCAGGTGTCTGTGTACAAGTCTAGCACCAGATAGGAATGATCGGTACAGAGAACAGACCAGCAGACTTATATCGAGCCAGGGCAGGCAACATGAGAACTGACACTTGGATAGAAAGAACACTAGATAGATTGCAATTTGTGTATTAAGAGCTGCTTTAAAAATCACATATTCTTAAAGAAGAAATGAAGGTGTGAATGTTTGAATTATAATATTTGAATACTCTTCCCAGTTAAAATGCTCTCCTTTACAGTCTTGTGAATAATTTTGAGGGCATGCTAACTACTGCATTAGTTTACCAAGTCGGCTGCTCAGTCAGATAGACAGTCTTCAATTCTTAGCTCTAGGATTTTATGTTAACTGTTCTTAACAATTAGCTGGCACAGAGCAGGATCTGGGCATTACCTGGGAAGGGAACAAAAGCGTGCCTCATACTAACACAAAACGGTATTCCTCTTTCTTCGGATCTCTCTTCAGCCCGAATCTTTAGGCTACTAGGCAAAATACGGGAACGCTTTCTACAGCTGTTGAGACAAGAAATGACTGTTCTTCACCAATTTCTAAAACAATTAAAGATGCATAATCATTTTTATCACCAAAAAAAAAAAAAAAAAAAAATCAGTGAAAAACAGTGTGACAGTAACCTCTATTCCACTCTTCTGGACAATCCATACCTAAATTTGACCATGGGAGAACTGGACATAGGCTATGTGCACACCTGAAGGGATTTACTGACTGACTCTGAACAGTTTTAGGGATAAATTTTTCTAGTACATTCAGATTTTGGTCCCAAAATTGGATAATTCCACTCCAAAAAGAGTAAGATGAAAGGCCTCAGATCTGTGATGGGTACCTTCCAGAAAGATAGCAAAGTCCTACATGAATCCTAAAAATTCAGCACCCCACCTTGAGTGCCAAATCTTCCCTCAATATCTTTCTCATATGCAGAATGCCTACACCAGCTCATACCTAGCAGAGACAGAAAAGGCTTCCCCCACAACATCAGCCTCATGACTGCACGCACATGCACACACACACACGTAAGCCTGCAAAAGCAGAGCAGAAGTTGCAGAAGATGTGCTCATAAAACACTGCATGTTTCCTTTCTACAGACTGAGCAAAAAATTGCCTCAAAACAACCAGATTTTCTTTTTCCAGAAGGCCAGAAGTTTATAGTGGTACCAGGTGCTCTGCAACCTCTCAAGGCTTGCTTAGCTCTCCTGTCCCACCAAGTCACTTGTAGGTGCAGATGGAATTATATCCACCAGTGCATGCACTGAACAGTGCACAGCTGTGACACCGTTCACACCATCTACATCCATCAGCACCACTCTACCAGCCAGCCTGTTGGGTTCTTCACTGGAAGTCAGAAGGCCTTTCTAAGTCCTTGATGTTTGCATCAGGGATCTGAGCAACTTCTTTATCAGAATGAAAAGGTATCTCTGAGATCAAGACTAGTTTCAGCAATGCAAAACACAGAAAAGACATCATGCTCTCTTCCCTTGTGCCCTCCCTTTTCTCTTTATACCTTGTCATTTCAGTGATGGTAGGGATCAAGGAGATGAAAGATAGTATGAAAATCACAGAAATAAACTTTCAAAAAGGTGAGAGACAATGTATGGGAACTGTACAGAATCACACTGTCCAGCAGAAGTTTCCAATTTAGTTGAATCAGTAAGGGCTTTATACCATGACCTAATTTAGCCATCCTCCTTCAGTCAGAAGCTTCTTACAAAAAGAGGAAGGAGTAGCAACAGTAATTGCTAAGATAAAAGATAGTTTGGAAGGCCCACCAGACTTAGGCTGCATGACAGCTTCTTTTGTGCTAGCAGCCATTTCTGTGCCTTTAGGAGTGCCCATCTTCCTAACACAGTGGCTGCTTAACTAAGGAATGGAGTCTCAACAGTCAGCCTGAGAAGCTGACTCCAAGTTCCGCAAGCATTCCATCCCTTTGATGGACTGCTTCTCTACAGAGAAGACTCTAAGAACCCAGGTCACTCTCCAATCATCCTGCAAAGCTGCTGCAAGCCTGGGCACTGCCAGAGCTATTTCTCCGAACAACATCTCTGCCTCCATGGATAGGCCTGGTTCTTCTCCTGAAGAGAGACGGACAAGATCCTGCTACTCCTGGGTGCTCTTCCCATGACCTACTTGAGGCACAAGCATGTTAGACACATGGCGGTAGGAAAAGACAGATAGAAGGGCCAAAAAACTTCTGAAAATTCTCACATCTAGCCATGAGAAAAAAGATGACAAAAGTCACCTGGGTGACACATGTGGGACAAGAACATGAATGGAAAGGGAATCTGAAAGGACAGAAGACAACCACCAAGAATGAAGGCCCCAAACTCACAAGCTAGCTGCTAAAAGATTCACCTTGATAATTCACTAGACTTCCACACAACTGTTTAGGCATTGGCATCAGGGCATCTGGTGAACAGAAATCAGATTTAGATATCTTTTTCTGCTACCTGGGTAGCTTTTGCAGGACCACTATCACAACTGAAATTGTTAACAAAGAAAGAAAAACATATTCACCTATGTTCTTTGACACAGGGAGCCGCACAGCGTAAAACAGATGAACTTTCTTCTACTTCTTCCACAGTATCCTATCCTCTTTCAGAGCAGCTCTTAGAAAGTCAAATCACATCCTAACTTCAGTTTACTTTCTTTTCACACTCAGTGAAAGCCACATAGTTGCTTTTCATCCAACAGTTGAGGGCATAAGGCTAATCCCGCTGTAGGGTTTCATAAAGAATTTCAAAAAGCAAATGACCACATGGAGCCACATCCTGATAGTAGTATTAGGTCTTTCATGTGTCACTGATTTAAGTATTTATTCCCCTGAAACTGTAGGAGAAACACTAAGTAAAAAGTCACAGTGACGTGACAGCAGCCACAGGTGAAGTCAGAAAAGAGAAATTTGACAATTCAACCACATTAAGATCAGAAGAATAGGCAAAAGCTTTGCCAAGACCCTCCTACCTTCCCCTAGAAACAGCACAAGAATTAGAGTTTCCACAGGCTTGGGAGGGTGGGCTTTCTTCAACCACAGTTGGCATTTCAATCTCAAAATTTCTTGGCACGTTCTGGATATTTGGCTCTGTGAAGGTTATTCGACCTGAGAAGGAAGACAAGGCAGAACTAAGTAAGGGTCCAAAAAGAGTCTCTCTTACATATTTGCAAGAAATCAACAATACTGCTCAGTGAACACAAAAGCTATTTTAACACTTCTAGATTTTTAGGGCATAGGCATTTCAGTATTTTAATTTGGTTGAAGCAGAGCACAGGCTTGATTTCCTCTCTTTTCTCCATAGAAAAGCTGCCCATACACACACACACGAGAAAAAAAAACAGTAAGAGGATTTTGCATGCATTTCTTTACCGGTAGCTGTGTGAGTCTGTGACACTGGATGTATCCTTTCCATTCCCAGTGCAGAATTCAATCGCTTTTCCTTCTGTAGTGGAAATACCACTTTAGTAATGGCATTGTTGATCCTCCTCCATTCCAGTATCAGCCCTGGCAATGGGTGAAGTGTCTTCAATTTCTCCAAAACATCCTCATGGGGAGAAATGAGCACAACTATAATTAACTGCCTTAAAAGCTTTATAAATAAAGTTTTTGCATTTCTGCAGAAAAAAGTTATTCCTTCACCCACAGTGAGCTTCCAGTGTCACTGCCTTAAGATTAAATGGATATCCCCTCTTTTTATACTGCCTGCGCCCGGGCAATCAAAGCACCATGAGATACAGCTGCAGTTTTATTACACGCAAGAAGGCAATCACTCCTCCCTGGACTTTCGCATCCTCAGTCACCACCTTGAGTATGCACCAACCAATAAATCACCTGAAACAATCTAATAAAGCATCACTTGCCTCAGGTACCCTACATTGTCTCCTCTTGCCCAGCAATAATGCTCCTCCACCATCTTCTTGCATATTTTTCTCCCTGCTCTCTCCTATCTGTACACTAGGAACACATAAAATGAAGCCCTCGACCATGCTCCTTGAAAGACAAATTTGGTCACTAGCAATTGAATCCATTCAGTTAAATCAGAAATTTGACAGGACTAACAAGAATTTCAAAAGATAGTGGCATGCAAACATTTCTCAAAAATAAGATTTTTTGTATGCAGCAGGCAGCTGCAGCCTCATCCCTCCACATCACAAAAGGAGGAAAGCCTCACTTCGCTTCTTGCTCCCTGCTCTGCCATCACCACTGCACTCACTTCTTCACTGTCACTTGAGTTTCAGAAATCAATACTTGTCTTCCAAGCACTGACTACACTGAACGAGGAGAAACTAAGAAAAAACCACAGATTAATGAGTCCTGAAGACAAGGAACATATATCTGCTAATATCACTGGTCTGGCAAGAGCACTCATTAGCCTGCAGCAGTTGGTATTAGTGCAGCTCCACAATATTTATCAACTGGCAAACATGTCAATAGTCTTCACATACATACAAGCTTCTGATATACTAAATTTGATGAGCCATCAGATCAGCCATTCTGAAGACAAATTCTCTGAGGCACAAAATACAGATATGGTAGTACCAGGCAGGGAAAATATTGTATTTAATCACCATGGTATTTAAGAATCTTTCAAGCTGATGTTGAAAAATTCTTCTACTATTGGCTTTACAAAATTATTAGGCTATTTTGGTCTTACATGTGGTTTAGGAAATCAAATTCTGCCTGATTTATTATTATTGAAGCCTGCTATTTATAATCATGTCCTGACTCCACTCAGGCTTTAGGAGAGTAGGAGTTAATAGCTGCGAACAGAGAAGGCAGAATCCAGCTTGAATTTCCAGTGGTAACTGGAGGAGCAAAAAGGCAGTTAAAATTTACTTTCATTTAAGTCAGTATACCTAACTCCAATGTATCCAAGCAGCAGGTATCTGAAGTAAGAGGGAGTTATTTCTACAGTCACTTTCAGACTAGAACCAGACTTTACCTTGGTTGTACTGAACTGCTTGCTCAACCTAACCCTGTTTCCTTTAGCAGTCACTCTTCGGGTGTAACCCAGAGTTTTCTTGTTCCCTTGAACTTTCACATCTCCATCTTGTGGCAACTTCAGCTCCAGGAACAAAACCTGAAAAAGGCCAGCATTTCAAATCAGTTTCTGCATGCTACTCCCAGGAGAAAACAAAAAGCAACTGAGCACTTAAACAGCTTGTTCCAACCAAATGATAGTACAAATGCTTCAGGTAATTAAAAAGCTGATTAAAGATCTCTGCTATCAAAGTCATTCCTCCTCATTTTAATTAACTACAAAATGCAATCTAAAAATCTCATTTTCTGAACACTGTAAGTTTGCATTCAGAGGTATGTTTTTAGAAAAGGTAATTAACTCCATCCAATAAGTGACATTACTGCTGACAGTCAACTGTAATAAAATGTGGAGTTAAGATGACTAAAAGTGGAAAGAACATTGGTGAAGAAAAAGAAGTGTTAGCAGTGAGCCAGCTTCAGAGCAACATGAATGGCATAGGAGGAGGTGGTCAAAAATATCTTTTATAGAATAGCCAGTATATTAGTTTTTCTAAAAAATTGCCAAGAATTGGAAACTAAGTATATGTTTACTTCTTGACAGACAGAACACAGCTCTTCCTTTTTCATTCTATGTTTCTATGTAGCATTATACACTACTTAGCAACTATTGCGTTTCACTTCACAGATGGCAGAAGGAAATAGAAGCTTTTCTCTCACACGTTTTTGTAGCACAAAAGTTCTACTGACACAAAATTAGAAGGGTAAAGCTCTACTGACCTATACAAGATACTTCACATGATTCCTAACAAAACTTCCACATGAGAAACAAGCTTCTGTAGTTCAGAGAACAGCATTTTAGAAAAAAAAATTTCCTCCCCTTTTTCCATGAAATTGGAGCCGAGCGTTATTTCAGGAATTCTAACTCAGACTACTGTTACTGAGTAAAACTTCTGCATTTGCAACAAAGGAAGAATATTTCTGTGTAACTCCTTTCAGTGATGGCTGCTTGCAAATTTTGACTATTTCCACATGAACTATAGCCCCTCAGCAAGAAATCAGTATACAGAAAAGAAAAAAATGGGGAAAAAACATGCACAGCAATTACAATCTATTCCTGCAATTCCATGCAACGTACATTAAAAATATATATAGCAAAGTTCTTCAGGAATAAAAGTATTGCTAATTTACATATAAATCTGTTTCTTAGGCTTAAAAAATACCAATTCTATACAGGTTCTTAAAAAGTTGTTGATTCTAAACTTTTAAAGTAGTCTTTCCTTCTCTTTATATGTCTGTATAGGGACAAGGGTAACAATATTCAGTACAACTCTTCTTAGACTCGGAATATATGATATCATATCTCATGTTGTCGGTTTTTGGTTCTTGGTTTTTGTTGTTGGTTTTTGGACTGAGGGTCGAGACAAGAACCAAGAGGGAGCACCCACCAAGCATGGTCCCGGGCAAAACATGACTCAGGCTTTCTTTATAAAACAAAACAATTTATTAACAGTTACTAAACAGGAGACACAAGGGAACGAAACCAGTTACTTGAGAGGAGAAAAGACAAAACAAGGCCCGATCTTAAAACAACACCTCCCCACCCCCCTATTTTCTTCCGTTCCCGACTCTACCTCCCCCCCAGCGGCGCAGGGGGACAGGGAATGGGGGAGTGCAGGTCAGTTCATCCGTGTTGTTAACTGCCACTCCTTTCTTAAAGGAGGAGGAGCCTTTACACCATTTTTCCCTTGCTTCGGTGGATCCCCTACTCACGAAGAAAAAAGTCCCCAAACTTTTCCAACGTGAGTCCTGCCCGCAGGATTGTAATCCTTCCCCATGGATTGTACCAGTTCGGGCTTTACCAGTCTCGGCCTCTTAGGGAGCTGCTGCCACTCGCGTCGGCGTGGGTCGTCCCACGGATTCCAGATGCCTCCACAACCTCGTCGTGCATTCCATGCCCCATTATTAACAGTACCTGGTCGCGCATCCCCTGCTCCACGACCTCTCCTGAGCTCAGGCATCTCCTTCCCGACGTGGGTTTCTCCACGGGCCACAAGTGGGTCTCTGCTCCGCCGAGTACACCCTGGCTGCAGGGGGGCCGCCTGCCATCTCACACCGATTTGCAAGGGAAGCCTCAGCTCCAGTACACCTCCTCCTGCTCCATCTTGACTGACCTGGTCGTTGTGGTTGTTTTCTCTTAGATCTTAATCTCCTCTAGAGGAGCTCGGCCCGGCGGGCACCCCGGGAGCGGGGCGCTTCCCGAGTCCCCCATGCAGCTCCCCGGCGCCATCTTGAGCACATGGCGCCGGCCCGGGCCCGGGCAGCCGCCCGGCCGGGAGCCGGGAGCGAGGGCAGCGCCCTCCTGCTCTCTCTCTCCTCCCTCCTGAGCAAAAAGCCCTTTTCCCACCCCTTTGTCCCAACTTAAATAGGGCAATTCGCAGAGGCGCCAATTTGGCTCAACCTCCCGGGGGGGGATGGGACTCAGATCTGGTGGCACAGGGAGCAAATCCCCTCTCCTGCCACCACAACACCCCCCCACATCAAACTATCACACATGTGCAGAATTACTCTTTTCTAGCCCTGCACCATTCATCCAAAATATTCCAAAAGCCATTTTGATGATGATTCCTGGCAGATCATCTCATGCCCATAAGAAGCCAGGATCCTATACAAACAACACGCTTACTTCCACTTGGTTTTTCTTTCCAACATGCTTATTTCTACTTTTACTTTCTTTCTTTCTGCTAAAGTTAGCAAAATCAGAATGATCAGTAACAAGCAGGAGATGCACAGGACCTTGCAGGCAGCAAGTTCATAATGAGTGTAAAGACAAATTAACTCTGAGCAGAGTTCAATTTGCGTTTTGTCTTAACACACAGTCTGCCCAAGAAGGTTTTTTCTTAAGTCCAAGCAAAAGCTTCTTGAGGGTAAATTCTGAGAAAGTTCTCCGCCTTCCACCCTAGCCCTCACATACCTCTGCAATGTCATCAGGGCTGGTCAAGGAGAAGCTGTGGCCTGCCAGCTGATACGCCTTGGTCTCAATCTCGCTCAGTTTAGCTTGCATGACCTGTTTCTGGGTTTCATAGGCTGCTGTGCTAAAACCAATGCCATTCAGCTCCAGTAGAGCCAAGCAATAATGAGTGGGCATCTCCACTTTAGAAAACACATCTGTAAGTACAAGCCCCAAGAAAAACTTCTATAACATCAAAAACGGATCAATAGATTCATAAAACACCACCTGGGGAATCCTCAGTTTTTAAAATCCTGAATGTCCTGACATGCTGAAATCTCTGAATATAGATTTAGTTTAAATACTTTGGTTTCTGGAATATTTCGTAGTAAGAAATATTTCATAATAAGAAGTATTTCAGAACTTTTTATCACAGCAGTATTTAAAAGAATAACAACTTCTGTCTTTTTTTTTTCCTAAGAAATACACATCTCTCTCTATATCAACATTTTATAAGCCACAGATATGCTTAATGTAAAGCTTTCTAACTTGATACACTTTTATTCCATCACCCGCATCTTTTAAAAAGGTTCTAAAGTTTAGTTGTCACGATCATAAATGATGTAGTAAACTTGCAATAGAACACTTCAATGAGACTGGACTCTAATCTTAGGCTTTGGATACAATTTAGAGGAAACAATCATAAAGCCCAGCAATAGGTATGTGCTTTTTGGTGTTTTTCTGCTTGCTTGTTTTTAAACAGAGACAAGCATTCAGCAAACATTAGTGCAAACATACTGGATTATTCACCATGGGATCACAAAAGTTTCATGGACACAACACATACATGGAAAATAATGCTACAGGGGCAGGCCAAAGAGCAAGACATCTCCTTCAGAAAACATCTGAGGATTTTAGGAATTGCTTCTGACAAGGAAATGCAAAAGCTTTTGAAAACGTTTGAGAAACCACAGACAGACTCACAAGTCCCCTGGGAATGGCCAGAGTACTCATGTGGGAAGTAGAGATCTGCTTGATTCAGAGACTTAAAATAAATTCCGCTATTGCTTTAACCATGGTGGATATTTGGAATATAAAAATTATATTTTAATTTAAAATTTAATTTAATTTTTTTGACAAAACAGACATACTTCCAAGGGAAGCTCCCTCTTTTCTTTTAACAAATGAACATTTTGCCACAGAATATACTTAAATAAGAACTTCCAAATCTCCTCTCTTCTCCACTGATCATTCAGCCTGTGGTAGCACAGCCACCTTTACCCTCCGTCTTTATCCCCAAGTGGAGCTCTTCTTACCTGTCAGATTTTCCTTCTGTAATTCATTATGGAGTTCATTCATGACACTGAAGACAAGCACAGACTCTACTGCTGCTCTGTACCGCCCAGAATGATCTCTGCTGGCACTAAGCCCCAGGCTCTGCACCCCTTGGCCGGTGCCTACCCCTTCCAGTAGAGGTAGCTCACTGGGGAGAAAGTTAGTCACCATGTTGTGAAGTGTACGTTCCTTAGAGCCAGAATCAAGCAGCCAACATGCAACCTTAAAAAGGGAGACGTCCATGAGATCTTTTTTCCATTTTAGTCATAATACAATGTAAATATTTAACTGGGGGTTATTGCAAGGTTACAGTGCAGATTATTTTTCTTGATTTCACAGGCAGATTGGAACAATTTGTGGAAAAGTTACAAGATTTCAGATAAAACTTTCGAGGGGGCATAAGGCACTGAAAAGTTTCATTCTCATTCAAACTAAATTCTGCACATTTGAAAACCATATCCTCTGTCCACTAAACACATCTAGAAGCGTTGTCCTCAGGTTTTTTCATTTATTAAAACCTAACAAAAAGGGGACTATATATGAAAATCAGGATCAAAACATGTTTAATCTGAAAATTGACTTTATAAAAATCAGAAGATGCTATTGATCTAGAATATTAGTCAAGCTGAGCTCTCCTGTTTTTTGCACATCAGCACTAGTACCAAGAATGCTGCAAGGCAAATTTTATTCATGGTAAGCGTCATACCTTCCACTGTCCTGAAAGCAATTTCACTTACAGCTATATTTCAATTTCTTGTGTCAAAATAGGATGAAACACAGGTTTCTGCATTGTCTCTGCCATGCAAGCAGAAGGCAAAAACCACATGTGTATATACAGGTGGGAGGAGTCAGGGGGTGTGAAGGTGTGCATGTATGTATATATTCATTGCATCACTAAAATGAACAAATATGAGTGTGACTAATACATAGAACAGTGCAGAGAAGGTGCTACTGTTATTGCTTTTTAATTTTATCCTAAAACTATGTATCCGTATGAAAAGTTAAGTTTGTCCTTGTTTTGAACACCTTACCTACTTACCTGCGGACTTTAACATTGCCATGATGCTATTCAGCCCATGTGCGATGCAAGCTTTAGAAATTAACACCAGAAATTTCTATGCATCTAGAGCTTTTCCTAGTAAGGACAAGAAGGTGCTTTTACCTCTTTCTAGTGTTTTATTTGAGTTACAAATGATACTGAACCTTTTCAAATAATGTGAACTTTGTTTTGTTTTGAGAAAATGGCAGCAGCAATAGTGGACAAATCTTCTGCTTACAAAGTCTTCTGCTCTCAGAATCAATAATCTGACCAGAAGCACTTCTGCCATTTCAGTTCTAGGCTTCTTATTGCAACAAAACAAGAGTTCAGCCCTGTCCACTGGAACAGGGGAGAGATTTAACCTCATCCTCCCCACCCAAGCAATCAGATGTGAAAGATTTAACCTATCACTGAACCTAAATACTGGTTTAGATTTCCCACTAGAAGAAAATTTCACTAAACCGCCTGGCAGGTGTGCACATTGAAATCTAAATAACAGAAGGAAAGTACCAGAAGGTACTCCTGTCTTTCCACTGGGGTGTTTAAACTAGTAATTTTACCCAAGCTAAATTTCTTAATTGTGCAAACCTTTGGGTCCTCGAAACTTCCTTCCAAGGAGATGCCACAAGCCATTACCAGAGTCTTGTAGTGCTGAATGAAGTTATACATGACAAGTGAGCGCTCCTGCTTGGGCTTCTTCTGCAGGTACAGCTGCAGATGATACAGTCTCTCTGTTACAGATAGGTTTTTGTCCAAAGGTGGAGGTGCCAGACTCATACTGATTTCTAAGACATGAAATACAATCAAAAATCACCTTTTTACCCACTGAATGATAAGAAAGGCAAGCGAAAAATCTTGAATTAAATCACCCAAAACACAAAAACTACAGTAGGACTGTGAACAAATAACTATAAATTTATACCGACACTACATATTTTACCGAACCAGACAAGGCTCCCAAAAGCAATATGCTGTGTCTGTACTACTAAACAAAGGATAGTCAGGAATTAAACCCTAGCCACGAGCCCACATAACACAGATTGGGTTATTTTCAGCATTCTAGAGTCAGATTTGCTCTGGAGAGTAAAAATTGGAAGAGGTTGAAAGAGAAAAGCAAGTAAGCTAAAGACAACATGGGAGTAAGCGAACATTTTAGCTGTATGCATGATCAGCAGTCCAGCGCTTGAGTCAGTCTCCTGGCCTTATTATATAGCAGCATAGATGTGTCCACAGCAACATGTTTGTCACGTTTTGAGGTCAAAAGACCAGTCTATCAGCTCCCAAGTCAGGCGAGACCCTTGGGTCCGAGTCCCCCTGCCTTCCCTTGGCAGCCCAGTGAATCAGAGGGTTGTTCGTCTGACTTATCGTGGGACCCGTCACTAACAGACGAACAAGAGGTAATTTGGCCAGTATACCAGCTCCCAAGTCAGGCGAGACCCTTGGGTCCAACTCCCCCTGCCTTCCCTTGGCAGCTCAGTGAATCAGAGGGTGGTTCGCCCACTTATTAGGGATCGTCACTAGTAGTACTATGGACCAACTCCTTATAATAATTCAAAAGTTTCCGGAAACATACATATATATTTTATTTGTGACAGAATACAGGTTCGAGGATAGCCGGTGATAGTGACGGACTACAAAAACAACTCTAATTGAAATACTGCAGTGATAATATAAAACAATTACTGATCAGTGATAATACCAAATAGCTAGCAAGATGTTAGTAAGTAATTAAGTGCATATAACACAGAGTTCTTACCCAATAGGTGTCCCTATGGGGGGCAGAAGAGAGATTCAGCCCGTTGACTGATCCCAGACGTTCCGATGAGGGGGGGGTTTCTCCCTAACATCCCCTTTGTTTGCTGCCATTTTATACTTTTTCATATCTTTTAGGTGGAGCTCAAGTGACTCTAGTCATACATAACTTATTAGGATTGGTGTAAATTGCTCATGAGGGGTGGTCGCAGCTCGGAGGCGGGTGGAGGTGTGATTTAGTAGCTAAAGGACACAATTTCACCATCACTGCTGAGGCAGCGGTTGTGATTCACTTCCCTTGATGGCATTTTTATGGTTATCTTTACCAGGTGCCTCTCATCCCTGATAACAGGGATGAGCCGTGATTCCTCTGTACCACTCTACTCCCCATTTCAAGGGTATTGCGTAGGCCTTGTTCTTTATTTCTTATCCCCGATAACAGGGATCAGCCATGATACCTTCGTATCACTCTACTCCCCATTTCAAGGATATTGAGGCCTTGTTTGTTCCTGGGAGCAGCAGCTGTGCTTCATCTCAGAGCTGCTCTAATATTAGCTGAATTCTGGGGAAAAATATTCTCCCATTCCCCTCCAATTTCAGTCATTTTCCCACAATGTTCAAGGGTGTTCAACACTTCAGACTGCTGAAAAATATGGCTAAATTACTCCATCACACAACTGAGCTGGGTTTGGGACACCCAAAACACTTCCAAGAACCTATCTGCTGAAGGTACTTTCTTGAAACGCAGTGTTATGTAACACAGCACAGGCTGTCCGCTCACTTACCAGTCTGGTCTTGTATCTGCTGCAAAGAGATATAGTAGGCATCTTTTCCACCCCAACATACTGCCAGTCCAACCACCAAGATGTCTTCGCAGCCCTGGACAGGAAATCCATCATCTTTAACTTGCATCCACTGAGGAGAAGTTACTAAAGGAATAATTTTTAAGTTACAATTATAAAATGGCATCCATAAATACAGAAAAGTTTGGATCCTGAAAATGTAAATACACACAGTTGAACCTAAATTTCTTTATAAGTACATGTATACCTTCATTTTTATCTATAGGGAGAAAAATCTGTGTTTCTTTTTGGGAAAAACAAAAAAAATCAAACCCCAACATGTTTAGAGTAGCAAAACTTTCTCTTAACAGAAAAAAACACCCATATAGCAACCCTGCAAAACTCTGGCCTTTCCTAGCAATCTCTTCAAGACTTGAGACAGAAATTTCATATATGTATTGTCTCCTTTCAGTCTGAAAAACATTTCACTTTTGTCTGTCAAAAATATATTTTGATAGTTAAGAATTGTTATTGTTATGGCGATATGACAGCAAAGACTCTAACTCTGCTTAATCTTGTTATTTTAAAGGAAGAGTATGTTTATACAGCAGCAGCCAAACTGCAGCATACGAATACTTCTGTGGAAAAAAATGAAGCAATATTGCAACACTCCAGAGACTGATCTGAATTTTACATGTGCATATACTGAACCAAATTTACTTTTTGCAAACTCGAAAATATCTAACCTTGGTTCAGAGGCAATCCCGCAAGCAACACTGCTCAGTGGAGACCCTGAACAATCTGTACAGTTTACTGTTCAATATATTATTAATTTTAAAATACACCAAAACTTCTTTGTGACATGCAAAGATGCATGATAAAGGGACTGCACAACACAGACCCATTTCAAAATCAGATACACAATGAAACCTTAAGAATATTTAAACGCTCTGAAATACAAATGAGCTGCTAACACTTCATTACTATCACCAAAGAGCTACCAACCAAATGCTTGACACCAATTCTCCATCAGCTCCTTTGCATTACTGTGACAGAGAATATTCGATTACTATCAGTAATTTTCCTCCTTTTTCGCAAACCCTTTCCTTCTCCACTCCTACTTTAAGCGGAAGATGTCACCCTGCTGTTCACCAAATAATGTGCTGGAACACAGAACTGACCTTTCTGGAATTTGCCACCAATGGTTGATTTGGGAGACAGAAGACATTTTGCTCTTTCGCATGCCACTGCGATGGAGAATCTGCTTTTCTCCTTCCATTCTGCAACAAAAGTCTGGAAAAGTGCTTTGTCGCTTGCTACATCAATAATAGTGAAATTTTCAGCACTTAAGGGAACGAGTGGAAAAGCATCCTGAGACAGCTGCAGTGAAAAGCCTTGGTCTATAGTGGAATCATCTTTTCCCTCATCAGTCTCAACTGGGTCTACAATTCCAGGATTGACCTGGAGTGTTTTTACCTGCTGCTCTGCATTGCCCTCACTATTCTGCTGCAGCTGAATCAGCCACTCTTCGTTCATGCAGGTGACTTGTCCCTTCCTTGCAGATTTCACAGAGAGAGAAGCAGAACTCTTTGGAAAAAGCTCTTTGGGGGGTGTTGGAGGAATAAACCCGTTATTACCATCTAGTGCAGGACAGGGTATTTTGTTGCTTCCCTTCAGTGGAAGTGTTATGCAGTCTGTTTTCTGCACAAGATCCAAGTCTTGTGTTTCATTTTCTTTAATCTTGAAACAGCTTTTTAAATCCTGGCAAGTGGGCAAAGGCTTTGGCTGACAACGGTCAGTTTCAAAAATTGGATCTAGCTCTTGATTAGTAATAGAAGCAACTAACTTTTCTTTCAAACAGGAGCTTACTGAAACTGGTTCAGTGCTTGAGGGTCTAGGCCATTTGTCTAATACATCCTGCAATCCTGGGCTTAGTTCAAAGGAGCGGTCAGTCCACACCACAGGACGGGTTGTCTTGTCTAAAGCTTGCAGGCTTCTCTGGAGCTTTTCACCTTGATCTCCTACTAAATCCTTTGGTCTGGGGTCATTGTTACAAATCACTGGGTTTCTGAATCCTGGCTGACCACGAAATGTAGAAGGAAGATCTTCCAGAAAAGACGGGGAGTTTGCATGATCTAAAACTTCAGCTATTAGATCAGAGAATGCTAGAGACACATTGTTAGGCTGTGCAGTGTCCTCATGCTCTTTCTGATTGTCACTGACATCCAACTTACTCTGAACAGGCCTTAGGTTCTGCAAAAGACCTTCTGGAGGAAGCAAAGCCTCTTGCTTCTCCACAGATTCCTTTCTGTCAACTTCCATGAGGTCACCAACGTTACTGAAGCTATCATCAAACAGCAAGCTATCACTCATATTCAGGCTTGTTTCAGGGACAGGGTGGCATTCTACTTGTACAATGTGCTCCCTACCAAAAGGGGAGGTTGCTTTATTAAGGTCTTTAGACACAGTCTCCCCTCCTTTCACTGAATTTTGGGTCTGGTAATCTTGTAGAAAACTGTGTAGCTGGGAGTCGGTCACTGAGAAATCGCTTTCTTTAAGGCAACGTGTAGATTCTATTTCCTTCATTACGGGCTGTAAATTAAGGCCTCTAGACTCCAAAACTTTATTACTGCAGTGCTGAGATGTGCTTTTGGTAGTGTTATTTGTTGCGTTAAGACTCGATAAGCCCAGATTCCTAACTGTTGCAGCTGGCCTTTCGTCAGTAGCATTCTTGGTCCGTGAAGTGCTTTGTCTCTTGGAGATTTCCTGCTGCGGTATCGCTGCCAGCTCTAAACTTTGTACTCCCTGCTGTCCTGTGATTTTAGCTGCTCCTTCCTGTTTTATTATCATCTCAGTTTGAGTATCCAACTGGAAGCTGTCTTCAAAGTTCCTAGAGTGAGAAAACAGTTCAGAGCATGGACCATTCTGAACATCACGTGCATTGCAAACACCCCTGGATTTTATTAGAGAGTCTTTCAGAAAATCCTTAGGATGACTGTCGGCTTTCTGCAGTGCTCCAGCTTGTAACAGTATCCCATTAAGCTTTTCGCTCTCATTTTTTCCACCATTCTGAATCTGAATATGGCAGGATTTATCCTCACCAGGACGAAAATGCACAGGCTTCTGTATCCTGCTGCCACTATGGACAAGTCTGCTTCCAGAGCAGCTAGCAGCTACATTACAGTGACCCGTATCTAAAGCCATCTGCTGCTTACCCGTCATCATCTCAGCACAGCTCGCATCTGTTTGTGTTTTATTAATTTTATTCCGTTTATCATTAGTATTTTCATTTCTCTGTGTCCTAGCACTAGCAGGTATCACCACACTTTCTACAATATTATGAGTCTCCACGTTGATGTGTGGAGTACCCTGTAATGCAACAGGTGACTGAAAACACACTCTCCCCTTGGGCATGCCTTTATTAGTCGTGGTAGACTCTGTAAATAATCCTTTCATTTTATCCTTCCTCTCAAGATTAAATTCCCACATCTGTACAGAACTTGAGACTTTGTGAGTTACAGACCCTGTTTCTGTAAATTCCTTATTATTTTGGTCTGAAAAAAATCCATCTTTACAGATGGTGGGGTGGAAAGCAGGTGGTTTTTCTGTGGCTATAAGCGTATTTGAATCTTCAAGAAGTGATCTCTGCAGTTTTGAAGCAGTATTTTTGTTCCTAGTCCGGTTTAAATGCATGTCCGTACTTTTTATCAGTCTAGAGGCTGAAGACTTTGTTTTCAATGTTTGTGTTTTTTCTTGTTCAGTAGGGAGTTCTGAAATTGTTCTCCTGGAATTGACCAGAGAAATTCCTTCCACGTTTTCATTATCTCTGCATGTATTTGGCCATCTTCTAGCACTGTACACAGTATCATCATTGCCTTCCTCTCCTCGAGCCTGTTTCCTGCTTGGGACTTCTCTCTCAAATCTGAAGTTTTCTGTACTACTGCTTAGTTGCCTTTTATATCCCTTTTTAATATTTGATAAGTTTCCAGTCTGCAAACCAAGGCCATTACAATGTTGAGCTCTGCTTCCCTTTTTGTTTAACACCCTAGAAGACTGCTTTCCATTTGACCTATGTAGTCTGTCTTCCAGTTCTGACTCACTGGTGATCATAGAGGATGTATCAGACTCTAGAAAAGACTCTGGGTTCCACTGCACTCCCATCAGTGCCAAATCCTGTTGGAGAAGTCCCCTGGCTTCCTCCACAATGAGGGAAGCTGCTTCTCTTTCGTTTAAGTTTTTCATTCCAGCGATCCAGATGCTGCGCACAGTCCGACGCTCCGCTGCTGATTCTTCATCTTCATCCACAGCTCTACGAACGCTACGGGAAAGGTAACAGACAGATGTAAACATGCATGCAGAAAATAACAAACAACACGAGGAGCTGGCACTATTCTGCTCTGCTCCCATTTCAATTAGCTTCACAGCTTCCTAGCTTCACAGAAGCACTATATCCAAAATAGAATGCACTTTACAGGAAACAACTATTTCAGCTTTCTATATATGAATTGATGTCGATGAAAGATATTACTGGCTGCAAATCCCAGAAGCATTCCCACATTTCTGTGTCCAAACATGTACCATAGATGAGTTCCAACTCCCTGCTAGGGAAAGATCCAGGTCTGAATAAATCCTTCCCCATGCACTGTTTTCCAAAGAAAGGAAACATCAAGAGTATGAACCAGACAGGTGTCATGGCACAGTCCAACAGGTACTCGATCAAGGAACCTTGTGTTCGCACTAACATGAAAATCACAACAGAATCTCAAATAATACACAGTAATAAATCATCAACTCCGTTGATCATATGGTGGAGCTGCCTTTTAGAAGCAGCAAAAGGTCTCCAGAAAGCATTAACAATTCACCGAGGACTAAACAGTGCATTGAAAAGAGGAACATGAAGAAAACGTAGGTCTCTCAAACTTATGCTGCAGATAAAAGATGCTTCTATTAATTTCAGAATAATCATGGAATGACTGATCAGAGACCTACAAGTTATTTCTAACTAACCTAACTAATTTCCAGCATTTGGCGCCAAGTCCCAAAGGGTAGCATATTTAATTGCAGATTTCATCCTGTAATCCTTCACCTTACAAACACATTTGTTTATTTGTCTTCCAGACTTACTGATTTCTCACCTTTTGAACGGTACTGAATTCTTCAGAGCAGTTGCCACATCATCAGGACTGGCTTTAGCAAGATCAGCCACTGTGACAAAGCCAGCGTTGTAAAGTGTCCTAGCACGCTGTGCATTCAGCAGAGACACTCGTACCAGGTCACAAAGCTCCCTATGAACCCCAAAAGTGAGGCGGCTCTGGAACTGAGAGAGCAGCAGCTCCATGTTGTGCCAGCCCAGTCGATTACAGAAAACCGTTACCATTCCTGGAACACAGAAGTTACATCAATGTCTTAACTCCACCTCCAGTTCTACTAAGCTGGATTAATTTCCCGCCCCCTCATCTGAATAGGCATTCACTTCTTCACATTTCTCACTTTCCCATTACTTAGAGAAACAAACCCATGCTTATTATAACTATGACTAGGAGCTGGTCTCTGCTGGTTCTAGCAGAACTCATAGAATCATAGAATCGTCTGGTTGGAAGAGACCTTCAAGATCATCGAGTTCAACCATTCACCCTGCACTGTCAGGGTCCCTAAACCATGTTCCTCAACACCAAATCCACACGGTTTTTAAACACCTCCAGGGACGGGGACTCCACCACCTCCCTGGGCAGCCTGTTCCAATACTTCACAACCCTCTCTGTAAAGAAACTCTTCCTGATATCTAACCTAAATTTCCCTTGGCATAACTTGAGGCCATTCCCTCTCGTCCTGTCATTCATAACATGGGAGAAGAGACTGATACCCATCTCCCTACAACTTCCTTTCAGATAATTGTAGAGAGCGATAAGGTCCCTCCTGAGCCTCCTCTTCTCCAGACTGAACAGTCCCAGCTCCTTCAGCTGCTCCTCACAGGACAAGTTCTCTAAACCCTTCACTAGTTTCATTGCTCTTCTCTGAACCCGCTCTAGCACCTCAACATCCTTCTTGAAATGAGGGGCCCAAAACTGGACACAATACTCAAGGTGTGGCCTCACCAGTGCTGAGTATAGGGGGACAATCACTTCCCTGCTCCTGCTGGCCACACTGTTTCTGATACATGCCAGGATTCCCTTGGCTTTCTTGGCTGCTTGGGCACACTGCTGGCTCATGTTCAATCGGCTGTCGACCAGCACTCCCAGATGCTTCTCTGCTGTGCAGCTTTCCAGCCACACTTCCCCAAGCCTGTAACGCTGCAGGGGGTTGCTGTGGCCCAAGTGTAGGACCCAGCACTTGGTCTTGTTGAATTTCATACAGTTAGCCAACAATTACAACTCTAATTAATCTAGAATTAACTAGTTTATCAGTGAGATAGAAATTCTGAATGACACTGCTTTTTCAGAGATGCTAATCTTGAAAGTGTGAATGCATGTCCTGTAACAGAATTCCTGTGAACCAAACACACTGAAGAAGACAGAAAAAAGCATTTGATGAGGGGCAATACGAGAAGCTACGAGGAAAGCCAGCATTGATGTCCGTAAGAGCAAAACTTGGCCTGCAGAACTTCAGTTACTGAGAGCATCAAAGGAGGTAGCAAAGCCTATAATAAAGGTTACAACTGCAGTCCCTAGCACATGGGAGGAAAAGAGCAGGGAAAAGACAGTTTCGTACTCACAGATTGCATCTACAGAATATGAAAATAACTGAAAGACATGGCATCCCTTACTCTTTTTAAAGTGATTACAGAATACAACTTTTATCATCTCTTCGAACTATAGGTCAAGTCAACAATTCATTTTACTTCCCAGACTAGTTTTGTGAAAATTATTAACACTGGGAATAGAGAATTATGAAACTGCTACAACAAAAAGTTATTTATACTACCAGAATTAATTTAAACTACTCTGCATCATTTGGGGCTTTGACTCATGCTGCAACCCACATGTAAGGTTTTGCAAGTTGAGCTAAAACTGTCTTAAAAACTGAAGACCCACTTATGGAGTAATGGAGGACTTAGACAAGAGAAAAAAAAACAACATCTCAATCGCATGGTGGGCTGTTACTTCTACTCCTACATAGCCCTCTTAAGGAAGTTAAGGTAAAGGTGACAGCTATCTAACCTCTTGTTAGCTGGTGATAAATGACCTAGAAACTACTCACTCTGTTTTGAAAACTATGAACTTTTATTTTCTGGTCAATTAACTTTGCAACCAGGAGAAAGCCATGCTAAGTCTTAGAGACCCCAAACTTTACCCACGCTGAAAAGTACTTTTTCCTGGTAGAGCAAAGCTTCAGAATGGACTTGTGCTTAATTTCCATACTTAGTATCGAACAAACTACATTCCTGCACAGTAGACAGATGATTTCCGTAAACCTCAGGATGCTACAGCACTGCTTGATTCCACTTAGCTGGCCTCCTTCCCACAGCACACTCTGTGGATCAATCTCAAAGCAGGGACAACCACAGATTAGGTTATAAAACTGGAATTGGTTTTACAAGACTGATTGTTGTTAGTACCACACTGTGGCTATCTTATCCCCATACGTGGAAGGAAAGAAAACAGACTAGCCTAAGACTCCTTGGGTATTTTGCCCAGACAACTCACCTGCATAAGTGGCAGCAGACTGCTGCAAGGATTGAAGCTGGCCACGATTACAGCCATATTTCTTGGTCATATCCTTTAAGGGAACCTCACTGATTAAATCTAGAAGGGCAAGACTGGTGAAAAACCTGTAGAAGTACACAGGGAAATAAAATCATCATCCAGGGCACATTAGTGTACATGGCAAAATGCACTGTGATACATAGGACAGAATGGTACTATAGCATAGCACACAAAAGAAACAGAGGAGCACAAAAACATCAGCACAAACATCTTGTGCCAGCAGTGTTCTCAGTCCAGAGCAGACCAGGTCCAGGTTCTCTGAGCTATCAGCTCACTCAGCAAGAGAGCCAGTTCCTGAAAACAGGCACAGAGCCTGTCCACTCCATGTGTTACAGCCTCTAGTCTTTGCACATTGACACCCATTTGTGTCTACCTTTTGTGGATGGCCATTTGTCTATGCTGTTTCTCTGTTTTAGCTATGATTTTGCCCTTTACAGAGCGAGCCAGAAAGCCTTCTTCAATCCCCACCAGCTCAGCCACACGTTTCATTGAGGCAGGCAGCTTCTCCCATAAGCATAAAAACTGGTACCAATCAATTGTTGTCCACTCCTCATACACTGGGGTGACCTGAAGAAAATAAGACAATGCGAAAAACTGTTTCAGAGAAACAAACAGAACAGAGCTCTGGGTAAACAAAAACACAGCCTAGGGAATGTGGTTAGAGCATCCTACACACTACTCTGAGGCGTTGAGTCATAACCATGTATCCTGATGAAAGTAAAAGCTCTTCTAACCTGTTTTTTTAAATATTTGTACTGATGAGATCTGACTCATATGGGTACTTTAATGACTAAACAATTTGAAATCTTTGTCAGATTGCTCCCTAAATCCAAGACACTAGGAGATTTTTAAGCTGCATCTTTATTCTCCTTTAACAAAATAAAACTTTTTTTTTTTTTTTAACAAAACTGAGAGATGTTTATCAATCTCTTAAAACCACTAGCAACCACACTGACCACTGCCAGGGAATCTGATAAAGCAGGAGGGAACACAGATTTTGCCAGAACTCACTGAAGCTTTTATTTACCTTGAGTACAAGAAATCTCAGCTTTTAGTAACACTGACAAAGAAGCCATCCAGAGCTTTCGCACACTTTTAGACAGAAAACCTATTCTGCTATTGTTCAGTCAGCACAGAGTCAGTTTCAGTATGAGGAGACAAAATGTCATCATATCTGTATCGATATACTGCAAGATTAATTACTTTGAAATAACTAACAGTTGTTGAGGAACATTTAACATAACACAGAATACCAGATACCTATGTAGTTGTAAATCATCCATGCCCCTTCATCTGCTGAGAACAAGAGTTAAGCTGGGGGATTGTCTTTTGTTTGTGGGTTTTTTTGTTGTTTTTTTTCTTTTCTTTAAAGAAAACTCTTTTCCTAGCCTATCAAAAAACTTATTTGTTTCAATCAACTTTCCTAAAATGCAAAGTCTTGGAATTCAGTTTCATATTTGTACAAGTAAAAGATTCAAGCCTAAGAGAATTAAAAAGCATTATAGCAGGTGATTTCCCTGTAGTTCATGTTTGAGGCTAGCTTAATGGAAGAGAATCTCAAGAACATTTTGTTTATCAGTGTATTTGATTTAAAATAACATTAGACAATGCAATTAAAAAGTACAGGGTAAAAAAATATATTGCCATCACTGTCTATACCCTAGAACATGAACAAAATTCATCCTGTTTTTTTCTGGTTTGGAGATGCAAACAGGGAAAAAATTCACTGGTGCATGACACAAAACAGTCTGCTTTGCCTAGTAGAAAGAGAACAAAATATAACGTGGTCCTCTAAAACAGAGATATGGATACATATAAGACACTAGTGGATCAAAAAAAAAAAAATCTGTCAGTATCAGCCAATAACAAGGTTAATGAACACAGCAAGAAGAGACAGGCACCCTCAATCTCTTGCCTCCTCCTGTCTCCTACCTCAACAATAACTGTAACCACAAGCATTTTCTACTTGAATTTTTTTTTTCAGGCAAGATGCCCAAATTTTGCCTTTGATATATCATCCTGGTAAAAAGAATACACTTTATACTTAAGGAAGCTGAAGACAACTGTCAAATTTCGGAGGATGATTGCATGATGGGCCTCTGGCAGCTGTGAATCCTAAGATGCCCACTGCAACTCCATCTTGTTTCCTCACTAATCTTCACAGGCTCATGGCTTCCTCTCTAAAGGTCTTAAATAGCATTGCTCAGCTTTTTAAGTGTAGGTGCACATAAATCTTGTCAAACTTTGGGATGCTTTCCCCTCAAAAGATTTATCACGCTCCTTCCTTTAGCCCTGGTAGCATCACCAGGCAAGTAAAATTAATCAGAGATGAATTTCACTGTTACTGACTCAAGGAGAGGTCCACTCGCAGGAAGAAAGCAGTGTAGTTTCTCTGAGGCTTTTTGTAGGCAAAATAAATGCTAAAACCCCATGTCCCAGTTTTAGCTGGGACAGGTAGCTCTTCTTTTTAACAGCTAGAAGAGCTCCGTGTTTTGGTTTTACTCAGAGGCTCGCTCTGAGAAGAATGCTGATAGCAAGTTGATATTTGTGGTTAGACGTGAAACTCCAAGGACTTTTCAGTGTGCCGGAGTGCAGAAGCACGGCGGGATAAGGGGGGAGCATAGCTGGGACAAGGGCGACACGACTCCCCTTGTGATTTGTGGTGGAACTTAAGATTGAGGGCCAAACTGGCCAATTAGTATTCCATATCATGCAGCGTCATGCCCAGTATAAAAGTGAGGGGCAGCCGGACAGAAGGGCTTTTGCGCTTTGGCTCTTTCGCCGCTTTTGCTCTTTTGCGCTTGCTGCGCTTTTGCTCTATTGCCTTTCCCCCCCCCCCCACCCTCCCAGTACTCCCACTCTCGGAGTTCTCTCTCTCTCTCTCTCTGCCCCTCTCTATTTCGGGGCCTCGCGTTCGTCCGGGATTGCAGCTTCGGGACGAGACGGGCTTCGCATACGAGGGGGTGGTGAGCATCTATCCTGTGTATTAAATCATCTGTATTAAATTGTTCTTGTCTCAACTCACGGGTTTCCCGTTTCTCCTTTAATTCTCTCCCTCATTCCTGGGGGCGGGGGAGGGGGAGTGACGGGCTGTGTGGGAGGGTCAGCCTAACCCATGACACCCCAAAAGTTTTCTAAGCCTCCAAAAGTAAAGAGACACAGCCTGCTGATCCCAAACATACAGCAAACCCAATTAGTTTCATCAACTTTAAACGGTTCAGAAAAATTACTATTATACTATACACAAAACTTACAAAGTTCTGAAACCTTTCATAGTCAGGAGTAAAAACAACAGGCTTAGATGGACATGCAGCATCTGCCTACACAATAAACACTACGGGAACAGACTAGTTCTGAAGAACATTTAATTTAGAAACTTTTCTTCATGAAGGATAAGCTAAGCAAAGCACAAAAAAAAACCACTATGTTCATAAAGTCCTCAAGAACTCTGCACTGTGCTTTCTCTCCTTGCCTTGGTTTTGCAAGTAGGAAATACAAAACACAGAATGAGGAACATACCAAATAGACAATATGCAGATCATTCTCCAGAACAAAGCTTTTCATAGCTCGCTGCAGGTCAGCAAAGATTTCCATGGCTTCAGTAGGTGATAGAGAAGAGGAAAGAGTAGCTGAGCCAAGATGTGTTGGATGATAAACCTTTGCTGTTAAAAAAAACACACAAAAAACCCCCCCCACAAAAAAAAAAAAATCAAAAACACATAGAGAAACATTTAAGTGCAAATTTATATCTCATTTTCAGGTTGCAATGTATTTTATATATATCAATTCTACTAAATCTTCTGAAGTGCTTTTTCAAGAAAAAATAGTGTATTTCTTCATTCTGAAGACAGGAAAACAGAAACAATACAAGGTTTAGACTTGCCTAAGTCTAAACTAGGCTTTTTCAGTGGTCAGATCACAAGCTTGGGTCCTTCTAACTACTCGGACTAACAGCTATGATAGCTATTTAGAGAAAAAACACCGGAATCCCATCTGCCATCCTGTCTAGGAGTTACCATTTCGAGTATTTCTTTCTTAGGAACACCAAATATATCTTTTCATCTTTTCTTTAAAAAGAGATACAAATTAACCTGTAACAAGGATTTTTACTATTACTCTAAAAGTCTCATCCTTAGTCATTTGAAGAAAATAGCCAAAATCAGGAAAAAGTGCAACCATGTACACCAAGCAGTTCTAGAAGACACTTGCACTCTCTTAGAATGTACTGGTGCTTCTTTAGAAATACAAAAATCATAGTCTACAGTTAATGTGCACAAATCCTGTAGTAAAAGTATGCCTTGTTTAAAGATATTTTGGGAATCTGTAAACTAGGATGCATCAGTCTTACAGGTGATGTACAGAGAGAGGCCTTCCAAGAACACGTGCATGCAAAAAATGTTAAAGCAGGTAATAAAGACACCCTCCAGAAAGCTAAAAAATTCTTGATACACATGATTCTTTAAAATAAAACCAAAAATGTACAGAAGTCCTCATTACAAAGTTACGTTGAACATCTATCCAGCTGCAGAAAATTCATGGGTTCAAAACCGCTAACTGCAATCACCAGGAAGAACACCCATGTTACCTTTCACATCACTGCCGGCGTCTAGAACCTGAATGAATTCATTTTCCAGCAACCACGCCACACAAGCCTCGATAGGTCCTATCTGTGCTTTGTCTTGTGCCTTCTCATTTCCCCACTTGCTTTCTTTCAAACTGGATGCAAAAAGAGTGCAAGAAGCGTAGGTCTGCACATCATCTGGAGTGTTGGCCACTCCCCCCACTATGATCTGTTGAAGAAAACTACTTGTTCATATTGCCAGAGAAGCAGTAGGATGGAACATCAGATCGGAGAATCAAAGAAATTGATGCATCAGATATCTAAGTTTTAAAGAATCAGTACAAGGGAGGAACATGAGGCAAAGCAACTGCCAATCTTTAAGGACTTTTCTTGGCAAGAAGTTAGACACCTTAGGTAGAAAGGAAGAGGACTAAGCTATTGGAAAGAATTAATTACAAAATCTTGTTTTGATAGCAGGCATACACATAGTAGCAACTTAATTTGAGACTAGAACTAGGCATTTTGCTTAGCCGACTTTGTGAAATACTTTTAAAAGGTTAGAAAACAAAGTGGAATTTCCTGAAGACAAAAAGCAAACGAGGAAGGAGTAGTTCTCTGAAGGCTCTTCAGCATACTGAAGTTTTCTCTTAATATATGTGAATGCTATACTCCATCAGTTCTCCTGATTTAGAGTGATTTTCTTTCCCTTCCATTTTGTTTTCATTTTGTTTTTCACATAACTGTTTTTTCCTTGTGAGTCATTTCCATGTGCATGTCTTCCTTGAGACAGCAAGTTAGTTTAGTTTAACTAAAAACTTTATTTCATGGTTTCAATTCATTTTTTTCATGTTATAAAGCAACACCATCAGAAAGGAAACCTCATCTTTCAGATAGCTCTCATGCAGAAAAATGCATTTAGAAATTCCATTGGTCTGCTAAAAATTCAAAATCTATGAAATCACAACCAAGTTCTAAGTACCACAGCAGCTTTCACAAGACAGTAGGAGTAGTACAGCAAATGAACTGTATTTGAAGAGTCTAAGCTCAGTTCAAGGCCAAAAGAAACTTTGGAAAAGGAGATATGCTCACCTATGTGGAATAACACCCTTTTGGTCCTTTTTATTCCTGTAGGAACCCTACAGAGGAGGGCAGGCTAGAGGGTGCAAATTGGGTACCACACCTGTTTGTTCACCAAACACGTATTTACAAAGTTCAATTGTTGCTGTGCAAAAGAGGCAGATTAGTTGAGGGGAGAAATAATGGATCCTACAAGGTTCTACAAATGTCATTACGGCTCAATTCAGTCACAAAGCCTCTGGGATCAGTAATTTACAAGCATTTCCCACTTGAGACTGTCAGGTCACACGTGAAGTTTAAGAATTACACTTATTATTATTGCCTGCAGTTTGAGCATATCTAAATGCAGAAGCAAAGCTTAGTAACCCTTGTTTGAGTAGGCTCATGTCCTTATCTGCAGCAAGTGGAGACCAAAACATACCAAATAAAATGCTGAATATTCAAGCAAGCTGGCAGACCCAAGTAATTTTCTTCTGAAGTTGCTTGGGTTGACAAGGGACGAAATAGCATAGAAAGAAAGTGCACAGAAAACATTCGATGGTGTCACAAAAGAAACCATCGTACAACTACAAGAGTGCAAACACAGTTCCAATCCCTCCCCACGTGTCCTGTACCTCAAGTATTGCTCTTTTCATGCTAGAAGAAACACCTTCCCCTTCTCTTCTAAACAAACAACTGCAAACAGGCTTGAGAGATCCCTGAAGCAGAGCAGTTCCTTTTGATCTTTCTGAGGGCTTGCAAACTAAAATGCTCTCACCTATAGGAAAAGGAAAAAAAACAAACCAAACCAAACTAAAACAAAAACAATCAAACAAAAAAAAAAATTACCTTAGTATTGCATTTTAGCATTGTAATAGCTATGTACAGTTCATCAAGGACATATTATTAGAATAGAAAACTGTAGGTATTTTTGAAAAAAAGTGAATAAAAGAGGAAAATCTTAGCGACCTTGAACAGTGTGTATCCATTGCTATGCAAGAACTCCACAGATGCAGAGTACTTAAGAACTAAAAGCAGAGCAAACTTCAAAGTTATATTAGGCTGGTCAGAGTCTTGCCAAATCAGCTAAGGAGCTTCCATAGCCTCTCTGTGCGTTTGCTGTGCTGCTGGATGACTCTTGCTTCTTGTTCTGGAATTGACGGGAACTATAATATACAGTAGCATCAATTTTTCTTCTGCACTACATTATTAAATTGAATAGAACCTCAAAAGCAAGAAGAAAACATAAAAGCTACACAGCACTTCAACAGTTTCTGTTAAGATAACCAGCTTCTACATCCAGAATGAAATAACGCAGATACCAAAGTAATTCAGAAATCCAAAGTTATTAATCTAAGTAACTATGCATTCTCTGAACTTGCACCTATGCATAAATATATACACACACACATAAAATCTTATGTGTATTACACATAAAATCTTATGTGTATCTTAAGTATTCTGAATGGTTTCCACTGAAAGTACATCTAAATATACCTTACCTTAAAATTCTCTATCAGATATTAAGTTAATACTGAACTACTGAAATTCTGCGGGAGACAAAAAAGGTTCCAGTCACATAAAGGAGATTTTTTCAACGAAGCCATTACACAGAAACTAGGTCCCTGGGAGACCTAGCTTGTTAGAAGCTTTGCCAATTGGCACAGGATAATTGAATTATGGGTAGGACAAGCTTGCCTTTGACTAAGAAGAGAGATTTGGATTAGTTGTAGAGTAAAAATCATGATAGGTTTACAATAACTTGTTAAGATTTAAGTGCATGTAGTCTAGACACCAAGGTAATTTTGGTAGTATCTTAGTAAGATCCTAGGAATGCTAAATTATGATAAAACCGTAGCCATGGTAATGCTGCAGTAATTAGTAAATCCAGAGGTAATGAAACTTAAATGTAATGAACAGAATAAATACCACAAACGCAGCGTAGGTGAGTAACCGAATACAGCTTAAACGTGATTACATAAATGAATTACAGGATGAAAGACATGCTTAGAGGATGTGTGTCTCAGATTTTTTTTTTTATCCTGCTAGGCAAAACTTTTGATATCTGTTGACCATGTACTTTTGCCAGAGCTGAAAGTACAGAAGATAAACTGCCTGTAAGCATTGTACTGTGAAAGCAAAGCTTATTTCCATTTCAGCAATAAAGAAAATTCACTCATTTCATATTTGAGTTCTGATGTGACCTGCAATTCCCTCTGAAAACTTTGACTCTTCAGTGTGATAAATCTAACAAAAGATGGGCGTCCACTTGGCTCTACATTATCTGACAGTCATTCCAGATTTGGGGAAACCCTTTCCCAAGATGCCATGAGAACTTAAGAGCCAATAATTGCACCCTAGTAAACAGTTAAGGAAAAAAAAAGGAACTAAGCTGTTCTAACATCCCTTTTTGAACATTTCAGAGAGGGAAAGTCTAGGTTAGCATGAGACTAGACAAACACCAGAAGGCTCTGGCTATCTAGGCATAAAACTCCATTTAAAAAAAAGCCCTATTATATTCCCAGGTTTTGTTTAGCAATATTGAACAGCTTTACCTATTTCACCTTGAGAACGTGACACTTTTGATGAACGCAAAAATAATCCAATTTCATTTTCTAAAGTGACGTTTTTAAGTTTCCATCAAATCGGAAAAAAAAAAAAAATCAAAACCTGAGACAACCTAACATTACAATGTTGGGAGAAGAGGAGGAAATCAACTCAACAGCATTTATCTTCTGTCTGTCAGCTGAATTTCATATCCACATAAGGCATTTTTTACAGCTGAAGCTGCTGTCCTCCAGTCTCCCTACTCTGTGAAAGAGTAGCAGCTGGTAATGTAGCTTTATGTGCACATCTAAAAGGCTCTGTGGAGTGGAAAAAATGGTACATTTATAAAGCTTATCAGCATAAAAATCAACTGCTTACTGTGCAAAAGACAGTCACATCAGAATTGTCAAAAAAGGGTACTAATTATTGTAACTTGAAAGGGGAAAAAAAAGAAACTTGAAGGAATAATGTAATTTTACACCTGCCAGCTACACTCAAACGACAAAGTCTGGAAAATTTCAAAATACAGCATGCAGCTGCCCTTTTCTTCAACACATAGGGATAGCTCACAGAGATATAGGTCGTGAAATGCTCCGTTGCTATGCTACTCTGGCAAAAACAAAGTTAAATGTAAGAACAGTCTGCTTACACAGGGTTCCAACAAGCACCAATCAAACCATCAGTAGGGCAAATCCCACTTTCCACTTCTGTCAAACTTCTTATTTTCTACTGTGCTTACACTTGTATAATACAATTTCTCCAAATATCATCCATGAAGATTAATTTCCATTGCAAATTAAAATAACAGGCAGGATTATTTTGTTGGACATCAATCAGTGCCACTGTATGCATGAAGACATCATATTATCTACCAACTACTGGTCATATTTACCTGTTTCTCTGTCGCATTACTACTTTCAAGATCCATACATTTATGGTTAAGTTTAGTGGAAATATAATAAATTCAAATCAGAACTTCAAAGAACAGAAGTTTGTAAAATTATGGTTAGAGACTTTAAACGCATTTCTTACATTTTAGGCCTGTCCACTGAGAGTTTACTGTAAATTTTCTCACTGAAACTGTAAATGCTTCAGTAAACTGAACATTGATCACAGAATTAAGGCAAATGAACAACACAGCCTTAGAATCTAAAAAGAATTCAAAAAAGAAAATAGCCTGTTCCTGAAGTACCTGACATGTCAATACCAAAGTAAGTCTCATGCAGTGAAAAGAATCCACTGGGAATTACAATTTTTACTCCATTAATACCAAACAAATACATCTTGATTAACTTAATCATACTAAATACCAAAGGAATTCATCATGATTAGTCACTAATTGCAAAGCACTGCCCTGAATTTAATCGGGTTAACACCGTTCCGAGAGAATGTTAATAAAGCCTCTGCTTACCCTCTGTGTCTACTCCTTTCCTGCCAGCCCTTCCAGCCATCTGCTTGTAAGTGAGAATGTCCAGCAGTTTGCCACCAAACATGGGAGTTCGTATAATTACTCGGCGTGCAGGCAAATTCACTCCAGATGAGAGCGTGGAGGTTGCTGCTAAGACTCTGACCAAACCCTGGCGAAAGGCTCCTTCAATGATGTCCCGTTCATCAAAAGTAAGACCTGAGGAGAGATGCCTTTTAGCGCACCTAGTAATGGTGTGACTGCATTTAAGAGCTAATAATATTACTGTCAAGCAAGGGGAAGAACAAACAAACTTAACGAGGAGAATCTCCATCCTTTATTGGATGTGGGGGGAAACACAGGGACAAAGGATGAGGAACAGGCTGAGGCATTTGATGGCTTCTTTGCCTCGGTCTTTAATAGTAAGAGTAGTTGTTCTACGGGAACCCAGTCCCCCTGAGCTGCTAGATGGGGACAGGGAGCAGAATGAAGCCCCCATAATCCAAGGGGAAATGGCTACTGACCTGCTACACCACTTAGACACACACAAATCTACGGGGCTGGATAGGATCCACCCCAGGGTACTGAGGGAGCCAGAGGAAGTGCTCACCAAGCCACTTGCCATCATTTATCAACACTGGTCCCAGGTGACTGGAAACTAGCAAACGTAATGTCCATCTACAAGAAGGGCTGGAAGGAGGATTCGGGAAACTACAGGCCTGTCAGTCTGACCTGGGTGCCAGGGAAGGTTATGGAGCAGGTGATCAGGCCCAGTCAGCATGGGCTTACGAAAGGCAGATCCTACTTGACTAACCTGATCTCCTTCTATGACAAGGTGACTCGCTTAGTGGATGAGGGAAAGGCTGTGGATGTTGTCTACCTAGACTTTGGTAAAGCCTTGACACTGTTTCCCACAGCATTCTCCTGGAGAAACTGGCTGCTCAAAGTTTGGATGGGTATACTCTTCACTGAGTAAAAAAACAGCTGGATGGCTGGGCCCAAACAGTTGTGATGAATGAGGTTGAATTCAGTTGGCAGCCAGTTACAAGTGGTGTTCCCCAGGGCTCGGTACTGGGGCAAGTTCTGTTTAATATCTTTATCAATGACCTGGATGAGGAGATTAGGTGCACCTTCGGTAAGTGTGCAGATGACACCAAGTTGGGTAGGAGTGTTGATCTACTTGAGGGTAAGGAAGGCTAAGTGTCAGGTCCTGCATTTGAGTAATGACAAGCCCATGCAACAGTACAGACTTGGGAAACAGTAGCTGGAAAGCTGCCCTACAGAAAAGGACTTGGGGGTGTTGGTCGATAGCCAGCTGAACATGAGCCAGCAGTGTGACCAGATGGCCAAGGCGGCAAATAGCATCCTGGCTTGTATCAGAAATAGTGTGGCCAGCAGGACTAAGGAAGGAATGGTCTCCCTGTACTCAGTACTGCTGAGGTCACACCTCGAATCTTGTGTTCAGTATTGGGCTCCTCACTACAAGAAAGACACAGAGGTGCTGGAGCATATCCAAAGAAGGACAACAAAGCTGGTGAAGGGTCCAGAGCACAAATCTTGTGAGGAGTGGCTGAGGGAACTGGGGTTGTTTAGCCTGCAGAAAAGAAGGCTGAGGGGAGACCTTATCGCTCTCTACAACTACCTGAAAGGAGGTTGAGGTGAGGTGGGTGTTGGTCTCTTCTCCCAAGTAACAAGTGATAGGATAAGATGAAATGGCCTCAATCTAAACCAGGGAAGGTTTAGATTGGATATGAGGAAAAGTTTCTTCCCTGAAAGGGTTGTCAAGCATTGGATCAGGCTGCCCAGAGAAGTGGTTGAGTCACCACCCCTGGAGGTATTTAAAAGATGTGGTGTTTAGGGCCATGGTTTAGTGGTGGGCTTGGCAGCGCTAGGTTAATGGTTGGACTTGATGATCTGAAAGGTCTTTTCCAACTTAAACAATTCTATGATTCCATGATTCTAAGAACATTCCTCACTCAGTGTTAGGAACTAGACTCACAACACTACCTCAGTTAACCTCTTTTGAACCATAAGTGAAGTAAAATTTCACCATTAAGTTTTCATTATTCAATTGATGGTAGTACTTATAAACTAGCTTTTCTAAGGTGCTTGTATACATCATGGCGAGATGAACAACTATTTACTACATATCTACAAGTACTGCAAGTAAATAAATAAATAAAATTAAAAGACAAAAACTGGATGTAACAAACACAGTAGGGAACTAGGATTTAGTCATTTGTTGCCCTGACCCTGGAATCATTCTTCATTAATTCCATTCTAGGCTACAGGTCCAATATCTATCTTTCTCGAGGGCTTCAGGCCAATGTTATTCTTGAGAAAGAAATCCACACTTTGTAAGCATTTGGAATTATTCTCCCTACATATTCGATGCCATAGCTACTATTCTCTCTTCCAGAGTCAGTTCTTTCTCTGAGTGCATCAACAGGTGACATACACTATTACCTACTTAAATAAGAAATAAAAGATTTAGGCAGAAGCGTTTGCGGCATATGCTCCTTCTATTTTAACTGTTATACTTCTTCTATCATCTGTTTCACTATGAAATACTCTGGCAGCTTGAGGGACAACTTGAAAATGCTTAGGCTGCAAATTCGCTAATTTTTCAGGCATTTCACACAAAAAAATTAAGCTGTATTCAAAAAGTTGCTGTTATCTAACACAACAGAGAGAAGATGTATCATATTAGTGAATTATAGTCTTCAGCCACAGAAAAGAATTTTAAGTTTACCTCTAACTGTGAGATTCTCAAAGCATTTTAATTCAGTCATAAGCTACAGAAGGCTTCGAAAAGCAACCAGTAAATTGCTGGTAACTACAGCAAAAAGAACCCATATGACTTGATCATTACAGAATTCAAGACCAAGATTCTCAGGAGTACCTGCATGATGAAATGCCACTCCCCATGGCAAAGTACGTTGGAGCACAGAGTCCAGGCCTGAGATAGAACGCTTTAGCTGATCCAGAACCTCATCGATCCCTTCTCTGTCCACAACAACTGGCACAAGGCCTGAGTTTTTTGCAGAACCTTGAGACAGAAAATATTTTTATAGTTTCTACTAAAATTAATTTTCATTAAAAGGCACTGTGCATACTATAGTCCTCTATTAACTACTTTTCTCTTACTCTCAGCCTGTTGCAAACTGTAGAATTCCCTGGCAATGATGTCTGCCAGCTTCTCACACCAGTTCTTGGATGGACAGAAAAGCAGGACTGAATGGCCATCACAAACAGTCTCATAACACAGGCTCACAACATGGTCTTCATCTCCCTGAATTAAGACAAAATATTTTCAATGCACTCTCACACTGAATGGAGTTTGTAAATACTGTCATTCCTCTGTGTCACAGTAGGAATCTTCTACTTCAAGTCAGAAAAAGAAGCAAACAAAGAAGACAGAGCACTGTTATCTTAGTTTCTGTCTTGCTTTAGAAAGTCAAAGCACTAGTATGATCACATTCTTGAGGACAGCCCTAGACCTACCAATGAATAAATCTAAGGTTTTACATCTTGCTTTCATAAATTTGTTTCTTAATGAAGGCCACACAGTGCACAAAAAATTACTGCAACCTCCATGTTGTGGCTAACAGCAGTGGGGAAGAACTAGAAAGAGCCGCGAGGGAAAACATCCCTCTATAGTAACTAAGGAAGACTTATCAGCTAGGATGTCTGAACTAAAAGCATGAGATGTATTAGTCTGAGCATCCCCAATAAGATGCACCCAGCAAGCACTGCTAATCAAAGACTGCAAGTGTTCAGAGCACAGTCGAATGCTTTTATGGATACTTTTATAGATGCACATGCAAAATCCTACTGTTTACAGCTAGCCTTTTTGGTTTTAAGATCCTAAGAGAGTTGCTGCAACTGACCTGTTTTGCTTGGCTAAGGCAGATTCTCTTCCAGCAAGCAGGCCACAGGAGGAATAGAACAAAGGTAGGTGTATAGTAAGAAATAAAAAGCACTGAAATGCAAATGAAAACAGAAGCAATGGCAGGAACTGCATATTACACATCAAAAGCTCAGTAAGGATTCAGCCAAATTCAACAGAAGTGGTGAGGTCCTCAAGTTCCCTTTTCTGGTCCAGTCTGAGGCACAGAACAGAAGCTGAAGGTCCAGTGATAGATCTGAAGCCCAAGAGGATCACCTGGTCTTATAAAATAAGCCAGCTCCCTTAAATTGTTGAGTCATAAGCCTAGTTTAGCTTTTTTTCTCTCACTTAATTCAGTACCTAGCCAAAGCAATTACTTCAAAAAAACATCCAGAAAAGGAGACGCAAAAACGCCTTCTCAATATGACCACATAAAAGCAAGCTTCCAGATATTCTGGTCACAAACATCTCCTTCTTCTTTGCTGTGCCACCATGCTACTGACAACAGAAGGTTTGCACACAATGAGAACCAGGTGAAAAACATTCCAAAATATTGCTGGCATTCAGCCCATATTGTCCAACTACTATGCTAGTATTACACAGAGCAGCTGAAAGGACTGGAGAGAGAATTCACCCTTCAAAAACTCCACAGAAAAAGAACCTACAAGAAGGAAGTACAAATCTCCCATTTCTACCTGTTTGGTTCTTCCGAATCATTACAGTACGTTACCCCTTAACCTTTCGTATCCTTTTCAAGTGCACAAAAGGATTAAATACTGAAAACAGCTTCAGAAGAATCAGGATGGACATCTGCCTTCTAATCACTGACAAAATTAGATTATTCAGCAGTTTAAGCTAAGCAGCTTCAATATCAGATTTTAATGGAAATATATTCTCCCAATGATTAATGCAAATTCCTTGGCCTAACCAAGGAAATACTTATCTTCATTTATGAAAAGTGAAGTAGATTCCTGTAGATTCCTGGGCACAAGACAGAGTGGTGGGTAAGGGGAGAATGAAACTCATTATAGCCATCAAATGCTCAGAAACAAGATAATGACAAAGTCAACTTTGTCTTCAAGACAAAATCGAGAGACTTCAAGAACTTCATGAATGTCTGTTTTGTTTTGTTTTTTGTTTAAATCAGTAGAAGACAAAAATCAATTTTGTTCTCAGTTTGAGCATACAATCTATGAAGTAAACAATGAAGTTGGGAATGTCGTCCATTAAAAAAAAATAATTAAAAGCATACCAGTAGCTGTCTTTTTAACTTTAGCTGTGCAAACGGAGTTATCCCAAAGCCACTGGTCAGAGTTTTGTTACCTTCAGTTGAAGCTTGGGCTGGAATTCTTGCACTAAATTCATGGAGGAGTCATAAATGTTGCTGCCAATTTTCACCCACTCCTTGAGGGGCACAGGACGAAAATCCGTACAGTATAGCTCTGCATCTAACCATGAGGCTAGGAGTCCCAAGTTAGGGAGAGTAGCACTCATGCCTACAATCTGTATCCCACCAAAACCAGGACTGGTCATCTTCGCCTGTCTGGAAGTCATTAAAAAGAAAATGAAAGTTAGTGATAACACAAGCTACTGTTCTGGAAAACAGGATTCGGAAAAACTGACTCAATCTACTTCCTTCCAGCGTCTAAAGTGCAAAGCTATTTTTTTCAACTTCTTGACAAAGAAACAAGTCACACTCTACTCCTAGCAAACACAATGTCAGGTTATGCATTGGTAACAAGATAATTCAACTTTTTCTCATTTTGAACCTAAACTTTAAGCTTCTTCAACAGCCATAAACTGACTGTGTATTTGGAAAAACTGAAAACAAATAAATCAATCAAGTATTTCCTTGCCATTAACAAAAGGATGGAAATAAAGGAATGGTCTAATTTCCAATGCAGTCTTTCTAAGCTTAAATGCCTCAATTAAAACACTCCCATTTGTTTCAATTTCAGGAAAAATAATACCAGACAAAGGTCTTCCCAGAGCTGGGAAACAAAGCCCTTAGTTCAGCAAAGAAGAAAGCAGCTTCAGTTCTCAAAGTGCTGAACAGCTTCCACTAAAGGCAGTGAGAAGTAATGGACTCTTAACAGACCTGAAAACACAAACCATTAATTTAGATACTCAAATGTATATTTTCAAGCTTTTACATCCACAACAGGGTTTTTTTAATGCTGCTAAGCCTACGTTTAAAAGCTACTCGTTTGCATTGCACTGAGCCACAAATTGAGACTTCAAAAAATAAAAAGGTCTGACAAACCAATGTGAGCTCAGAAGCAGCCTGAACCATCTTTGATTACCAGGATCCTGGTAATCCTGGCAAGGACAAGATAGAGGAAACAAGACAACTCAGAAGCTAGAGTAAAAAAGACCAGTCACTGATGAGATAGAAATAAGGAAGATGAGGAGAGGCAGACTCTCCCTTATCCAAGCTCTTCAAGCATTTGCTAGTACAGCTCCACCATCTAGGTTGCAGATTTCTCCCCTAAAGCAACTTCTGACCTTCAAGGATCAAAAACGTTCCAGCTCCACAATGCACTCTTTGGAGAAGAGAAAAATCTGCTGCAAAATTTTGTCTGGGTCTGTAAAAGCCTCACAGAGAAGCAAGGGCATTCACACAGGCAACGGCCATCAAAGAACATTCTCTTGGTGCAAAGACACAGCCTTATACTTCAGTGAGGAGTCCAGATAACCACTTAAAAAGCTCTTCAAAGCACTGGTCATTCTGATAATTGGTCAGGCTGGACAGTGTTTAAGGAATATGGATAAAGGTAATGCCATTAAATTAAAAAAAGGTAATGCCATTAACAGAAAAAAAGCACCACAGATTTGGGAGGACATTTGAGAGAAAATGTGGTCTTCAACTCCAGGAATCTCAAGTGGATTCCAAAACAAAAATAGCATGACAGAGAGATGGAGAATCTGGGCCCGAGCTCCTTGATGCATCTGTCCCTTTTTCCCTGACAAATGTTTTCTCCTCCCTGCTTCTTCAACGCAAGGGAGGAAAGCAGAAAGTGGACCTGCACCTGTGCTGCAGCTACATGATAAGCCAAGGTAAAAGGAGTGACAAAGCTACTCACGCTGCTCTGAAGTGTACTGGGTTCCAGGACTTATGGGTATAATTTGAGAAAAAGTCAGAAGTGATTAGACCTAGAACACTGCTGGATCCTGCAATTCAGGATAGGAAACACTGGCTAAAATGTCCAGTGGAGAGCCAATATAGAAATGGCAGTACCCTCAGAACGAAACAGGTAGTCTGTGCTTGGACCAGCACTGGTACAACTCACAAGAAAGGAAGCAGCAGAGAAAACTGGCAAAATCTGGCTTTTGGTGCTAAGGGAACAGTTGATTTTGACTCTTCCCTCAGCATCACCAATAAAGATTCAGAAGACTGATACACCGTCTCCTCCATTTGTCTGTGTTTGGGCATTGTGGAGCTGCTGGACAGTTTGGTGTTGAGGATCTAGATCCTGAATTCTTAGAAGCCTCTAAAGCTCTTCTGAAACACTTAATCTGTTCCTCAGTGTACAATCAGTTGTGCTAGAGGCAAGAAACCATGCAACCACTAGGCTATTGCAAGTCATAAGCAAAACCACAGATCACCCTGAGCAGGGCTAACTAAGCAGACTACTGGCACATCCTCTCGAGTCTTCTGATCAATTCACCATTGCCAAATTAACAGCACGCCTACTCTTCCACAATACCTGCATGTTTCAGTAGGATAAACATCCCATTCCATGAAACACTGAAAAATTAAGCAGGGCAAGTCCACTAGCAAAAGCTTTAAAATAAATTCAAAGTTAAAAAAAAAAATTAATAGGCTGAAAAAGTAAATGAAAGCTTCAGCCTTATTTCTTTTTCTGAGAGAATGAATCCCATGGTAGCACACAAATTGAAAACCATGAGGAAAAGAGGTTTTGACTACAATGGCAGGCCCTGAGAGGTGATATGATGAGACCTTAATAACCAAAATAATCTAGGTCACGACTCTCATAAAAACCCTGGAGCTAACCCAAATTTCCAAACACCCAGATAACAAAATATTTAGAGCCATCCATAATTTAGCATTAAAAGACAAACATCCTGGACTACTCACCGTTTTGCAACCTTCTCTGTAACATATCTAACTTTGGTCAGAAGGAGTTCCAGCAGATATCCTCGATGAGTGTCTCCCAGCATGTGCAACTCATCCACAACTACCACTCCTGATAAAAAGAGGCACTCAGGTTACATCTGACAAAACTCCAAACTAAGAACAGGTAGCCTCAATCCTTTCATCTTCCGCATGACGAATTGAAATTTATATTCACAAATCCAGCTGTGCTGACCAACACCACTATGGCTTCCTTCTGTCACTGATTCTTCTGCGAGAGACAAATCATGACAAATGTCATGACATTTTCCAGCCCCCACAACCTCACACGCACACTATCAGCTTTTAAAAAAATGAAAATAGGTTAAGTTGTTAGTGTGGCCACCACACAAAACAGTATTGCAGCACCTCTACTGTAACCTCTCTGCAAGTAAAAACCCCCAGGCTTCAGAGGATCTGGAAGTGAACATTCCAGCACCCACGTGTGCTAGTCAAAAGCTTTGTTGACATCACTGTCTCAGTTAAAAACATCACTCCTTCCTAATACAGTAATGTCAGAAAAAAACCCTAGAGCAGATGTAATTACACTGGCATAGCCTGCTTCCTATTACATCTTTCCTCACTAACCAAACCTGGATGAGCTCTACTATTTAACTTTGGCCTTCTAATGAAAAAAAATCCTTACATGACTGCTCTGTTGTCATCCTACCTCCTGCAAACGACTTTTTAATCTATTTGTCACCTACGTCAAATTTCTAAGATGTTTACAAATACTGCACAGAATAATGTCTAAAAAGCACCTGGAGAAAACAGACCAGATTAGGGTGTCCCCTGAGGAGAGAACACAGAACTACTACAACCCAGCCACTCAGCACACCTCCTTCACACATCCCAACTAGCAGGAGTATGTACCCTTTCTAGCCAGCTGACAGGGTCATAGGGACATGGAAGAGGCCAAAGGAAGGTTAAATAAAAAAAGCAGGGCACAGAGGACACCAGGCTTCATCAGTTATGCTGCTGTGGAATTTTTTTTCCTGCTTTTGTGCAGCTATGGAATATCTTTCTGGTACAGCTAAAATAGCAGGAGCTTAAGGGCAAATGTGACCTTACATTATCTGTTTCAACGCTATTTTTTCTTCTCACTTTTTTTCTCTCTGTCCTACGTATGTTCCTTCTCTCTCCGTCTGCTTTCTCCCCCCTTCTCTTTCAAGCCACTTGAGTTAGAAAAGACTGCTGCACTGCTTCATCAGCCTCTTTTACAAGCTCCCACCCATTCGGGTCCCCTGTCTTCCTGTACTTCTTCTATTCTGTGCTCATTTGTGAAAAATGGTAATTCGCTGGTCACCAAATACATATTTTTCAGCTACCAGAAAAAGCTTCTTCCCACTTCCCCATACAACAGTCAGTCTGAATTCTTCCAGCAGCTGAGACAGGATCGTGGAATCAGATATCTACCAAAGTAAAATTCATACCACTTACCTTTCCAGTCTTTGTGCCAAGCAGCAGCACATTTTGCTTCCTGAAACAAAGCACCGAACACTAGTGGTACCTACAGTCCAAAGCACAGGGAATTCTACTATTTGTTGTAGAGGCCACTTGTTCTATACCTTCTGCTGCTCCTCAGCTATAACACATATTCAAACCCACACTAAACCTGTGTGCTGCATTGCCCTGGCAATCTGCAAGCTGGCGAGACCTGACTGTCACACACGCACAGTGCTCTCCTCTATTCAGGCAACACTCAAAACACACGCACTGGGATAACACAGCAGCAGTGCTCAGGCAACCAGTATTCTTCACAAAGCTATCCACATCTTAAAATGGAATTGCAGCCAAGGAGGACAAGTCCCAGCATGCATTGGTATTTTTTACGCAGCAACAAGCTCAGGAGTGCAAGTGGGGTGAGAATTAAACTAGTAATTTTTTAATTTAATGTTTAAATTAAGAAAAGTAACAAGTGAAGTATCACAACAGCAAATCACAAATCATTCCCAGCTGACATATTGAGAACGCAGCAGATTCTTCTCTAATCTGCTTTCCTAAAAATTTCTTTAGCATCAGCGTCAAGAGGCTGAACCACAAGAGGAGTATCATGTCCTGTGTACCTGCATGTTCAAACCTGACATACATTATATAGTAATTAGCAACACAAAATTGCTTTTAACTGCTTCCTACAGCAAAGAGAGCTCTGCCAGGCAGAGGATTTCAGTTTCTCTCAACAATTTCCAAAGGCAACGTGCTATCATGCAGGCAGTTCACATCAGGAAAAGGAACAGCTCAAGCTTGAGATGGAATCCAGCCAGAATTGCAGTCATCTCCCAATGACCCATCTCAAGAGATAAAACACCCTTGTTACAAATTAGTCTAAATTTAGAATTAAGCAGAAGGCAAGGTTCAATCATGCAGTTTCAGACAAGCTTGCTCTAGGTGACAGTTAAAACTGGCGTTTTCAGCTCATGCTTCTATTTTGCAGCTTCTATGAATATTTATCTCCAAATCAAAAATTTGTCAATTCATTACTTTAAAGATGATTTTTAAACTCAAATTTCATTTAAAAATTAATTTCAAACAAGTATAAACTAAAAAACAAAACACATTTTTGCCCTTATTTCAGTTAAATGGTCATATTGGGGCACAAGGGAAAGGGAGGGCTGCAGCAGAGGTGTTTTCAAATGGTGAAAGAAAATCATCATGCTTTAAGGAGGTACTGGTGTTGAGGACATATATTCAAACTCAAATCTTGTAATCACTTGGCTGGTTATATTCTTGGCTGTATGTGACTATATATGTCACATATGTCTATATATGGAGTCTATATATAACTCCTCTCAGATACATTCGTCTTAGAGAGGACAACAAAACCTGGGGATGGAATGGAGGTACCAACCAAAGGGATTTGGCATAGGAGGGTATCATTAAACAATACATTTTAGTATACCAAGTATGCTTCCAAGGCACCCAAGCCAACATAAGCATGGTCATCATGTCCCCACTCTCTGCCTTATGCTAGCAGCACAGCTTGCACGGGGTGGTGACCTAGGATCAAACTAATCCTACTTAAAACAAACAAAAAAACCTACACTAAGTAGCCACATATTGAAATAACTAACTGCATGATCACTAATTCTCTTGCAAGGGAAGGAATGAAGATATGCAGTCAAGAATCGAGCTGAACTGTAGGAGCCTCAATTCAAATGAGCCACGGTCATCCACTCATCTTCCAGCCCCCTGGCAGTCTAAAGCATCCATGGTGATCCAGCCCCTATAGATCCAGGCATGAATGTGTGATCTCACACTCTGACAAAACCTGCAAGGCTTTATTTCCCTTATTCTCTCTTGTGTTTAAAAAACTCTTCTGGTATATAATGCTGCAGAATATTACGACACTAGATGCACATGGAACAGCAGTTTCATAGGTGGAGGTCTCAGAGTAGTTTGATACTCACCTAGTTTTCCAGTTTTTATATTCTTAAAATAGCAACCAAGCTATGTTACAGGCCAGAGTGAAGATGGGAGGGATTACTGTACAAAATGTAACTGCGTGTAGCTTTACTGAGCAAGGAAGCAAAGAGAAGAACAAACATGTGACTGGACTAGGAAAACACCTCTCTCCAAGTGCGCACTGGAAATGTAGGGCTTCTTCAGGGTTTGTATCTCCTCCCAAAAGCTAAGTGAATACTACCCTCATCTACTGGCCATGAGGACCATGGTGACCCAGAAGTCTATGTTACAAGGACAGAGGGCTTTTGAGCAAACTACAGAGAGAAAAGAAGTCACAGCCCTCCTAGTCACCATGCCTACCCAGAGGAGCTCTAGGTATTCATTCCACTTATCTGGACCCAGATGAGCACCGAACACAATTCGTCCTCTTCCTTGAGCTAAGTGAAGATAAACTATGGGTGCCACAATCGCTGTCCAAAACAAACGTACATACATTCTTGAACTCAAACATATCCCAGACCTTTATTTCAATTTCATTAATTAGAAGATGTTTTCTAGCTATGGGAATCACTGCTTATTGCAGCTAATCACTGTCCATGGATTGTTATCCATATCAGACAAATTAAAACCTGCAGCTTCTGCCTACTCACTCCAGCCTCTGAGCTACATAGAATAGTCCTGACTACCTTCCTAAATCCAAATTCGACGTGCTCTGGAGGAGGCAAAATTGCTCAATTTTTCTATATGGCTTGTCTGTCACACACAGAACTGAGCAAATACAATTATCCCATGATTTCACATATACTCAGAGTATGTAATAAACCTCATCCCTGCAATGGTCAAGCCTTAGTATTTTACCCAGTGAGTCCATTTTGTTTTCTTCTATTAGTCTATTGATTAGACCGTTGGCTTTCTCAATGGTGCAGACAGCAACATCCAGGGCAGAGAAACGTCCAGCAGGAGATATGCTTCCCATGTAGCCTTCAACTCTCACATCCACCTCCTGGAACAGGGTCTGTTGTCCAAGGATACAGAACGTCATGCCAAGGTTACAAATCTGAATTCTGACCAATGCCTGCTGGAATCACATAAAAGCCTGCATCCTACAACCACAATCTTAGAATGCCAACTAATCAGATTAAAGCCATAGCTCGGCCAGTTACTGCTACTTTTTTTTTCAGCTGTCTTTTTTTATTTCACAAGCACAAGCCACACAGTACACATTGCAGGATAAAGTGTACACAACTGAGTAAGAGATGGGGACCACTGTTTTGTATAAAAACATTTACTGTTAAGCAGCTTAGAGAACACACAGTGCAACAGTTTATACTACCAGTGGGTTATATACAAAGAAGCCTTGCTCCTGAGAAATCTGGGGCAAAAGCCAAATGTGGGACCTCAAACACAAAGATGTCACATCTCCTAGATGAAGGTGAAGAAACAAGGACTTCTTTTCTTCCACAGCTTATTACTGCAGTGCCAAAGCTTTAGCACATTACGCACTGCATTAACAGAAGATACAAGTATTTGAACCAGACAAGTAGGATACCATATGATTCCAAGTATGTGCAGCTACAACCAAACCTTAGGCCAGGAGTAGTAGAACACAGCATTGATAATCCTCTAGCTTTACAAAGATTAAAGCAAAAGCATGTCTCTGTTATCAATCACTACGAAGTAGCTTTTGCACTCAGTGTGTCACATATCCTAGCAATTTGCAAGGTTAAGGTACCATCTCAGTTTACTAACACCCAAAATATGTGAAATGTCAGAAACTACAACAAAAGGGCCTCCTGGTTTTGTATCTGGTTTTAGTAATTGTTATAACTTTGACGTACTAGCTAATGGAAACAATATTTGATATGAAAGTCTTTCAAAAAAAAATGTTTTTGTTTTAAAAGACTGTTCCCACTGTAATTATGTTTTTAAATAGCTGGGGTGAGGAAACCACGACATAATCACTTTCTGTCAGAACATATTTTTAGAAAAGTCCAAGTGAAATCAAAGGCACAAAATTCTGGTGGTGTACCCCAAAGAAAGCCAAAAAAAAAATAGTTTCTTTCTGATAATGTTTACACATTCCCTTTGTAGTTTTTCAGATATAATCTCTAATTGGAAAATTCATTTAAAGTTTGTATATTATAAAAATCTGTGAATACATGCAAGTAACAACGCTTTAAAAGTCAAAGCTGAAATAAAATGTTTTAATCAACTCCTTAAAATTTTTCAAAGTCTCCCTTTTTGTCTAAAACTTTCATTTTTTTATCTCCAACTTAGAACAAATTTTAAATTACCTACAACTCCTTTCTGAAACAAAAATTGTTTTGTTCCCGAAATCCATGCAAAAACTTCTAATTGTTTAAAAAATGTAACTCAACTACAACTCATAAAAATTGACATCCTTGAATGCTACTTACCTGCAGATAACATTTTTTCTCCTTGACCACAGAGACAAAGGGAAGGATGAGAAGAGCTTTCTTACGAGTCTCCAGGACTCGCTTCAAAATAAGCAATTCTGCAACAAGAGTCTTTCCAGCACTGGTAGGAGCTGGAAAAAATAGTTGTTTTTTTTTAAATTAATTTTTAGTAACTGATGCCCTTCTTCCACAGCCTCAACCACATTTTCAGTTAACTCCATAAAGGGTCAAGACAACTGCAAAGTACTTCTCTTCTAGCCTGTTCCACCATGCTACCAAGACTTGTGTTCTCACCTCTGCTCTAGAAGCAACACCAGAGATAAGCAAGGAGAAAAAAAGCCAACCAAACAAAATAAACCCACTACAGCCCTTTGGTCAGACAGGAGAGTTCAGCCAGCACCTTACTGACCTAGCCCGTAAATATATTAACCACTCTTGTTCTGCAAGTGCTGCCGTGTGCCATCTATCATCCACAGAAAACTATGGAGGAGATGCCACACATCGGGGGGACAGCCATTACCTGGCAATCAGGCCCAAAGTCTTCTGGAACTAAGTAAATAAACCTCAAATCCAAGCCTAAGAAAAACACTCGTCCCTCTTCTAAATTCTCCATCCTCCCAGTTCTGCTCTGGGACCTTCTTCCCATGGAGAGAAGACACCCAAGTTGCCTTTTCCCACAGATTTCTAGTCCACCAGTCCTACTTCTCCTTCTGCACCTCCTCGCCATACACTAGGTGAAAAGAAACGATAAAGGGACTGAAAAATCAGTAAGTAAATAATATTTTCAAAAGTATTTATATCTAACATCGCTGTTATCATTCAGTTCCCAGTTGACATAGTCTGTAATAAAAAAAGAGAGAAACATCATTAACTGATTCCTAACTGTCAGTTTCTAAAGGAACATTATCAGAGAAAAGGGGGCAAAAAAGTCTCTCCTCACATCTGGAAAGGAGTCCATTAAGCCAGGTCTGAGGTACAACAATGGGATAGATCTTAACGGAATCTCTCCAGAAAAAAGAGGATCTTAGCCTTTTTATCTGTCAGATCAGAACCCTTCAGCACCAATGTCATCTTGTAAATGGCACTGGAAATGTTAGAGCGGACGGGTTTCGTCAAGTGTTTGCATACCTGAGTAAACTAAGTTCTTCCCTTCCAGAACTTGTCCGAGCATTAGGCATTCTGCTTGCCAGTCAAACATCTGTACTACTCCCAGACTGTGGTATTTCTCCAGAACTGCTTTGGGAAGACCCCAGCTTGCAAGGAGCAACTTGTCTGCTTGGTCTTCAGGAACATTTACTTGCTGGTATTGCCCTTTAGGGGAGAAAATAAATAAATAATAAAAAGTGAAGTATCATTCCTGAATCTGAGGTCACTTAGGTTATATACACAAAGATCAAACTTCTCTCGAAGCTCCTGTATTATGAGAAAAGGTAACAAGGAACTGTCTCCCCTATATTTTTCAATATTTCCTGTTGATGTTTCACCATTCTTCTTATCTCCTGACATCATTCTTTCAGTTTTTCCTCTTACAAGATTTTCCACATTCAAATCATTTCTTCACCAAACTCTTGCTCTGATATTTGCTTTTGAGACAGAGCAGCCTTTAAAAATGCATACTCAAACAGAGAGTTTCAGCACTGATTAATATAACAGCATTACAATGTATTTGCCATCCCATCCTTATTCACGTTGTTTCCTTTTTAGATTACTGCTACAGAGACTTCAGTAACCCTCACTGATTACAGAACTGCCCAGTCTTTTTTCTTGCTTTATGGATGAATTAAAAAAAACATGAACCAAACAAGCAGTTCAAGCTACTCTGTACAACTACTGTTACTTTAGTGTACCTACATTGATTACATCTTTACCACACTGCCAGTTCCTCTAGCTTAATTACATTTTTTGCTGCTTATTTCTTACTAGTGTGCATAAGCAGCCAGTATTTTTACTCTCAATGTAGCAAAAATTTCAACTGTCTTCTTGAGGTTAACCCCAACCTAGCTGTCAGTGGTCCATGATCATTCTCCCCTGTACAAATATATAAAAAAGCTGATCAATCTTAGCTCTGAAAGCTTCATTTCACTTTGTATAATCAAAGTACTATACAAATACCAAATAAGACGTTGAGCACCATCAGAAGAGAACAGCAGTATGCCACGAAGCAGAACAGGCTTCCCAAAGAGAATTTAGAGGAGACTAGATTTGTCTGTCCTACAATGTGACTAATATGACAGAATCAGAATTCGCAGTCATAGAAAGAAAAAAAACCACTACCCAACATGATGGGATCTCAAGCTTCTTTCCTAATGTTAAAATCAATGAACTACATGTGTCATGGTTTGATGTGGAGGGGGTGGGGGTTCTGGTGGCAGGAGAGGGGCTTTGCTCCCTTGTGACCTCCCTGGTTTTGGAACCAGGTCAGACCTGGTTCTGGCCACCAGATCAGACTGCCATCCCTCTCAGGATTGAGCCAATCAGCACCTCTGCGAATTGCCCTATTTAAGTCGGGACAAAGGAACCAGAAAAGGTGCTTTTGCCCAGGAGCGAGGAGAGAAGGGAGGAGGGCACTGCCCCAGCTCCCTGGCTCCCGGCCGGGCAGCTACCTGCGTCGGGCCAGCGCCGCCCACAGAGAATGGCGGCGGCGGAGCCGGCTGGGGAACTCGGGGGCACCCCACTCCCGGGGTGCCCACTGGGCTGAGTTCACCCAGAGAGGACTGAGATCTGAGAGAAACAGCTGCATCGACAACAGGTCAGTGAGGATGGAGCAGGAGGAGGTGTGCTGGAGCCGAGTTTCCCCTGCAGCTGGTGGTGAGATAGCAGGCGGCCCCCCTGCAACCAGGACGGCCTCGGTGGAGTAGAGACCCACTCGCAGCCCGTGGGGAGAAGATGCCTGAGCCTGAGGATGGTCGTGTTGGGACGCACGACAAGGCAGAGAGGCATCTGGAGTCTGCGTGACGACCCACGCTGGAGCGAGTGGCTACAACTCCCTAAGTATCCGAGACTGTGGTAAAGCCCACACTGGAGCAATCTGTGGGGAAGGACTCACGTTGGAGAAGTTTGTGGATTTTTCCTCATGGGTAGCGGATCCACTGGAGCAGGGGAAAAGGGTGTAAGGACTCCTCCTCCTTTAAGAGAGAAGCAGCAGTAACAGCACGGAATGAACTGACCTGCACTCCCCCAGTCCCTGCTCCCTGTGCCGCTGGGGGTGGGGTGGTGGGGGGAGGAAGGTGTCGGTTTTTAAGATCTGGCTTTGTTTCTTTTTATCCTCTCACGTAACTGGTTTTGTCTCCCTTTGTCCTTTTAAGTAACCATCAATAAATTGTTTTGCTTTTAAGAAAGCCAAGTCTGTTTTGCCCAGGACCATGGTTGGTGGGTGCTCCCTCTGTTCTTGTCTCATCCCTCAGTCCCTTTATTATATTTTTCTCCTCTCCACTTTACTGAAGAAGGAGAGACTGTGTGAGTTTTAGTTGCTGGATCAGCCTAAAACCACGACAAAATGCAACAGACAGAACAAGTAAAGAATTACATGATTCTGTTGTGTGAAGAATATCTGTAGATTAGCACTGAACGTGAGTTTGAAAACTTCTGCCTTACAGGCTCTTAGAGAGCTATGTACAGAAGTATACCACTACACTAACCTTTTTTACCTACTAGAAAAATGCTCAGAAATAGTCAAAATGAGGAAGATACACATCATTGGTTAAAAGCACTGGGCATTAGACTTCTCCGAAAGAAAAGTCTTCCAGAACACGGGGCCAGTTGGACACAGGAGTGCCACTTAATGAATCGTCTTAGAGGAGCTGTCCTATGGAAATACGTGCATTGCCTTGCTCAGCTCCATTCGCGGGAGCTGACAAAATCGCATCTTGCAGAATGTAATCACATCAGCAAGAAGATGTGACACGACTGGAGAAGACGCTGAGAGATATACCTGGTTTAAAGAGATACAAAAAACTGCAGAAGAGATAAAGTTACAAGATGTTATGTAAAAATCTTGATTTCAGATGCTATATACATTTTGATGCTGTATACATTTCATTGCTCTCTTTAAGCTAGTAAAATGTATTGCATATACAAGAATCACTTTAAGTGGTCCTGGCTGGTGGCAGGGACCACTTTACAGGACATCTTGCCACAAGATGTTTATATAACACAAGGCATTTATATAACCTTGCAATACAGGCAAGATGCCATATTAAAAAACCCTCTACACTCCTCTGCATTTACAGGTATCAGGGCACCAGTCAGGGCAACTGCGAGTGATGTCTCCAGATGCAACATATTTTATCAGCTTACAGTGTTCTTGCATCGATTCAATAACAGAGGCAAACCTCACCTCATCCACCACAGAACAGACCATACCGTTGTATTATGGTATCACCTAGAGGCCAAGTCGGGAATAGGGCCCATTATTAACGACATGCCATGAAACGAGCCCTACTTCGGCGGTGTGCACAGCACACGAATTTTCCTGCCTTCCGCAAATAACGGTGAACAGGCAGGAAGATCCTTCGGTTCGTGTTTGTACGCTACCGCCGCCGTTAACACCAACACGCGTCTCAGCTGCAGCCCCTGCCCTCAAGGGAGAAAGACACAGGCGGCGCCCCGGAGCTTCCGCCTGAGGGCGGCGAGTCACCCCGGGTAAAACGCCCCGCGCCCTGGGCCGGGAGAGGCTCAGGGGGTCCCGACCCCGCCCGGTACCGCCCCGGGCCCACGGGCGGCGGGAGGCGCCTCAGCGCCATGTTTGCCTCACGGGGCAGCCCCGCTCCCCCTCGCCCGGCACGTCCCGACCCCACGCGCTGCGTTGCGGGACCCAGTGAAGGGAGAAGGGAAGGGAGAAGAGAAGGGAGGGGATGGGAGAAAAGGGCCGCGCTCTCCTGCGCCGGTACCTGCTGAGCCGGTGCCTGCTGAGCCGGTGCCGGGACTCCCGCTGCCGCGCAAGGAGAGGTCGAGGCCGGGCGGGGGGCTCACCACAGCCCGGCGGGGAGCGGCGCCGCCGAGCGGGAGAGCCTTCCCCGCCCCGCGGGAGGCGGCCAGACCGCCCGAGGTGCCGCTGCGGAGCCCTGCGGCCGAGGCTGCGGCGAGGCCGTTAGGCGTGACGCCGCCATCTTCCCGCCGCGCCATTCAAACCCCCGCCCCGCCCCGCAGCAGCTCCGCGGGAGGCGGCCGTACCGCCCCCGGCCGAAGCTGGGGCGGGGACAGGGCAGGAGCGGCGCCGGCTCCCCGCGCTCGGAGTGGCGGGGACGGTGCCACAGCACCCCGGCGTGCCCGTGTGACGCGAAACTCTCCGGGCACTGCTACATCTGCACGGTGAACGTGATGGCGCCAACTTGCTTTTTACACGAACGACAGAGTTTTTATTTATCTATTCTTTCCCAACACAGGATTAGCTTTCCTTGTCACGCTCACCTTTGTCAAAGCGTTTGTATTAAATAAAATACCATTAGAACTTCTAAAACAGTCATGCAAATCACAGACTACTGGTTTTCTTCGTAAAAATACCTGGCTTTGTTTAAACAACGCTCCCGAGTATGTTACTCCTGTTGTACAGGTGAAAGACAGGTGATTACTGAAGCAAGGCAACGAGGTCTGCTTCGACACAACAAGCACGCCACAAGCTTACCTTGCAGAGCTGCTTCATCCCTGCGGAAAGACAGACTGAAATGATAAACAGGGAACAGCACCAAGGACAAACAGCTTTGCTTTCTGTTTTAATGGCTCAGCCAGCCAAAATAACCTCTTCAGATTCTAAGAGCAGGACTAGTTTTATCTCTCCCCAGTGACATGAAACCAGAAGCAGTTCTGTGAAAATTCTGCAATACTCAAAATATGCAAGTCTTCATCGATCACCTGCAGAAGTGCCATGAAGCATGATACACAACGGTTAACAATAGAGGGGGAAAATTAAGGCTTTTCTAAGTTGCTTTTATTTTCAACTTAAGAAAACATACTCATCTTTCCAGAAATATTGATAACTAAGGGTGAGCATTCAAAATGGTTCCAGTAGCACGAACATAAGCAGTATTTCCTTCTGTCCACCAGGAATGTATCTTTGATTTTGGATAACATGCACACACACTCTCACTCTCTCAGAAATACTTTTTCTCCATGTTCTGTAGATCACTACAGAGAAATGGATCACAGCTTCGGCAGCTGACTTCATGTGAAACAGTAACAGTGCTCATAATCTCAAACGCATCCACGCACCACCTCCGAGGCACCCAAGACCCGTATATCTCAGCCTCTCTTCTCACAGGAAGCGAGAATCTTCTCTACCCAGGCTCTAAGCACAGCAATAGCCTCTACAGCATCCCAGACCATAGCTGCAGCCTTGATGGATAACTCTTTGACTGTAGAAGCCAAGACCATAAATGTAGTTGGTTTTCAGGGTTTTTCTGATTTTCTTCTTTTAGAGGGAGGTGACTAGAAGAACAAAGAAAAAAAATGCTATGCAGTATTAGCGGGATGACTTTTGTACTTAAGACATGGGGATTAAGAGTATAACATAAGCCACTAAAAAGTCATTGACGTGGCCTGAGTTTCACTTCACTCCAGAGAGTTTTGGATTAAAAATGTCTAACAGGATCGTGCACTTTATGCTAGCTTGATGGACAGAGGGAGTTTATCTTTAGACGTTAGCCAAAAAGCGTCCTTGGTTCCTTCAAACTATTAGCTCTCTGTGAGCTGAGAAAATGCAGCTGCTCTTCGGAGTAGAGGTCAAGCGCTAATATACACATTTTGATCCAAGTTCACTGAAGGTTTACCTGCATCTTCTATAAGATTGGTTCTTGTCTACACCTATCTTACATGTACATCTGTATCCAAAAAAGCAACTGCCTCACATCAGTTCAGGTGATCAAGCTCCACTTATGCTCGTGTGGGCAAGTCTGAGCTAGACATGTTCACATCTATTTGGTAAATTAAAACCAAGTTCTCAGAGGGAAGCTTTAAGTTCAAATATAGCCCCAAACAGCACATTTTTACTACTACTAAACTGCTATTTGAAGTATGTTACAAGCAACCCTTACTTTCACTGAAACCCACAAGAAGTTTCTGCACAGGCGCTTTTTTTCCTCCCTAAACATAGGTCATTTACGGATCACACGTGACAACTGCTAACAGACTGGCAGTCAGTTAAGAAATCCCACTGTTCATACAGCCCAGCATATCCAATGTTCCAGTCTGAAGGAGAACAGTTTGTTTCACAACAGTTATAGTTCATTAGGCCCTTCTTAAATGAAGGGCACAGACAATCACAAGCAAATCAAAATTAAGCTACTTACAGCTTACGTCATCATAGAAACTCCGTGTCAGTGCTCATCTCATGGTGCGTCCTTGACAGAATTCAGTATGAGTAACTTTAGGAACCTATACAAAGAAGCACTATAAAATTTCATTTCATATTAATATTGTTTTACTGCACACATTTTCAAATTTAAAAAAAAATCCAGGGTTAGCATAGAGTTATTTTCTCATGACAGAAATTAAGATTCTTTCTGATATGACTCATGGATGTCAGTGCCAGTTGAAGCTGGTTACTGCCATGCCTGGTACCAGTGCCCAGGATTTCCCATCTCTGCTCTGCCGCGTTTGTGCCTTTTCAGAGCTCGAAGTTTAGCAGCACGCAACGCGACCCTTTTGTACAGTGACCCAGCACAAATTTGGATTCTGATTCTGCAAAAAGGACATCCTTTCTCCTTGTTCAGAACCTGCTCCTGTTCCCCATTTGGGTACTGAACCCATTGTTGTAGGAAAGGAACACAGAACAAAGGGCTGGGAAGCCAAGCCACTTGTGTGCAGATGGCAGGCATGTGCCCAGAATCAGCACATTTTAGACACACATAAGACCAAACACGCCTAAAAGCCTGTCTGCATCAAGTAGCCTAAAATAACACTCTACCTACAAAGTTTAGCAGGAACACCAATAATCTTCCAGCGTCCTTGCTGGCACAAACAAGATGGCTAAAAATTCTCAAACGTTTAATTCTGCTGGCTTGTAACCACTTCTGAACATTAAAACCTCTATTTTATCACTCTGCTATACTATCCATCCACTTTTTATAAGATTTGGTGAGTGACAAATGAAGGAAGAAGATAAAAAACCCCACGATGTTTCAAGATTTGGTAAACTGCAACCTCTGCAAACATCAACTTTTTTCTTCAAAGCACTACAAGACAGAAGCATTTCTAACAGAGCCAAATGCAGTTTCGTTTTCTCTTGTTTTTTCAAAAACTGAATATATTCTAAACTTTTTCAGGCCTATTATTAGAAAACAAACATTCTAAAGAACAGTTTTGGTATTGCATAGATGAAGATGAGATTCTAATGCAATTCTCTGTCTAGATGGGTCTAAACAAAACACAAAACACTTCTTGAATGTATAAAAGGCAGGCTGTGTTTCCTTTGCTTAGGCCACTGACAAAGGTGTGGTAACACAAAAAATTTTGGCAGCTATATTTTAGAAGGATATTTAAAAAAAACCTGAAGGAATCTTCCAGAAGAGCTAGAGGAGTAAAATATAACACTGGGGGAGGGAAAATCTGATGGTCAAAAAACTGAAGATGTGTCAACTGTTTATCTGGTTCAAAAGAAGGTCTTGCTATGATTTTTATTGCAGCTTATGTTCACCCAGGACAGCATTCAGTACAACTGCGTCCTTTAGGAGCCAAAACTGCAAGTTACCAAAATTCAGCCAGGAAAAGATAGAAACTTTAAGGTAATGAACAGATAACTAGGCAATGTCGTTAATCCTCCCATCCCAGATGCCCTTAAGAACAAACACTGACTTGCTAAATGCAAGTACATGTGCTAATTTAGCTGCAAGCTACAAGTGTCGCTGGTGTAGTTTTTTTTTCCTTCTGCCTTTAAATACCTCAAACAATGAGTTGTAATTGATGCTTATTAACAACTAGTTTTACATAAACTAATTCCTGATGTGTATGTATCACTAAACAAACCAAACAGATATCGCTGGACCACAGCTACATTCCTTACTTAAAATATCACTTTCACATGATTTCTGCCAAAGCAGCAGAAAAAAGATGTGTTTTTTTGGACTGAAAAAAGCACTTACTGTAACCTCTTTTTAAGTTGTAGACTATCGTGAATCATTCTTTTGACAAATTCTAGTTCTCCCTCCTCCGCCATGATTTCTGTGATCCCTCCTGTATTTACAGAACTGGGAGGGGGATGCCGTGGATTTCAAGAATTCACTTCCAGGACAAAAAAGAGCACTTGAGATGAACATTTAATGAAATGTTAGGCTGCTTTGTACACTGCTTCTGCCACTATCTAAAGATGGTGGCGGGTAGAAAGTGTCACCATCTCTAGTTATCCTTCCCCCATCACTTTCAGGGATAATAGACAACGGTATGTTAAAAATAAGCATAACTATGTGAATTTCCTGCAATCTCAAATCTACGTAAGTTACTTGTTACACATCAGTATCCTGCTAATACGAAATATGTGGTTCCAATACATGTAAGACATGCTGGTTACATGCATTACAATCTATAGTGTTCAATTTGAACACAAATCTTTTTTCTACTACCCTATACCCTATTAAGTTTCTGACTATACTCAGTGAGTATTGCAAGAACTGTTCTGAGCTGTATGATATTGTCTAAATCACTAAGGAAACAAAAAACACAGGCAGGCATGATGCCAGAAACTAATTCCTCTGTACTGCTGTTATGCAGTGGGCACTTGATTTCATATTTACTAGCTGTCTACTTTCCAAACTGATTCTTTAAGACAGTAAGAACTTGTAAAAAAATTTCACGTCATGCTCCACTAAGAAAGGGTAAAAGTTGAGTTTTTCAAAACTCCTTCTGGGCTGGGGAGGGAGAAA